>NC_141149.1:128057593-128657593 GCF_053477565.2 Lygodium microphyllum
AGCTCTAATACCACTTGTCATGAAGAGGACAAGAGAGGGAGAAGAAGAGAAGAGAGACAGAGTGCAGAAGAGAGAGAAATACTGTAGGAAGAGAGAGAATGAGAGTGATAAGGAGAGAGAAATACTAGGAAAGGAGAGAGAAAGACAAAAAGAGAGAGAGAGAGAAGCCATGAAAGTTGGGAGAGAGAGATGAAGATGAAAAGATACTTCTATTATAATCTGATGCCCGAAAATCAAGTCCCTAACACCTTATATACCAGCTAGTGTAGCTAGTATTTCCCCATTATTAAATCCCCCCTCTCTTACAATGGTTGAAGAAGGCCATGATATTGATTACGAGGGAGTTTAGCTCAATTGCATGTGCCACAAGAACACACAAAGTCCTTGACTAGTTTCTACATTTTGAGCTACCAAATATCCCTTGACATCAATTTGATTATCTTGTTAACCCCAAAATGGATTGCTGAGAGGAGATCATATCTCTTCTTGTGAGTATGTCCACTTGCAAAGGACTTTAGATTGATGATGAGGGCATGGTCTCCTAACAGCATTCTAGCATCAAGTCATGGACATACTACTTTATGCAGAGATGCCCAAGTCGAAGCTGACCCATGGTGGACTTGGTTCAAAGAGAATGGAAAAAGCGTGATGTAGTAGGATGTCTACACATCCTCTTGCAAATTAGACTTGTACGTAGAACTCGCCAACCTTGTTCTAAGGAGTGGCAATACTATTTTGTGATTTAACACAAAATCATGCGACATTGCAACTTGTTGCACAAGGCAAGTGTCGCACCTAACTCGCGGGGTCATTTCTCCCATCCCACAGTATTCCTTGGTCAAGAATACCTTTGGTTAAGATGTAGGGTTTGTAATGTCTCCTTTGTTGAGAATCAGCAATCACACTCACTAAAACAGCCTCTTTGTATGGAGCTTCAGGGTCAAGGATATGCAGGCTAACTTATCCCATATGCACAATGGTGCTTACTGCAGTTTCCTACTTTCCTATGAAGCATTGTACTTGCTTCCTTTTCAAAATGAAATGATAGTACTCTTTTCTTTTCAGTGAAGTGTCAATGTCATTTTCCACATACACAAGATTGTGCTTATGAGTCCAAGTCTCAATCTTGGAACCTAATTCACTTGTGTAACAAATAGTGTCTTTGTCTTCTCCATCATGAGGCCACACTTCTCCTTTCATCCTCCATAGCTTCCAGTTTTGCCATGCTCTAGATCCCGCATTTCTCACATGGTATCAGAGCCCAGTTGGGCATGGCATTGCTTCTCTAGCCTCTCTTGATTCCTCTCAATCTCAGTCTAGCTCAATGTCAGCTCATGACTTCATCTCCCAACTCTACTCTCACTGAAGCTTCCATGGCAGCCATAGCCAGCAGCACCCTGTCAGATTAAGCTGCTTATATCTCACTCCACAGGTCAAATCTCTTGGAGCTTCCTTTTGGAAAAGTATTCCCCAACTCACAAAGCTTCCCTGTATCACATCAATCCAGGACATTTGACCATCTGTAGCTCAGCATTGCTTAAACTGTCAATCTCTGCTTTGTGTCTGCCATAGCCAGACAGGACATACAGCACTTGGAGCTTCTATATCTTACTCTACAGCCATCTTAGCCCACGATTTCTTCTAGGGAGTTATTCCTCTACTCAAGGCGCTTCATTCTGGCATAAAATCGACTACATTATTGCGCCCTGACCCCAGCATTGCGGAGAGGGATGTGCCGCTCAACCTCTCTACCTGTAGGGTATAGTTCCATTCTGGTCCCTAAAACGATATGAATCGGGTTCTAACCTAACAATACCTAAAGTTTATATGACTGTAGACCCTTGTGAGAAGCCTCCCAGTCCTCTAGGACCACCCTTCCATAGGACCCATTAGGGGTTCCGCCCACCCGCTTCCCCCAATAGGCATTCTTTAGTTATCTAATTAGGTCATACCACATTTATGTGTGACATTTTAAATCAACTTATTTAATTAATCCTTTTAAGAAACAGGGCTCATTCACGTAACTTATGGCATTGACATGAAAAAAGTTCTGACAGGTTCCTTGGAAGTAAACTTTATATTAGCATCATAATTGAGATACAAGTCTTGTCCAAGGGATGATTCCCGCCATCCGTGAGGATGCGCCTTATTTCCTCCAATTTTTTGCCCTTGCACTAGTAAGCAGGGCCTTGACAAACTATATCGAGTCATGTAGATCATTTGAGTAAGACTCAGAGGCAAGGAATTTAGAGCTAGATCCTCCCCTGGCATCCAAGCATCCTCCTACGTTCAAACTAACCCATGGAGAGATCTCTCATAGCAGGTTCGGTCTAGGTTCCCGTCACGATTATTTAGAACCCCCTTGGATAGGGTTGGCGACCAATTGAGGGTGTTTGGTGTGCCCTCCATGAATTCAACTTGATTCATTATTCCAATTTCTTTTGTGAGTTTAGGGTCATGCAATCCTTTCACAAACGGTGTTCCTAAATTTACAAGCACAAACAATAGTGAAGACGAGTGCTCAGGACATCTGCTAGGTGGAGTTCCCATCTTTGAGCACTTAGCATTCACTATTCTTGGGTCTTTCTTGCCTTGGCGACAGTTTCCATGACCCTTTGAGGGATACAGAATATCCTTGTTCCGACCTCATTTCTATGTGATAAGAGTGAGCACTTACCCTATTGGATTTGTATTTGTTAGTCTTCGAATGGTAGCTACACTAATTTTCTAGCCTTTAGTCCAGGGTTCTTGTCTTGGGGATACAACACTCGAGTTTTCTTGTATTGACATCGAGTTGTTTCATGGTTAAAGATGATATCTCCAAGGGTGTTTTGGATTTATCGCGTTCAGTTGTAGGATAAGATCAATGATTGGTTTACTTAACTCTAGGTCAGCCTACGATTGTAACAATAACTTGACTTATTTGCAAATAAACCCCTAAATAAGTCAAATTAAACCCTAGCCTTACGTATCATATAGGGCTTCATTTATCAAACGGCCTCAAGCGATTAAGTTTAGCAATTCATGTGCATATCTTAAATCTATCTTTTAATGTGAATCCCTATCATCTAGTGCAACTAAAACTGTCCACGATGCCATACGAATCTAGATGTGAGTCTTTCCTGAGTTGATGATGCAATGCAGAGCTTCTATTCTTGGAAATTCATTTCAATGCACTCATGCAAATCATAAATTGTGACTTGTATTTTCCTTGTGCGAGGAACAGGAAATCATCATGCCTAATGCAAATGCGAACTACTTCTCTTTAAAGGTTTATACGATGCCATCCTCTTGCACGGTCTTGCATATTTATATATTAGTAACCTAAGATGACTTGCCAAAAAAATCAAGCCTAATACTCTACTTAAGTTGCAACAACCCATAGATACTTAACCAATTCGTGGTAACGCATGATCATCATGGACATGATTCAAGCCTTGACACCTACCTTTCTGGTTATGCAAATTACGTGATATAAAAGTATGATTTCTTTCTAATAATGGTTATGTTTTACCGTCCCGTTCATAGGCCTTGTCATCGTAACGGTACCTGGTTTTAGAGCGTCAAATTTGCATATATACATGATAACCCTTTTTTAAAAATTTCTTTTACCTCTCAAGCATGCTAATGCTAGTGCATAAATCTAATGCTCCATGAACAAAATCAATAAATTCCTTGATTTCAATGTGCACCAATGCGTAATCTTTGTGCAAATTGTTCATTCTATAACATGCCACAATTCAATAAAACACAATTTCCAACATGTTTTTATAATAC
The DNA here is from genome assembly GCF_053477565.2 of Lygodium microphyllum. NCBI lineage: Eukaryota > Viridiplantae > Streptophyta > Polypodiopsida > Schizaeales > Lygodiaceae > Lygodium > Lygodium microphyllum. The sequence continues at coordinate 128,061,371 of NC_141149.1, forward strand.
AGGCCTAATTGGTGGTTACATATCGTAGATTTTTGCATGAACACTTCTCCCTACCTAATGCAGTCGATCTATGTTTTTAAAAGTTTCTTACCAGAGTAAGATTTATGGAATGCACCTGGTTACCAAGCGTCGTGGTTCCTTGACCCGTAGCTCCACCAGTTGAAGTAGGATTCATGCTTGATTGGACCTTACTTCTCTTGGGAGGCATCATATGGTTCGGTCTTTCCTTCATAGATACACACACACGCTACTAGGGAGTTGACTCCTGACGAGAGGATGGCCATGGGAACCTTCTCAAAGAGGGGGAAGGAAACCTAGAAGCTTCTAAGAGGATTTCCCCCTTCTCTCTCTCCCTCTCTCTCTTTCCTTGTCCCCTAGTGCCCTCTCTCTCTTCCTCTCTCTTTCTCTCCCCCTCTTCCTTTCTCTCTCTCTCTCCCTCTTTCTCTTTCAGTCTGACAGCAGGGGAGAGTAATAATAATAACGTTCTTCATCCATTTCCTAAAGGGGGGGGGATTTTATAGTAGTATTGGGGGGGGGGGGGGAGGAGGGAATGGCGTGGCATGGAGCCCCTCCTTATCTCCTCAAGGTGACTAGGTGGACTGCCGCCATGCAGGATATGGTGGAGGGGGAGAGAAGAGATAGTGATATGCTCATCATCCTGATTAGCATCCCTGACATCATCGCCACGTATGCAGCTCCATCATCAGGCTCATCATCTCATTGTAGCTCCCCGTCATCATCATCCTCTTCCACTAACTCAACTACGTGTTCAGATCCCATCATCAGGCTCATCATCTCATTACACTGACAGGGGGGAGACAATTAAAAAAATTCATTTAAATCTGTTTGAAAGGGGGGGTCTCACAGCGACATGTTACATCCTTCCCCCCTTAAGGAATTGAGATGTCCTCATGTCAAAAGGAATTGGGGGTATTGTTGGTTGAGAGTACTGTCATCAATCCATGTGGCATCATCTTCTGGATAGTCTTTCCACTGGATGAGGTACTCTTTGAGGGTTCTACTCCTCAATCTCTTTTCTCGAATATTCTATTTGGCCAAAGCTCAAGGACTCCTTGGCTTGGCATTACAACTTGTTGATCGTTGAGTACATGGCTAGGATTGGATACTTATTTCTTTAGTAGGCTAACATGAAATAATTGTGAACCTTTACATTCTCGAGGAGTTGGAGTTTGTAGGCATTGGGCCCTAGGCACTTGAGGATCCTGTAGGGTCTGCAATACCTTGGACTCAGTTTCTTAAATTCTCCCAATGATAAGGAGGGTCATACATGAATAAAAACCATATCTCCCTCATTGAAGAGTCGCTCTTGTCTATTTAAATCTACATAGGCTTTTCTCCTATTCTTAGTGGCTCTAATGTCTTGTCTAATGGCCTTGACCTGTTTACCCATTTCCTCTAGCATTTTTTTGGAAGCTTCTACCCTTAAGGTAGGATCTGAAAAGTTCAATGGAGTACAAAAATCATGCCCATACAATTCTTGAAAAGGTGTCATTTGAATCCTTTGTTGGCAAGAAGCATTATAGGTGAACTCTACCAATGGTAGATATTGGATCCATTTCCTAGGTTCTTGACAACAATATGATCTAAGAATGTCTTCAATGACTTGGTTGACCCTCTCCGTTTGGCCATCAGTTTGAGGGTGATAGGCTATACTAAAATAGAGTTGAGTCCTAATGGCCTCGAATATCCCTCTCCAGAAGTGAGATGTGAAGAGGGAATCATGGTCACTAATGATCCTTCTAGGCAACCCATGGAGTCTGAATATATCCTTGATGAACAATCTGGCAATATCTGAAGCTTTATAGTTTGTTTTGACTGGAATGAGGTGTGCAACCTTGGTGAGCATGTCTACTATAACCATAATTGAATTATAGACTCCTTGCAGCACTGAAGGTAACCCAACAACAAAGTGCATGTTGATAAATTCCCACTTCATTTGGGGAATGTCAAGAGGTTGCAGGTTCCCATGCATCTTGCAATGCTCTACCTTAATGTGCTAGCAAGACAAAAATTCCATGACATATTTGAGTACAACTCCCTTAAGCCTTTCCCAATGGTAGCTCTTCTTGACCATGTTGAGGGTTTTGATGTATCCGGGATGGCTTGAAAAGGGGGAGTCATGTGCTTCACAAAGTATTCTCTGTTTGAGTTTCTTGCTTGAGGGTATGCATAATCTTGTCCTGAAATAGGAAAGTCACTCATTGACAGAAAATTATTGATACTTGACCTTAAGTCTGGGGTTTTGGTCCTTTCCCAAAATCTCACTCATCATCTTCAGATACTCTGGGTCATGGCTAGCTTCCTCCTTAGCTAATTCAAGGATAGGGTTTCTAGGTATTGACACCATAGTTGCCAATGATTCCACCATTGATGGTTCCTCCATGATAAGAGAGTTGAGGAATGCCTTGCAACTTCAAGCATCAGCGAGATGACTACATTCTCTTTACCAGGTTGATACCTGTCTCAGAGTCATATTCTTGCAGAACCTCAATCCAACGGTGCTATGTCATATTGAGGTTAGTTTGTGTGAAGATCCATTTGAGGCTCTTATGGTCCGTGACCAAAGAGAACTTGTTACCAAGAAAGTAATGTCGCCAAATTTTGAGAGCATGAATAACTGCTAGCAACTCTAGGTCATGGGTGGCATAATTCCTTTCATGGGTTTTTAGCGTCCTCGAGGAATAGCCTATGGGATGACCTTTTTGCATTAGTACACAACCTAGTGCAAGTGAGCTAGCATCCATGACAACTTCAAATTACTTGCTCAATTCAAGGAGTTTCAGAATTGGTGCTGTCACCAAGCTATGCTTGAGTTGATCAAAACTTGATTGTTTGGTGGGTGTCCACGCTATGGAAACTTGCTTTTTTAGCAAATTTGTGAGGGGTGTTGCGATTGAGACATAGTCCTTAATGAATATCCTATACCAACCTATCAATCCAAGGAAGCTACGCACTTCTTTAATAGTAGTTGGTGGAGACCACTCTTGGACATCCTTAACCTTTGTAGGGTCTACAAAGATTCCTTCATTTGACATAATAAATCCAAGATATTCGATTTGCCTCTTGAGGAAGGCACACTTTTTCTACTTAGCATAGAGCTTATGAGTCCTCATGGTCTTAAGGACAATGCGAACTTGGGATTCATGATCCTCCTCTTTCTTGGAATAAACCAAGGTATCATCAAAGAAGACAAGGACAAAGTCATCAAGATATGGTCTAAAAATGTTGTGCATTAGCATGTTAAAGGTGGCAGGGGCATTAGTCAATCCAAAATACATTACTGTGAATTCGAAACGACCATATTTGGTATTGAATGCCATCTTCGGAATATCCTCATCCATGACGCACATCTGGTAGTACCCTGACCTCAAGTCAATCTCGGAGAAGATTTTTGCTCCCTACAATCGATCGAGTAACTTATCTATCCTTGGAATAGGATATTTATTTTTTATGGTTACTTGGTTCATAGCCCTCTATAGTTGATGCAAAGGTGAAGTATACCATCCTTCTTCTTTTGGAACAAGACTGGAGCCCCCCAAGGAGAATTGTTGGGGCGTATGTACCCTTGGTCCAATAGTTATTTGAGTTGTTCTTTTAACTCAATAGCTTCAGGAATGGACATCTTGTAGGGTCTTTTTGCAAACAACTGTTGCAGCTCCTAGCTTAATCTCATGGTCCACTTCCCTAGGCAGTGGTAACCATGATGGTTCTTCACTGGAGTCCTCTGCTTGTTCCGGCTTGTTTAGCTTGATCAGGTAGATGGGTAATCCTTTCCTTATTCCTTAAACTATTCATGTTGCCTTAGCTAGCTGGGTCTTTGGTTTACCTTCTTCTCCTTGTGTTGTAACTAGCTCACCTTTAGGATTTCGAAAGGAGACTTGTCCTTTCCCACAATGGACGTGAGCGTCATTGGGGATTAGCCAATCCATCCCGAGTAGGTACTCATGGACTCCTAGATTCATTACCCTAAGCTTTGATCAATTCTTTGAGTGGGGACAAAGTCGTTGATTGCATTTGCTCTTGGCTTCTTCCGTTGGCCCTGACTCTATCCTTGCGCCCTTTTAATTTGAGCTTTCAACATCCCTAGATTTTGGTCTTTGTGAGACCAAGGTCTGGACTTCTTGGACAATAGGTCCCACTCTTATCAATGTATCTTGAAAATCCAAAGGATGCATTGATTCCAATCAGGTGTTCATGGTGGGTTCAGCCCATCATAGAACTTCGAGACTTGTTGGGGAATACTCATTGTAGGGGCGTATTTCAACAAGGAGACAAATCTGGAGTAGTACGCCTCCAGAGACAAGCCCAATTGTTTCAAGTTAAAGAACTCATTCATTTTTTGAGTTCTGTATACAGGTGGCATGTACCTTCCTTGAACTGCTTCCTTTAGTTTATCCCAAGTTATTGTGCTTTCAGTTTTGACTTCTTGGTCTTTATACCATTTCTTCCACCAGAGCCTAGCTTCACCGGTAAGTTTGAGCTTGGCAAGCATAGCCTAGTTTACAGGTGTTGTTCATGCTGCACTAAAGTAATCTTCCATGGATTCAATCCATACTTTGGCATCGACTTCAATAGTCTTCCCCTTTCCGTCAAATTTTGGTGGTTTAATTTGCTTGAGAAGAAACTTCTTCTCTTGTGCCTCAGTTGAGCTTAGTTCGGAAACAAGATTCTAGTTTTGCACTTGGGTTTTTATCTGGTTTTCCATTAAAACCTTCGCGTTAAGATTGCATTTACACATCTCTTCACAACTTATCTCAATGCGCATATTATTTTTCATCAATACTATGCAACAAATCAAATAAACATAAAATTCTTATTTATCCATAAATAAGCATAAGCCTCAAGTACAATTATTTGGGAATAGATGGAGATTGGCTGGGATGATTTTCCTTTCAAGAGATACATCAATGCCAGGTCAATAATTCCCTATTGGATTCAACTATAAGGACAGAATAGTAATATGGATTGGGGGAATGGATTCTTAGGAAGCGATAAATCATGGAAAGTTCAGGAAATCCTTGTTTTTGATAGCCATGACACTCGTTTCGCCTCATTACTTTAATTCTGTCTGTTGGGGCAAAACTTTGACCACCACCTCATAGATATAGCGATTTTGTTCTACTTGTCGGTGTCTGACCTGCAGGATCGAGTTCACATGTGCCTCATGGAAGATGAATAACTTGATGATCTTCAAGTCTTCCAACCATTTTAGTCTCTTCAAATTGTTTTGAAGATAGGCGAGTCGATTGGCATCTATGTAGTAGTAACCTGCACTCCAAGTCTAGCGCCTTTCCCTCCACATACAGCAGTGAGGGGTTGTAGAGTCGATCTAGGATCCCCATCATGTCGGATCATATGTGATAACTTGAAGAGTTCATAACTGTCCTGAACATGATATGAAATACGAGGGACCTGCTCCATGCCTCATAGGTCTAGAAGCAGCAACAATCCACAAGTGAGTGAAAAAAAAGATTCTTTAATGAACACATCACTTCACTCTTCCCGATTTATTCCTATCTTGACTATTTTATTTGTTGGTTCACTCTGATACCAACTGTAATGTGCCCGCCTATCGGTAGTCCATGCGTGTTTTTTAGCAGTCCATTGAGAGACGAATCTAAGCGACACTGCTTGGCACTCCCATGGAATGTTACGAGGTTTGTCGCCTAGGGTTTCTTGAGTCCGCTTCGCAATGGAATGTTCACAATCGTACCCACTAGGTCAACCTGAAACTTGGGTCCCTAGTGGTCACGGTCTCCTGATAGCATTCTAGCGTCGGGTCTTGGACATACTACTTTACGCAGAGATGCCCACGTCAAAGCTGACCCATGCTGCACTTGGTTCAAAGAGAATGGGAAACAAGAGGGATACGCCATTCAACCTCTCTACCCGTAGGGTATAGTCCCATTCTAGTCCCTAAAACAACATGAATTGAGTTCTAACCTAACAATACCTAAAGGTCATACGACTATTGACCCTTGTGAGAAGCCTCCCAATCCTCATGGGCCACCCTTCCGTAGGACAGACCCATTGGGGGTTCCGCCCACCGGCTTCCCCTGATAGGTATTCTTTAGTTATCTAATTAGGTCCTACCACGTTTATGTGTGACATTTAAAATCGTCTTCTTTAATTAAGAATTTTAAGGAACAAGGTTCATTCGTGTAACTTATGGCACTCACACAAAAACAGTTCCGATAGGTTACTTGGAAATATACTTTATATTACCATCTTAACTGAGATAGAAGTCTTCTTCAAGAAAGATGATTCCCGCAATCCGTGAGGCTACGTCTTATTTCCTCCAGGTTTCTGCCCTTGCACTAGTAACAGGGCCTTGAGAAACCATATCGAGTCATGTAGATCATTTGAGTAAGACATGGAGGCAAGGAATTTATAGCCAGATTCTCCCCTGGCATCCAAGCGTCCTCCTACATTCAAACTAACCCACAAAGAGATCTCTCATAGCGGGTTCAGTCCAGGTTCCTGTCACGGTTATTTAGAACCCCCTTGGATAGGGTTGGTGGCCAGCTAAGGGTGGTTTGGCGTGCTCTCCATGAATTCAACCTAATTCTATATTCCAATTTCTTTTATGAGTTTACTTTCATGCACTCCTTTCACAAATGGTGTTCCTAAATTTACAAGCACAAACAATAGTGAAGATGAGTGTTCAAGACATCTGCTAAGGTGGATTTCCCATCTTTGAGCGCTTAACATTCACTGTTCTTGGGTTTTTCTTGCCTTGGCAACAATTGCTATGACCCTCTAAGGGATAAAGAATACCCTTGTTTTGACCTCATTTCTATGTGATAGGAGCAAGCAATTACGCTATTGGATTTGTATCTGCTAGTCTTCGGATGGTAGCTGCCCTAATTTGCTAGCCTTTAGTCTAGGGTTCTTGTCTTGGGGATACAACACTCGAGTTTTCTTGTATTGACATCGAGTTGTTTTATGGTTAAAGATTATATCTCCAAGGATGTTTTGGGTTTATCACGGTCAGTTGTAGGATAGAGACCAATGAGTGGTTTAAGGTCAACCTATGATTGTAAAAATAACTTGACTTATTTGCAAATAAACCCCTAAATAATTCAAATTAAACCCTAGCCTTACGTATCATATAGGGTTTCATTTATCAAACTACCCCAAGCAATTAAGTTTAGCAATTCACATGTGCATCTTAAATCTATCTTTTAAGATGAATCCCTATCATGTAGTGCAACCGAAACTGTCCACGATGCCATGCGAATCTAGATGCAAGTCTTTCCTGAGTTGATGATGCAATGTGGAGCTTCTATTCTTGGAAATTCATTTCAGTGCACTTGTGCAAATCATAAATTGTGACTTGTATTTTCCTTGTGCAAGGAATAGGAAATCATCATGCTTAATGCAAATGCGAGCTACTTCTCTTTAAAGGTTTATAGGATGCCATCCTCTTGCATGGCCTTGCATATTTATATATTAGTAACCTAAGATGCACTTGCAAAAAAAATTGAGCCTAATACTCGACTTAGTGTTGCAACAACCCATAGATACATAATCGATTCGTGGCAACTCATGATCATCATGGACTTGATTTAAGCCTTGACACCTACCTTTCTAGTTATGCAAATTACACGATGCAAAAGTATGATTTCTTTCTAATGATGGCTATGTTTTACCGTCTTGTTCATCGGGCTTGTCATCGTAACGGTATTACCTAGTTCTAGAGCATTGAATTAGCGTATATACCCAATAACCCTTTTTTTTCAATTTCTGTAACCTCTTAAGCATGCCAATGCTAGTGCATAAATCTAATGCTCCACAAGCAAAATCAATAAATTCCTTGATTTTAGTGTGCACCAATGCATAATCTTTGTGCAAATTGTTCGTTCTATAACATGCCACAATGCAATAAAACACAATTCCCAACATGATTTTATAATACAACCCAATTGCTAGTTAGTTATCATAGATTTTTGTATGAGCACTTCTCCCTACCTAATGTAGTCGATCTATGTTTTTCAAAATTTCTTACCAAAGTAAGATTTATGAAATGCTCCTGGTTACCAAGCATTGCGGTTCCTTGACTCGTAGCTCCACCAGTTGAAGTGGGATTCATGCTCAATTGGACCTTACTTCACTTGGGAGGCATCATATGGTTCGGTCTTTCCTTCACGGATATGCACAACAGGCTACTAGGGAGTTGATTCCACATGGGAGGACGGCTGTGGGAACCTTCTCAAAGAGGGGGAAGGAAGCTTGGAAACTTCTAAGATGATTTCCCCCCTTCTCTCTCTGCCTCTCTCTTTCTCTCTCCCTCTTCCTTTCTCTCTCTCTCTCTCTCCCTCTTTCTCTTTCAATCTGGCAGTAGGGGAGAGTAATAATAATAACGTCCTTCTTCCCTCACCGAAGGAGGGGAGTTTATAGTAGTATTGGGGGGGGGGGGGGGAGGGAATGGCATGGCATGGAGGACCCTCCCCTTATCTCCTCAAGGCGACCAGGTGGACTGCCACCATGCAAGATATGGTGGAGGGGGAGAGAAGGGATAGTGGTGTGCTCGTCGTCCTGATCAATGTCCCCGAAATCATCGCCACATCTCCAGCTCCGTCATCATGCTCGTCATCTCATTGTAGCTCCCCATCATCGTCATCCTCTTCACCTACCTCAACTACGTGTTTAGCTCTCCTCCCTCCCTCCACCAGCAGCTGGTGGTGTCGACATGGGGGGAGACGTAAAAAAAAATTTCATTTAAATTTGTTTGAACCAGGGGGGTCTCATGGTGACATGTTACACTCTTCTTGTGAGTATGTCCGCTTGCAAAGGACCGAGAGGAATGTAGAGGAGTTCTTTATGATAGAGTAGCCTATCAATGTCCTGGAAATCCCTTTGAGTTTATTATTAGCCTTAATATAATTTCCTCCTTATATTTGTTGGGGGTAAAGGCGCCTTTGCCTAGCCGCTCGTGTATTACTACACTGACAGTCACCGCCACTGCACACTGCAGGTGGCAGGCGACCGTCACCATCACTTTATTCTTTATTCTTTTAGTGACACTTTGAATAAAGGAAGGCCTAGCCACACATTGTGGCTGTTGGAGTTTCCATTTCTTGTCTCTCTCTTTCTTGCTCTTGCTCTCCCGCCATAGCTCTCGAGTGCAAGCTTCGATCCTTCTCACCTTTCAACTGGTATTAGAACATGGCTTCCCGACTCTTGAGCTTGGCTCATGGCATTCTCAGCTTCCCATTGACTCCCCACTAACATTGGGTCTCCTTCCCGGCAGCCATAGCTCATTCTCTTGAGCTCCCATCACTCCCCGGCTTCCCGAGCTTCTTCCCGGCCTATTGAGGCACCATCAGGGCATTGACATTGAGGTCTTGCTTCATTATTTCAGAGTTTTATTTTAGTCTACATGTCTAGGCAAACAGGGTAGCCACCATTGAAGCTTCCAACCTTCATATCTCTTTACCTCTGAATATGGGCTGTTAGAGACTTGTTCCCAGGCCCCTTTGGCTCATGTTTGAGCCCTCCAACCACTCCAGATCTGCCACGTGGACTAGCAAGACCAGCAACAATTCCACGCAGATTTGCACCTATTTTTTGGATGGCCACACAGTCAGCCACTTTAGCTCCAGCTTCAGCCTGGCATTCAGCACTTGTTCGGGCTACATTCCGGGCTTCTTGCACATGTATTGATGCTTGGCATTGATCCTCTAAGATTAGGCATTGGTTGGTGGCCGAAAACAGTGTTTCAGGACTGTTATAAATAGTCCACAAACATTTGATGCTAGTGCTACATTCACAGTTTATGTCTATGCTTGTTTGGGCATGACTACATAACTGGTTTGATGCCTATTGCATCCCGATTGATTGGGAGATTGAAGCTACATGTAATGCTATGATTTTGGCTTGATTGTGGGGCTAGAAATACTCAGTTTATAATAGTAAATGCATGCTAGATACTCTTGGGCTGAAGCTATCTTTCATGCTTTGACATATGCCTATTGGTTCCGGGTGTATGTCTTGGGTTATGCTATGATGTATTGATCATCGACGGACGACTTCGAGCTTGTCATTGGATCCAAATGATTTTGGAAGCTTGAGCTTATTTCATCCCACACTTATTGACATTGGTCTATGCTTGACAGTGGTCAGTGCTTTGATAGTTATATGCTATTTGTGTACATGCTTACCCGACGCCTACGGCTTGATGCATTTGTCTTGGCATAGTGTACCATGTACTTGTTGAGCTTTAGTGCTCTCTGAAGACTTGGCTTGGATTCTCATTTGCTATTCTGGAATTTTGTATTAGATGTCATTTTGGTTGTCAGAGATATTTATTGGGATGTATGTCTTGCTCATGGATGCTACCTACAGTTGCTTTGTAGCCGTCATGCTCTTGGGATGCTATTGAGGCATTGTCTTGGTTACCTATCTTTAGTACTCTGACTTGGTTTGATTGATCTTTTGAGCTCATTTATCTACCTTTTGTGCCAGTGGGAGCATCTTGTATGCTTGACCGACATTAAGTAAGAGGTTCATGCTATTTTGAGCATTTTGCAGATACTTGAGGCTTTGGGATCTGTTACACTTAAATGTTGCATGGTTCATGCACTAATATCTTGGAGTTGCTTTTGACCTGAGCCTGGGCTTTGCACTCTTGTGAGCATACACCTACTGGTGTCAGGTCTTGCCAGTGTTATGTATACTTTGCCCTATTGTTCAGGGGGTATGCCTACTCATCACTGACAGATGCTTTGGTGACATGTTTGGGTGTTTGCTCAGGGTCTTGATGACTATTTGGTGCTGATTTATGCCCGTTTATGATTGGTCATGTCTTGGCTGTCATTTCTTGACTTGGTGCAGTGATTCGGTTAGCAATTGCCTCTCACAATACCCTAATGTCATTTATTACAACAAGCATATAACTTCGGACTGGCATGGATTTTTCATGTTGAAATATTTTGAAATGATGTACTTTCACTAGTACTTGGTGGGCAGCAGCTTTGATTACACTTTTCTCGCCATTTTCTCTCGATTTTGGTGATTTTTTTGTCATTTTCTGCAGTAAACAACAAGCAGTTTTGAACTGTCTACAGCCTTCCAGCCTGCATTATGGTGAGTTTGTCCACTGATCATGCTATTTTCAACATCACTAAGCTTGATGGTATGAATTACTCTTATTGGAAGAGCCAGATTTGGCAGGTGTTGGTGCAAAAATTGCAGATCAAACCATTGAGGTTGAGCGGGCATCCACCTGCAATTATGCCAGATGAGAAATGGCTTGAGCTTGATGAGTTATGCAAGTCCACTATTGTATTATCTCTCATAGAACATGTTCATTACAATGTATTTGAGAAAGAACAGAGTGCATGGTAGTTGTGGGATAAAATCAAGAATCTCTATGACAAGAAAAGTCCAGCGAGTCTGATGTATTGAATGAAGCAGCTTATGGATCTATGCATGAAGGAGAATGTGACCATGTCTACTCACTTGAGCTAGTTCCATGCTATACTCAAGAGATTGACTTCACAGGACACCACTTTTGTAGAGGATGTCACTCCTCTTTTCTTGCTTGGTACTCTTAATGAGTCATGGGATGTATTCTGCATTGTATTATGTGCCTCTACTGCTACCGTGAAATTATCTGATGTTGAGAGTGCTCTTCTGCAGGAAGAGGTTAACCGTAAGAATTTGGATGCCTCTCATGTGTCGCATGCTATGACAGTTAGAGGTAGGAATGATGGATATGGAAAGCATGGCAGTGGCAGTGGCTGTGGACGAGATTCTCAGAAATCTTGGTCCAAGTTTCGTGGGAAGTCACATAGCAAATCCCGTGGTAGGAATGCAGATGTTACTTGTCACCATTGTGGGAAAAAGGGCCATATTAGGCCACAATGCCATGAACTGCATAATGAAAGGCACAAAGATAAGGGGAAAGACAAAGTGCAAGATAAGTCTTCTGATCGCAGCATAGTGCCTACAAAGTCTAGTGTTAAAATTGAAGAGATCAATGTTATGCAGCCTGAGGATGTTGATGATGATGATTATATCCTTGCAGCTTCTTCTAGTGCTTCGCAGATGATAGAGATACACTCTATGTATGCACAGTGTTGGCTCTTGGACTCTGGTGCATCCTTTCATGTGACACCTTGTCGAGAGTGGTTTCATTCATACCGTAATGTTTCGGGTTCTGTGCGCTTGGGTGATGACAGCTCTCTTGACATTGTGGACATTGGTGATGTTAGGCTGCAATTTCCTTCTGGCACCAGTTTTGTTATGTAGGATGTACGTCATGTACTTGCTTTGACACGCAGTTTCATGTCAACTAGATAGCTTGATGACGTAGGTTATCATGTATCTTTTGGAGACTCTGCATGGAAGATCACTTGTGGCAGACTTGTGATTGCGAGAGGTGCCAAGGCTGGCAGCCTCTATCCCTTGATTGTATCTGCTTCTTCCCTTGATCATGTTTTTTCTATGGATTCTATCTCACATGTATCTCTTTGGCATGCCCGTTTGGGCCATATGTCTTTGAAGGGAATGAAAATGCTTTCTGGTTTGCAGTACTTACCGCCCTTTGATTATGCATGTTTTGATTCATGTGAGCATTGTCTTTATGGCAGGTAGACTAGGTCTACACATAAGAAGTTTGGTAGGCCATGCATGAGTGAGCCCTTGGCATTGGTACATTCGGATGTCTTTGGGCCCATGCCTTGTCAGTCTATGGGTGGTGCAAAGTATTTTGTTACTTTCATAGATGATTTTTCACGGAAAGTTTGGGCTTATCCCATTAAGCTAAAATTCGATGTCTTGGTTGTGTTTCAGAGATGGCTTGCATTGGTTGAGAACTAGTCTGGATATAGGCTAAAATGCCTAAGGACAGATAATGGGGGTGAGTATGTCTCACGTGCTTTTGAGCAATTATGTGATGAGAGGGGTATTAAGCGTCAATTGACCGCCCCCTACACAGCCCCCCCAGAATGGTTTGGTTGAGCGGATGAATAGAACCATCCAAGAGCATATACGCAGTATGCTTAGCCATGCAGGCCTACCACAGAGCTTTTGGACTGAGGTAGTTAATATAGCTGTGCATGTCATAAACAGATCACCCCCTAGTGGTCTGGATTTCCAGGTTGTAGAGGAGGTATGGACTGGAAAACCTCCCTCTTATGTGCATCTCCATGTCTTTGGATGTGAGGCATTTTGCCATGTGCCCAGGGACAAGAGAAGTAAGCTAGATCCTAAGAGTGTCAAATGCATTTTCCTTGGTTATGGGGATGCAGATAAGATGGGTTACCATCTCTGGGATCTGTAGGTGCGGAAAGTAATCCGCAGTCATGATGTAGTCTTCCATGAAGACAAGATGCATAGGCAGCCTAAGAGAGTTATTGAGATCCGCAGGGTCATATTTCATGAGGAGCCGAGGGCTCCCGCATAGCCAGTTGGACAGCCTATAGTTGTAGCAAATGCTCATGGTCAGGGTGTTGGACAAGTAGTTGGGCAGGCATCAAAGCGTGCTGTGAGACGGTCTACTAGAGACAGACGTCCACCTGATAGATTTCAGCCCTCAATGCATTATGTATTGGTTATAGATACAGGAGAGCCTTTCACCTATGATGAGGCTATGTGCAGGGGTGACAGTCACTCTTGGGAGAGGGCTATGCAGTCTGAGATAGACTCCTTGCATAAGAATGAGACTTGGGATTTGGTTTCCTTGCCTGAGGGTAAGAAGGCTTTGCCATGCAAGTGGGTGTACAAGCTGAAAAGTATCCCTAGATACCCCAAGCTAGCAGACAAGGCTAGATTGGTAGCAAAGGATTTTAAGCAGGAGCATGGTGTGGACTTTCATGAGATCTTTTCTCCTGTGGTTAAGATGAACACCCTGCACTTAGTCCTGGCTTTGGTTGCTCAGCTTGACTTGGATTTATGCTAGATGGATGTCAAGATGGCTTTCTTACATGGGGGCTTGCATGATGAGATTTATATGGAGTAGCCTAAGGGCTTTGCAAAACCTGGCAGGGAGCACCTAGTGTCCAAATTGAAGAAAAGCCTTTATGGCTTGAAGCAGGCACCTAGGGAGTGGTATCATAAGTTTGATGCCTTTATGTAGTCACAGGGCTACAGTAGGAGTGCTATGGATTTGTGCCTTTACACGAAGAAAGCCCATGATGGTTCTTTATTGATTTTGGTACTCTATGTGGATGATATGCTGATAGCAGGGAAAGCTCATGATGAGCGAGATGCTCTTAAGGCTCAGCTCAAGAAGAGCTTTGAGATGAAAGATCTGGGATAGGCCTCTCACATACTTGGTATCCGTATTAGACACGACAGGCATCAATGACTCCTCTACTTGTCACAAAGGGAGTACATTCATAAAGTCCTTGAGCGCTTCCGCATGCAGGACGTGAAGCCTATTGGCTTTCCATTGCCTTCTTATGTGAAGGTATCACAGGCTAATTGTCCGCAGAAAAATGAGCAAAGGGTTGAGATGGCCAAGATTCCCTATGCATCCACAGTGGGAAGTCTTATGTATGCCATGATAGCCACTCGTCCATATATTTCCTTTGCAGTTGGTGTTGTGGCACGCTATATGGCTACACCTTGTAAGAAGCATTGGGATGCCATGAAGGGTATCATGAGGTACCTGAAGGGCAATGCAGATATGTGCATATGCTATGGTAGCCAAGATACAAGAGTCGTGGGGTACACTGACTCTGATTATGCAGGATATACTACAGATAGTAGGAAGTCCACTTCCGGCTATGTCTTCACCTATGCTAGAGGTGCTGTTTCTTGGATGTCCATGGTGCAAAAATGCACGCCCCTTTCTACTACAGAGGCCGAGTATGTTGCAGCCACACTAAGGCTTGCAAGGAGGCCATTTGGTTGGGTCGTTTGGTTTGCTGACCTTGGTATTGATGCTATCCCTACACTGCATTCGGATTCTATGAGTGCTATTCAGTTAGCCAAGAATCTGGTCTTCCATGCGAAGACGAAACACATTGAGGTGAGGTATCACTTCATAAGTGGGGTCGTTGAGGACAAGTCTGTTGACCTTGTCAAGATCTCGACTGAACAGAATCCTGCAGATCTGCTCATGAAAAGCCTCTCTACAAAGCGCTTTGCCTTCCTCAGGAGGTTGATGGGCGTGGGATGAGATGACGTCTGTCCTCATCTTGTTGTACATGTGTATATATTGTACTATCCTTTTTCCTTTTTCTTTTTCACTCCTCACTAGGGTAGATTCGCCTTTAAGTGGGAGGTTGTTGGGGGTAAAGGCGCCTCCACCTAGCCACCCATGTATTACTACATTGACAGTCACCGCCACTGCACACTGCAGGTGGCGGGCGCCCTCACCGTCACTTTATTCTTTATTCTTTTAGTGACAGTTTGAATAAAGGAAGGCCCGATCACACATTATGACTATTGGAGTTTCCAATTCTTGTCTCTCTCTTTCTTGCTCTTGCTCTCCTGCCATAGCTCTCGAGTGCAAGCTTCGATCCTTCTCACATTTAAATATCCTTGGTGAATGAGTGTTTTATGATTTCCTTCTTGACCTTTGATAAGAATCCAAAGTCTTCTAGGTTTTGTTCATAACTACCCTTAACTTTAGTTGCTCAAGTTTTAATATTATTGAATTCTATTAGTCATGGGCTTCATCACCTTCTTTTGGTGCCAAGTAGGAGCTTCGAGATAAAGGATATGGCTTTCCTTTTCGTGGCCAAGCCTATAGGTAATGATGAAGTCAAATCTAGATAGGAAGCCACTCCATCTTGCTTGGTGACTATTCAAGACACGAAAAGTCATAAAATATTTTAGATTTTTGTGATTCATATAGATAGTGATCTTATGAGGGGTGCCTTCAAGTAGGTACTGCAAGGTCTCCAAGGAGTCTAAAATAGCTAGAAGTTTTTTATTATGAATTTTATAGTTGATTTTTGTAGTAGAGAATTTTCTTGAGTGGAAAGCTACTAGATGAACTTGATTGTCACCATTGAATATGGGATAGAATAGCTCCGAGGGCAAAATTTGAGGCATCTGTCTTCATGACAAAGGGCTTCAATGGATATGCGTGGATGAGAATGGGTGTTGAGGTGAAGGCTTGCTTTAATATTTGAAAAGCTTATTTAGCCTTCTAATCCCATACAAAACTTGCCCTTTTCAATTAGGTTGGTTAGAGGGGCAGCAATATTAGAGAAATCCCTGATAAAGATTCGATTAAAATTTCCAAATTCCAAAAAGATTTGAACATCTCGCATAAATGAAGGAGTCTCCCATTCTAGAATAGTCTGTAGCTTCTTAGGGTTCATAGAAATTCCATTCTCAAAAATGAGGAACCCCAACACAACTTCAATGTGAATGAAATACCACTTTTTCCAACTTTGCATACAAGCCTACTTCTCACAATTTATTTAAGGCAAATTTGACATGATGTTCATGCTCCTCTTGGTTCTTGGAAAAGTTCAAGATGTTATCCAAATAAATCACAATAAACTCATTCAAATATTATTGAAAGATATCATTGATTGTATGTTGGAAAACTACCGAAGCATTTAATGAGGCCAACTGGCATGACAATATATTCGAAATTCCCATAGCTTATGCGAAAAGCCATCTTCCATTAATAACTAGCCTTTATCCTAACAAGATTGTAAGAACCATGAAGATCTATCTTGGTGAAGACTCTAGCTTTCACAAGTCATTCAAGGAGTTCTAGAATAAGGAAAGAGGGTAGCGATTCTTAATAGTTATCTTATTGAGCCCTCTATAATCCACACACATATGGAGGGATCCATCTATTTTCTTTATGAATAGAATTGAAGCTGCTGAAGATTTTGAATGACCTATGAATTCCTTGGCAAGATTCTCATCAATAATATTTTGTGAGCTCTACTAATTCATATTGGAATAGCTTATAGATGGGGCCAAAAGGCATCCTTGAACTCTGCATATTGAGCTGGCAGTGTGTCTAAGCTTTTGTCCTTTGGCTTCTTCATTAACATTGCATAAATAAAAAAGGATGGATTCTTCTTTACTTGGCACATGAACACCTTTGCCCCAATGTATATTGGTCTATATTTCTTCCTTTTATTATTTTGTAATGGCCTTGGTTCTATTCAACCTTTCCAAACCTCCAGTTGATGCCAAGATTATGTAATTCTAGCTAGGGTAGCCCAATAATAATGGGTATATTTGGGCAAAAAATGCTATATCTAATACAAGACTCCTTAGGGTAACTTTAATGGGTTGAGTCTTATGCCTGACATCTCTAGAAGCAAGAGGTCAATCATCAATTACTTCTTCACATATCAACTTTGCTTTTCTTAGAAGCTATATAGTATGTTGCTCTGCAAACTTTTCGTCCATGATGTATGATGTGGCTCCAAAGTCTAACAAAGCTTGACCATCTATCTGTCTTTGCTCCAAGTGAATCTTTATTGGTGACATAAAGCTAAGAATTGGATTTGCACATAGAAAGAGAACTTCGTTTGGGTTTCTTGAAGCTTTTTCTAGCCACAAGGTCTCTATTGAGGCTAGATGCCAATGTTTCCCGATAGTGATGGAGTAGTGGAGCCATGAGTTCTCATCCTTGAAGGTTTCAATGCTTATATGGTGCCAATTTAATTTCAGTCCTCTCTTAGGCTTCCTTGCATTGAAAATGGTCCATTCTATGCTGAAAATTCTCACTACTGTTTACTGATTGCCTCACCCTAATCTCTTGACTTGTGATGATTGTTTGAGCATAAACTAATCTCTAAAATCCATTGTAAATGAGGTGAGATAGCAGTGAGTCACTACTTGGTAAGCCCTCTCCTTATTCCCAACTCAATTTCATGCACTTCAGGAAAAGAATTACTTCCAAGCTCCCATGCATAGCATGCTGATTGTTTAATTAATAAATGTCTGCCATGTATACTCCAGGTGAGGAAAAATCCCAATGCCAGGCGAGGTGGCAAGACAAAAGAGGGGTGACCCCCCTTTCTATCAAAGACCCTAAAGGGGTGCACAACTCAGCTTGGGGGGCACTTCACCCACCTCTCGGTGATCCGGAGCCCGAACTTGTTTGTAAGTGCAGGGATATTTTGGGGACAGTGAGAATTGGCATGTCATGATGATGCCATTGATGTCTATGAAATATTGATGTACTTGAGATTATGCCACTGATGTATATGGCATATTGATGTACCACTAATGTACTTGCAATGATGTATGATTGAGAATCAATGCCACATGCAGTCATGTATGCAGTTATGACAGTGAATGCAACAAATAGTGCATGTATGATGCTCATATGTGAGTGACACGATCATGGAAATGCTCATTTTCATGCTCAGTAGTGATGTTATGGTGCAAACCATGTATATGTATGCTGAAGCAATGTATGGTGCCATGGGAGAAGTGGTTGTAGACATACAATAGACGAGGGGACCATATTTCAGCTCTCTTGAATTCCTACATGGTGTTGTAGGAATTTTCAGTCAGTTACAGAGGTAAAGAGTGAGTACCAACACTGAAGAGTAGGCCCCAAAGAGTGTTTGTAGACCTCAGTAACCCCCCTATCAGTCTGACACTTTAGTTGGGCACTACCCATCCATTACAAGCCAAAACAATCCCTTACTGCTCTCAAATAGGGTGTAGGACTACATAAAATAGCCACAGATTTGCTATTACAGAATCTTCTATATTAAACTTGTAGCAGTGTGCTTATGCTCAGCTCAAACATCCTTGGCTCCAACCTTGAACAAAAAATTAGGTCAATCGGAGCTTCCTAGCTCAAGTTACAAGCAAAATAGTGACAAGTGGTCTAATAGGACTGCATCTAACCATGGCAAGGAATAAGGGAAAAACTAAGGCAAATGATGACCTCCAGCAAATAAGGGATGTACGTGCCTCGAGGGCTGAAAATAACCCTGAGGTGGGAGATGAAGATTACTCTCATGACGTGGGGAGCCTCAACGCGCTCACTAACACCCTCAGTTTGCATGAGACGATGCATTAGAGAATTGATGGAAGGCATTGGTCAAATGAAGACCACTATGGACACCTTTGCTGCCCAGGTCACTAAGTGGATGGAATTCCAAATGAAAGGGAAGGAACATGAGGATAGATCAGGTATGCATGCTGGGGCCCATCAGTGAATGCAGCAAATATGAACTCCCAAGGCATTTTGGGGAGAGTGGGCATCCCTAACAACACTTTTGAACATGGAGAGCCTTCACATAGACAAGAGGAGCCCATGAACAATGCAATGAGGGGAAATTTTCAGCACAAGGGCCCATGCCATCTATGCGAGTTCAGCCATCTTTTGGCAGAAATTTCTCTAACAATGGTTCATTTTTGGGTAGCCACATGGATCAGCCTCAGTTTGGATATATGGGACAGCCACCTAATCATGAAATAGAGCTGAGAGACAATATTATTTTCTTAAAATTCAATGGTCAGTCGTCATCTCCTGTTGAACTCGAAGAGTGGCTCTCCAAGATTGAGGATTATTTTGACATCTTGCCCTGTAGTGATGACCAAAAGATCCATTTTGCAACAATCCACTTGGAAGGATTTGCACATACATGGTGGAGGTACATTAAAAGAGAAAATAAGTAAGTGAACTCGTGGGAAGCGTTCAAGGCACTCATGATGCAAGTATTTGTCTCGCCGATGGAGAAAGAAAAGCTTGCCCACCAATGGTATGGCCTTGAATAGCGTGGCCTTGCTGCTAGAGAATACAAAAATCAGTTCCTTAACCTTACCATGTATGTTGAGTCAATTAGTGATGATGCCAAGTTACACAAGTATGTGTACGAGCTGGATCCCCAACTTTCGGCTGATGTTTCAGCTCAAAATCCATCGGATTTGTTCAAAGCGATTGAATTGGCTGAGAGAGGTACTCTTGCAAGTATCGCCAGGATGCTTCATTTTAGCATGTACAGCAAAGAGGGGCATCTCATCTAGTGTTTGGGTAGCAAAGAGGACCTATGTAGTCATATTTTGGATAGCAAAGAGGTACTGCAAGGTGAGGACAGTTTGGGGCAAGTTATGGTGGTGGTAACTTGCCATTCAACACTCCGAAGATCCCCACATACCCCACTTTTAATGCCTCAAGACTACAAAGAAATTTAAGGATAGCAAACAACCCAAGAATGGATAATAGGAAAGGGGGCAACAAAAATAAAGATTCTTCAGCCTTTGGCAGTCCAAAGTCCATTCCCATGGATTTGTATAAAGAAAGAAAGGAAAAAGGGCTTTCTTTCAAGTGTGGCGAGAAGTATATAGATGATCATGCCTAAAAATGTGCTTTTAGAAATGCTAAAGCACGGGTTCATAGCATGTTGGTATTTGAGGACTTAGAGGAGAACCCTGAGGATACACATGCTTTTATGATGATTGCTGAAACGGATGATGTTGATGAAGAGTTTGGTCAAGAAGAGTTCTTTGACCCTGCTAACTCTTTTCCTTTTGACCCCGGTGGTCATGTATCACGAGATATGGGTAGAAAGAATGAACCACATGCTGAAATACATGCTGCCACTGTTTATACATATCTATGGATGCTTGGACATGATCCAGAAGCCCTAATACATTACGTATTAAGGATCAAATTCATGGGAAGGATGTGTTTATACTTGTAGACATCTGTAGCACTCATAGTTTTATTAATAGAGCAGTCATGGACATGCTGAAGTGTTTTTCCACTGATTTACAATAGCCATTGAAGGTTCAAGTTTCCAATGGGGATGAAGAAATTAGCACGCAAGTATGCCTTGCTATTCATATTCAGCTTGCTGAAAATTTTGGACAACAATTGGATTTAATTGCATTGGAAATGGGGCCTATAGATGTTGTCTTGGGTTGTGATTGGCTGAAAACTTTGGGCACTATAACTATGGAATTTTCCTTGCTGTATATGGAGTTTGTCAGTGTGGGACATCTCATTCACTTGCATGGAATTCAAAATAATAGTGAATTTTAGCTCATTACCAACAAACAACTTAAGAAAGAGTTCAAGAAACGGTCCCAAATCTTTGTATTGCAATTAAATAAAGAAAATTCAGATCAGTCCACTAAAATAGTACAAGGACCTCTTCCAAGTACCTACAACACTACCCCCTAATAGGGCGGTTGATCATCCCATAGATCTGGAGCCTTAGTCAAAGCCTGTGAACAAGCCACCTTATAGATTGTCTAGGTGTGAAAGAGAAGAAGTTGCCAAACAAGTCAAAGAATTACTGGACATGGGATTTATTGAGCCCAGTTCTTCACCATATGCTTCCTTGTGGGGTCAAGAGTGACCATAGGGTCCTCAAATATTTCCTCTCTCAATCTAATCTTATCCCCCAAACAACGGAGATGGGTAGCTACATTGTAGAACTATGACTTTGACATTACACATATGCGAGGAAAAGACAATGTAGTTGCTGATTCATTATCTAGAATGTGGGCTTGTAAAGTTTCGGCCAACATGGAACTTCATAATGATTGGATAGAAGAGCTTCAAGAGGCCTATTTGCTAGATGCTAATTTCAGCCACATTTTCCAGAAATTACAGCAAGGGGATGTGGAAGAAAACTCTCCATATCAGCTTAAGAACAGTCTCTTATGGTTTCAGGGCAGGATTGCCATCCCATACACTTCTCCATTCAAGCAAAAGATCATGCAAGAGATGCATTCCTCACCTACATTTGGTCACTTGGGCAAATTTAAAACCTATGACAAGATTGCTAAAAGCTTTCATTGGAAGGGCCTATGGAAGGATGTAAAAGATTTTATCTTGAGCTGCGTGCCATGTCAACAAAACAAGGACAACACCTTAAAACCAGCTAGTTTACTGTAGCCATTGCCCATGCCCAAAGGCAAATGGACACACATTACTATGGACTTCATAACCGGCCTACTGGTGACCAAGAAGGGATAGAACATCATCTATGTAGTTGTGGACAAACTCACCAAGGTAGCCAATTTCATTCCTACAAAGACTCAATATAATGCTTCTCAAGTAGCCAGCCAATTCATGGAACATGTTTTCATATTACATGGTTTACCACAGGTTATTGTGTATGACCGGGATGCTAAGTTCATGAGCAACTTTTGGCAGGTAGTTTTTAGCTCTATGGGAACTCAGTTAGCCCCTTCCACTACTTACCATCCACAGACTGATGGCTAGACAGAGAGGGTTAACAAGTGGCTGGAAACTTACTTGAGGCATTTCTGTTATGATGTGTAGAATGCTTGGGACTCATGGTTGCATTTGGCTGAGTTTGCCTATAATAACTCTACACACTCTAGCATTAGAGTTTCATCCTTTGAGGCATTGTATGGCTATAAGGTGCTCCTTCCCACGGTTATCTTCAATGATAAAATAAACCCACAAAGCAAGGAGGAATTAGATAGAATGCAGGACTTACTTCAATAGTGTAAATTCAACTTGAAGAAAGCTTAGGATCAAATGAAGCTTTATGCTGATGACAAAAGAAGGGATGTTGAGTTTCAATAAGGGGATTTGGTGCTTTTGAAGGTGCCCAAGTCTAGATATGCCACCCTTAAGGACGGGTCCAGCAATAAGTTAGCTCAAGGTTCTATGGGCCATACCGGGTTGTCAAAAGAGTGGGAGACTTGGCATATCGGTTAGCATTGCCCCCATCCACAAAGATTCATAATGTCTTCCATGTGAGTCAATTGAAGCCCTTCATTGGATCATCAATGGATTATGTTGAGGAGTTACCACCGATAGATGAAGAAGGCATCATTCAATACATACCCGAGCAAGTCATAGGACAAAGGGAAAAGAAGCTTCACTCTCGCTCCATCATGGAATACTTGATTAAATGGAAAGGTTTACCACTTGATGAAGCTTGTTGGAGGCCAGCTTCAGTTTTGGAAGAGTTTACATACCTATTAAAAGCAGATTTGGCTGAAATCTAGCCAACTATGGCCCTGTTTTCTCTTAGATTGACTATAGACAACTCTCTGTTTCAAATCAAATTTTATTATGTACTGTGGATAGCAATGGACATCATACATGGGCTGAAAGTACTACTTGAGAGCTCTGTTTTGATATACGGCACACCCCGATCAAATCTCCTACAGAAAGTTATGATAGATTTACTACAGTAGGGCCCTATAGTAAACAGTTTGTTGTCCACTGTCTGCACCTCGCATTCAATCAAGATACTTGGATCAAAATTCATTTTTATAATTCCCCAATAAGGCCCATGTATTGTACATACCCCAATGAACTATCATATGCAATAATAGCTCTTCATTCATTTGTATACCCCTGTAATAATGCAACAGAGTAGTACTCTGATCTGCTCCTGCCCAGTTATGATAAGTGCTCAAATTATTTTTGCGAGCAAAAACCTTCGATATGGGATGGAATGTAAGAGAGGAGGGATTTAATAATGGGGAAATACTAGCTACACGCTGGTATATAAGGTGCTAGGGACTTGATTTTTGGGCATTAGATTATAATACAAGTCTCCTTTCATCTTCATCTCTCTCTCCCAGCTTTCACGGCTTCTTTCTCTCTCTTTCTGTCTTTCTCTCTCCTTTCCTAGTCTTTCTCTCTCCTTGTCACTCTCTTTCTCTCTCTTCCTACAGTCCTTATCTCTCTTCTACACACTCTCTCTCTTCTCTTCTCCCTCTCCTGTCCTCTTCATGACAACAATTACCTATTCCAAGTAAGCCATGGTCATCCTCATCCAATCGAGCGTTCTTGTGAAACGTGTAATTGAGCTAAAGTCCCTCATAGTCAATCTCACGGCCTTGTTCAATCTTTACCTATTCCAAGTAAGCTATGGTCATCCTCATCCATGGACTTCATTGTTGAACTACCTTCTTCTAGAGGATATGATTTTATCTTTAATGGTGGTTGATCGATTCACAAAAATGACGCTTTTTCATAACATCCAAGAGTATCAATGGAGAAGGGATAGCAATGCTCTTCTTGGAATAGGTATATTGACACTATAGGTTACCTAATAATATTGACTGTGATCATGGCCCCCAGTTTATATGTGGGTTTTGGAGAAGCCTCTTTAAAATTCTAGGAGTATAAGTGAATCTCTCTTCAACTAGTTTCCCACAAAGTAATGGACAAACAAAAAGAGTGAATCAAGTCTTGGAGCAATACCTTACATGCACAATCAACTATCATCAAGACAATTGGGTGGATCTATTAACCCTTGCTAAGTTTCTATACAATAATTCCTCTTATATCTCCATTCAATTTACACCATTCTTTGCTAAATATGGTCAACACCCAAGGATAGACAATCATGCAAGATCACATGAGAAGAATACAACTTCTATAGACTTAGCTCAACACCTCTATGACATTCATATAGAGTTGCAAGCGTAGATCAAACAAGCTCAAGAGAAATATAAGAGAAATGCATATAAGCTTTGCATGCAACATCCATCATACCAAATTGGAGATCAAGTTTGGATTCTTCGACGTGATCTAAGTTCTTCTCGCCCCTCCTAGAAACTAGATTATCAATGAGTTGGGCCCTTCAAGATTATTGGCCAAGTAAATCCAATCACATATCGTCGCTTGCTTCCCCACTCCATGAAAATCCATCCTTTATTACATGTTTCAGTCTTAGAGCCATGTCATACATCCAATATCCCTAGAAGAATACCAAAGCCATCACCTCCAATCATAATTGAAGATCACCAAGAATATAAAGTAGACAAAATCATAGATTCAAGAATTTTAAGAGGTAGATTATAGTATCTTGTCCATTGAAAGGGCTATAATTCAAGTGAACGAATATGGGAATGAGCTTCACATCTTCAAAGAGCTCTTATTAAGGTTCACAAATTTTATCTTCAACACATAACCAAGCCAAGGCCTATTCAAAAGCACACCACCACCCCTCATGGAACTCGGTGCTAACAGAGGGTGTAATATAACAAATGCTCAAGCAAGGACAACCCTTGGTCCATAGGCAAGTTGGCACAACCCAATGAAGTTTTTAGAAGATTCTATAAGATTATAGAATATTCTAGAATATGTTTACAAATAATTATTTGCCACATGGTGTGGCTACACATTTACATGATGCTACACCTTTTTCTTAAGATAATTAAGATTTATAATTAACATATATAATATATAATATATTAATTATAGCATATTTATGTATATAAATAATATTTAATATATCATAAATGTAATAATTTTAATATTTAGCTTATATAAAAATACATAACTAATAATAATAATAATAATATTATTATTATAGTTTATAATTATTTTAGTGTGTAATTATAGTTGTAAAAAGTTGGGAGGAGACATTATTTTAGATGGTCTTACTAATAATACCTTGTCACACTAGCATAGGTATATAAGGTGCTAAGATTTATAAGTTTTTAACACTTTTACAATAATACAATTATGGTCTCTTCATCCTACCTTCTTGTTCACAATTTTCATGGCTTCTCTCTCCTCTCTTCTATCTTTGTAGTCTTTCTCTCTCCTTATCACACATTCTCTCTCCTCTTTTCTCTCTCTTCTATACTCTCTTCTCTCACCTCTCAATGATCTTCTTAACAAGTGGTATCAAAGCACTGGTCTTTGATTTATTTGGTCACTATCTAACCATAGATTACTTTGTCAGATCAGTCACATTCCAGTTTCTTAAGGACAAGGTATGCAACTCTTGAAGTGGACATATATAGAGACCAAGGGGCTTTCATGCACAAAGGATAGCCTAGTAAGAGCTAAATGGAGGATGTGAAGACCAAGTTAGAGGCACAATCATGGACAAAATAGTAGGTCATGGTCAAGAAACAAGCCATTGTGGTATATGACCATGCAAACACTTCCAAGTTCTCTTTCTTTAGGAGGTTATGTAGGATCGACAATTCTTCTTTTGGAAGACTGATACCCACCTTCTTTGATGTTCAGTACCATCTACATCCATGAACATTAATTTCTTTTTGCCTTCTACTTCTCAGACAAAAGTCCCATAGACTACTTCTACATATAGATCCAACTCTTTCAAGGGAGTAGTCTCCCTTTTCCTCAGGTCCCACTAGAACCGACTTTCTCTTTCAGTGGAGGCTGAATTTTCTCCTTGGTATGGTTGATGGGACCTAATATGGGCCAGCACTGACTATGGCACTAGCCAGACCTCATACACAAATTTCCATTCAAATGAGTTGGACAAAGTTTCTCTCTCCCTCCCTCTTCTCCACAATCACACGAATGCCTTGTCAAAGTCCTCCGAGCTCTTCCCTCTCTTTCTAACATGGTGCAAAAGTTTTTTGAATATTGACGAGTTTATTCCATGGCTCCGACAAGACATAGAGATGTTGTGCAAGCTCCTATATACGAGAAATGAATTTCTAGTACTAAAGCTCAACCTAAAGTGGAAGCCTACCCCAAAGCTATTCTTGAACCTATCCAACCCATACAACTAATCGTCACATAACACCCCAAAGTTGGGGTCATACCCCCAAAAACAATGGTTGGTCTATAGAGGATAATCAAGTTTGGTGAATAAAAAAGAGTTTCTTCTAAATCTTTAATTTTTCCCAAAATAATTCATAAATTATTTAGTCAACTTATGTGATTACTCATATGCACTTCATTGTAATTAAAGAAAGAAGCTCGGGATGTTAGAAAACCATGTAGGATGAGTCTTTTGCTTCATAAACTTTGTATGGATAGAATTATTGTTTCTTAAAAATTCATAAAAATATTTTCCTTTTTCAGAGATAAAAAGAGGACACATTCCAAAGCATAGCCCCCATCTTGACATAGTCAATGACGTCAACTAAGATGCTAAAGCCAGTCATCTCTCTCCTCCACCCTCCCCCTCACCCCTTTGAGTACTATATAAATAGGATTAGGGGCACCTAAATAACAAACAACTCCTAAGTAGATTTTCCATTCTACTAGTGCAACAAAGATATTCTCTCTCTTTCTCTTTAGTAATCACATAGAAAACCTATTAGAATCCTCCAAGCTCTTTGCTCTCTTCCCCGAACAATGTCAAAGCTCTCTCGAATATCATCACGAGTTTATTCCATGCCTCCCAAGAGACATAGAGATATTGTGTAGGCTTGCATGCACGATGAAGGGGTTGTTGGTGCTAAATCTCAACCTAAAGCTAAAGCATGCCTCAAAGTGTCCCCAAACCCATCCAACTTGTAAAATTAAACTGATGGCATGGTAGCCCAAAGTTGCAGTTATAACCCCTAACAATGATGCTTGGCCCATAGAGGATAGTCAAGTTTGGTGAAGAAAAAAGATATATTTCCAAATCCTTAAATTTTATCTCAAAAAAATTTCATAAAATCTTTAATTAACTTATTCTCTTACTCATACGTAGTTAATTATAATCAAGGAGAGAAGCTCGGGATGTTAAAAAAGCACGTAGGATGAGCCTTTTGCTTCATAAATTGTGTATGGTTAGAATTACTCTTTTTTTAGAATTTGTAAGAAGTTTTTCTTTTCTCAAAGACAAAAAGAGGCTACATTCCAAAAACTTAATCCCTATCTTGACATCATTGATGATGTCAACTAAAACACTAAAGGAAATCTCCTTGAGTACTATATAAACAAGGATAGGGGAGTCTTGAAAATAGATAACTCTTGTAGAGACTCCATCATTTTGAGTGTGATGAAGCTACTCTCTCTCTCTCGCTCTCTTCTACTATCACACAAAAGCCCTACTGCAATCTATGTGTTCTTTCCTCTCTTTCCCACATGGTATGAAAGCTTTCCTAGATATCGTTCAGTCTATTCCATGGCTTCCAAGAGACATTGGGAGATGTTATATCGAGCTCCCATGCTCCCAATGTGCACAATGAAGGGGTCATTGGTGCTAAATTTGAACCTAAAAACATACTCTGAAGTGGTCCCTAAATCCATCCAACATAGAACCAATTGTCACACAACAACTTGAACTTACACTCATATCCCATAAGAATGATGGTTAGTACATAGAAGATAATCAGTTTTGATGAGGAAAAAAATAGTTATTTCTAAATCTTTAAACTTTATCTCAAATAATTTCATAAATTCTTTAATCAATTTATGTGTTTACTCATATGCACTTCATTGTAATTAAAGAAATAACCTCAAGTTTTTTGAAAAGTAGGTAGGATGAGTCTTACTTCCTAAATTATGTATGACTGAAATTGCTCTTTTTTCAAAATTCATGAAAAGCTTTTCCTTAAAGAGATCACATTCCAACAACAAAGCCTCACCCTGATATAACTGATGACATAAGCTATATACTAAAAGGGATCCCCCCTCCTCCTAAGTATTACATAAACATGGGGAGGACCATCTTGGAAATAGACAACTCCTACAGAGACTCCATCCTACTAAGCGTGACGAAGCTGCACTCTTGCACTTTGTTTGCCTTACCAAAATTCTTCAAGCTATTTCCTCTCTTCCCCACATAGTGTGGAAGATTTGCTAAATATTATTGAATCTATTCCATATTCATGCAAGCTCCCATACATA
The DNA here is from genome assembly GCF_053477565.2 of Lygodium microphyllum. Lineage (NCBI taxonomy): Eukaryota > Viridiplantae > Streptophyta > Polypodiopsida > Schizaeales > Lygodiaceae > Lygodium > Lygodium microphyllum. The sequence goes on from NC_141149.1 coordinate 128,089,845, forward strand.
ATGAAGGGGTTGCTGATAGTACTGAAGCTCCAATCTAAAGTTAAAGCCCACCTTGTAGTTATCCTTGAACACATCCAACGTGTAGAACTGGTCATTTTCAGTGTTTTTTTTATAACTCTCTTCAAAAGCTTATTTCATCACTATTTGGCAATAAGGTTCTCAACTTGAGAGGTATCTTATCACATGTTGCTATATACTTTTGTATGAACGTATGTGGATGTCCGTACATTGTTTCTATAAAAATGTCAATATTAGGTGATAAAAACTCAATTTTTATGCCAAAATTTTATATTAGGAAATCATTGTGATTTTTGGGCTTAAAACTAACTCTTGATTTCACTTGATTTGTCCAAGGAACCATATTTTTAGCCTAAAAGTGAAAGTATGCCTGAAAGAAAATTATTGGTCATCATACAGTAACCCAAAGTTTTGCAATCATACCCCATAATAATCATGGTTGTCTCAAAGAAGATTACCAAGTTTGGTAAACAAAAAAAGAAATATTTCTAAATCTATAGATTTGTCTCAAATAATGTGATAAATTCATTAATAAACTTATTTTGTTACTTATATGCATTTAATTATAATTAAAGAAAAAAGCTCAAGATATTAGAAATGCTAGGATAAGGCTTTTGCTTCATCATTTGTGTATGGCGAGAATTAATCTTCTTCTAAAATTCACAAATAACTTTCTCTTTCTAGGAGACAAAAAGAGGCCACATTCCAAAAATAAAGCCCTTGTCTTGACATTATTAATGATGTCAATTAAAACACTAAATACAATAGCGCTTCCCCTCCTCCCAACTACTATATATAAATAGGGGTAGGGGCATCTCAAAAATAGATAACTCCTATAGAAACTTCATCTTGCTGAGTGTAATAAAGCTACTCTCTGTTTTCTCAAATCACGTAAAAGCCCCACCAACATCCTCTGATATCTTTCCACACAGTGCAAAAGCTCTTCAAGATATTGCCAAGTCTATTCCATTGCTCGCAAGAGATGCAAAGATATTATGTGTGTCATGAATCACGTGGTGGGGAGACTTGCTTGAGCTATTGTACCAAATACACACTATATACACAAGAGGAAGCTTACTCAAGAACATAAGACGAGAGATGGAGGCCAATTGTTTTTCTTGTTGGTTACTTCTTCTTCTTTCTCACACAATACAATGTATATAAAGCATAGATAAGATACAATATAAAGGAACATACTAAGTCAAATAGTGCATAACTACCTATACTAATCAATTGGTGCTATTACTATGCCAACTATAGGTAGATGCGATAAACTAAATATGATAAGTGATAATTCAATGGCCATGTGAGGATTGTAATGACTACCAATGTGCTAAGTGTAGATGTGCAAAACCATCTAACTAAGTGGTCCATCATCAATATCCACATGTGTTGGGCTTGCCATCTCAATAATGTCCCTCAAGCTCAATTGTATCTCTACAACTCCAAGTAAGCTTCAAAAAAATTTAGGATCGGAAAAATTTAATAGTGTAAGACAATCTTAGTATGTCTTCAATAACTTGGTTGACCCACTCTGTTTGATCATCAGTTTGGGGATGGTAGGCAGTACTGAAGCAGAGCTAGGTTCCTAAAGCTTCAACAAACTCTTCCAAAATTTTGATGTGAAGAGAGAATCGTGGGTCATTGATGATTATATGGGGCAATCCATGTAACCTAAAAATTTCATTAATGAAAAGCCTGGCGATATCAAAAGCCTTGTAATTGGTTTTTACAGGAATAAGGTGTGTAACTTTTGTTATCATATCAATGACTACCATTATGGAGTTATATCCTCCTTGTACCAGGGGTAATCCAACTATGAAGTCCACGTTGATATACTCCCATTTCATTTGAGGGATGTCAAGTGGCTGGAGCTTTCCTAGGAACTTGACATGTTTGGCCTTAATTCGTTGGCAGTTTAGGCATTGAGTGACATACTTGAGTGCATTACCCTTGAGTCTTTCCCAATAGAAGCTTCTTTTGAATGTATTAAGAGTCTTAGCATAACAAGGATGACCTGAAAATGGAGAATCGTGAGCTTCCTAGAGTACCTTCTTTTTGAGTTCATGACTTGCAAGAATACAGTCTTGTCTTAAAATAGGCTAGCTCCTCGTTTATGGAAAAATCTTGATACTTAGACTTGAGTTTTGAATTTGAATCCTTGACAGAAATTTCTCTTAACAATATTTGATAACTTGGATCCTTTATTGCCTCTTCTTTAGCCATTTCTATGAGAGGGTTATTGGGCATTGAAATCGTTGTAGCAAGAGTTTCAACCATAGAGGGTTCCTCTAGGATTAGAGCATTAAGAAATGATTTATGGCTTAGGGCATCCACAATCACATTCTCTTTTCCTGGTCTATATTTGATTTCAAATTAAATTCTTGCAAGGTCTCAATCCATTGGCATTGTCTCATATTGAGATCTGGTTGAGTAAAAATCCACTTTAGGCTTTATGATCAGTGACTAGAGAAAACCTATTACCAAACAGGTAATGTCTCCATAGCGCTTTACTTAGGTTAGATAGCCTTAAGATAGGAGCGGTTACCAAACTTTGCTTAAGCTTCTCAAAGCTAGATTGTTGGACGGATGTCCATAAAATGGAGACTTGATTTTTGAGAAGGTCGGTGAGAGGTGCGGCGATCGAGACATAGTCTTTAATGAAGACTCTACACCATCCCGTTAGCCCTAGAAAGCTTCGTACTTCCTTGACTGTTGTTGGGGAAATGTCTTGGTTCCTTACAATAGAAGCACCTTGGAGCCTCATTGCTCTTTCCTATGGGTATAAAGTTTCCCACTGCATTTGATTTGGCCTTCTTCGTCCTGTTTGGTTGATACTACCCTTGGGCTCTATTTGCATAACCTTGGAAGTTGCCCTTATTCTGATTGTTTCTATTCCAAATTTTTACATTTCTTGGCCTTTGTTTGATCTCCTGAACTATTGAAGCTTCTCAAATCAATGCATCCTATAAATATGATGGTCTCATTGATTCAAGACGTGTATTCAGGGACGAATTTAGGCCGTTGCAAAATTTGGATACTTGCTGTGAAACATCCATCATAGGTGCATATTTTAGAAGTGTTACGAATTGGAAGTAGTAAGCTTCTAGGATTATGCTTAACTGCTTTAGGTTGAAGAACTCATTCATCTTTTGGGCTTGATATGTGGGTGGAAGGTATCTCCCACGCAAAGTGTTCTTAATCTTATTTCAAGTAATAGCTCTTTTTCGGATGTTCTTTGGTCCTTGCACCATTTTTTCTACCAAAGACATAGCATCTCTTGTGAGTTTTAGTTTGGTAATCATTGCTTGATTTGGCGGTCCTACAACAGTGAAATAGTCTTCCATAGATTCTATCCATGTTTATGCTTCAGTTGGAATGTCCCTCCCCTTACTATCATCAAACTTTGGTGGCTTGTACTTCTTGAGAATAAATTTCTTCTCTTGAGCTTCTGTAATATTGAGCTTTGGGATGATGTTCTGGGAAATTATGCAACTTTTATGATCAATTTTCTCTCCAACCATATTCAAAAAAGATGTTTACTTTCTTAATCTACCTCATTAATTTAGTAAAGGGATTATGTACTACTTGACCTTCTAATAATGATCAGGGTTTACACTTCAAAAAGAAAAAATGAAATAAAAAGCTTTAAATAGCCTTTATAAGGGGTTTCTAAGGAGGGGAACCCCAAAAGGAGTAGCATGGGCTGTGATGTTGCCCGCTTCCACATAGAACCACATTATCTACTTGGTAAAATATTCACTCTTATTATTGATCACAAAATCCTCAAGGATATTTTCACTGAGAGCTAGATCTCAACATGAGGCAAAGAAAATGGATCGAAGTCTTACAAGAATCTGACTTCAAGATCAAGTACCACTGTGGTAAGGAAAACATAGTAGCCAACACTCTTAGTATTTGGAAAGCCTTCTTAAATGCCCCAAGGATTGAAGATCCTTCAAGAAAAGAAAGCCTTTTAAGTCTCATCTCAATCCCTAGTAACCCCATTCTTAATATTGTGATTGTTGAAACCCCCAATGATCTAGAATATCTAGAGATCAAGATGATAATCTTCCTAGAGAAGAAGACTCCAGAGGATGAGGCCAAGTTCAAAAACTCTACTTTAAGATGAACTATTATACTATCAGTTGAGGCTATATATATCCAAAACTTGGGAACTAAAAAAGAATAGATTAAGGAAAGCACATGATAGTCTTGTGGCGAGACATCACGAACTTGAATCCTATTGGCTAGGAATGAAAAGGTGATACCCTTAAGTATGTGACCCAATGCTTGAGATGTCAAAGGGTCAAGGCTAAAAGAGTCAAACTGCCTTGTGAAATGCACACTCTCAATATTTATCAAATTAAATGAAAATATATTAGCATGGATTTCATAGTGCACTTGCCCACTATGTAAGGAGGGTATGATTCCATCTTGGTGATTGTGGATATACCTACTAAAGTAGATATTCCAACTACATGGACTCCTTAAAAGGATAATTTCTGTGATGATCATGACACCCTCTTCACCTCCAAATTTGTACTCATATATTTCAATCCATCAAAACCTAGCTATGTTTCAAGATAGTCTACCATCCCTAAACCAATGGGTAAAGTAAAAGAGTCAATTAAGTCTGGAGGATATTTTAAGAGCCTACTCTAGCAAAGAACCTAAGAAGTGGATTACATATCTTCCATTGATAGAATACGCTTATAATACTTCATTCCAACAAAGCATCAAGATAGCATCATTTCAAGTCTTATATGTGCAAGAGTGCTTATCTCCTCTCAAATTTTCTAACCCTACTATAAATATTGAAGCCTCCAAAAGGACACTAGACAACATGTAGGAGCAAGTTAAGGAAATCTGTCAAGATATAAAGATAGCCCAAGACTGGTAGAAGGGTACATGAACCCAAAGAGGTCAAATCAAAATGCGTTTATGTTATATTTCAATATCTACAACTATATCTTTGCCTTTAGCATACATACCAACATTTACAGTAGGAATTCAAGCATCCAATTAACATGCAACCAACTCTACTTTCTTTTGCAACCAACTTACACTTATTCTTGAAGTCTTCAATAAAGAAACTATTCACATTAAATCTAATATACAGCTCTTTATCTACCATTTGACCAATAGATACCAAATTTTTTGTGAATGGCATATGTAAAATATGTGACAAATACTTTGTCTGGCCATCATGTAAGGACAAGGGAACTTTTCCAATATGTAAAATTGGATGACATGAATCATCACCCATCTCTATATTACCTAGACTTTGTAAATCTTACATCTCTCCAAACCATTTAGCATGGTTGGTCATATCATTAGATACACCATATATCATCACATGTCCCCTTTCCTATAACATCATTCATTATATGTTGCATGACAAAAAATGCTTATTTTTGTCATTATTTTGTCTTGAAGATGATCCATAATTTTCTTATTGTAGCTTATCATTATGAATGTCATCCTTTTTATCAAAATAATGTGTTTGGAGTATGACCTATTATTTTACAATAATGGTAGATAATACCATTATAGCGAGAATTTCTATTATATCACCTCTTCCTCTAGAGCTCCCCCTGCCTCTAAAATTACCATGGACTCCCAAAAATCACAAGTCACCGAATTTCTAATTTAACTTGTTTTGTTGTTTACCACCAAATGACCCATACTACGACCTCTTGAGGATGATTTACCATATCCCCTTCATAAACTTGAGTAAAATGCTTGGACACGTTCAATAAAATTTTTAGATGATTCACCCTATATATTGATCTCTTGAGTGATTTGAGAGAGACCACCTTATCAAAATCTTGAAATAGCTTCTATACATACATAGAAGTAATAAAGGATTTTGAGGCCTTCTTATGATTTAGGCCACCCAAAGTAGATGAAACCAAATTAGAATCATCAAGCATTGTATCAATAGTTGCTAAGTCATCTGCAATGCTTCTCACCTTTAAAATATACTCATTTCTAGACATCCTCTCTTTCTTCAAGGTATTCAACTCTTTCTTGAGTTGAATCTTCTGTACCTTTGCATTTACTAAAAACATATTCTTGAAGGTTATCCAAGTTGCATGTAAAGTTTCTACATATCTGATATATCCCAACAGAGTGTCATCAATTACTGCAAACAACCAATACATTACCTTTTTATCTTTTACATTCAATTTGTTGCACATCTTTAATTCTTTTGTAGTCGCATGATTACTTAGCATGGATTCATTTCCTTCACTTAAAATTAACTCATAGAGGCCTTTTTCAATAAAAAAGTTTGTCCCATGGAACTTCCATAATGGATAATTATTCTTGTCTAGCTTCTCGATGATGAGATTTTCATTCTTCATAGTCATTATGATAAAATTGAGTACTAGACAACAAGTGCCTTTTGTAACCTTTCACAAGATATGCACAGTAATATAGTAGGTAGCTCGTTTACTCTACTTTAATAATACAAATAATCTACAACTAGTTTGTAGATAAACCTTGTGTTTGATTCTTAACAAATAACCTATAGACTTGAAATCTATAACCTATATATCTGAGAACAACCAATACAAGTGAAATTACAGTATATCCTAAAGTTAATTTTTGCAACCTTATAGAGCTGAAATGGGACCTAAAATAACCTTTGATGACCAAAAATATAGTGGGGTATTTGTAAAGGACTAATCTACGAAATATATTTTACTTTGCTTGCACACTAAATCTCACAATAATCTGAGATTTGTCATCCACCTTGCTTCTAGTGTCTCCATTAATACTATTCAAGGCAAAGAGAGTAAGAGTAGGAAGTCTTCTTACCAATTGCTAGGTTTCTTGAATCCTTGCTCCTTCTTCGTTACTTTAGCCTCTAAAATCAGCCTCTCTCAATGGCATTGTTTTGATATCATGTCACAAATTGCATGGTGGGAGGAGTTGCAAGAGCTACTATGCCAAACACATATATTACAAATAAGAAGCTCACTCAAGAATACAAGAAGAGAGATGGAAGCCAAAACAAATTCATGCTGATTTTTCTTCCTTTATCCTCACACAATACAACATACACAAAGTACAAGTAAGATACAACATTTAAAAAAATGGCCTATTACATCAGACCATGCATAACTGACTATACTAATTGGATGGCACTATCATTATGCTACATGTAGGCAGGTATAACTAACCAAATACAATATGTGATAAGTCAATGGCCATGTGAGGATCATAATGATCACCAACATACTAAGGATAGATATACGGACCCATCTAATTAGGTGATCCATCATTAATGTCCGCACATGTTGAGCTTGCCATCTCAACATTCTAGTACTTGTATATTGGTATTATATCATGTTGTAGACTAACTTCTTTTGTGAAGAAGAAGAAAGAAGGAGATGAAGATTTTAGCCCTACTTCTCCATGTACTCAAGTCTCTATTATATGTGTGCTCTTGCTTACTTTACCTCTCTCTCCTCTTATGTATTTAAATCCTATCAAAGTAGTCCCACGACTATGCAAAGCTCACTCAAAGATTGAGTGAAGGTGATATAGTGCAAAAGTCACAAGAAAGCAATATGTAAGAAGTTTCTTCCTTCTTGTTTAATTTTCCTTAGTATATAGTTGAGGAGGCTCCTGAGGTTGATAGGGCTACAAGCTCCAATTGTAATGAAACTTAGTGACCTTAAAGAGCAGTTTATATATATTAAATCGGGCTTACATGACTCTTCCATAGTGATTTTCCATCCGAGTTCATTTTGGCCTATGTTCTAGTTTTGCAAGTTGTGGCCAGAAGCAATTTCTAGGTATATTGCAAATTAGACTATTTTTCCATTGACAAACATTGTAGAGGTTATGAACACTATGATTGCTTATGCTTAGTCTAAGAATGATGTATTGTATGAAAACTCAGGTGCCTCTAAATACGACTTCTCATAGAGAGTAATTTAGAGAGATGCATAGTATAAGCTCAAAACAAATTGTGGATGGCTTACTAAAGTTTAGAGTTGATGGGATACATAAATTATGTGTAGCATGTTCAAGTGGTCAAGGCATGCATTTCCACATGAAATGCATGTATTCAAGGATCCACTTGAGCTTATACATTCTAATATGTGGAGTCCTATAAATACTACAATTATTATATGTCTGACAAGGTTTCATATTAAATGCCTAAGGTTGGATGGAAGTGAGAGAACGTCTTGAATGAGTTTTCTAATTTCTTCTAGAATAATGGTATTCAAATATAGTTTACATGTCGGTATACTCTATAGAAAGATGGAGTTACTGAGTGGAAAAATAGGAATATTGTAGAGGTGGCTTAAGCATTGATATCCAAAAGAAACTTTCCTTAGTACTATTAGGTTGAAGCATCACTATTGTTGTATACATTAGACCCGGGGGGTCCACTAGGGTTTACCGTATGGTATCACATGAGTGTAAGGGAGGGGGGTTATTTAAGGGAAGGAAGGTACATTTTATAAGGTAAAGTCCCATAAATAGGGGGTAGATAAGGGGTATTTTAATATATTTCTTGCACGCATGTGACATCTCCTAATTACTACTAGTGAATCCCCCGTAACATTAGAAATAGGACACCTACAATTGCTATACATGGTATGATACTAGAGGAGAAGTAAAATGTCAAATTTGTCCTAGTAGAAAGAATTTGGATGTGTTGCTTATGTGTACATTCATGATGAGTTGATACTAAATTGGATTTCATAGTTTAAAAAAATATGTATTTGTGGGATATTCTCTTGAGAAAAACAGATATAGATATGGTAACCTTGTTACATGTGAGTTGAAAGTTAGCAGGGATATTGTGTTTGATGAAATGAGAAGTTGGTATACCAATGTACAGGATATAGTTGGGGCTAATGTGCATGAGAGTGTGTTTGTATAGAAAACATGTCAATAGTACAAACATTGAGTGGGCCACAGTCTCCTAGTCACGGGTCTCTTGATAGACCTTAAAGTGGTAGATTGTGGTCATAGATCACTCTAACAAGTACATCTCAAGTGTCATCAAGTTTTCCTCATGTTGATGTGGATGTAGATGGTTCTAAACAAAGCTTGGATGAAGATTTTGGGATTCCATCTATTAAGATGCCTACTGTGAGGAAGGCATAAGAGGATGCTAAGATACTTGGTAGTGATCTAGGTCCATGCATATCAACTAGAGTAAGAAAGCCCATGCAACAATTGACATATGATAGTTATGTAGCTCATCATTGTGCATACGTAGCTAAGGTTGTGCAAGATATAGAGCCCACTAGGATGCTATGGGTAATGAATATTGGGATAATGGTATGGATGAAGAAATGGTTGCACTTGAGGTAAATGACACAGGGATATAGTGCATTTACCTGAAGGCAAGAAAGCTATGGCTACAAATGGGTTTACAAAGTAAATCATCTAATGGATTAGTTAAGTGTTATAAGGCAAGGCTAGTTGCCAAAGGGTATGCAATAACTCATAGTATTGATTTTGGGGAAACTTTTGCTATAGTAGCTAAAATGGCTATTGTGATAACTATCATAATAGTGGCTACATCAAAGGGTTGGATGATACATCAAATGGAGACTTGAGGGACTTGAAATAGCATGTCTAGTATCAACTATTGAATGAGAGTTGGGGTAGAGGGACTTGAAATAGCATGTCTAGGTATGCAATAACTCATAGTATTGATTTTGGGGAAACTTTTGCTATAGTAGCTAAAATGGCTATTGTGATAACTATCATAATAGTGGCTACATCAAAGGGTTGGATGATGCATCAAATGGATGTTAAAAATGCTTTCTTGCATGGGGAGTTGCAAGAAGAAGGAGTTGCATCAACCTATGGAATAGATGGTGCACAAGAAAGAATGGTTGTAGCAATGCCTCAGAGGACCTTGCATCATAGAAGGGGAATGGAGCCTATAAAGCCCTCTCTCCTATGAACCAATCAATTACATAGCTCTTGTAATAACAATGGCATGCTTGGTGAAAATCACATGGGTACCAAGTCTTGTAAGGCCATAAACAAAGAGGAGTGGAAATCCCAAGTTTGACACATGTAGGGCTTCTAAAATGGAGCACAATGCATGGTCAGGAAATAATGGCAAAGTGCCAACACCACTAATAGGTAGCAAAACAATATCACCAATAGTGAGTAAACCCTTGGATGGATAGAGATCTTATAATAAATCACCTCGGTATGAAAGAACACTAACTCATGGGTAGTAGAAGGCTTCAATGTAGATCCACCCTTGACTCCTAGACAAAGGTGGGGATACTTCTTCTAGCATTTCTCCTCAAGATATGTCCCCTTCCCACAATGTGGGCATTTTGGCTGCTCTAGATCATCAGAGCCAAATCTCAAAGAATTTTCCTTTGACTTCTTCTTCTTCTTCCCTCCTCTTGATCTTGCAACAAAGGCCCTAGTGGAGTCAGATCTAGTAGCACTGACCTCTTTGATATGCTCGTCATGCTCCAAGACCAGTGATAATAACTTCTCCCATAGAAGTGTCTCGTAGTTTCTTGATGTGATAAGGATAGTGTAGAGGACATCAAATTAGGGAGAAAACAGAAGAGTCAAAATGATCATAGCCATGTCTTCATAAGATATCATCCAACCAAGAGAGGCAATCTCACCCCTCATGTCCTCATCTTAGAGATTTTCTCCTTCATGGAAGAGTGGTCATCAACATTGAGCATCCACAACTTCTCAAAGGAAACAACTACCACTATTTCAAATCAGATGAGTATGCTTTCTCTATTGCTCTCTTAGCTATGTTTTCTACATCACCATACTCCTTCTCAACTAATTTCTTATATGAGCTATTTTACAAGCAATTTTGCAAGTCCCTTTTGATTAAGTGCTGCTCATACATTAATTATTTCCCTTGTGTTTGTTTAACACAGATTCCCAAATTGGAGCAAGGAAATTTAGCATGCACACTCTGTATGAGCACTCCTAGCAATCTCCATGTCATCCACATATAGAACCAAAATGAGATAGCTACAATCATGGATCTTCTTTGTGTAAAGAATGAATCCATATCAATGTGGGAATAACCCTATAAAATAGTGTGACAGTCTAAAGGCATCAAATTTATGATACCATTCCCTAGGTGCTTGCTTAAGTCCATAACGACTCTTCCTCAACTTGCACACTAGGTATTCCCTACCTTTTTCTCAATGCCCTTAGGCTAATGTATATAGATATCCTCATGTATTTTTCCATGTAAGAAAGTCATTTTAACATCCATTGGGATAAGCTCAGATCTATTTGTGCAACCAAGGCAAGTGAAGGGTACTCATCTTGACCATAGGGGAAAATATCTCATCAAAGTCAACCCCCTTTTCTTATTTAAAATCCTTAGCAACCAAATGTGCCTTATATAGTAGCTTAGAGTGACCATGGGTACTCTTTATCTTATACACCCACTTGCATGGTAATGCATGTTTACCATCTATCAAGGAAGTCAAATCCCATGTACAATTTTTTTGCAGTGAATTAAATTCAAGCTACATGGCCCTCTCCCAAGATAGTGACTATCACCTATGCGCAGCATAACCTCCTCATAAGTGAGGGGATCATCAAAATCTGTCACCATGACATTATGCATAAAGACTAGGAGGTTTGAACTACTAATTCAATGAGTTTTCATAACTTATCTTATTTATGTAATTTTTCTTCTAATTTTTAATAAATCAACTATAATTTTAGGTTAATTATGTAAGTGAAATTCAAATCAACAATTATATTTTTGACATTTTGGATGGATAAATGTCACCCTATGTTGATGCACTTGCATGGGGCCATGGTAGTTGAGAAAAAGGTGCTAGAACGATGATGATCATAAGGAAGATGTCGGTGTGCAAACATCTAATGTCTCCTTGATGCATAATTCTCTTGCCTTATTTTTTCTCTCTTTTACTCTCTCTCACTCTCTCTTGAGTATTTGCTTATCAAAAAATGATATGAGTTGTGAAGAGAGAGGGGTTGTTTAAATAGTTTTTCTGGGGGCCAGGGAGGGGGGGGGCACCTTTTGGGGCTCCTAGTGTGTCTTAGCTCCCCTTAGCTTGGCTTATGAAGGCTAATTAAGCCTTTTTTCCCCTATTTTTCTTCTCTTTCTTTCCTATTTTTTTCTTTGTGCGTGTGTGTGTGTGAGTGAAACCTTTTTGTTTATTTATAAATTTTAAAAATAATAAGTTAAGAATGTTAAAAAGATAATAATATATTAAATAAAATTTAAAAATAGATTTGAGAAATTCAAGAATAATTGTAGTATATTAAAAAATAGTAAAATTTTAGAATAGGATAGAAAAATTATCAATAAATCAATATGAATTAAGAAAAGTAATAATAAATTAATAATTTTGAGAAGTGATTAATAAAAATTGAAAATTTTGATAGTAACTAAGAAAATTGAGATAAATAACTATAATTAAAGAAAAATGAAATACACTAAAATAAATTCCAATAAAATTTAATGATTAAAAATAATTTAATTTAATTAAAAATAGTATAATTAAATTATAATAAATATGTTAAAATTGATTTAATAGAAAATTGAGTAAAATATATTGTTTTGAGCTTACAGGAGAGTATGCAAACATAGGTTTTCTTTAAAAACTTATATTACACATGCGAGGCAATGAGAATAAGGGACGGTTACATGCAATTGGTTGAAAAAAGTTGGATATATTACATTCTCTTTTTCTTAAAGAAATCAAGATGTCATCATCACGAGATAAACTCGGGTTTATCTCTTCGGAGGATGGATTCCTCTAGCCAAGTCGCATGTTCTTTCAAGAAATCCTTCATTGGATTAGGTATTCCTAGAATGCACGATTATGTAAAGGCTTTTCTTGAATTTTTGAGATTCTCTCTAGTTGGAACTCAAAGATTCCTTGAGTTGGCATTACAATTTGTTCATCATCAAGGACATGCTTGCGATTGAGGACATAGGACTTTAGTAGGCTTACATGAAATACTTTATGAATCTTTAGATGAGGAGGTAGAGCTAGCTTGTAAGCATATGTCTAAGGCATTTTGTAATTTTGTATAGCCTACAATATCTAAGATCAAGTTTCTTTTTGGTTTCTTACATCAGAGTTTATAATTTTATGAGCATTCTCGAGCTTCCCTCTTCTCAAGTGGATAGAAAGATTAGAGTTATATTTCCTTGTGGGTGTAGGTTATGGATTCTCAATGTCCATGTTTATATTTCTTTCTAACTTTGAGTTGGAATACTTTTATGTGAGTGGACTAACAAAAGGTAAGTTTTCATCTTACTTAGCTTGTAGTACTTTAGGGTTTGGAATCAAGTCTAGGGTTTGAATTCTAGATTGTTCAAGATCCAAGGCTTCCAAGTATTCTAGTCACTCTATATAAGATTTTATTTTGATGATATTGGTATCTATGAACAAGCTTCTAGCTTCAAAAGTCTTAGGGCTAGTAGAGGTTTCCTTTTTTGTTGATCCATCGATATCATAGTAGCGGACTCATCATTGGCATCCTCCTCTACACTCCCACATATCATCAAATTTCGCATTTTCCTCTTCATTCTCTATATCTTCAGTTCCCATGAGTGATATGAAAAGCTTGTTGTGGTAATCGAAGAATATTCAATCAAAAAACTTTTGACCATTGCCAATTTTGAACTAGTGAGAAGCTTCTAAAAAATTTGGCTTTAGCTATTTCCTTGTTCTTGAACAAGGACACCATTGGGTCATGATTTTGCAAAGCTCTAAGTGGTCCATGGTGGGTATGAAATATCCTCTTAGCTTAGGCAATGGCTATGAGCTTGACCGAGGACTCATTATTATTTTGTCACAAAAAGTATTTCCTAGCAAGGTGCAATCATGTGCACTTGAGCATTCTTCTAGATAGTATGCTCATGGACTTCTTGATACTTCCCTTCCTCTATGAGCAATAATTTTAATTTTTCCAGTATGTGTATGCAATCATGCTCATCCTCTAGGCATGGTATGTATCAATTCAAACGTTGCTTTGCAGGAGAACACTTTGTGTTTCTATGTAACGTATTAGAGACTACATCCAAGTTCACTAAATTAGTTTTCCAACTTTCTGCCTCAATTCCCACTAGCTTAGTCCTATTTTCAAGGAAGACTAGACCAATGCACTAGTCCTTAATACTCATGCGTTCTACATCCAAGGATATCCAAGAAGTAGGTCATAGCCAAATCCCTTCAACATGACTACAAAGTTTACCTAAAACTTAACCCCTATAATTGTGAATAGCCAATCCTTAAGTAATCCTAATGGGAGGACTTTCTAGAAACTTATGATAATCAAGTTAAAGTGGACAATCTTGATTGTTGAAAATGCTAACTCCTACTCCAATATCAATGATTGCTTAGCTAATGGATTCATCTAAGGCTTGCATAAGGGAGAATGGCATAATGCTCAGCTTCTTCCTAGAATATGCTTATATCTAGGGCTTATAGGGCTGGAGTTGGAGTTAATAACAAGTCTCCCAAAGGTGTGGGGGTCAATGGGGGTGAAGAGAGCTGCCATCTTGACTTACATTTTGTCATAGGCCTTCTCAATCCATTACTTAGCCTTATCAATCAATTTGAGTTGTTTCAGTAGGTTAGGGTATTCTCCCACTTTATTTGTTTTTGTCCTTTGTGTGTAGGGTATTTTTAATCTTTTTGCCAATTGTGGATCCATTAGTGATAGTTGGTTTAGGAATACTAACTCTCCCCTTCCATCCTTGTTGTGTCATTTTGATGGTACGAATGGCAGTAGGAATAATATCCTCATCTTTGATCATTCAATGGCAAAGAGAATGAGTGGAACTAATAGTACAATTGCCTAGTGCTAGGTTGAGGGATTTGCTTAGAAAACCAAGGGAGTAACATTTGGTAGTCACTTAGTTGTGTATTCTAAATTACATTTTTTAGATTCTATGGAATGCATAGGCTTAGTTGGTCAAAAAGCTTCCAGATCTACCTTGGAATGTAAACATTTTCCTTGACCCATGAGGATTGACCTAGGGTTACCAAACTCAACTGAGGTCCTAGTAGTCTAGCATCAAGTTAGGAATGTAATGTGTGATCAATCAGAACTTGAAGTAATAAGCACTACACTTTTTCTAATGAGAGTTAAAAAAAAGAGGGAGTTGAGAGTTAAAAAAAAGAGGGAGTAGATGTCAACCCTTTTGCCCATAAGGCATAGTCTCATGATGGCCTCCTAAAATAGTTTTGTGTTTGGATCTTAGACTTGGACCCCCAGGGAAGTTAATGTTCTAGTTTAAGGCCTAAAATCATTGAGAATCTACCCAAGTCATTACATCCACCCTTCCATAGGACAGCTTCCCTCAAGAAGTCATCCATGTGCTTTCTACAAGCATATCCCAGAGGATTTATTTAGTTATTTAATCATCACCTATTGCAATTAAATTTTTTAAAAACAAAACTAGCTTCATTGATGAACCTAGTAAGCATAAGCCCCTTACACAAAAATTAGTACATGTACCAAAAAACCTCACAAAAGTAAGAAAACTATTCTTTCAAAACAAATCTTCATTGCAAACAAGGACCCCAAATAATTGAGCACATCCATCCCTTGACTAGCATCTTCTCAATTGCATCCAAGCTTGCAATGCAATGCCTCCTTTCTAGCTCTCATAGCAATCTTCTTGAATCCCTACTAGTTGCTAGCGAGTCTTTGAATGCTAGTCTCACCAAAGTGGAGAGACTTCTCGTCTACATGGTTGGTTCTAGGACTTGACATACCACTACTTAGATGAGAAAACTAGTAGATCCATACAAAATCTTCTAGAGAATGATTGTTTGGAAAGAATTATTGATTGCTTACATGAAATTTGGTACATTGCACTTCCTCTTCTTCCTCAAAAGAGGTGGAGTTTGAATAGTCTATGGATGAGAGCTCTCGTGCTAGGATGCATTTCCTCTAAGTTGATTCATATGTCAAGATTGTCCTAATAGGTGATGGGGCATTTGGTCTATCCAAGGAAGTGTTGACATTAACTACCATGCGTGTCATTCTTAACCACCATGCACACGATTCAAAAATCTTGAAAAGTCATAAGAAGGAAAAAGTCTCAAAAGAAAAAAAGTTGAAGTAGCTACAAGTGTGCCAATGCATGTGACATTAAATTTTGTATGTGCTTGTAATTTTTTAATTTTATTTTGATATAGCTATGAGAGCCAAGCTCACTCCTATGCAATTCTTAAATATTGAAGGCACAAGAAGGAATTGTCTTGAAAGCAAAAAATTTGAAGTGGCTACAAGTGTGGCAATGCATGTGACAAAAAAATTTGCATGCTTTCAGAGCCAAGCTCATATGTGCAATGATTGGAGTGTTTTAGCACATCATATTTGTTCACCATAAGTCAAATCAGTCTCTTCAAGAGGCCATACACATAAAAGTTACAAAGCTGCAACATATGTAAGAGAGACAAAGGGTGTCCAACTTGGGAAGGGAGCCCTCATTTGCAAAGCCCTATGTATAAAAGTTAAAAAGTGAATGGATAAGCTCATTTTTGTGGTGTGTGATCTCAGGAGCTCTCTTCTTTTTCTTGCATCTACTCTATCTTCTTATGCATGAGAGGCTAAGTGGATGGGGTTTTTCTTCTCTTCTCTTCTCTTCCTCGGAGAGGCTCGAATTGTAGAGGTGCTTGAGAGCCTTTGAATCATGGCATTGATGTGAAGGTAAGGAGGTGAGCTCACTACACCCTTTTTATGAGTTTGTACATTTTTCTTTCATGGAGATTGAGAGAGGAGTGAGTAGATCGATAAAAGAGAGAGATGTATTGGTTAGGTGAGAGATAGCCATAGCCAATGTGTTCAAGATGCTTGAACTAATAATAAGTGTGTGTCAAGTCCCATATTGTCGTGAAGCTCTGGTAAAAGTGGCAACATGTTAGTTGCATTTCCTAGACCGACTAAATTGACTAGTATGGCATACACTCTCTTTGCTGAGTGTGGCAGAATAAGAGCCTTGCAGTTGAAATGCGGCATGGATTAGTGTAGGGAGGGTGGAGTGAGAGGAAATGTGTTCATTTTTTGTTGTGTTGGTTAGAATGAGGTAGGATTAGATTCATGAAAAGATTGCAAAAGATAAGTCTAAGGTGTAAGAAATCTAGAAAAACCAAAAAGAAAGAAAGAAAGGGTGGTCTATACGCTCTATTGGGTTTGGGGAGAAGTAGAGTGAAAGACATGCAATCCCTCGAGAGATGGAGAAGAGACGGGAGAGAGGGAGGAAGGAGAAGCGAGCAGTGATTCCAAACCCCCAAGTATGCAATAAATCCCCTTCATGTTCATGATGTTGGGACTGTGATAAAACTAAGGTTTTTCTTCCTCTGTCTCGTTTCAATCTAGGCAATATGCTTGCTGCGGTTGTCACAAGGCTCGCATGCTGCATCATGGCTTACCGCCCCATTATTCATTGGCCTCTCGACCATGTACCCTCTCAACATCTCACTCAAATGACACTTATCCATGCAACAAGTGAAGGGATGAATAGCCTTAATCATCATGATGTTAGCAACATTAATGATGATACTCTAGACAAGGATTATGGTGTACCGGAGTGTCTAAGTGCACACAAACCTTTCAAACCAAGCATGGCCAAGTGTACGCTTTGGCCACCCCTGCCCACTCGACCAATCAAGCCATCTTAGGACTTGGATGTGTGGGCTTGGCATGACCTTCCTTAACCCTCACCTCAACTACGATGCCACGAGAGGACGAGTGTAGTCACCTTGAATTAAGTTGCATGACCAACTAATATCTCAAGTGAATCAACACCATGCCTTAGCTTGACTCATGCCCTTAGGACTCACACCTCAACTGCAATCGTTAAGAGGCGTACCACAAGTCGAATAACAAAATTCATATCACAACAACCTCAATCTTAACCAAGACATGCCGATTCAATGCAAACGGAAAAAATATCACCACCATTTGTGAGGATAGTGCTTGCACAACATCCTACCTTATGTCTCTCTCAAGCTAGGCCCATTAATTGGGACATTAGATCTTGGCTTAGTGACTTGAACCTTTGGCACTATACTACAACCATATGCACCTTGAGTGTCTTGACCCAATTTAAGGACTCAATCATAAATATTCTAAAGATATTGAGGGTCCCCCTCTTGAATACCCTAAACACTACTCGAAACTTCAATGCCATGAGTGGGTGTAGGAGTGCTTGATCTTGCCATGAGTTCTTTTAAATATCTTGTGTGCACGTGTCTTCACTTAGGAGCAAATGCCAAACTCACATTGAATAGAAAACTTGATTCCTAACCACTAGGATCAACTTGAAATTGGGGTTCCTAGGGTTAAGGTCTCCTAACAACATTCTAGCATTGGGTTTTGGACGTCCTACTTTACGCAAAGATACCCAATCTGAAGCAGATCCATATCACGCTTGGTTCAAAGAGAATGGGAAATGAGAGGGATGTGCCACTCAACCTCTCTACCCGTAGGGCATAGTCCCATCTTAATCCCCTAAAACGACATGAATCGGGTTCTAACCTAGCCATATCTAAGGGTCAAACGATGGTAAAACCTTGTGAGAAGCCTCCCAGTTCTCTGGAACCACCCTGGCACATAGGACGGACCCGAAGGGGTTCTGCCCACCCGCTTCCCTCAATAGCTTTAGTTTTCTAATTAGGTCCTATCACATTTTCAAAATCAGCTTCTTTAATTAAGCCTTTTAGGAAACTGGGTTCGTTTGCGTAACTTATAGCACGGACACGAAAACAGTGCAAGTAGTCCTTTTAACAAACAAGTTCCTTAACTTATTTTCCAGTTAATCTTTGTCTCCTACCCATACATGAGAAATTATATATCCCTTCTGTCCAACAGAAGTACCTAGTCCAAATCACATGGCACCATAATTTCCATCCTTTATCTAGAATAGGATCTTCCAACGTCCTAGACATTGGGCTCGCGGCAATCTACAACTCTGTTTCAATCTAGGAAAGGGGTGTCTAGAGCTCCACTGGCCCCAAGAGACCTAGGAGTGAGACACAACTTCCATGGTTGGCCTTTTCACCACTGGACCTTTCACCCATGAATCAAGTAGTGCCTCTCGGGTTGAAACGCGGCATGACCTTGGAGATGATCCACCCACACAAAATATCCTTCCTTAAATAATAAATTAAGAACCAAGCACAATCAAGGCAATCAGCCCATTATCATCCTCCAAGAAAACATTCCTTTATTTCCATGGAAACTTGTCATCACAGACCCCTGTCATGCATTTACCCATCAAATACAAACACTTGTAATAATAATCCAAATCACATCCCACCATCACTTTAATGCAAAAGCATTTACGATGTTATTCAATCATTCAACAAAAAAAATGGCATCCTTTTCCAAACATTGCAGGAATAGTCACGATAACATTTCCATCACGTATTTACTCTCTCCCTTGGGATCAGGAGAGGTTTTACATAAAATTTACTTAACACACCCTTCTTTCGGCTAAGGCATATGTTAGGGGTTTTAACACGGTACACAACGTAAGTTCTATAGGTCACTTACATTGCTCGATAACCCAACCCTAAATTGGATTGGTGGGAGTCATAGTTAACAGATAGATCTTAAGACATCTCAGTTCCAATCCCTCGTGATTAATTTCTTGTACTAGCCCCTAATCAAGCCATGAAGCAATAGGAAATTATTCCCATAAATCGAACATGTTTGGGCATAATGTGTAAATACTTGATAAGATAAGTGCTAGATGATCTCAGATAAACTGGACTCTAATAGGCCTTCAATTGAACTAGAATCTAGGGTTCCTTGTTATTTGGGCCCTTAGGCTGGGTACTTTTGAAGTATCCAAACTTTAACTAGAACCTTCTATTTCCCGAATCTTAATGTCATATTCTTTTTTCAATTATGCTAGTTGTAAACCTTGACTATGCTTTAACTTAGCACTTGTATGCACAATCTTCTAGTGTTGTTCTTTTAGCGACTAAACCGTTCATAACCCTTGACTAGTTCCTCCTTGCAATTGCGCTATCAACAAATAGGCATGATGACCAGGAAATCAGTGCAAATATAGGCATCAAAATGTGCTAACATGGAAACAACTTTTTGTAAAAAGACTCATTGCAAATGTACCCCTTTGTCAAAAATCAAATATGAAGCAATGTAAAATGTGTAGTCCAAAAGGCTCACATTAAAAAATGTTCAAAGGAAAAGGAAAGGTCAAACCCTTTTGTCTCATTCCAAAAATTGAAAGGTCCTTAGACGTTAGCCAATGTATGCAACTTGATTTTATAATGCAAGAAAAGGAAAAGGGTGGTTGCAATTGTGGGATTTGGGGAGGTGGGAGGTTGAGGTGGTTACACCCTCTCTCTTCCTTTATCTTCTCCTCTCACGGTTCATTTTTCTCTCTCTCATTTTGGCACAACACTTGCCTTCTTGTTCTTGCTTCCCTCTCTTGTGCTTCATGCTCATTTCTAATGGAGAGTGAGGAAGAGGAAGAGGGTGAGGATGGAAGACTTTCTCTTAATTTCTTGTGTGCCTCTCTCTTGTGTGTTTGGAGAGCATGGTTCTTGGTGAGAAGGAGAGTTTTCTTGCAGGTTTTCATGGCCAGCAAATGTATTTGCAACCTCTCTTGGCCGGTTTGTGGTTCTCATGGTGCCGTGGCAGGGTGCTCTTCATTTGGTGCACTGGCCGGGAATTGGGGTGGCTATGGAGCTTGCAAGGATAAATGGGCTTCTACTATTGCAAATCTGAAGCCAAAGATGGTCAAATAGAAGAAATGAACACGGAGAGGTTCATAGGCCACCAAGGTTTGCTTTAGGAGCCTACAATGTAGTTTCAATTTGAAGAGATTTCAAGAAGGATTGAGAAAGATGGTGAATCAGCGTGCTTTGCTGTGTTCTGGGAGGTGGTGTACGATGAGCACAGGATCAACCCCACGGGTGCATATGTGAGGTGCCCGCCCATCGGCTTTCCAGGCACTCTTTTAGCGGTCTATCGAGAAACGAATCTAAGCGTCGCTGCTCGGCACTCCCAGGGAATGTTCCGAGTTTTGCCGCCTAGGGTTTCCCGAATCTGCCTCGCAACGGAACGTTCACGACCGAACCCACTAGGATCGACCTGAAATTCGGGTTCCTAGTTGTCAAGGTCTCCTATTAGCATTCTAGCATCGGGTTTTGGACATCCTACTTTACGTAGAGATACCCAACCCGAAGCAGATCTATGCCGCACTTGGTTCAAAGAGAATGGGAAACGAGAGGGATGCGTTGCTCAACCTCTCTGCCCATAAGGCATAGTCCCATTCCGGTCCCCTAAAACGGCATGAATCGGGTTCTAACCTATCAATACCTAAAGGTCGAATGACGATAAAAAACTTGTGAGAAGCCCCCCAGTTCTCTGGGACCACCCTGCCATAGGACGGACCCATCGGGGGTTCCGCCCACCCGCTTCCCTTAATAGCTTTAGTTTTCTAATTAGGTCCTACCACATTTATGTGTGACACTTAAAATCAGCTTCATTAATTAAGCCTTTTAGGGAACAAGGTTCGTTCGCGTAAATTATAGCACAGACACGAAAACAGAGCAAAGCAATCTATTGACAAACAAGATCAAACAAGTTCCTTAACTTATCTTCAAGTTAATCTTTGTCTCCCGCCCATACATGAGAAATTATGTTTCGCTTCTGTCCAACAGAAGCATCCCTTCTGCCCTGCAGAAGTAACTGGTCCAATTCACATGGCACCAAAAACTCGATCCTTTATCTAGAATAGGATCTCCCAACATGCCCAGATGTTGGGGGCCACGGAGGTCTTCAACTCCATTCTTGACCTAGCAAGGGGTGTCCAGAGCTCCAACTGACCCGCAAGCTGTCTAGGAGCGAAACATCATTCCCGTGGTTGGCCTTTTCACCACTCGACCTTCGGCCCATGAATCGAGCAGTGCCCTCTCGGGTTACTACGCGGTGCGACCATGGAGGTGATCCACCCGTACAATATATCCTTCCTTAATTAAATCCTTTAAGAATCAAGCACAAACAAGACATTCAGCCTAATATCATTTTCCAAGAAAACATTCCTTTATTTCCATGGCGTCTTGTCATCACAGACCCTTGCCATGCATTTACCATAAATCACAAGCACTTGGAATAATCATCCAAACAATAACTAACAACCAGTTGAATGTAAAAGTATTTAGGATATTGTTTGATCAATCAACAAAACCAATTGCATTCTTTCCAAACAATGCAAGAATAGACGATATAACATTTCCATCGTATATTTGCTCTCTCCCTTGGGATCTAAGAGCAATACCATGCAAACATGTTCTTAATACTTCCTTCCTTCGGCTAGGGCATATATTAAGGGTTCAAACACTATTCATGATGTAAGTTCTATAGGTCACTTACCTTAATTGATAACCCAACCTTGAATTTGGATTGGCAAAAGTTGTCAGAGAGAGAACTAGGGAGAGAAGAAGAGGAGAGAGAACGACTGCAGAGGAGAGAGAAAGACTGCAGGAAGAGAGAGAAATAGAGTGACGAGGAGAGAGAAAGACTAGAATTGGAGAGAGAAAGACGGGAAAGATGAAGAAGCCATGGAAGCTTGGAGCAAGAAGGGAGAGAAAGATTGTAATTGTATTGATATGTCAAAAGATGTGAAAAATTACAACTTCTCTCCTTATATACCAGTGTCAATGTGACATGGCATATTATTAGTGTTCTAAGTATTCCCAGCTTCTTACAATCCATCCCTTCCCAAAAGTTTTTGTCCCCAAAAACAAAACTAGAAAGAGCTAAAGAAAAGATGGATAGAATAGAGTACTACTCTGTTTTACAGCTTTACAAATAGGGAATGAGTGAAGAATTTATCATTACAAGGGCTGAATTTGAAATACGGAAAGTAGACCCTGCTATATACATGGTTTGAAGAACTTTAGAAGCCATTGGAGCCATAAAATCTTCAACAAATAGTTCCAGAAGAAAGTAGACAGCTTGCTGAAATAATAGTCCCTGCTGGACCAAATCAGCCATAACTTTTGATAGAAGTGTCCAAATGAAGTGTACCACATATCAAAACGAAGCTCTTGAAGAGTACTTTAAACTCATGTAGATAGCTCAATTCTAAAAATGAAGTACGACAAAAACTGTTCTAAAACAACGTGCTATCCTGAACCAGTCTGCACCAATACTAGCTCCACAAGCAGTAGACTTCAGCCACCAATGTATCCTTCAAGTATGGATACTCATCCAATATTGAATCAGGTCTCCAAGAAGCCTCTTCAGAGGGTAAACCTCTCCATTTAATCAAATATTCCACAATAGAACGTGATCGAAGCTTCTTTTCACGCTGACCTATAACAGCCTCTGGGATGTACTGAACGATACCATCTTCATCAATAGGTGGCAGCTCATCAACTAAATCCACTGGATCACCATAATAGGGCTTGAGCTGACTAACATGGAAGACGTTATGAATCTTTGTAGAAGAGGGAAGCTCTAGTCTGTATGCCAAATCTCCAATCCGCTTAAGGATCCTGTAAGGGCCATAGAATATGTGGGCAAGCTTATTACTGGATCCATCTTTCAATGTAGAATACTTGGATTTGGGCACCTTCAACAAAACCAGCTCACCTTCCTGGAACTCTAAAGGCCTCCTCTTCTCATCAGCATACATCTTCATCTGATCTTGAGCCTTCCTTAGATTCACCTTGCATTGCTGAAGAAGGGTCTGCATTCTATCCAACTCTTCCTTCCCATGAGGGTTGATCTTTTCATTAAAAATGACTATGGGTAGGGGCACCTTATAACCATACAAAGCCTCAAAGGGTGAAACTCCTATACTTGCATGAGTGGAATTATTATAGGCAAACTCAGCCAGGTGTAACCAAGAATCCCATGAGGTTTGGACATCATAGCAAAAATGGCGAAGATAAGTCTCCAACCATTTATTAACTCTCTCTGTCTGTCCATCAGTTTGGGGATGATAAGCCGTAGATGGAGCCAACTTGGTACCCATAGATGTAAATACCGCTTGCCAAAAATTACTCATAAACTTTGAGTCCCTATCATGGACAATCACCTGCGGTAATCCATGCAATCTGAAAATATGCTCCATAAACTGGTTGGCCACCTGAGAAGCAGTAAACTGAATTTTTGTTGGGATAAAATGAGCTGCTTTGGTGAGTCTGTCAACCACCACATAAATGCTATTCCACCCCTTCTTGGTAGTAGGTAAGCCAGTGATAAAGTCCATAGTAATATGAGTCCATTTACCCGTAGGAATAGGCAATGGCTGCAATAAACCTCCTGGCTTATGGGTGCTATCCTTATTTTGCTGACAAGGCATACACTTCATAACGAAGTCCTTGACATCTTTCCACAGTCCTTTCCAATAAAAGCTCTTGCTGATCCTGTCATAAGTCTTGAAAACTCCCAAGTGTCCAGCTAAAGGCGAAGAATGCATCTCCTCCATAATTTTTCGCTTGAAAGAAGAAGTAGAAGGAATAACAATCTTGCCCTTCCACCAAATAAGACCATTTTTAAGCTGGTAGTGCGAGTTTTCTTCCATGAGACCTTGCTGTAATTTCTGAAAGATTTGGCTGAATTCCTCATCTAAGAGATATGCCTCTTGTAGCTCTTCAATCCAATCACTATGTAATTCCGTCATGGCTGATACTTTGCAGGCCCACATACGAGAGAGAGAATCAGCCACTATGTTATCTTTGCCCCTTGTATGAGTGATGTCAAAGTCATAATTTTGTAATGTTGCTACCCATCGTCGTTGCTTTGGAGTAAGATTTGACCGAGTAAGGAAATACTTGAGTACGCGATGATCACTATGCACTCTGAATCGGCTGCCATATAAGTAATGGTGCCATTTCTTAATTGCATGCAGAATAGCCAACATTTCCTGATCATAAACATTCATGGCCATCTCCTTATCAGTAAGCTTACGGCTTTCAAATGTAATTACTCCATGCTCCTGAAGCAAAACAGCCCCAATGCCACGGCCACTAGCATCACATTGTATAGTAAACTCTTTAGAGAAATCCGGGCATACAAGAATAGAAGCGGAGGTAAGTAATTCCTTTAACTGGTTGAAGCTGCTATCTGCAAGAGAATCCCAAAAGAAAGCTTCTTTCTTCAACCTGTCAGTTAAAGGGGCTGCAATTGCCGCATAATGCTTTATAAATCTGCGATAGAATGAAGATAGACCAAGAAATCCTCTAAGAGAGGTAGTAGTAGTAGGCGTTGGCCAATCTTTTATGCATTGCACCTTCTTGGGATCAGCCTGTATTCCTTTTTCACTGACTACATGTCCCAAGTATTCCACTTCAGTCTGCATGAAAGAACACTTCTTCTCCTTAGCAAAAAGCCTATGATGTCTCAACACATCAAAAACCTTCCTCATATGCGACAAATGATCCTGAAAAGTCTTGCTGTAGATCAAAATGTCGTCGAAGAATACCAAGACAAACTGAAAGAGGAAAGGTTGTAGAATCTTATTCATCAGGCTTTGAAAGGTAGCTGGAGCATTTGTAAGGCCGAATGGCATCACCAAGAAATGGTAAAGCCCACGATCAGTCCTAAAAGCAGTCTTGACCTCATCACCCTCTCTCATGCGAATCTGATGATACCCTGATCTCAAATCAATCTTCGTGAAGAATCGAGCCCCCTTAAGCTCATCAAGCAAATCATCTATCCTGGGTATAGGATACCTGTTCTTCACTGTTATCTTGTTAAGATCCCTGTAGTCAATGCACATTCTGAAACATCCATTTTTCTTTTTGACTAACAGGACTGGGGATGCATACGGTGAAGAACTTGGTTCAATGAATCCCATTTCAAGAAGCTCTTTGATTTGCTTAGCTACTTCCTCTCGTTCACATTTTGATAGTCTGTAAGGTGGCTTATTGATCATCTTTGAGTTGGGTTCCAAATCAATGGGGTGATCCACCACTCTCTTAGGAGGCAATGAAGTAGGTACTTCAAATAAATCTCTATACTCCTCAAGAAGAGCTGTCAAGGCTGGATGGTTTGCTGAATTATTGGGCTGATCATGTGTTTCTTTGTTCAAATGCAATACAAATATCTGTGAGCGCTTTTTGTACTCTTTCTTGAGTTGTTGAATGGTGATAAGCTGAAAATCAGATTTACTAGGGATCCCCTGTAAACGGATGAGCTGTCCATTGGAGAAAAACTCCATATATAACTGTGAGAAATCCATAGTAATCCTGCCTAAGGTCATCAACCAATCACAACCAAGTACAATATCTATGGGCCCCATTTCCAGAGTGATCAGGTTTACTTTGACTTCAAAATTTTCAGCCATCTGCAAAGAAACCTGTGGACAAATCTGTGTGCTGATTTCCTCTTCACCATTAGCCACTTGTACTCTAATGGGCTGCTGTAAGTCGGTGGGAACACAATTCAACTTGTACAAAATGGATTTATTGACAAAACTGTGGGTACTGCCACTATCTATCAGGATGAACACTGGCTTTCCACATATGCTTCCCTTCATACGAAGTGTATTAGGGTTCTTAGATCCCGTCCAAGCATCCATAGAGATAGAACAATTAGTGGCAGCAGGCGACTCATTACAAAATCCACCAGGATCAAATGGAATATCACCGCCTGGATCAAAAGGAAAAGAGTCAGATGGATCATAGAAGTACTCCTGTCCACCATCATCCTCGAAATCTTCATTTTCAGTATTGATTGGGACTGCATTCACTTCATCTATGTCATTTTCAAGGTCCTCAAGAACTAGCATACTCTGAATTTTTGGCTTGGCATTTTTGTATACACACTTTGAAGCATGGTCAGGAGTATACTTTTCTCCACACTTGAAGCATAAGCCTTTGTCCTTTCTTTCCTTATAAAGATCCATGGGAATATTTCTGGAATTTGTATTGGCTCAAGTAGACTTAGGCTTATTGTCACCTTGCTTAAATTCAACTTTTGGACTGTTTGCTGTCCTGAAATTGCCTTGAAGCCTAGAAGCATTAAATGGGGGATAAGTTGGTATCCGTAAACTCCCATTAGGCATATGGTTGCTGCCATAATTGTTACCAACTTGCCCTTGCTTTAAAACAGTCCTTGGCTGTCCATAACTTGGCTGAAATGAAGACTCTTTCCTATACTTCCTTCCAGAGCGCTCTGCAAGCTCAATAGCCTTGAAAAGTGAAGTAGGATTTTGCGCCATAACATCAGCTGACAAGGATGGTTCTAAACCATACATGAACTTATGTAACTTGGCCTCATCACTGATGTTTTCCACATACATGGTCAAGTTGAGGAATTGGTTTGTATAATCTCTTACACTTAGGCTCCTTTGTTCCAAGTTATACCATCTTCATTCTAACTTCTCTTTTTCAAGAGGTGAAACAAAGACTTCAGCCATAAGTGCCTTGAAAGCTTCCCAATTCTCAATAAGTACATTCTCTTTCTTGATATACCTCTACCAAGTGTGAGCAAATCCTTCTAAGTGGAGGGAGGCAAAATGTATCTTCATGTCATCAGTTTTAGGAAATATGTCAAAATAAGACTCCATCTTAGAAGTCCATTCCTCTAATTCTGATGGTGAAGATGACTGGCCATTGAATTTGGATAAAACAATTTTATCCTTGAACTCTCTATCATGGAAAGGTTGCTGTCCCAAAACTGGCTGATCGGAATTTCTAAGTACAGAACCCCCAAAATGAGATTGAAATCTTCCAACAGGTGGCTGAGAATTACCCTGTAATCTTCCTGTTGGTAAAGCACCCCTAGAATGCTGAGTATGCAGTCCAAAAGCTTGAGTATTGGCGCCGTTCAAACTGCCCAAATAGTCATCATGCCTTTGTGAAGCTTCCCCTACTTCATACTGACTATTGGGAATACCTCTTCTTCCAATGATTCCATCTCCATAACCATTTTGGTTGGATGGCTGAAGTGGGACTGAAGGGTCATTGTTTGAACAAGCCTTCTCATTAGCTTCTTTTGATCCTGTTTGTGATGGCATCAATTGAGAAAATTTTGCCATAAGCTGAGCATTGGATTCTACTAATTTATCAATGGAAGCCTTGGTTTGGGTAGTTGATTCCATCAACTTATCAAGCGTATACTTCTTTTGTCCATGAGATAAAACCATTTGTTCCATTGTAGACTTTGTTTGACCAAATGATAAAATCATATGCTCCATTACTGACAAAATAGCTTCATGACGTTCCTTATGTCTTAGTTCATGGGCACACAAAGCGTCATTGAGAATACTAATCTCTCCTTGTTGAGGCTCTTCAGGGTTCTCTTGAAGTGTGCTTTCCATCATAGAATCCCTGATTTGCTGTGCATAGTCCTCCTGGACCTTATTTTTGCCTTTATGTCCTGCCATACTAGTGCAGTCCTGCAGTACCCCCTGTCAGTAAAACGGCTATAACTTTGGCTAGAAAACTCCGATTGCAAAACTTTTTTGTGCAAATCGAAGCTTACAATGCCCTCTTCGAGATGAGCTATAGCACGCTATAACAAGTTTAGGACAGAAAATTCTGTAACTGACTTTCAGAGTCTGAACTGTCCAGTCCTGCACCCTGTTTAGATCTGTAAGTGCCCTGTTTTGACCTTGTAATGCAAGAAAGTAACCTTCAAAGGCTACCAAACCCTGCAAAGGGGTATATAGGACCTGTGGGTACCCTGTAGTACCTGCACCTGTACTTCAGTATCAAAGGGTGTACCTGTATCCACCTATAAATACCCTGTGGGTAACCTGAAAATGCCCTGTTTTACCCTGTTTTACTCCAATAGGTACTTGAGTCGTTGGAAAGTCTTCAATCTTAAATTCTCCACTCGTTGTACCTGTGTGAGGGATAAAACGGCAGGACGGGCTCCCTACACGGGCTCCGAATCACCGGGAGGTGGGCAAAGTTCCCCCCGGGTCGGTTGGTTGCACCCCTTCGGGATCTTCGATAGTGAGGGAGGGTCACCTCTCTTTTGTCCCACTATCTCCCCCGGCATCCACCTTTTTCCTCGGTGGGAATATCAACATGGCAGAGGCTAGTGTGCTAAGCGATCAGCATGATATGCAATTGAAAAAAAAAAAACCATTCAGCCTTTCATGAGATGCAATTGATTGAGATAAAAGAACTTGAGATGGGAGAAGGGTTTTACCTATGCAATTTAGTGACTCACTGATTGCTAGTACTTACCCTTTACAATTTTCCAATTTAGGCAAAAGAGAATCAACCAATCAATTGGATTAGAGTAAGCAAAGGAATCAATCAATGTATTCAGTCCATAGGATTCAAGTGTTATGCTGAAATCTCAGATTAAGGCCCTTCATTCACTGATTGAAACTAATATGCATTAGACAAGCATTGCATTCATGAATAGATGAATTCAAGCAAAGGTTGGCTGAGAATTTGATGAAAATGTTCAATTCTTTAATCTCTCAGTCAAATGGCTTAAGCTCAGCAATTGGATTAATGAGAGAGATTAAAAATTGAAGAGAAATACCTTGACATGGCTGAAAATAGCTTGCCAAATGCTTGATAGGGCTCCCGGTTGTCTAATGTTAGCAAAATAATCCAAGAAGCTTGCTTATTTGATGGTAGAGACCAATCTTGAGGCTTCAAATGCTTGAAATTGAAGCATTAAACCCGTTTCCCCCAAATTTTTGCTCCATTGAAGCTCTTGATCTTCAATCTTAAGCCATCCCGTGCTTAATCCTTGCAATTTGTTGAAGAATCCTTGCTGAAATGATTCCACGGGCCAAAAGGATGAAGAATCTTCAAGAAATTGTCAAGAAATAGAAGCTTGGGCTGAAGCTTTCATGGCTGCCCATGGACTGTTCATGTAAAGTTCAAGAGATGCTGAAGAATCATGAATGGAGCTGAATCCTTTCCCTTTTACTGATGATTTAACTTGCCAAGGGATCAGGAAGAGTGCCAAGGCTGAGGGAGAGCAAGGTTGGAGCAGGGCAGGGCTGGAATCAGCCCGAAAATTGCGCCGCAATTTTCGGGGCTGTTTCTGGCCTGTATACCTGCTCAATCTTGAGCAAGTAGGTGCTCAACTTGAAGCTCATGCTGAAAGGCTTCTATTCCAGGTGATTGTAGGTCAGGAAGATCAGAGGTAAGAGAGATATGAACAGTTCTTGGGGCTGAACCTCCATGGAACCTGTAGGAATTTCCAGGAAAGGGGAAAGAGAAACCCCTCTTTTCAAAGTAACCACAGTTTGTTCTCAAACTAAGCCCGGTTAACCATTCTTTACCCTAGTTACCTCCATTTTTGCATAAAATTTGATGACGTCCAGCCATTTAAGCCTTTACCCGCCATATCTGACCTTGGATAACTCCAGATGTAGTCATTGCTAACTGTAGTTGTCCTGTAGCACTCCACTAGTCATTGTCTTGTACCATTTTTATCTGAAATTGGTTTTGAAATAGGAAAATGAGAGTGAAAATGGAAGAAAATAATGGATCAAAGACTGAAGCTCTGATACCACTTGTCAGAGAGAGAACTAGGGAGAGAAGAAGAGGAGAGAGAAAGACTACAGAGGAGAGAGAAATACTGCAGGAAGAGAGAGAAATAGAGTGACGAGGAGAGAGAAAGACTAGAATTGGAGAGAGAAAGACAGGAAAGATGAAGAAGCCATGGAAGCTTGGAGCAAGAAGGGAGAGAAAGATTGTAATTGTATTGATATGTCAAAAGATGTGAAAATTTACAACTTCTCTCCTTATATACCAGTGTCAATGTGACATGGCATATTATTAGTGTTCTAAGTATTCCCAGCTTCTTACAAAAGTCATCCTTATCCAACGGATCTCAAGACATCCTAGTTTCTAACCCTTATGATCAATTTCTTGTACTAGCTCTTGATCAAGTCATGAGGTAACTAGAAATTTATCCTCATATATCAAACATGTTATAGGCATAACGTATAAATACTTGATAAGATAAGTGCGAGATGATCTCAAGTAATTAGACTCCAATAGGCCTCGCATTGACCTAGAATCTAGTTTTTCTTAGTATTTGGCCTGTTAGGCTAAGTACTTTTGAAGTATCTAAACTTTAAACTAGTACTTCTCCATTCATGATTCTTAATGTCATATTCTTTTAGCAATTATGCTATCTATAACCCTTGATTATACTTTAATCTAACATTTCTATGCCCAATCTTTTAATGTCGTTCTTTTGACGACTATGCCATTCATAACGCTTGACTAATTCTTCCTTGTAATTGCTCTACTAGCAAATAAGTCATATGTAACTAGGTGCAATTATCTTCCCTTGATATGTGCACTTCACAAACCCCATCTTCCGAGTAAGCGAGATGAATTTATCATTTCCCATTACCTATACTCGTGCAATAGTATGGGGCCTAACGTATCTCATACGAGAATCAAAGCAAACATCAATCAATTTGAAAATACATTACTTACGACCGGAACCGCAGTTGGATTGACGGTGATGCCTTTGCCCGAAGCCTTGTTGTTGGTAGCAGGATTGTCATCCACACGCGACATTCTTTGCTTGGAGGCCATCGTCCGCAAATAGACTCAAGAGATTAAGAAGGTAGAATAGATTCAAGATGGAAGAGCGTAAGAGAAGATGGTTAAGTCGAGGATCGAGATAGAGGGAATTGAGCTAATTCTCTTCCTTGCAGCCTCTCGGGGTGACTATTCTCTCTCTCTCTCTCTCTCTCAAGCTCTCTTTCAAGCTCTTCCTCACAATCTCTTGGAGGGGTATCCTTCTCTCTACCTCTCTCTCGCAGCCTCTCGGTGTCTCCTTATTCCCTATGCCTCTCCCATGCCTCGTATTTATAGTGAATTAGAGAAGAGGGCTTGTGGTTGAGAAGTGGAGCTCTTTGTGGAGGGGGATCTTGGAAAGATCAGTGATCTGATGCTCAGATCATAAATCTAATAGTTTCATTGGCTCCGAAAAGGGGGTAAAACCCCAAGACACTTGGTTAGAAAGCTCTCAGTTCACTCCTTCTTCTTTTCTCTGTTTGAAGTGCTGTCTACTGCCGGTAAACTGCGATCGTGGCGCGCGCGATTTCGCCATTCACTTTTCTTTATTTTTCTTTTTATAAAATCTTCAAACTAACCAAAATATCACTTGTCTTTTCTTTTAAATGACATCTAGTTCTAAAAATCTCCATATCTTTTTTTTAAAAAGGATAATATCTAAAATACCTAAAATATACTAGCTTTGCCCAAAATCTAATATTTTTGAACCATCTAAACTATACACATCAACCTAGTGATTAATATAACTCATAAGTCTCGTTCACGTTGCAATTTACGTGAAGGGTAGCTACGGTCTTTGCCAATTCGAGAAAAACATCGAATTTATGACTCTTGATTTTTCTAAATAAAATATTTTAAATTAAATAAAAATTATCAATAATTAATGTTAGTTAGTTTTTACCTTAGTTAGTCTTTAGTTAGTAATCTTACTAACTTATTAATTGACTAACTAACTTACGAACCAACCAACTAACTTTTATTGTGCGGAGATATTACATCCTCCTCCCCTTAGAGAAATCGAGATGTCCTCATCTCGAGAGAAACAGGGGGTATCATCTTGGAATATGTGGGTTATGGAACACCACGCTTCTGCTGCGCTACTCTGATCTCTCATAGACATATGGTCTTTTTGAAAAAAACAACCTATGGTATTTGATATATTCGAATCTTGGTTACAATAGAGAATTTATTGTAATTACATCTCATGGATATCTTTCTAGGTTTTTCCTAAGCACTTGGTATATTCTAGATCACTGGAGCTTGTATGGCTTATTTCTTGTAAGCTCAAGTTCTCTTCGAGTTCCATTGGGACAATTGTTATAGTTATGTCCAATGTTGTGGCACTAAGAGCATCGGTGTTTAGGGTGCTTTGGACATTCCCTTTTGAAATGACCTAACTCCCTGCAATAGAAACAGCGCAGAGCTTTATCACTTGTGGTCACAAGATTCTTGGTTGTCCTTGGCAGGATTTTCTTCTTTAGACCAAAGTGTTCTAGAATTCTTTTAGCAGATTGGAGTGGTCCTTTATCTTGGAAACTACATTTCCAGATTGTCTTGCCCTTAGTTCGAGACTGAGCTCCATGGACAATTGGCTTTGCTTGTAATACTAAAGAATACTTCCAAGCTTCAACATTCTGGTAAGACCCAATCTATATTAGTTGAGAAGAAATGACTTAAGAGAAATTCATTGCACATTATAACTATCATTCCTTGCCAGAGTATCTCTAATCATTTGCAAGTTCTAGGCTCAAGATAGACGCGACTCATATTACTCAAGTTAACTGTAGTTACAAGAGTAAAGTTTATTCCAATACAAGTTGTATTTCATGTCGATAAAATTTCTAGGATTTCTAATAATCCTAAAGTGGTGTAGTAGGTTCTAAGTATTCGTCTTCATCTGATTCCTCTATATATCCGAAGACTGCACTTGTGTAACTTCGTTTTCTTGGAGACTCCGTATCTTTTGGACTTAAGTCAGGGCAGTCTACTTGGACATGTCCTAGCTCATTGCAATGGAAACATTGACGATAGGGACATCTCCTACAGATGTGCCCTATCTCTCCACATGTATGGCATCTCTTACCCAGATTTCGGGAGTCATCTTTACTAAAATTTTCCGATTTAAATTCTTGGACGATTGGATTCGCTCGGAGTAATGCGTCTTGCAAGTCTGTTGGACATATTGCTTCAAGACGGTGGTTCAGAGGAGTGTTTAGGCCATGGCAAAACTTGGATACTTGCTGCGCAATATCCATAGGTGGTGCGTATTTTAGTAGGGTTACAAACTTTGAGTAGTAAGCTTCCAAAGTTAATTCTAGTTGCTTTAGCCTGAAGAATTCATTCATCTTCAAAGTCTGGTAGGTTGGCGGAAGGTATCATCTGCGTACAACATCTTTCAGCTGAACCCAAGTAACAGCGGCTTCAAAAACACCTTGATCTTTGCACCATTGCTTCCATCATAATCGAGCATGGCCAACTAACTTAAGTTTGGCTATCATTGCTTGATTGGTAGAGGCAGTTCCTGAAGCAAAGAAATAGTCATCCATCGACTCAATCCATATCTCTGCCTCTATTGCAATGTCTATCCCTTCTCCATTAAACTCGGGTACCTTAATTTGCTTGAGAAGGGATTTCTTCTCTTGCATGTCAACATTCGTGGGTGCAGAAGGTGCCTAACAATCAAGCCATACTGCTTAGATTATTTTGTCTAGGATATGTCTACAAACCATTCATTAATCAATCACGTATCATTACAAAATTTCGCTCTGATACCAACTGTGAGGTGCCCGCCCATCGGCTTTCCAGGCACTCTTTTAGCGGTCTATTGAGAAACGAATCTAAGCGTTGCTGCTCGGCACTCCCAGGGAATGTTCCGAGTTTTGTCGCCTAGGGTTTCTCGAATCCGCCTCGCAACGGAACGTTCACGACCGAACCCACTAGGATCGACCTGAAATTCGGGTTCCTAGTTGTCAAGGTCTCCTATTAGCATTCTAGCATCGGGTTTTGGACATCCTACTTTACGCAGAGATACCCAACCCGAAGCAGATCTATGCCGCACTTGGTTCAAAGAGAATGGGAAACGAGAGGGATGCGTTGCTCAACCTCTCTGCCCATAAGGCATAGTCCCATTCCGGTCTCCTAAAACGGCATGAATCGCGTTCTAACCTATCAATACCTAAAGGTCGAATGACGATAAAAAACTTGTGAGAAGCCCCCCAGTTCTCTGGGACCACCCTGCCATAGGACAGACCCATCGGGGGTTCCGCCCACCCGCTTCCCTTAATAGCTTTAGTTTTCTAATTAGGTCCTACCACATTTATGTGTGACACTTAAAATCAGCTTCATTAATTAAGCCTTTTAGGGAACAAGGTTCGTTCGCGTAAATTATAGCACAGACATGAAAACAGAGCAAAGCAATCTATTGACAAACAAGATCAAACAAGTTCCTTAACTTATCTTCAAGTTAATCTTTGTCTCCCGCCCATACAGGAGAAATTATGTTTCACTTCTGTCCAACAGAAGTATCCCTTCTGCCCTGCAGAAGTAACTGGTCCAATTCACATGGCACCAAAAACTCGATCCTTTATCTAGAATAGGATCTCCCAACATGCCCAGATGTTGGGGGCCACGTAGGTCTTCAACTCCATTCTTGACCTAGCAAGGGGTGTCCAGAGCTCCAACTGACCCGCAAGCTGTCTAGGAGCGAAACATCATTCCCGTGGTTGGCCTTTTCACCACTCGACCTTCGGCCCATGAATCGAGCAGTGCCCTCTTGGGTTACTACGCGGTGCGACCATGGAGGTGATCCACCCATACAATATATCCTTCCTTAATTAAATCCTTTAAGAATCAAGCACAAACAAGGCATTCAGCCTAATATCATTTCCAAGAAAACATTCATTTATTTCCATGGCGTCTTGTCATCACAGACCCTTGCCATGCATTTACCATAAATCACAAGCACTTGGAATAATCATCCAAACAATAACTAACAACCAGTTGAATGTAAAAGCATTTAGGATATTGTTTGATCAATCAACAAAACCAATTGCATTCTTTCCAAACAATGCAAGAATAGACGATATAACATTTCCATCGTATATTTGCTCTCTCCCTTGGGATCTAAGAGCAATACCATGCAAACATGTTCTTAATACTTCCTTCCTTCGATTAGGGCATATATTAAGGGTTCAAACACTATTCATGATGTAAGTTCTATAGGTCACTTACCTTAATTGATAACCCAACCCTGAATTTGGATTGGCAAAAGTCATCCTTATCCAACGGATCTCAAGACATCCTAGTTTCTAACCCTTATGATCAATTTCTTGTACTAGCTCTTGATCAAGTCATGAGGTAACTAGAAATTTATCCTCATATATCAAACATGTTATAGGCATAACGTATAAATACTTGATAAGATAAGTGCGAGATGATCTCAAGTAATTAGACTCCAATAGGCCTCGCATTGACCTAGAATCTAGTTTTTCTTAGTATTTGGCCTGTTAGGCTAAGTACTTTTGAAGTATCTAAACTTTAAACTAGTACTTCTCCATTCATGATTCTTAATGTCATATTCTTTTAGCAATTATGCTATCTATAACCCTTGATTATACTTTAATCTAGCATTTCTATGCCCAATCTTTTAATGTCGTTCTTTCAACGACTATGCCATTCATAACGCTTGACTAATTCTTCCTTGTAATTGCTCTACTAGCAAATAAGTCATATGTAACTAGGTGCAATTATCTTCCCTTGATATGTGCACTTCACAAACCCCATCTTCCGAGTAAGCGAGATGAATTTATCCTTTCCCATTACCTATACTCGTGCAATAGTATGGGGCCTAACGTATCTCATACGAGAATCAAAGCAAACATCAATCAATTTGAAAATACATTACTTATGACCGGAACCGCAGTTGGATTGACGGTGATGCCTTTGCACGAAGCCTTGTTGTTGGTAGCAGGATTGTTATCCACATGTGACATTCTTTGCTTGGAGGCCATCGTCCGCAAATAGACTCAAGAGATTAAGAAGGTAGAATAGATTCAAGATGGAAGAGCATAAGAGAAGATGGTTAAGTCGAGGATCGAGATAGAGGGAATTGAGCTAATTCTCTTCCTTGTAGCCTCTCGGGGTGACTATTCTCTCTCTCTCTCTCTCAAGCTCTCTTTCAAGCTCTTCCTCACAATCTCTTGGAGGGGTATCCTTCTCTCTACCTCTCTCTCGTAGCCTCTCGTTGTCTCCTTATTCCCTATGCCTCTCCCATGCCTCGTATTTATAGTGAATTAGAGAAGAGGGCTTGTGGTTGAGAAGTGGAGCTCTTTGTGGAGGGGGATCTTGGAAAGATCAGTGATCTGATGCTCAGATCATAAATCTGATGGTTCCATTGGCTCCGAAAGGGGGGTAAAACTCCAAGACACTTGATTAGAAAGCTCTCAGTTCACTCCTTTTCTCTGTTTGAAGTGCTGTCTACTGCCTGTAAACTGCGATCGTGGCGCGCGCGATTTCGCCATTCACTTTTCTTTATTTTTCTTTTTATAAAATCTTCAAACTAACTAAAATATCACTTGTCTTTTCTTTTAAATGACATCTAGTTCTAAAAATCTCCATATCTTTTTTTTAAAAGGATAATATCTAAAATATCTAAAATATACTAGCTTTGCCCAAAATCTAATATTTTTGGACCATCTAAACTATACACATCAACCTAGTGATTAATATAACTCATAAGTCTCGTTCACGTTGCAATTTACGTGAAGGGTAGCTACGGTCTTTGCCAATTCGAGAAAAACATCGAATTTACGACTCTTGATTTTTCTAAATAAAATATTTTAAATTAAATAAAAATTATCAATAATTAATGCTAGTTAGTTTTTACCTTAGTTAGTCTTTAGTTAGTAATCTTACTAACTTATTAATTGACTAACTAACTTACGAACCAACCAACTAACTTTTATTGTGCGGAGATATTACAGCATACCACAATGACTCGGACCTGCAGATGGAGCGCATCAAAGTCTACTTCAACGAGGCCAACGGCGGGCTATGCCTCACATGCCCCACGCTGTGCTAATGGACGTGGAGCCTCTGGCACCATGGACAGTGACGTCAGCTTCATCGACTTCCAAGAGGGCAAAATGGTGAAGGTCGACCCATCAGTTTCCAGGGAAATTGCAGCTGGAAGAAAGGCAAAAGATTACTTTATTGGAGGCAGGGACTTCTCAAGAACACAACCACGACAGCAACAGTGGCAGCGAGGATGGACAGCGACTGTGTTTGGGGGCCTTATGGCCAGACCTTCCGCCTTGACAACTTTGTAGGTGGCGAGGCGGAGGGGGTGCTGGGTCTGTTCCCAGACATTCAGATCCATGCCTTATGCCTCACTAGCGACACCTCCTTGCCCTCTTCATCCCTATCAAATGAGCAAGCGGCTGTCAGATTTGTACCTCGTGTTCTTCTCTTCTCGAATGTGCATCAGTTATAGCTCCATCGTCTTATCCATCCAAAATTCACACTTTAATCGATAATCTTTTGAACAAATACCTTCTTGATGGTGGTTCATATGCATACTTTCCTAAGCATTAAGTCACACCTTCTTTTACCAAGCCTATTCTCTAGTATACACAAAGTATTCCCATGAATTTCCTTTTAGCTTTTGTTTTATTCCTAATATTACCTCCCTTCCTTTTCCTTTCTAAAATTAAACTCGGTGGAGTACATCATTGCCATATCTTTCATGAGGATTTGCTTTATTGTGATATCTTTTTCAAGTTCTCTTTCTATGCTTAATGAGTGGTTATCTTTTAGTTCATGCTAAGTGTGATGTCTTTGTGTGCAAATTGTGTGAAAAGCCCTATCTCTTGCGTGATGTATGATTTTATGTGGTATGTTCATGACCTAGGCTTTACGACCTAGTTATGTTTTTCTATTGTGTGTTTTTTTTTTCCCCTATCCAATGGCAATTCAAAGAAGATTGAAGAAAAGAAATGAAGATTGAAGACTAATGATGAAGATGAAGATTTTTCCAAGAGCTAATCGTGGTTTTTCTTCAAGTTTGTTCGCGAGGACGCTTCACACTTAAGTGTGGGAGGAAATGATGACCAGGAAATCAGTGCAAATATAGGCATCAAAATGTGCTAACATGGAAACAACTTTTTGTAAAAAGACTCATTGCAAATGTACCCCTTTGTCAAAAATCAAATATGAAGCAATGTAAAATGTGTAGTCCAAAAGGCACACATTAAAAAATGTTCAAAGGAAAAGGAAAGGTCAAACCCTTTTGTCTCATTCCAAAAATTGAAAGGTCCTTAGACGTTAGCCAATGTATGCAACTTGATTTTATAATGCAAGAAAAGGAAAAGGGTGGTTGCAATCGTGGGATTTGGGGAGGTGGGAGGTTGAGGTGGTTACACCCTCTCTCTTCCTTTATCTTCTCCTCTCACGGGTCATTTCTCTCTCTCTCATTTTGGCACAACACTTTCCTTCTTGTTCTTGCTTCCCTCTCTTGTGCTTCATGCTCATTTCTAATGGAGAGTGAGGAAGAGAAAGAGGGTGAGGATGGAAGACTTTCTCTTAATTTCTTGTGTGCCTCTCTCTTGTGTGTTTGGAGAGCATGGTTCTTGGTGAGAAGGAGAGTTTTCTTGCAGGTTTTCATGGCCAGCAAATGTATTTGCAACCTCTCTTGGCCGGTTTGTGGTTCTCATGGTGCCGTGGCAGGGTGCTCTTCAAGGCCGTATGAAACTAAGTTGGGTTAAAAGGAACAATCGGAATGCCAAATTATAATGATAGGAATAGGTTCAAGCCACTTGCGCATACCGAAGTGATATAGCCTAGTATGACTCACAAATAGGGAAGAGGGAAATTAATACCTGGGTATTCGGAAATGGCTTAACCATACCCAACATTACATTCGAATTGATGGTATCACCTGGACCGATGGCTCCACTGGCGAACGCGGGATTTCCATTGGTGCGTGTCATCCTCCATTTTGGGGACATACTTCGGCTTGTAAATCTCTTTCTCCCCTTCTCTCGTTGGAGAGATGGTGTGTGGGGCAATGCCCTTCTACCGCAATGGGAGGAAAAAAGTTTAGATTGTATTGAAGTGGAGTATAGTCATCAAAGTGTGGTGGTATTGTAAATAGTAAAAATACATACGTAATAACACGAATTACAACATTCTGTTAACCTAATTTAATTGAATATATCATTCTTCCTCCATGAGGAGTTTATCTAGTGGGTGGCTTTGGACTGATTCAGGGAGCTTTAAAATCTTGTACAATTACAAGCACTCTAAGAGGAGTGGGTTGAGGTAAAAAACCCCCTTCCTTGCTTGAAATTATGAGTTGATAATCAATTCTAGCTAGTAAACAATGGATAAAATACAATTTCTATTCAAACACACTTTTGTCCTTCTCCTTTCTATGTTAATGCTTCAAGTTTCCCCTTACTATTTTCACAAAGATTAGTGTAAAACAAGGGAATCAAACAAACCTCTTTCTCTTAGCTTGGGATATGGGCTTCATAATATCTCCTATGATTGTTGGATCACTCTCTCTCAAACCTTCAATAACATGTTTACCTTGGGTTGATCTATCATCTTGATCTCAAGAGCACGTGGTAGTTGCAAGTTTTGTACCACATGGCTAAATTCAAACCTCAATGGAAGGAAGCCTCCATTCCATGGCAGATCGATAGTTATAAGGCCATCACAATTGGGAAGGAGTGGCCAAGTCATTAGGGCTCGTAAGCTTCTCACACTTCATTCCAAAAAGACATCTCCAAGGGTGCTTCTAGAATATGGGGTGGAAACAAAGTAATTGGGCCAAGATTCTCTATAAGAGCTTTTACAAGGTCATGGAATACCCCTACTCAAGCCTTCTTACATGAAGTCTTATCAATCAATTTACCTAAAACTACCTTGTCCCACAATAGTGTACCAAGGTTAAGTCACCAAGTGGTTTCCTACACAAGTTTGACCTTGAAGGTTGTGATAACAAAGAATCTTACTTCCACGTAACTCCTAGCTTTGATATATCTTCTTGCAATACTTTCAAACATATTCTATAACATGAAGCTAGGAGTTACGTGGAAGCTAGGTTGTGATATCTTCTTGCAATACTTTCATGTTATAGAATATGTGGCGACACTTGTATTTTAGACTTTCGAAAGTGTAGCGATTTGTTCTCTAAACCAAAGATATCCTATAATCGGTTGGCAAACATTTTTTATGAAAATATAAAGTAATAACATGTTTAAAGTGTTATTTTTGAACTCAAGATGGTAAATTTTTCTTAATAATAATGTAGAAAAACAATTGAATGAAAGGTAATTCAACCAATGACCACATTATTGCAAATAAAATAATACAACTAAAGTAAGGTAAATCAAGTTAATACACATTGATTAAAGCTGAACTTTTATGTGAGTAAATATATATAAATAATGTATTGATGAGCCACATGGCAACATTCACTTGGATTGTCTATACAAAAGCTTCACCATTCAGGTTGATTACACAAAGAGCAACTTGATTATCTTAGGCTTGCCATCCATCAGTATTGGGAATTCCATCATTGTCATGTAATTTTGTTGATGATGATGATGGTACTGATGTCGACGCTGTGTTGATATCCAATTGATTTCGCCAAGTATTGTGACTGATATCCAATATGCCAAAGCTCGGTCATAGGGAAAGTTCTCTACTGAGAGTACTAATGGAAAACATACAATCTTATGCAAGTATCCAAGTTTGTACTTAACTTGTTGCGCACCTTGTTTTTTTAAAAGGCCATAACACTAAACATTCTTTCATCCTCCATGGATCCTAAAATCATTGTTTGAGCCAAGTCAACAAGTAAAAAATATTCAGGCGTACAATCTTGGAGAACTTGACTCATGCTCAACCTGTTCCATAATCGACTAATTGCATCTGATTTTGTAGGCTCTACAAGTTCTGTAAATTGATGCCACATGGTCTCTCCAAAGCATTGTGATTGTTGCAAAAGTACATCTCCATCTATTACCAAGAAGGTTGCATTAGACCCTTGAAATTGTAACATTTTTCCAAAGTGATCTTTAAGAACATGAATTCTTTTCTTGAAATCTACTTGAAGAGCACCCATGTATTGCTGATGGTTCCAAAATTGTGGATAAACTATTGACATTGCCTCCCCAATAGTTCATCTGTTAAAAACCATTCTCTTATTTCCTGTGAAACAAACCATGCAACTTGTGATAATGTGATTTTAACACTCTCCACTACATTATTTATAAAAGTTTCCATCTTTACAAGCTATCTTCTAACAAGCCATCCTCGAACTCGCTTCTTAAAGACATAAAGATGTACCAACCTTGAATGCACTTTGATGCATACTATACCATTTTTCTTTATCTTTAAAAAGCTCTTGCTAGGTTTTGATTGAAAGTTTATGATCTCATGCCATCTTTTGAATCTCTCCTCATACAAAGGATGATTCATATCTACATAAAAAGAATATAATGCCAAGCATACCATCTTTTGAATATTGCTACATTCAATCATATACATTGTTCTCTTTTCACCAAGCTTCACAAAAGGGCATTAAGCTCCGTAAGCAAAGGAACAATTCCTATCAAACAAATATACAAAATATTAGATATCAAACTCAGAAAAAAAAGTACAAGTAGTATATTGACTCCAAAAACATTGAATACTTATCAATGTAAGTAATGTCTCAAATTTGTCAAAGTTGTTAAAAGCTCTAATGCCTTGTCAGTCTCCTTCGACTTTTGAGCTGCCAATCTATCCATGAGTCCCACTAAATATGGGTACTCCTCTAATAATCTCCTAGCTAGTAAGTACAAGCTGATCCACCATGTATTCACATGCTTCAATACTTTTCTACCCTCTATTAAACCCTTCGCCATCTCTAGGAGCTATAAATATCATTTGGAACTCCTACAAAAAAAACTACTAGATGTACCAACCAATTGCTCCACCTTTGCAATGCTATCAAACTCATTAACTATTTTATAGGCCAAGTTCATTCTATGTGCCATACAATGAATTCCTAACTTGAAAGGCACTATAGAAGTTTGTAGGTGGATAAAATTCTTGAGCGATGGCCTTGCATAACTGTTGCTCTATCAACTCCCACACAAATTAGTTTTTTTGCAATCTGAGCCCGTGATAATTGCAACATACTCATCAAGCTTTCTTCAACTAACAAGAATAGTGGTGCGCAGATCGGATGCTATATGCTCGCGTAGTGAATGCCGGAAGGTCCCCAA
The DNA here is from genome assembly GCF_053477565.2 of Lygodium microphyllum. Lineage (NCBI taxonomy): Eukaryota > Viridiplantae > Streptophyta > Polypodiopsida > Schizaeales > Lygodiaceae > Lygodium > Lygodium microphyllum. Next base: position 128,132,635 of record NC_141149.1, read on the forward strand.
GAACAAAAGAACTCTACTGTTTGCATAAAACTCAAGATAAAAAGTATGCACAACATGAACAAGAGACCAATTGGGTGCAATCTCCCCCCATGCCTTGTGTGAGCGCTCCACAAAGCATGTATTTTATGTACTAATCATCTTCAAGCTCAAATAATAGCCCAAATTACAAAATAGCACGCTTTTGGCTTTTGAGATTGCTTTAGCACAAAATAGAAATAAAGCTAAAGGGGCGGGTGCCCAAAGAGTCAGGCGTACCCAATACAATGTCCAAATACAAATATCATAATCGTGCGCCCATGCGCATACAAAATAATAAATAAATATCCAACGCCTCAATAAATAGGCGCGACAAAAATATAGACGCCATGCCTAAGGTATGCACCCATCAAAATATAAATGATAACTTGAATACACGCTATCCTCCAATGCTTTCCTCCGCCACTCCTGCTATCTCTACACATCAACTGAAGCATTCACAATCGTTAGTAAAATAATACAATTAAACCAACAAAAGTACATACCTAGCAGTCTTCAGCTACATAAATAAATCAACTGGTTAGAAATCAATCCTAACCTCGAGTGCACACTCTAAACTCATAAACGTTTATTAATTTAATATGTATTTTGCGGAATCACCCGCTATGGAATCACCCATGTACACACTAAATTAATGAAACGCCCGAAAAGGATAGCCGTCCCCATCGACTTCTTGCACAAAGAATCCACTTTGTGTATGAGCCCCAGTCCACAAAGTTTACGGAATCCACCGTAAAACCTCACGGAATCCACCGTGGCATGGAATCCACCGTGAAATATGCCTATTGGCATCATACCCCCGGGGTGGGATAGCAATTGTTTGAATATGTCAGACTTATCTAATCTCACATGATGATAACCAGATTTAAGATCTATTTTACTAAATATGGCAGAACCTTGTAGTTTATCCATAAGATCATCGACTCTAGGAATTGGATATCTATTCTTTACAGTAATCTTATTTAGGGCACGATAATCAATGCACATACGATAAGTATTATTATTCTTCTTTACCAACAAAACATGTGCACCAAATGGAGAACTACTAGGTCTAATCAATCCTCTATTTAGTAATTCCTCAACTTGATTTTGAATTTTTTTTTGCTCTATCTGGTTATGCCTATATGGTGCTTTTACAAGGTGGTTGTGTACGAAGAATTAAATCTACTTTGTGGTCTTCAGGACGTGAAGGAGGTAAACCAGGTGGTAGATCTTCAGCAAAACAGTCTTTAAATTGTGCAAGAAATTCTTTATGCCTAGGGTGCATATGTTTTTCTTTAGCTTGCAGTTCATTTACCCAAATTAGATAAGATTTACTACTTTTGCGTAATGCATGTTTAGCTTGAGTATGAGTAAGCAGTGGAAAAGCATTAGATGCATGCATACCATACAATGTAATATGTTTTCCTTGAAAATGAATATTAATTGAATGCGTGAAATAATCTATATCAGGATTATGCTGATGTCGCCAAGGCATACCTAAAATAATATCACTAGACTGTAATGGTACAACTAGAAAATTCCTTCTTTCAGTGTATTCACCAATTTGAATTTCTAAGTCATGCACCTCTTGTGTTCCATTATACCTTGTGCCTAAGAATGCTGCTTTAATGCGATAATGTGTAGGAACAGTTTGTAATTTCAATTCTTTCACTAACTTTGCAGAAATAAAATCATGTATACTACCATCATCATGCAAAATTATATTTTCTTTTCCATGCACTAAACATTTCATTGTCAACAAAGAATGTGGAGTTGGCATACCTGGTAAAGTATCCGAAGGAGTAGTAATGTCGTCTTCATCTTCCGTAAAGTCAGGCATTTCTTCATGTTCTTCATCTTCCATTGCTCCAAGATAGTTGATATGGACATGTGGCTTCTTCGATTGGCAATTGGCTACAAGATGTCCAGGTTGATGGCATTTGTAACACACTATAGGTTTGGCTTTAGATACATTGTTTGCAATGGCAAGAAGTCTAGGAATATTAGGATTTGGCTGTGAAGTTGGCTTAGGGTTTTGATTGGTATTCAATGACAAAGCAGGTGGTTTTGTCCAAGACTTACGGAAATATCTATAAAATTTATCCTATAAATTTCAATACTTAGAATATAATGCAAGTATCCAAGGTCTTTCATTTCAAAAGGAAAATAATTAGTCAATGCATTATTACTTCTTGTTAAAATCAGATCATCCACATAAAAGAAAAACAATTACAATATCATTTCCTCTAATCTTTTACTAAAGACAATGGTCAACATTATTCTTTTCAAGTCCTTGATATTTGAGATGATTATCTATTCTTGCATACCAAGCTCTTGGAGCTTGATTCAATCCATATAAAATCCTTTTTTGCTTGCACGTCAAGAAGTGAACTGGAGAGAGAGAAAGAAGATTGCAGATGTGAAAGGAGTGCTGAAGAGAGAGAAAGAGAGTGACGAGGAGAGAGAAATAATAAAATAGGAGAGAGAAGGATAGGAAGAGGTAAGAAGCCATTGAAGTTGAGAGCAAGGTAGTGAGGAGAGAGACAATAATGTATTAATGTTTAAAAAAGATGAGAAAATTACATGTCCCTTCCTTTTATACCTATGTTAGTGTGACATGGTAGTACTATTATTTCCACACTAAACCACTATTCTTCCCAACTTCTTGCAATCCATCCTGTCCCATAGGTTTTTTCCCACAAAAACAAACTTACAAAGATTGGAAAAAGATGGATGGAATAGAGTACTACTTTGTTTTCAGCTATACAAATTGGGAAATAAATGAAAGATTAAAGACATATGGACTAAAATGAAGGGACAGAAGAAAGCCTCAACTATATACATGATCAAGAGTGCTTAAAAAGTACTTGGAGCCTTAAAGTCTTCAAATGATGGACTCAAAATGAAGTAGACAGCTTGTTGTAAGAACAAATCCTGTTGAACCAAATCTACCATAACTTCTGGTAGAAGTATCCAAATGAAGTGTGCCACATGTCAAATTGTAGCTCTTGAAGAGTACTTTGAAGCTATGTAGGTGACATAATTATGAAAATTAGGCACAATAAAAACTATTCTAAAACAGTCTGCTTTCAAGTCCATGCCTGCATCATAACTAGCTCCATAGTTAGTAAACTTCAGTCAATGTGTCCCATAGGCAAGAAAACTCATCTAGTATAGAATCAAGCCTCCAAGAAGCTTCCTCAAGTGGAAAAGCTCTCCATTTAATCAAATATTCAATGATAGAACGAGGGTAAAACTTCTTCTCACGTTGACCTATGATAACCTCTCAGATGTACTAAATAAGACCTTGTTCTCGATATGTGGTAACTCATCAAAACTACATCAACATGATCACCATAGAAAGGCTTGAGCTGACTGACATGGAATACATTATGAATCTTAGTGGAAGAGGGTAGCTCCAATCTATATGCCAAGTCTCCAATGTGCTTCAGGATCCTATAGGGTCCATAAAATCTGTGAGCAAACTTGTTACTGGATCCATCCTTCAAAGTAGAATACCGAGACTTGGGCACCTTCAACAAAACTAGTTCGCATTCTTTGAACTATAAAGCTCGCCTCTTCTCATCTGCATACATCTTCAATTGGTCTTGGGATTTCCTAAGATTCATCTTACACCGCTGAAGAAGGGTTTGCATTCTTTCCAATTCTTCCTTCTCATGAGGATTGATTTTTTCATTAAAGATAACTATGGGTAAGGGCACCTTATATCCATACATAGCCTCAAACGATGAAACTCCAATACTAGCTCAACCAAGTGTAACCAAGAATCTCATGAATTTTGGGCACCATAACAGAAATGGCAAAGATAAGTCTCCAATCACTTGTTTATCCTTTTTGTCTATCCATTAGTTTGTGGATGATAGGCCATAGAGGGAGCCAATTTAGTGCCCATGGATGTGAATATCACCTGCTGTCAAAAGTTACTCATGAACTTTGAAACTTTGTCATGAACAATCACCTCCGGTAATCCATGTAATCTAAAAATTTTCTCCATGAACTGACTGGCCACTTGAGAAGCAATAAATTGGTTCTTGGTTGGAATGAAACGGGCTACCTTGGTGAGTCTATCCACCACCACACATAAAATATTCCATCCCTTTTTGGTAGTAGGCAAGCTAGTAATGAAATCTATGGTAATGTGCGTCCATTTGCCTTAGAAATGGGTAATGGTTGCAACAAACCACCTGGCTTATGGGTGTTGTCCTTATTCTAATGAAGGCATGCACTTCATGACAAAATCTTTGGCATCTTTCCATAGTCCTTTCCAATAAAAGCTTTTATTGATCCTATCACAGGTTTTGAAAACTCTAAGGTGCCCAACTAAAGGCGAATAATATAACTCCTCCATAATTTTCTGTGTAAAAGAAGAAGTAAAAGGAATGACAATCTTTCCATTTAACCACATTAGGCCATTTCTAAGTTGATAATGCGAGTTATCTTCCATGAGACCTTGCTATAATTTCTAAAAAATATGGTTGAGCTCTTTATCTAAAAGATAGGCTTCTTGTAATTCTTTAATCCAATCACTATGTAGCTTAGTCATAGCAGCTGAAACTTTACAGGCCCCCATATGAGAAAGAGAATGAGTCACTACATTGTATTTACCCCTTGTATAAGTGATGTCAAAATCATAATTTTGCAGTGTAGCTACCCATCTACACTGCTTAGATTGGACTAAGTGAGAAAATAGTTAAGGACCATGTGATCACTTTGAACTCTAAACCGGCTGCCATACAAATAATGGTGCCATTTCTTAATTTCATATAAGATAGCCAACATCTCTTGGTCATAGACATTCATAGCTATTTTCTTATTTGCAAGCTTGGGACTTTCAAAGGCAATCACTCCATGCTCCAATAATAGAATAGCCCCTATTCCATGGCCACTAGCATCACACTGTATGGTAAATTCATTTGAAAAATCCGGGCATACTAGAATAGGAGTAGAAGTGAGAAATTCCTTTAACTAGTTGAAGCTACTATCTGCAAGAGCATCCCAAAAGAAATCTTCCTTCTTCAACCTATCAGTCAAGGAGTTGCCTATCAGTCAAGGAGCTGCAATAGCTGCATAATGCTTGATGAATCGGTGGTAAAAATGAAGATAGACTAAGAAACACTCTAAGCGAAGTAGTGGTAGTAGGTGTTGGCCAATCTTTAGCACATTGCACCTATTTGGGGTCAATCTGTATCTCTTTAATTTCACTAACAATATGTCCCAAATATTCCACTCTAGTTTACATGAAAGATCATTTTTTCTGTTTAGCAAAGAGTCTATGATGCCTCAATACATCAAAAACCTTCCTCATGTGTGATAAATGGTCCTGAAGGGTCTTATTGTAAATCAGAATGCCATCAAAGAAGACTAGGACGAACTAAAAGAGTAAAGGCTGTAGAATCTTGTTCGTTAGACTTTGGAAGGTAGCTGGAGCATTTGTAAGCCCAAATGGCATCACTAAGAAATGGTAGAGCCCTCCATCATTCCTAAAAGTAGTCTTGATTTCATCACCCTCTCACATATGAATCTCATGATACCCTAACCCCAAGTCAATCTTCATAAAGAATCTAGCCCCCTTGAGCTCATCAAGAAAATCATCAATTCTGGGTATTGGGTACCTATTTTGCATTGTGATCTTGTTAAGATCCCTATAATCAATACACATCTTCAAAGATCCATCTTTCTTTGGAATCAATACACTATGCAAAATAAAGATTTGAGGGCGCCTCTTATACTCCTTTTTGAGTTGTTGAATGGTGATAAGTTGAAAATCTAATTTACTAGGAATTCCTTGTAAATGGATGAGGTGTCCCCATCAAAACTCCATATACAACTATGAGAAATCCATAGTAATTTTTCCCAATGTCATCAACCAATCACAACCAAGTACAAAATCTATGGGGCCCATTTCCAATGTTATCAAGTTTACTTTTGCTTAAAAAATTTCAGCCCCAGCCGTAAAGAAACCTATGGGCTTATTTGAGTGCTGATTTCTTCTTCACCATTGGCTATCTGAACTCTTATGGGCTGTTGTAAGTTATTGGGAAGACAATTCAGCTTGTCCAAAATGGACTTATTTACAAAACTATGTATACTATCACTATCTATCAGAATGACCACCTCCTTCCCATGAATATTACCCTTCATACAAAGTGTGTTAGGGCTCTTAAAACCTGTCCAAGCATCCATGGAAATGGAACAACTAGTGGCAGCAAGTGGCTCATTATAAATTCCTCCTAGATTGAAAGGAACAGTCCCACTTGGATCAAAAGGAAAAGTGTCAGAAGGATCATAAAAATACTATTGCCCAACTTCTTCTTCAAGATCTTGATTTTTTGCAATAGGTACAAATGTATTGGCCTCATCAATGTCATCTTCAAAATCCTCAACGACTAATATACTGTTAACCTTGGCTTTTGCATTTTTGTATACACACTTTGTGGCATGATCAACTGTATACTTTTCCCTACATTTGAAGCATAAACATTTTTCTTTTCTTTCTTTGTAGAGGTCCATAGGAATAGACCTTGGATTCATATTGGCTGAAATAGATTTAATCTTGTTGTCCCCTTGTTTGAAATCTACTCTTGGACTATTTGATGTTCTGCAATTTCTTTGAGGTCTTGTAGCATTGAATGATGGATAACTTGGCACTCTTAAGCTCTCACTTGGTGCATGATTGCTACCATAAACATTGCCAACTTGTTCCTTTTTTAAAACAGTCCTTGGTTGTCCATAACTACACTAAAATGGGGACTCCCTTCTATATTTCCTTCCATAGTGCTCTGCAAGCTCAATAGCTTTGAAGAGGTTGGTAGGGTTTTGCACCTTAATATCACCTGATAAAGATGGCTCTAAACCATATATATACTTGTGGAGTTTAGCTTCATTGCTAATGCTCTCTACATACATGGTAAGATTGAGGAATTGATTTGTATACTCTCGTACACTTAGGTCTCTTTACTCTAATCCATACAATCTCCATGCCAATTTCTTTTTTTCAAGAGGAGAGATAAAGACCTCAGTCATAAGTGTCTTGAATGCATCCCAATTCTCAACAAGTATGTTCTCCTTATTATTGTATCTCCACCAAGTATGCACAAATCTCTCCAAATGCAAATATGAAAAATGAATCTTCATATCATTAGTTCTAGGGAATATATCAAAGTAAAATTCCAATTTTGAAATTCATTCCTCTAGATCGGATGGTGATGATAATTGACCATTGTACTTTGCCAAGATGATCTTATTCTTCAACTCTCTTTCATGAGAGGGTTATTGTCCCAAAATAGACTGCTCATGAGTATTAGGCACGGAACCCCCAAAATAAGATGGGACTCTCCCAATAGGTGGCTAAGAACTAGTATGAAACCTTCTCATTGGTAGAGGACCTCTAGGAAGTTGGGTATTTAGTCCAAAAGCTTGAGAATTAGTACAACTAAAACTGCCCAAATAGTCATCATGCCTTTGTGAAGTCTCACTACTTCATATTGACTATTTGGAATACCCCTTTCTCTAATGATACCATAACCTTGACCATTTTGGTTAGGTGGCTGAAGTGGGACTAAAGAATCATTGTTTGAATGAGCTTTCTCCTTAGCTAACTCAATTCCCATTTGCAATTACATCCATTAGGAGAATTGAGCTATTATTTGAGCATTAGATTCTACTAACTTGTTAATTGAAGCTTTTGTTTGGGTAGTGGAATCCGCCAACTTCTCAATGGAAGACTTCATTTGACTAGTAGACAATACCATCTGCTCCACTCTAGATAATAGCTCCATATATCTTTGATCATACCTATTCTCATGTTTACACATGGTATTATTGAGTGCATTGATTTTCCTATGCACTTAAGGCTCTTCAGGGCCCTCTTGAGTTGTATTATCTAGCATGGAATCTTTTATTTTCTATGCATACTCATCCTGGGCCTTATTCTTGCCTTTATGACCAGCCATAGTTGTGCAATCTTGTAGTATCCCTATCAGAAAATTCTGCAATTTAATCTCTAAGTCTAAACTATTTAAGTCTGCACTCTCTTTAAATCTGTAAGTACCCTATTTCTACATGTAAGAGTAAAATGGTGGTCCAAAATGGCTAGCAAACCCTGTAGGAGGCTGAATATGACCTATGGGGCACCCTGTAGTACCTGCACTTGTACTTTAGTTAATGAAGATGGTACCGTTAATGACCTGTATATACCTTGCAGTGTCCTATAAATCCCCTATTTTACCTTGTTTTTCTCTTGAAGATACTTGATTCTTTGAGAGTGCTTCAATATTCAATACTCCAGTCACTATACTTGTGTGAGGGATAAAACAAGAAGCTCCCTACATAGGCTCGGATTCACCAAGAGGTGGACAAAGTTCCCCCTAGGGTCGGTTGGTTGCAACCCTTCGGTATCTTTAATTGTGAGGAAGGGTCACCTCTCTTTTGTCTCACTATCTCCCCGGCATCCACCCTTTCATCGGTGGGAATATCAAGATGGCAATAGCATACTACTCTAATCTGTTGGCGTAAAAGGCCCTTGAGCCGGCCCGTGTACAGTGATCGCCCATATTCTTTATTCATATATATATATGAAAGTGCAATAAGGCTATCATAACATTGTTGACAGCACCTACATTGTGTGTGCTCTTCTCTCCCGCGTCTCCTATATCCCTTTCAACTGGTATCAGAGTAGGTCCTTTGCGAGCGCTTCCCAGTCTTCCTTGGCATCTATATGAGGTATGAGAGCTTGCTTCTCACTCAGTTCTCAACCATTCTTTGATATGAACAATAGGGTTTCATGAAGAGGCAACCATAGCTTCCATCATTGAAGTGTGTTCTCTTCACCTCTTGCTTGGACTTGTCTTAGGCTTATGTAGGCCTATTGTAGGCCTTCATTGGGCTCTTGCTTATCCCCTATCCACCCTAATTTGGCTCCTCAAGTACAGTAGTATGCTCACGTTTTATTTGCGCCTATGTACAAAAATGGCTCAAAAATCACTCTTTTTATCATATCTCGGGCATTCGGAACGCGACTCAGGCAAGGTAAGAGTCTAAGTTGGGGTTTTGGCATGCTCCGGACGCGATGGTGATGTCAGATTTGCCAAATTCTGATGACAGAATATTCTGCAATAGATTTCAGGTCTGAGACAACATGTATTTGTATGCCTATGGCTTATGGGATGCTTCTACTGATGTCTATTGATACCAGATCACTTGTGGATGTTATGCCTCTTATGTGAGACGCATTTGGAGTTGATTTAGCTCAGCCATTGACTATTTTGAATAGTCCCAGATCTGTCCAAAACAGGGCAGCCACCTATTACTTCAATTTTATGCTTACAGGTCTTGGCATTTGATGCCCGATTATGCTCGGTTGGTGCCTATACATACAAGAATGTATGCCTATGGTTTGCCTATGGATTTGAGATTGGATTGAGATATGATTTGCTAAGTTTATAGAGGTTATATGCTACTAAAAACTTTAGGGCTGAAGCTATTTATGCTACAGTTGGGTTATGTCTATTGATCACAGGGTGCTCCCGGCTACTCGAAATGATGTCATGATGTATTTGTACTATGCCACATATCTTGTTTATGCTCCAGAATGATTTTGAGCTAAGATTAGAGCTCGATTTAGATTTTACTGTCACTTCTTTACAGTTGGCATTTCATCTATAACATGGTTTATGCCTAGGCTATCCAGTATAGGTTATGATGTCTTGGTGAATGCTTTATGCTTTGGCTGTGGATGGTAGTTGTTTGAGCTCGTCTCGACATTCATTTGAGTATTCCCTTGAGCACTTGGACATTGACTTGGATTCTTCCATTACGACTTGGCTTTTTTCATTATGACCTTGGATGCTATATGGGATTTGATGCTCTGATTATGGATCTTGGCTATTACTTGGATGCACTTACATGTATTGAGCAGTGAACTGCTCCCTTGTTTTGGCAGTTGCCTATTGAGCTGTGATTGTTTGTTTGCATTTGATATGTGGGATACTTACTGATCAGTGGACTTGGATAGTGCTTGGGATTTACAGTTATGGCCGTCCTGCTTCTCTATTGTATGGCATCTATGCTATTTGGGCTGTTATTGCCTGTGTAGTCATGGAGCAATTGATCTTTATGGCCACCTGTGTATGCACATGGTCTGTTCTATGTATTTTACAAAGCCTTTTAGCTAGATGCTTTTACACAGATATTTGGGCTTTTATTGGAGCTTGATTCTTATAGGTTTATTTGCCACCTGATGTTCTTGGCTGGACATGTATGTCAGTACATGGTATGAGACACTGCAAAGTTATATATACTCCTATGCTTCGGAGATGCTTATGCATTTATGGCTCTGAGCCATGCTTATGATTTTATGGTTGTGAGCTATAGTGGTTGGATATGTCATGCTTTTGTCTGCTAGGCTTGTCCGTGTGGGAGCTTTTGCATCTTTAGTTGATGCCTTTGTGTTCTCCCCTTCTGGTTTGGATGTTCCCCTTTGCAGTATGCTATGATGACTTCTAGCTCTTCTAGTCATGTAGACAGTCCTCTTGATGAGCCTGTTCTCTCTGATGAGAGTTTCCCTGATTCTTTTAGCCCCTTGGATTTATTGGATAGCCCTACTCATGCTATTACAGAGCAATTGTCCTCTTCTATAGGTTTTACAGGTTCTGTGTGCTTTCATTGTGGAAAGACAGGGCATGTGAAATGTAAATGCTTCAAGTGGATTAGAAAGCACAAAAGATTGTGTCACACTAGACATGAGAGCAGAGTCAGTGATACAGTAGGTGAGGCCACTATTGATAGTGGTATGGTGCATGTAGTTACCCATGATGATGTAGCTGAGCCTAGACTCCTGGCATCGTGTTACCCTGTAGATTACTTGCTTAGTGATATGGCCTATACCTTTGATTGGCTTTTAGACAGTATGGCATCTTGTCATGTTACTCCGCATAGAGCTTGGTTCTCTTTTACAGGGAGGTTGATGGATGTATTTCATTGAGCCTTGAGCATGATTGTCATGTTATTGGTACAGGGGATATACACTTGGCTTTGCCAAATGGGTCTTCTCTTATGCTTCGTGATGTCTTGCATATATCTATGCTTAGTAAGAGCCCGATCTCTATCAATCAGTTGCATGGTGCAAGAGATTATGTCTCTCTTGGGGATACTTCATGGAAAATCCATTGTGGTTTCTTGGTATTGGCCAGAGGTGCTAGATATGGCAATAATTATGTAGTGCATGTCTCTCATGTGGGAGACTCTATGGTTGCAACTACGTAGATACCACATGCATTGTTATGGCATTGTTGCCTAGGCCATGTATGACACACTGAGATGGATGCTTTATGTGATATGGGCTTATTGCCTACTCTTCCCCATGCTACTTGCCCTCATTGTACTCACGGTCCGTGCCGAGCCTCTTTGGCTTATGGCAATCGTGTGAGGCATGTTCCTGTAGATCTAGTCCATCTTACAACATATGGACCTATGTCTTCCTAGTCACTTGGTGGAGCGTCGTATTTTGTGACCTTCATGGATCATGCTACCCACCGTCTTTGGGCTTACCCTTTGGTACGGATTGAGGATGATGTTACTATACTTGACAAGTTTATGGATTCTACTGGTAGCATGCCTAGATGCTTGCAGATGGATTATGAGAGTCATACTATCTCTCCCAGCTTATGGATCTCTTATCAGCAATATGGCATTGATTTTTTATGCCCACGGTATTATGGGATTGCTCATGGCATGTGCCTAACTTTACAGGCAAAGGTTGCATGCATGCTTACCACAACTAGGTTGTCTTATGGCTCTTGAGCTGAGGTCCTTATGACGGCAGTCTACTTGGTTAATCAGACATCGTATTTCTCTTTGGATGTTATTACTCCCCGCATGAGGCATGGAGTGAATGTTTGGCTGCCAGGCATTTGTCAGTATGCCACATGAGCCTATGTCACACAGATGCATACTCCTTGGTTATGGAGATGGTGACTTTACGGCTTACAAGTTTTGGGATTTAGGTGACCATCAGGTTCTACGCAGCCGTCATGCTATCTTTTATGAGATGCAAACACCTCTCAGGCCTCTTGATGCACATTCATTGCGCTTTATGACTAATTCTATAGTCATATGTTAGTCTTCCACTTTGTTGAGGCCGCATACTGTCTCGAGACCCCATTTGACTTGTGTCCCGGATGTTGGCCCTCTTTCAATGATTGACATTGGAGAGTTTGTATGCTCTCTGCTATTTTTTATGCGCTCCGATGCTATACGCCACTTTAATGCTTTACAGCCATGCACTTATGATTTGTGTTGCTTGCTTCATGGGAAGCAGTCATGGATTGCTCTACTGTCTAGAGCTATGGGATTGCTTATCTCCTAGATGTCATGGACTCAGGGATGCTTGACTCTTCTTGTGACGAGGTTCCCGCCACTTATTGCACAACTCACTTTCCGATTGAGCGTTGGGTGAGATGTCATGATTTCTCACCCTGTCTCTTTTCTTTTGTTTTGTTTTTTCACTCCCTAGCCCATTGGCCTTTTAGTGGGAGGTTGTTGGGGTAAAAGGCCCTTGGGCCTGCCCATGTATAGTGATCGCCCATATTCTTTATTCATATATATATGAAAGTGCAATAAGGCTGTCATAACATTGTTGACAACACCTACATTGTGTGTGCTCTTCTCTCTTGCGTATCCTACATCCCTTTCATAATCAATTAGCATGAGATGCATTACTGAAATATCCATTTAGCCCTTTTCATGAAATGCAAGAGGATGGAAATTTTGATAAAATGGATGGGAAAAGGGTCTTACCAATGCAATTTAGTGACTCACTAATTGCTAATACTTACCCTTTATAATATTTCAATCTTGGGTAAAGGAAATCAGTCAATCAAGTCAAGATTATGCATCAAAACATTGTAAATTATATTTATGATGGAACAAGATTGAAATGAATGCTAAGATTCAATATAATAGGCTTTGATTAATAGAAAGAGTACTAATCTTTGATCTGTTGATTAATTTAGAGAATTAATTGACCAATAATCTCTCATCAAAAAGTGAAAAAGCTAAAGCAAGTGGATTATTGAGAGATTTCAGAGATTAAGCAAGTTGAATACCTTGATTAAGCTTGAAGAAGATGATTGATGCCAACTTCAATACAAATATTTGAAATGCCCTCCATAATCCACCATGAATCCACCATAAATCTTGAAAGAATCCATAAGATCTGCCCATATAAGTTAAAATATGGCTGAATCTGTAAAGAATCAATGCCCCAGGCTTACTTAAACTTGAATGTCAAAGATTCAATCCTCTTGAAGGAAAGTCCCAAAATAAACCTTCAATATGAGCTTCAAGATCCTCAGTAGGCTGAAATCATTGCAATATCTTCAATCCTGGAGTCCATTTTTCTTCAAAATGATGGTAGAGAGGCTTTGGAGGTCGGGAAGGGCCAAAGATTGACAAATTTGAACCTTCCTTATCTAAAGCTATGGCTGCCCTGCTATATTTTAGGGTTTTAGAGAAAAAAGATGAAGGTCAATGACCTTTAAAGCTTGATCTTGCTGAAGACAAGGCCCAGTAGGAGTTCAACGATCTTGCAATCTATCAGGAAGATGATTGATCCGGCTATGGAGCTGAGAACTATTGCAGGAATTCAACACATTTTTTGACACATTTTTCGGGCTCCTTCCTACCCTCAATCACTACATCAACTGCTTGATATATGTACTCTATTTGATGTACAAGAGATGAAGAATCATTGCCCCATGGTTTAGCTAGAAGATGTCACTACATAGCAAGATTGATGCATTTCTTGGTAGCCACCAAAAGCCTGGAAGAGAGAGAGAGAGAGAGAGAGAGAAGCTCCACTAAAAAAAGTAATTGAGGTTTAAATCTTCTCCTACTCTAGTTAGTCCCTATTTTACCAAATGCCTCCAAAATTTGCATGAAAGTTTGATGACAATCTACTATTTTGGCCTTCCATTGCCATATTTGTCCCAATGATCTCCAGATATAGTCATCATCTAACTGTAGATGTCTTGCAAGACACTACTAGTCACTTTCCATGTCTTGCACCTGTAGCACTAGTCTAAAATTGGATTTTATGATGAAAAATTGGACTAAAATAGACGAATAATGAATCAAAGACCAATGCTCTAATACCACTTGTCAACAAGTGAACTGGAGAGAGAAAGAGGAGAGAGCAGACTACAGAATTGAAAAGAGTGTAGAAGAGAGAGAAAAAGAGTGAAGAGGAGAGAAAAATACTAAAATAGGAGAGAGAAAGATAGAAAGAGGTAAGAAGCCATTGAAGATGAGAGCAAGGTAATGAGGAGAGAGACAGTAATGTATTAATGTCTCAAAAACATGAGAAAAATTACATGTCCCTTCCTTTTATACCTATGTTAGTGTGACATGATATTACTATTATTTCCACACTAAACTGCTATTCTTCCCACCTTCTTACATTGCATACCAAATGCTCTTTACTTGCTGTAATATAGCCTTTTGGTTATTGTATGAGAACCTCTTCTTCAAGCTATCCGTTGTGAAAGGCATTGTTTACATCCATCTTCCATAGCTTCCATTTACGAAGAGTAGCTAGAGAGAGCAACCACCTGATGGAGCTCATCTTGGCTATAGGTGCATTCGTCTCTTTATAATCAATACTATATTCTTGAGAAAATCATTTGACTACCATCCTAGCTTTATGACTATCAATCTATCTTTTCTTGTTAACTTTCAAAGTTTTGGATCTATTTACATCCTACCACTTACTTTTTTGGTGGGACTTGACATAAACCCCAAGTATCATTCCTATGCAATATAGAGATTTCTTTATAAATAACATCCTTCCATTCCTTTTCACCATATGTATCTTTGTATGTTGTAGATTCATCATGCTTTAGACCTAAGATAAGAAGGGAAATTTTGTATTACTCAAACTATAAATTATTACCTATTTGATATATTAGTCTTTCGTATGTCCTTCTATGCATTGTAAACCTCCTTAACATTGCTTGATAGTCTTCATCTTCATCCTCCATTTTGAGAGGTGTGGAAGAGTTTGTGTCAAATTTGAGGACTAATATAATTTCTAGCTTGCATTCTCATCAAATATTACATCCCTTGATAAAATAGATTCCTTTTTTATTAGATTATAAAGCTTCAAAGCTTTATTCACATCACAATTTCCAAGAAACACACACTTTCTAAACTTGTCATCAAGTTTCATTCTTTGTCAAAATATGAGCTAAGAATCCAAATACTTTGATATGAAATACTTGAGGCTTGGGTGCATAGAGACTTCATATAGTGTAATACCTCTTAGTACTTCTATAGATGACTGGTTCATTAAGTGTTGACTTCTTCACCCAATAGCAATTGGCAAGTTGCTTATCTTTTAACATGCAGCTAGTTTCCTCAAAGAGGGTCCTATTTTTTCTCTCTACAACATCATTCTATTGAGGTATGTAGTTGCAAGTAAGCTAGCTTCTTATCCATGTTTTAGGAGGTATCGACTAAATTCTCTGGATCAAAATTCTCCTCAAGTATCTCACCTAAATAGTTTGATACTTCTTGTTGTCATATTCTGAAGGATGGATTTTAGGCCCCGGAACGTGCCTAAAAATAGCAGAAAAATGTGGAAATGCGGGGAAAAATACCAGATCGCGAAGGCAGCGGCTCGACCTAGGACGATTTTAAGCATTAAGTGCTTGACGGGCGCCCGTGCTAGTCAGTGAAGCTGCAGGCCTGTTCGGGATGTTGAGACAAGCTTACAGGAATTTTCAGATCGAAGTTCGGAGTCCGGATGTGGAAGATGGCCCGAAACCGGCCAGGGGGCCCAAAATGGAAATCCCAAAAGGTGTAAGAGAGGGGGGGTGACCTTTGGCACCCCCCCCTCCAAAAAAAATCGTGGATATGGGGGGGGCGGCGGCTGAAAAACAGCGCCGAAAAAATCGCGCCCCCCCCACCCCCCCATAATCGATTCATGGCTTACATGTAAGCCATAGCTACGAGCACTCAGGCCCGATCAAGACATTGTGCCGATCAAATCGCCGGTCTCCGCTCCCGCAATGGTGGACTGGTTGGAGAGAGAGAAAATCAGTCTTTCTCTCTCCTCCCTCTCTCTCCTCTTAGCCCTCGTTCGTGCTTGAAGGAATAGGATGGAGATGGACGGCCGGATGGATGCCGATTCTTGACGGGATGAAAGAGCAATGCAAAACCATTGTAGATTGCTGATTCCAAGCAGAATTCATGGCTGGAAATCAATCGTGGGATGTGCCAAATTTAATGAAAAACCCGCAAAACACGGTAATAATTGTTTTTACAAAGAAAATGGTCTTTTGATGCAAATTTGGTTGATAAAAATGTGTTCATATGGATTGATTTTTGAGTATGTCGTGCTTTGAGTTGTTTTCTAGCTGTTCATCATTTAAAAAATCAGAAAAACATGTGTGGGATAGCAGAAAATAGAAAACCGAGACACGAAAAACCATAAAAATGAAGGGAAATAGGGTTTTTTGGGCTAAAAATGATGCAATAAATCAATCTACACCTACTAAAATTTCTGTTTCTGCTAAAATGAACTAAGGGCCACAGCCCATAAACTGAACTTAATTTTTAGCAATTAAAAAATGGGAGAAAATGGGAAAATTTGCAAGAAAATGATGGAAAAACCCTAAAAAATAGGGAAAAATTATATTTTGGGCTTCGAAAAATTGGAAAAATTATGAGTAATGTCCATGAATGTATAGCAGGGCTGAGGCATGAAGATTTGCTTCAGATCAGCCTTGTTTTTGTGTTTTAGTTCGGTTTTGTCCGCTTTTGATATGAAAAAATAAGGTAAAAAGCCGTAAAATACCATGCAACGAAGCACAATCGTGAGAAAGGAACCATGAAAAGGATGTTTTGCACTTGTGCACGACACTGTTTTACTAAATGCTTGAGCACTAGGCATCCACCAAATGCATGGAGCATGAAAAAGAATTTAAAAGTATCAGTGATCAGCTCCTGGACATGCATTGCAATTGGTTTATGAGGATATGACCTACGTTGAGAGGCAGTGAGATACCCATGTTGTAGGCTAGTCGTGGGATCCAAAAGGGGAAATCAAGTGAGGACAATGGTACATTCCTGGACACGCTGATTTGGTACCTTGAGCGATGTTTGTGCGAAATGTCTATATGTGGAGCGACGCACTGAGGGGCCAATCCCCAAGGTGTAGGAGAGTCGCAGAGGGTTGACGGCATTCAACCGTAGGAGGAACCCCATGTGTATGTGATTCGAGCCTTTTTGGCTATGTGAAAGGGACTCCCTCTGAGGAGTAATATTGGGTTAGGATCAGTTGGACTACAACATATTACAAACGCAATGTTTAGGAAGGCAGAGATTTTGATAGACGCTCCTGGCCGCGAGGCCGAGGGGTTGTCTTGTGCGCAGTGACGAGGTCCGGCTAGTGCATGAGCCAGTGCCGGCCCGTTTTTTGGTCCATCAGTGGTGCGTCTGCCGGGAGCCACTTAAAAGTGGCGGTTTTCGAATCCTGGTTGTTTAGGGACCAACTAGCAGTTTATGCCAAAGGATATTGAGATTGATCCGTTATTTATTGATAAGCATCGTCTAGCAGAAATCCAAAAGCAAGAAAGAGACGAAAGAGCTAGGCGACGTGCTGAAATTTTTAGGAGATATTCCCCTAAGCGTAGCAGTGCTGAATCCTTACGAGGGAGTGGATCTAGTGGTCTTAGGACCACAAGCAGTAAGTTAGGAGAAGGTGGAAGCTCTAGTGCTCCCCTTCCTTCTATAAGCCAGTCCACGTCAAGTACGGGAGGTGTAACCCCACCGTCCCCTATTCCTAGTGCAAATCCAATCCCTGTCATGGCGCAGCCTATTGCAATTCCAGCAGGAACGATGGATTTGTCGGCTCTAGGTTACCCGCTACCCATTTTTAATGGATTAGTTGAGGAAGATGCGGAACTCCACATTAGGGAGTTTCAAAAGCTGATGTTTAACTGTCGCATTCAAGAGGAAGGACATTTAATGATGTTCTTCAATATGACTCTCAAAGGAAGAGCCGCTATATGGTATCATGGTTTAGAAGCCGGAACCATATTGAACATTGATGCATTGTATGGAGCTTTTCGAAGGGAGTTTGCCCCTGAAAGGGGTGGGCAATATTGGTTGTCAACGTGACCTGCCAAGAACCACACGAAGATATTCGTGCTTATGCGAAGAAGATAAAAGAGGTTTTTCGTAAGTTGGACACCTCTATCCCTATCCCCGCAGCTGCCCAATTGCAATATTTCCTACATGGTTTGGACTTTAATATCCAATTGCAGTTGAGTAGTGTCCCCTTGGGGGATATAGACACTACCATTACACGAGCACAAGAGGTGGAATCCCGACTACAAGCAGCCTATGCTTCTCGAGGCAATTCGAACATGGGTTTAGTATTGGAAAATAATGTGTCAATGGCCAATGGCAGTAGTAGCCAAGGGATAGCGATGGCTAACCCTAATGGGAGAGGGAACATGATACAGAATGTCCCGTTATTACCAGCTCCCCCTAGCATGTCGATGCCTACGGGCAGTCAAATGGCTCCAAATGGTGGAGGCCAAGCTGTCAATTCTAACACCATGCCTGTGGCTCAACAACCAGTGCCTAATCGAATTGTTAGGCCGATGGAACGACATGGTAATGACCAAGGCTATGAGTCGAGTGCTTCCAATGTTCTTGGCGAGGTTAAGGACATGATGAAGCATTATACCGACATGATTACGGAGCAGTATCGACAAATAGCCGTGGATGTCAACTTCCTTAAAAAACAACAAAATTTGATAGGAAGTAGATACCCAGATGAGGGTGCACCATCGAGGTTTAGTTGCAAATGGTGTGGTGGGCAGCACTATCCAAGAAATTGCCCAAATGTTAAGTGCGACATTTGTGGAAAATCTGGCCATTTAGCAGCTACTTGCTGGAGTAAGATCAGTTCCCTCCAGCGAGGTAGTCGGCAACCAGGGCCTGTTAATCATCGTGCCCAAGGAAATGATTCCCAGCGAGAGGATGGGTCTAAACAAATACTTCAACGACCAAAGACTACAGTGGAGGAGCTACCAAGTGGTAATGGGGTTAGTTTGATTGAGGCTGTACGTGTCAACGATGCTGAAACCTCTAATTTACGAGCTGTTCTTACAAGAGGTCAAAAGGGTAGAGAAGCCGACAAGGATAAGCCTGTCAAGGGAAACCCTAAACAAGGCGACAAAGGAACGCAAGTTTTGGATCCTGCCCTGGAAGGGGGACCTTTGAAGCCCGTAGAAAGTAAAGCCGATAAGGAAGCACCAAAGAAGAAGGTGAAAGTTAAGAAAGAGGCAATAAAGCCAGTTCAGCGACCTAAAGAGCGGATGGTTTGGCGTGAGAAACGAGCTCTATCAAACTATCATGAATTCGATTTGGCAGGCTCTCTTTGCGAAGTCAAGCCGGATGTGAACCTTTTACAGCTTATTAAGCTTTCCCCAAGAGTACGTAAGGAATTTAGAAAGATCTTACGTACCGGTTATATCGTAGAACCTTTGGAAATTGCGCGAGTTGGTGATGACTGGTTTGAGCATGCTGAGAAGCATTGCCCAAGGGTTGCAGCCTATGTCGATGGGATATTAGTAGATTATGCCATTGTCGACACTGGATCATCTGTTAACATTATGAGTTCTGAACTGATGGAAAGGTTGGGTCTTGCGATCCAGAAAGATACTTCCACAATTCTTAGAATGGCAGATGATAGTTTGAGACAGCCGGAAGGCTGCATTACTAAGGTCCATGTCACTGTTGCAAATGTAGAATGCCTGTTGGACTTTAGGGTGATTCGTTTTGCAGGGCGTCCAAGTTACCAAGTATTACTCGGACGACCTTGGATCTTGCAAGCGGACTGCCAAGTAGATATACCCGCCGGTCGACTAATATTCGGTAGAGGTGCCCAGCGTGTGGTAGTTGATGCTTATCCTAAGTCCCCGCAGAGTGAGAGAGCTCCTCTATCTTCTACAGAATTGGAGACATTAGAAGATTTATCTGCCAGTGAGACATCATCGAGTGATGAGTCCAAAGAGGGATCCACCACGGAGGACATCTATCAGATCACTTTGAACGAGCCGATAGAGGGCCAAGATCATATAAGAGATGCAGATGTCATCGAGCTAGACCTTGGTACGCTTGATAATTCGCGGCCAATCAAATTAGGTTCTATGCTCAGTACAGCAGAAAGAGAGGACTATGTGGCCTTGGTCCAGGAATTCCATGATATCTTTGCCTGGAGTTATGATGAGTTGAGAGGCATTTCTCCTAGTCTTGCTGTTCATACAATTCCGTTGAAGGAGGGCAGTCGTCCTGTACGGCAGAAAGTAAGGCGTATGCCTTTTGAACTGAGGGACGGCCTGTTTGAAGAGTTACAGAAGCTTCGAAAAGCGGGTTTGATTTTTCCTGTGCAACACACGGAATGGTGTTCGCCAGTTGTGATTAGAAAGAAGAATAATGATCAAATCCGTTTATGTGTAGACTTTAGGGAGCTGAATAAGCAGACAGTTAAGGACTATTACCCGTTGCCATTTATTGACCAGATTTTGGATCAATTAGCGGATAGGGAGATATATTCGTTTATGGATTGCTTTGCAGGATACAACCAAATGGCAATTGCAGAAGAGGACAAGTTGAAAACAACTTTTATCACTGTATTTGGTACTTTTGCGTACCATGTGATGGCCTTTGGTTTATGCAATGCGCCTGGTTCGTGGCAACGAACAGCAGATAAGACATTCAGTGACATATCCCGTGAAGAGTTGAAGGTGTTTATTGATGATTTAGGGGCCGCTACTGTGAGAGAAAGGCAGTTGATCATTTTAAGAAAATGCTTCGAGCGCTGTAGACAAATTTGCATCGCCTTAAACCCACGGAAGTGTGTTTTTGGAGTACCTTATGGGCTATTGCTGGGTCATGTGGTCAGTTCGGTAGGAATTGCGACAGACCCCGAGAAGGTTAAAGTTATAGTTGCCATGGGTCCACCTCGCACTCCGAAGGAAGTTCATAGCTTTCTGTCTTCGGTTGGTTACTACCGTAGATTCATCAACGCCTTAGCAGAAAGAACGTTGCCGCTTACAAATTTATTGTCCTTTAGCTGTTCGTTTGTATGGGGTGACCCTTGTAAGGTAGCATTCGAGGATGTGAAACAGGAGCTAGCAAGAGCACCCGTTTTAAAAGCACCTAAAAGAGGTGAGGTATTCTACATATTTTCAGCAGCCACGATGTATAGTATCAGCTGCTGTTTAGCCCAAATTTGGGAGGAGAAGTGGTACCACCCGATTGCTTTTGCTAGTCGGAAGCTGGGGGTATTCGAAATCAATTACACTTACATGGAGAAATTGTGTCTAGCGATGGTTTTTGGGACCAAGAAGTTCAGGCATTACATTCTCTATGAGAAAGTCGTACTTTATACGAAGGCAGAGGGACTTCGATTATTGATGAATAAGTTACAGCCGCCTGATCGGCTAGCAAAGTGGTTAATCACTTTGCAAGAATTTGATTATGAAATCAAGAGTAAGCCACCAAGGTTGCAAGGCATCGTGGAATGTCTTGTGGACTTTGGGAAGCCGAAAGAATCTGTGGCTGAAGGTAGTGATATGGAGTGGTTATTTAAAATAGATACGGCATCTATTCCCAATAACGCATTATTTATCCACGGGAGAGGCGGGATCCGAACTATCTAAGGTTGAGAAAAGGAAAATTAAGCAGCAAGCGTTAAAGTTTGCCTTGATCGCAGGTACATTATATCGGCAAGGGGTTGATGACATCTATCACCGGTGTGTGATGCCTGACGAGGTGCCATTCATTTTGGAAGAGTGCCATGATTCTGCTTGCGGTGGCCATTTTGCTGGACGGCTTACAGCACAAAAGGCTTTAAGAGCAGGTTATTGGTGGCCTGCCATCTTCCAGGATGCGTTTGCATATGTTAAGCGATGCGATATTTGCCAACGGCATGATAGTCGAGAGAATAGGAAACGACCACTCACCCCTATTATGGCGATACTTCCATTTGAGAAGTGGGGAATAGACTTTGTGGGTCCTATTACTCCGTCGTCGACTACGCAAAAGAGGTACATCATTGTCGCAACTGACTACTTCACAAAGTGGTCAGAAGCACGTGCAACAAGGAAAGATGATGCTAAAGAAACTGTTAGTTTCCTTTTAGAGCAGATAATATGCCGGTTTGGTCCGCTGAAAGAATTAGTGTCGGAACGCGGGACCCATTTCCTGAATAAGGTGATTAAAGGTTTGACAGAGATGTGGCAAATCAAGCATAACAAGACAACCCCATATAATCCACAAGCCAATGGTCAGGTTGAAAGCACCAACAAGCAGCTTGTGGGCATCCTGTCCAAAATTGTGTCGGAAAAGAAACGAGATTGGGATAAAAAGTTATATGTGGCAGTGTGGGCTTATAATACAACCTTCAAACGAGCCACTGGCCATACCCCGTTCAAGTTAGTATACGGGGAGGAGTGTGTCTTTCCTTTAGAGATTGAGATGCCGACTATTCGGTTTGCCATCAATCATTCTTTGAGCGATGAAGACGCACTTTTTGAGCGCTTGACGACACTGGCACATTTAGATGAGCTTAAGCTGCAAAGCTTATTGCACCAAGAAGTGGCGAAGCGCCGAATGAAGCAGCTACACAACCTCAAAGCCAAGAAATACACCTTCAAGAAAGGACAGCTTGTTCTGTATTATGACGCATGACGAGAATTATTTCCAGGCAAGCTAGAACCCAAATGGGATGGGCCCTATAGGATTGTTAGGATAGGAAAGAATAAATCTACAGTGTTGTTAGCTGACCTTGAGGGGATAGAATTTAAAAATAAGGTTAATCTTAATAAGATTAAACCTTATTATTTCTGACTGCACTAATGCTATGACTGCCTTGCAGGTCTAGGCGAGATCGATCAAACATCTGCAAGGAAATCGTGATAGAGGTTGATGGGTCGTCTGATCCCTTATTTAGAACACCCATATTTGGAACAGAGGTACCATCAGGGAAAGCTCATTTGGTGGAGCAAAGGATACAAGGTGATTGAGCAAGAAGGCGGGACATTTATTTGGGAGATCAAGGTCTTCTGCCATCACTGCCTACAAATATTGACGAGTATCCCTGTTGAATTCAATGACGATGGAGGGATGGAACCTACAGTCCACCCATTGAATATGCTGAATTTCGATTACCATAATTATGAGTAGAGTTCAGGATGGCAGGATATGTAAACCCTTTATGGACGTACACTTTGTACTTTGATGGGGCATCCAGGGGTCCATGCAAAAAAGGAAGTGTAGGAGTTGTCATCCGAGACCCCCGACGACGCATTGTCATAAAGTTAGCTGCTTATCTCGGGGTGAATTTTACCAATAATATGGCCGAATACAAAGCCCTGATTATGGGTTTGAATATTGCAAAGAAGGGTGGTATTCGTCAGTTATTGGTGAAAGGGGACTCTCAGTTGGTTTTAAATCAACTCAATGGGACGTACATGGTACGAAACCCCATCCTTTGTATGTACCATCATACTGCCATAGCCCTGCTAGACGAATTCGATAGAGTGTCTTTTCAGCTGATTCCACGGAATTGGAATCAGTTTGCCGATTCTTTGGCTAATCTTGCGTATGAAGAGGACCTCTTCTTTAATTGTGGCCCTTGTCCCGATATATCTATTGATGGTGAGACAGGACCTGGTCGTTTGTGGGGTATGCTTTCTGAACATGCCCTTTTTGGCAGACGATGGTTGCTTTGGGTGATGCAAAGGGTAAGCGAGACTCATCTGCCTTTATTATCTCAGACCCACAGACTGATTCGACGACATGTAATGCGAACACCTCTTGCGATATACGCAGGAGGGATAGGTCATAATCTAATGCACCTAGTGTAGGGCTACAAGCCCTGTTCCCTTGGGAATGGTATGCTTTGCTGTCTATCATAGTTGTTTCCAGGAGGATGTTCTGCGTAGTCATTGTTTTATTTCATTAGGCCAAGAGGGCCGATGCAGTTTTGTAGTGAAGTGTTTGATTTCATTAGGCCAAGAGGGCCATTTCCCTGTCTAGTGCAGGTGCGTTTAATCGGGTTTTTGTTTTAAGTGTTGTGCTAGATAGGTTTCGTGTTTCGTGGAATTTGGTGGAGCCTGGAAGAGCCTTTGCTACGATGGAAGCTTCTTGTGGCCAATCCAGGTGATATCTCTCCTTTACGAGTACTTTTCTTTCCTGTTATATGTGTATTTGTACTTGTTGAGGGGATATATTTTTGTTGGGGACCGGCAACCAAGGCATGAAGTCCCAGGTTTAGGTTCGGTATATCTGAAGGAGGTCTGACTAATTGTTGCCTCCTGTGACGGCATTGCCAGACATTGAAAGATCTGTCCTAGAAGGCAGTTCTAGTGACCTGTTCTGCTGACTTGCTAGGCAGCCGTTCTAGGAGTCCCTGTTAGTTGTGAGGCCGATAGAGAAGCCTGCCAGAGGAAAAAATGATAATGATAAAAGGGACAAAACCCTGAATCCCTAAAGGAAAAAAAAAAACAACAATAAATACGGAGGTGTGTAAAAAGGAGTTCTAACCCCTAAAAGAAGGAAAGAAAAGAAAAATCTTAGAAGCAGTTGATCATTGCCTTGCGAAGGCCTGGTAGGTTCCTGGGGATGAATCAGACCCGGGGCCGATGCCTTGCCCTTCCTAGGGGTGACATCTTGCTAGGAAAAAAAAAAGAGAAAATCAGGACGGTTGGAGCGAAAACAAAAGTGAGCGTCAGAAAAGGATTACGTGTCGCCTCGCGAGGGCTTGGTAGTTCCTTGGGTGCCGAGACAGGACCCGAGGCCGATGCCTATCCTCCTTGGGTCACAACGCTCAGCTCCCTCCTTTTTACACGCCGGAGTATGGAAATAAAAACCTAAAAGTTGAAATGTGCTAAAAAAAATTATATATATATCTTTTGATCAGGCTATAGGAGTCCTCGCCTAGGAGGAACTCCTGGTTCTCTTGTCCTTCGTTAGGTAGGCAGTTCAGACCACCACTTAGGGCAACCTCTATGATAGTTCTTTTAGTCTGGCCGTGTTGGAGCAGTCGGTTAGTGACTGGCTTTAGGCTTTCTGGCAGATTATGCTGGGCCTACTCCTCGTGGATTTCATGCCTTGGTTTTGTCAGGGGTAGGGTGAGCATTGTGCTGTGTTTTATTGCATTTTTGTTTTGTAGCAATTTGATGCTCCTTTGGTTGTTTATGTGCAGATATGTTCGTGGGTTCGACGGACTGAGTCGTCCTATCCCGTGGTCGCCAATGAAGGATGGATTTTAGGTCCCGGAACGTGCCTAAAAATAGTAGAAAAATGTGGAAATGCGGGGAAAAATACCAGATCGCGAAGGCGGCGGCTCGACCTAGGACGATTTTAAGCATTAAGTGCTTGACGGGCGCCCGTGCGACACTCCGGGAATTTTCATAATTTTTCCGTGCACCCGTGCCAGTCAGTGAAGCTGCAGGCCTGTTCGAGATGTTGAGACGAGCTTACAGGAATTTTCAGATCGAAGTTCGGAGTCTGGATGTGGAAGATGGCCCGAAACCAGCCAGGGGGCCCAAAATGGAAATCCCAAAAGGTGTAAGAGAGGGGGGGTGACCTTTGGCACCCCCCCCTCCAAAACAAATCATGGATATGGGGGGGGGGGGGGGGGGGGGGGGGGGGCGGCTGAAAAACATCGCCGAAAAAATCACGCCCCCCCCCCCCCCCCCCCCCCCCATAATCGATTCATGGCTTACATGTAAGCCATAGCTACGAGCACTCAGGCCCGATCAAGACATTGCGCCGATCAAATCGCCGGTCTCCGCTCTCGCAATGGTGGAGTGGTTGGAGAGAGAGAAAATCAGTCTTTCTCTCTCCTCCCTCTCTCTCCTCTTAGCCCTCGTTCGTGCTTGAAGGAATAGGATGGAGATGGACGGCCGGATGGATGCCGATTCTTGACGGGATGAAAGAGCAATGCAAAACCATTGTAGATTGCTGATTCCAAGCAGAATTCATGGCTGGAAATCAATCGTGGGACGTGCCAAATTTAATGAAAAACCCGCAAGACACGGTAATAATTGTTTTTACAAAGAAAATGGTCTTTTAATGCAAATTTGGTTGATAAAAATGTGTTCATATGGATTGAGTTTTGAGTATGTCGTGCTTTGAGTTGTTTTCTAGCTGTTCATCATTTAAAAAATCAGAAAAACATGTGTGGGATAGCAGAAAATAGAAAACCGAGACACGAAAAACCATAAAAATGAAGGGAAATAGGGTTTTTTGGGCTAAAAATGATGCAATAAATCAATCTACACCTACTAAAATTTCTGTTTCTGCTGAAATGAACTAAGGGCCACAGCCCATAAACTGAACTTAATTTTTAGCAATTAAAAAATGGGAGAAAATGGGGAAATTTGCAAGAAAATGATGGAAAAACCCTAAAAAATAGGGAAAAATTATATTTTGGGCTTCGGAAAATTGGGAAAATTATGAGTAATGTCCGTGAATGTATAGCAGGGCTGAGGCATGAAGATTTGCTTCAGATCAGCCTTGTTTTTGTGTTTTAGTTCGGTTTTGTCCGCTTTTGATATGAAAAAATAAGGTAAAAAGCCGTAAAATACCATGCAACGAAGCACAATCGTGAGAAAGGAACCATGAAAAGGATGTTTTGCACTTGTGCACAACACTGTTTTACTAAATGCTTGAGCACTAGGCATCCACCAAATGCATGGAGCATGAAAAAGAATTTAAAAGTATCAGTGATCAGCTCCTGGACATGCATTGCAATTGGTTTATGAGGATATGACCTACGTTGAGAGGCAGTGAGATACCCATGTTGTAGGCTAGTCATGGGATCCAAAAGGGGAAATCAAGTGAGGACAATGGTACATTCCTGGACACGCTGATTTGGTACCTTGAGCGACGTTTGTGCGAAATGTCTATATGTGGAGCGACGCACTGAGGGGCCAATCCCCAAGGTGTAGGAGAGTCGCAGAGGGTTGACGGCATTCAGCTGTAGGAGGAACCCCATGTGTATGTGATTCGAGCCTTTTTGGCTATGTGAAAGGGACTCCCTCTGAGGAGTAATATTGGGTTAGGATCAGTTGGACTACAACGTATTACAAACGCAATGTTTAGGAAGGCAGAGATTTTGATAGACGCTCCTGGCCGCGAGGCCGAGGGGTTGTCTTGTGCGCAGTGACGAGGTCCGGCTAGTGCATGAGCCAGTGCCGGCCCGTTTTTTCGTCCATCATATTCGCAACCATAATATGAAAGTGCTTGAAGATTTCAAATTCTTCCATCTTGGATTGCATGAATAATATGAAAGTGCTTGAAGATTTCAAATTCTTCCATCTTGGATTGCATGAATAATAACCAAGTATACTTGAAAATTTTATCAAAATAACATAGCATACATGTCCATCTATTAGAGGAGAATGGGTTGATTGATAGTACATCTACATGAATGAGACTAAGGACTCCTTTTGACCTATTTGTACTCCTTGAGAATCTAGTTGTTGATTGCTTTTTGATGCAACATGCTTCAGAAACTTTTCTAGTAGTTCAATAGTAGGAGAAAGAGATGTTGTTTATACCTTCTATGGAATTTGTCAATACCTTTTATGCCATATTTAAATAGGAGAAAGAGGTGATTTTCTTTCACCTTATATGGCTATAAGTATTGAAGGTGATCCATCAAGTTTAAAGAGATTCCCATGCTTCTTTCCTTTAGTTACTACTTTGGAGTGTTATTTTATGTCTTTAATAAGGTATTATTGGCCCTCGAACCCCACTTTGAAGCTTTTTTCAGTTATGGCTCCAATTAAGAGTAGGTTCTTGGCCAATGAGAATACCAAGAGAATATCGCTAAGTGTCTTTTTAGCCTTGTATTTAGTTGGACAAGTGTGTTTCCTTATATTTAGCTAGGCAGATATGTCTCCTTATATTTATCTAGGAAAAAATGTCT
The DNA here is from genome assembly GCF_053477565.2 of Lygodium microphyllum. Classification (NCBI taxonomy): domain Eukaryota; kingdom Viridiplantae; phylum Streptophyta; class Polypodiopsida; order Schizaeales; family Lygodiaceae; genus Lygodium; species Lygodium microphyllum. The sequence continues at coordinate 128,160,689 of NC_141149.1, forward strand.
TATTTACATATAATAACATTAGGAACTACCTATAGTATGTACTTGGACAATAATAGCATTAGGAACTACCGATAGTATAAATATTATCGTTGTGACTAGAATCCAATTTTCATAAATATTTTGTATCAGAAGTCATGTTGGATCTTTCCTCTTGTAAAAATCCACCATGGTTGTTATATCCCTAACCCTAGTACAAAATATAAGGAAGGACTCCATTAATGTTATAGGTATTATAGCAAAACCCTTCATAATTGTATCAAGAACTACACTCGTGAGACATACACACCATTGTAGAACCATCTAGAGAAAGGAACCAATGAGAATAGTGTTATATAATGAAGAAATAATAGAGAATAAACACAAGAAAGCAAGATGCAATCATCAATGATCATTATGTTCTCATTGTTCCATATAATACTCTCATTCTCAATACTCATCATGTTGTCATGATCAAGAATGGTGTCTTCAAACTACATGCCACACCTATAACAACATACAATTGAGCAATCATATGAAACATAAAGTAATTGTATATATATTTCAAGTATATGATTAAAGTAGACTAAGGCGAAGGTACACCAGAATATGATAATACTAGCAAATATCATGCCAAAGTCAAAGCCCTAACACTTGACATTGCCTAGATGGCTGACTAGCTAGACTCAGACCCTTAGTCCATAGAAAAATGTCTCAACCAAAATAGAATAAACTAGAGAGTATATATGTGCCTCATTTGAAGCCTTCTATCTCAAAATAAGCAACATTGTGCAATCATGAATAGGGCCCCTCTAGGATGTTTGTAATTCTCATATGCAATTTGTGATGTTTTGACTTTAATGACTTTCCATATATTAAATATGAAAAGATCAGACTATCAAAAGAAGTGTCTCGAATAAAATAATATGTATCCCATACCTCGACACCTTCTAAGATCAATACAACTGCAAATACCTCTACACGAAAAATCCCATGTGCACAGCCATTATAGCTAGTTAAGTCTAGGTTAGACTAGATGTGTTTAAAGACTTAGACAAGTCAAGCAAGTCAAAAACTGACTTAAAGAATATTAAGGCAAAGAAAAAAAATGCTTTAAGGTTTTTAAAAGCTTAATCAAGAGGAGAAGATGACGAATAGAATGCGTCCGGGGCTTTTTGGAAATTTGTCGCCATCTTCCTTCCCTCTCAAAATTGGGAATTGAAAAGAAAAAAAGAAAGCATCAAATATTCCTTCCCTATCTCAATAAAAGACTCAAGTTATCTCCCCCTTTTTTCAGTCTAGCAAGAGGCCCAAATTGAAGAAAGATCACTCGAAAGCTAGGCAAATCAATCATGGCATCTCTGGTAGCCTCTTTGGACCTCCAAAAACTGATTGCTAGCTTTAGATTACATCTTGAAAGCTCCTAGATAAGTTGGTTAGTAGATACCCTCCATAAAGAACTCCTCTTCTGGGCCATGACTCATGAGACCCCCCCCCCCCCCCTTCCTCCCTTCAATTAAATTATAAAGATGAGGCATGAGAAGCCATAGAGGACATTAGCTTGAATCAAGAGACGAAACTCTACTCGAATCAAGAGGGAAGAGCAAGAGCGAGAAGACAAGAGGAGAGCGAGAGAGATAATTTTTATTGCAGAGATAAGGGGGATGCTCTACCACCTTTCAAAGTCCAATCCCGTCTCTTCTACCTTCATTCCCTTGTAAAATCAAGACTCTACTCGATTCTTCACAATTCATATTGTCACCATCTCTGTCAATCTAATCAAGATGATCCATAGCTCTATTATTGAAGTCTTCTCTACAATTCATTGATTGAAGACCATGGCTCTGAAGAGAAAATTTGCAAAGCCCGTGAAAGTAGGAGTTGCTAATAAGGTTGCGAGTATAACCACTACAAATGGAATGGCAAGTACCAGAATTGCAAATGAATATGTGAATACCAACAACAACCAAGCGCTCATCATAAATCCCCAAGTGTCATATTTGACTAACATTTCAAATATTAAATATGATTAATAGATCATCATCTCATGAACTTACAAAGGAAATTTGCACCCATGACAGCAGTGAGAGTACAATTTTACATATAATCTCATGCATAGAAAAATTATAAAGAGAATTATTTTACCTTCATAATTATAAATTCAAAAGGACTAATTTGGATTACACAAGATTTATTAGGAATAGGTCGCATGGAAATTACTGCACTACCTGAAAAAAAATTATGGTTGTATTGCATCAAGTAGGAATTACCAAGGACTAGATTCAGGGACTATGATTTTTGCAATAATAAATATTTAAGAAGTTAAAATTTTGAATCCAATCTGTACTAAATTGATGGAATCCCCAATAAATAAATATGAATGCTAATTCTTAGAAGAATCTTGAGATAGAGTTATTATAATACTTTTCGTGATAAAATATCCAAGGGTTGTGGATCTAGTGAGTTATCACTAGGTAAGGACCAAAAGGATCCCGTTTTTTAAAAGAAAAACATAATCATGAAAAATTTTTCTTATAGAAGTCCTTTAGCAATCTTGGAAGAATTGATGGGTAGAGGAAATTTTTGAAAAATAAACTCCTTGTTAAAATTTATCTTTGGCTAGATCCCAAGGGGAAGAGTAATCCATGAAAATTATTGGAATATATTCCCACTGACACTAAGTTTATCCCTAATATTATTATTTTAGGAAAATGGTTTGTCTTGGAATAAATTTTATTAAGATTGTTGTGTGTGATACATTTGAAGTAAGCTGTTTGTGGTTATAAATTAGATTTTTATTTTTATTTAATTATCAAGATAAAAGATGGATAGTCGGGCACATATTGCTAATTGAGACAATGTTCCTAGGCCTTCCCAAGGTCAATGTGAATAAAACCTACTCCAAGGGGTTTTTTCTTTTCTCGTTGGTGAGTATGGACCAACCACGATGCAAAAGGTCTTGTTGTAGGGAATTCTAGTTGGCATGAGGAGATGAGGATATCATGGGGCTTTGGCCACAAATTCCTTAGACTCTTATGAACTATGAATTACCCTTTGAGCCTAGATAGTATTCTTGAAATCTTGATACTAGTCTAGGGATTGAACTTGGTGGGAATAATACCTTCGGGTTGATATTATGTCCAGTCAGGACAAGAAGCATTGTAAAAAAGATATTTTTTAAAGGAAACTATTTGAGAAATAATTATTTTTATATTGTTTTGTATTGTGAACTAAAGATGTCTAATGTACTTGTGCCAGAAGATAAACAAAGAAGCTGTTTATATATGTAAAACCTAAAGTGGTAGATAATTAGGTAATTAAAAATACTCTATTGAGGAAAGCGGGTGGATGGGTCCCCGAAGAGTCTAGACCTACGGTTGGATGGTCTTGGTTAGCTAAGAGCTTTTCTTATAAAATTTATGTTAGTAAATAGGCAAAATTAATGGCTGTTAAATATTAGGAAGAACTTGAGTTGCATCATTTAGGGGGTCTAGAATGGGATTTTTCCTTACAGGTAGAGTGGCCAGTGTGTTACACTCCCATTCGTCTCCCATTCTCTCTGAACCAAGTGCAATGCAAGTCTACCTTAGTTCAAGTGATTATGTGAGAAGTAAGAACTCAAAATACTGATGCTAGTTGATTGATATGTGACGACCAATATTAGGAACTTGAAACTTAGGTCGATCCTCGTGGGATTGGCCAAAAACTTCCACTGCAAGGTAGACTCAAGCGAGCCTAGATAGCAAAATCCGAGATATTCCATGGAGACTTGGACAACACTTGTCTAGGATATCTCTTGAAGGATTACTAAGAACATGCCAACGAGGAAGTTGCTCGGGTAGGCACATCACAATTGGTATTGGAGCATACATTAATATAATATATGATGCGGGTATAAAAGTTAGCAAAGATTTGTAACTACACCTTAAGATATCTTTTCTTTAAGTTGTGAATTCTTCTCTTTGTTAATATATGCTCTTGATTTCTCGCAGAAGGAAAAACCTTGGGAACGATTCTTGATTTTCCAAGTCATGTTTACGTCAGCTAGTTTCAATTAGAGAAACCAAATAATGCAAATATTAGATCAGATATACAATCCTTCGCCCTTGTATTGTGAAAGGTGATGGATGTTAAGCAGATGTACTATTACATTGATGCAAACTGCCTTGCTTACCTCTAGAACAATTTAAAGAGGGTGAAATGGATTAAATTCCTTAAGGTTGCCAAGATTTATCTATTTTACGAGGCCATAGTAAACTTGAATATGTTCAACTAAGGATGAGAAGTTAAATTCAATCGACACATCTATGAGGAGGTCACAAAGGTCATATTGGCTAACCAAGTGATGGTTGTAAGTCGCTCTAGTCGTGGCAACTACAAAAAATATGGATTACCTGTTCTTTACCTAAAATATAGGTTTCCAGATATCCATTCCTAAAATCCTAATTATTATTTAATGGATGTATCATAATACCATGTCTAGATTATAATAGGGAAACTTCTTTCAAGAGTAATATAGGCATCTGAGCTATTGAAATAATGTATTTCCTTCCTATTGATGTAAGGGATTATTTTCGTCCATTTGTTGTTGTAATCAAGACAGGTTGTCACTTTAGCAACTGAGAATAATGAAAAATATTATCTATTTTGTTATAATTTTTTGGAAATTTTTAAGAATTCTAGATTTGTTAAACGTAGTGAAAATAGGGTTATTACAAATTAATAGCATTTACTTAAAGGAAATGAAGTTAGAAGAAATTTATTGTATTTTAGGCCATGTGTAAATCCACCATGCATTCATTGGATTACGAATGCAAATTAATTATATGGCTATCTTATAGAAAAAGTATACTCCTTATCCTTCCTATCTAGAGTGACACTAGAAGAAAAATGGGATGGATTGCTACATTGGGCCTAATCGTCTCGACTATATTAAGATCCAACCTTAGGCAAATCCAACGGATGGAGAGCTTAAAGCTCATTAAACTATTTCTCTTTGATGACTCTAAACAGGATCCCATTCTTTGTAATAAGGCCTAACTAGATAGCCAAAATCATTACGTATATAAAGAACTAACTAAGTTTATCTTGATCGATAGAATTACTATTCTAGGGGGTGACCCTCCTCATAACTACAGAGAGAAGGATTGTAGATGTATATGCAACAATTCCAGGTGATAGATCTATTGAGCTACCTAAGATCCATGGATAAGCTGAAAGATAGAAACATTTTCTAGCTCTAATTAAAACCCTATTTTGATGTACAAACCCTGATTATTATCAGGAAGATTGAATAATACATACTTCCTTTCCAAAATTAATGAGATCACATTAGGCAAGTTAACATCCTTCTTCAATTATTACCAAAATTTGAGCATGAACATTGTTTAAATTCCTAGAATGTTACGTCAACCTCAATAGCATAGAAGCTCAAGAGAAGAAATTTCTTCTCAAGCAGTACAAGCCACCAGAATTTTATGGTAAGGGGAAGGATACTCCAACCGAGGCAGAAACATGGATAGAATCTATGGAAGATTATTTCATTGCTGTAGGGACTACATCATCAAATCAAGAAATGATCATAAAACTAAAACTGGCAGGGGATGCTTGTCTTTGGTGGAAATAGTGGTGCAAGGACCAAGGAGTATCCAAAACTGCTATCACCTAGGACATGGTTGAGGATGTTGTGCATGAGAGATATCTTCCACCCACATATCAAGCCCAGAAGATGAATGAAATTTTCCATTTGAAGCAGCTAAGCCTAATCTTAGAAGCTTCCTACTCCTAATTTGTAATGCTTCTAAAATATGCACCATCGATGGATATTACACAACAAGTATCCAAATTTTGCAATGGTCTAAATATGCCCATGAATACGCGTCTAAAGTCAATGCGACCATTGGACCTACACGATGCATTGATTCAAGCAGCCCCAATAGTTTAAAGAGATGGAGCAAAAGCCAAGAAATGCCAAAGTTTGGAACAAAACCCATTGGAACAAGGGCAACTCCTAAGGCTATGCAAAAAGAGCACAAGGGCAATATCAACTAGACAGGGCAAAGAGAGCCAAGTCAAATGTGGTGGGGAACTTTGTACCCATAAGAAAAGACAATGAGGCTCCCCAAGGTGCTTTTATTGTAAGGAACCAGGACACTTCAAGAGACAATACTACCCAAATCTTAGCCCAAACAACCACTAGGGTAGTTTCGAGGGCAAGATCAAGTTGCTAGCAAGGGCAAAGTTGCTAGATTAACCCTAAAGGAGATCAGTGATGATAAAAATCCTACGATGGAAACTGATATGAAAAGAGCAAGAGTATACGCCACTCTCAATAGGAAGGGCCTAAATCACCTGTTCTCAATGATTTAGACACCAACAAATTATCAAGGTAAACCCTTTCAAATTTAATTGACTATGGGAGTACCCATTCTGTCATATCACCAAGATATGCAAAGAAGCTAGACATAAACACTATTCTTGCACCTAGATTGCTTGTGGAGCTAGCAAATGGTAAAGAAGTTATTTCAACACAATAGACTAGCAATGTAGAATTTATTCTAGGTGGCAATTCTTCCAAAATGGGTTTTGGGATTATGAACTTCGAGGCTTACGATGGGTATTGATTGGTTAATTTCAAACAACTCCCATATCCATTGCAAAAGGGTCAAATTACATTTCAAAACTCTAAAGAACACCATATTAGAGAATTTGAAAATTTTCCAAGTCCCAATTTCAAATAATTGATAAATATTTGACCATGTGGCTAAATCTTGATCCATATTTGAAAGTGGGATTTAGGAAGGTAGATTATATGGCATTTAGGGTAGACTCTACCTTTAAGTAAGACAACAAGATTTGACCATGTGGTCAAATAAGTAAGGTATTGGGGATTTCCAAAGTGCATGGAAATTCCAAAATTCCCTAATATAGTGTTGAAGGGAAACAAGTAACCACTCAGGGAAAAATGAGAAAACATGAATTTCAGCTGGCTAAAGCTTCACAAATAGTGAAAGGACTAAAGAAGGGATTATATGTCTATCTAATTAAACTCAACAAGGCCAAGCAGGATAGTGAAGCCAGGGACCAACCATCTTGGCTAAAAGATTATACATATGTTTTTTTGGAAGACCTGACAGAGCTTCCATTTACAAAAGAGGTAGATCATGTGATCCAACTCATTGCACCCAGCGTTGCTCCTATAGCCAAGCGACCCTATCGAATGTCAATTCTTGAAGCCATTGAGCTAAAAGAAAAATTGAAATAGTTATTAGACCAAGGATACATTCAACCAATTAATTCACCATGGGAAGACCCATGATTATTTCAGAAAAAGAAAGACAAAATACTCTGCCTTTGTAATGATTCCATGGGTTGAATCGGGTAATAATGAAAAATAAATATCCAATCCCAAGGATAGATGAGTTGCTTGATCGGCTCCAAGGAGCAAAGATCTTTTCAAAGTTCAACCTCAGATCAGGCTACTATCAAATAAGAATCAAAGAGGAAGACATCCCCAAAGCCACCTTTAACACAAGGTACAATCATTATGAATTTATTGTGATATCATTTGGATTAATGAATGCTCCTACCACCTTCAACAGATTGATGCAATATATTTTCAGACCTTATCTTGATGATTTCATCCTTGTCTTCTTCAACGATATCCTAACACATTCCAAGAATGAAGAAAACCATGAACCATAGCTGCAAATAGTTCTTGAAATAATGAGAATTCACAATGCATGCTAAAAAGAAGAAATGTGCTTGCTTCAAGAATTGAATATGCCAGCAAATAGCATTTCAGTGGATCCATCCAAGGTCAAAGACATATAAGATTGCCCACCTCTAACAACCATCAAAGAAGTGTGAAGCTTTCTATGGCTAATGGATTGGTATAGATTCTTCATCAAAAACTATGCCCTGATTGCTCCACCTCTCACTAACCTACTCAAGAAGCAGGTCACCATTATATGGATGTCTATCGAACAATTTAGATTTGAAAAGCTTAAGCATAGTTTGGTGACCGCCCCTATTACGAAGTTAAAGATCTATGAAAGGAACTATGCTTCAAGGAAATTAAAGATCCATGAAAGGACATCTGTTAGGCTATGCTTCAAGGAAATTAAAGATCCATGAAAGGAACCATGCCACACATGATCTAGAATTACTTAATGTAATTCATGCCTTCAAATTATGGAGATATTATCTACTTGGTAACAAGTTTTTCTTAGTCATTGATCACAAAAGCCTGAAGTGGGATTTTACTCAGCCAAACCTCAACATGAGGCAATACCGATGGATCTAGATTTTACAGGAATTTAATTTTTAAAATTAAATATAGAATAGGCAAAGAGAATGTGTTTGCGAATGCCTTAAGCGGTAAATCATTTCTCAATAGTCTAACCCTAGAGGAACCCTCTAGGGCAAGAACTCTTGCCACAATGATTTCAATGCCTAGTAATCCTATCATAGAAATGGCCAAAGAAGAAGTAGTAAAGGATCCAAACTATCAGATAATGCTAATAGAAATATCCATTAAGGATACAAATTCAAAACTTGAGTCTAAGTATCAGGATCTTTCCATAAATGAGGAGCTCGTCTATTTTAAGACAAGGCTATATATTCCTACGAGTCAAGAGCTCAAGAAAAAAAAACTCTGGGAAGCTCATGATTCTTAGTTTTTGAGTCATCCTAGATATGCTAAGACTCTTAATGCATTTAGAAAAAGCTTTTACTAGGAAAGACTCAAGGGTGATGTACTTAAGTATATTTCCAAATGTCTAAACTACCAGCAAATTAAAGTTGAACATGTCAAGTTGTCAGTGTAAGAAGCTGGGAATAACAAATAAGTGTTAATAATGTTGATATTATGCCATGTCACACTAACATTGGTATAAAAGGAGAGAAGATGTAATTTTCACATCTTTTTGACACATTAATACAATTACAGACTTTCTCTCCCTTCTTGCTCACAGCTTCTATGGCTTCCCCTTCTTTCTTGTCTTTTTCTCTCTAAATCTAGTCTTTCTCTCTCCTTGTCACTTTTATTCTCTCTCTTCCTGTAGTCTTTCTCTCTCCTCTGCATTCTTCTCTCTCCTTGGTTCTCTCTCTGACAAGTGGTATCAGAGCTTGAGTCTTTGATCCATTATTTTCTTCCATTTTCAGTCCCATTTTTCCTATTTCAAAATCAATTTCAGACAAAAATGGTACAAGACAGTGACTAGTGGAGTGCTGCAGGACATCTACAGTTAGCAAGAGACTATATATGGAGATATCCAAGGTCAGATATGGTGGATAAAGGCTTAAATAGCTGGACGTCATCAAATTTTATGCAAAATTGAAGGTAACTAGAGTAAAGGATGGTTAACCGGGCCTAGTTTGGGAACAAACTGTGGTTACTTTGAAAAGAGAGGTTTCTCTTTCCCCTTTCCTAGAGTTTCCTGCAGGTTTCATGGAATATCAGCCCTAAAGATCTGTTCATACCTCTCAAACCCCTGAGTTTCTTGGCCAACTATCACATGGAATAGATTCCTCAGCTCAAGACCTTCAGAATGAGCATATGGTTGCTCAAGTTTGCCACAGCCATGGAGCCAGAAGCAGCCCCGAAAATTGCAGCGCAATTTTCGGGCTGATTCCAGCCCTGCCCCTTGCTCAGGTTGCTTCCCCTCAGCTCTGGCATTGTTCCTGGTCCATTTCAAACATAAATCTTCAGCAAGATTAAGGTTCCCAGCTCCATTCAAGGTTTCTTCAGCTCTTCCTAAACCCTAGGTGAACAGTCCATGGGCAGCCATGAAAGCTTCAGCCCAAGCTTTCATTTCTTAACAATTTCTTGAAGATTCTTCATCCTTTTAGCCTGTGGAATTATCTCAGCAAGGATTCTTCAACAAATTGCAAGGATTAAGCACGTAATGGTTAAAGATTGAAGATCAAGAGCTTCTATGGAGCGAAAATTTGGGGGAAACGGGTTTAATACTTCAATTTCAAGCATTTGAGGCTTCAAGATTGTTCTCAAGCACCGGATAAGCAAGCCTTATGGATTATTTTACCAACATTGGACAATCGGGGGCTCTATCAAGCATTTGAGATTAATCAAGTCATCTTCAGCCATGTCAAAGGTACTTTTCTTCAATTCTTAATCTCTCTCATTAATCCAATTACTGAGCTTAATCCATTTGATTGAGAGATTAAAGAATTGAACATTATTCATCAAATTCTCAGCCAACCTTTGCTTGAATCCATCTATTCATGAATGCAATGCTTGCTTTATGCATATTAGTTCCAATCAGTGAATTAGAGGCATCAATTTGAAATTTCAGCATAACACTTGAATCCTATTGACTGAATCCATTGATTGATGACTTTGTTTACTCTAATCCAATTGATTGGCTGAATTTCTTTTTCCCAAATTGAAATATTGTAAAAGGGTAAGTACTAGCAATCAGTGAGTCACTGAATTGCAGCGGTAAGACCCTTCTCCTATCTCAATTTTTCTAATCCCAATCAATTGCATCTCATGAAAGGCTGAATGAATATTTCTGAAATGCATATCATGCTGATTGCTTAGAACACTAGCCTCTGCCATGTTGATATTCCCACCGAGGAAAAAGGTGGATGCCGGGGGAGATAGTGGGACAAAAGAGAGGTGACCCTCCCTCACTATCGAAGATCCCGAAGGGGTGCAACCAACCGACCCGGGGGGAACTTTGCTCACCTCCTGGTGATTCGGAGCCCGTGTAGGGAGCCTGTCATGCCGTTTTATCCCTCACACAAGTACAACCAGTGGAGGATTGAAGATTGAAGACTTTCCAAGGACTCAAGTACTTACAGGACCAAAACAGGGTAAAACAGGGAATTTACAAGTCACTTACAGGGTATTTACATGTGGTTACAGGTACACCATTCATTGCTGAAGCACAAGTGCAGGTACTACAGGGTACCCACAAGTCCTATATATCATTTTGCAGGGTTTGGTAGCCATTTGGGGTTACTATCTTGCATTACAGGGTCAAAACAGGGCACTTGCAGGTCTAGACAGGGTATAGGACTGGACATTTCAGACTCTGAAATCCAGCTACAGAATTTTCTTTCCTAAACCTGTTATAGCGTGCTGTAGCTCATCTCGAAGAGTGCATTCTTAGCTTCTATTTGCACAAAAAAGTTTTGAAATCGGAGTTTCCTAGCCAAAGTTATAGCCGTTTTTCTGACAGGGGGTATTGCAGGACTACACTAATATGGCAGGACATAAAGGCAAAAATAAGGTCCAGGAGGATTTTGCTCAGCAAATCAGGGATTCCATGATGGATAGCACACTTCAAGAGAACCCTGAAGAGCTTCCACAATAAGGAGAAGTCAGTTTACTCAATGATACTTTGTGTGCCCATGAACAAAGACATAGGGAATGACATGAGGCCATTTTGTTAAGAATGGAGCAGATGGTTTTATCTAATGATCAAACGAAGTCTTCCATTGATAAGTTGGTGGAATCTAATGCTCAACTTATGGCTCAATTTGCTCAATTAATGCAGTTGCAAATGGGATCAAGAGAAGCTAATGAGAGGGCTTGTTCAAACAGTGGCCTTCCAGTCCCACTTCAGCCATCTAACCAAAATGGTCATGGAAATGGGATTATTGGAAGAAGAGGCATTCCAAATAGTCAGTATGAAGTAGGAGAAGCTTCACAAAGGCATGATGACTATTTGGGCAGTTTGAATGGGGCCAATACTCAAGCTTTTGGACTGCATACTTAAACTTCCATGGGTACTTTACCAACAGGAAAATTACATAGTAATTCTCAGCCACCTGTTGGAAGATTTCAGTCTCAATTTGGAGGTTTTGTACTTGGTAATCCTGATCAGCCAATTTTGGGACAGCAACCCTTTCATGAAAGAGAGTTCAAGGACAAAATTGTTTTAGCCAAATTTAATGGCCAGTCATCTTCCCCATCAGACTTAGAGGAATGGACCTCTAAGATGGAGTCCTACTTTGATATATACCCTAAAACTGACGATATGAAGATTCACTTTGCTTCCTTGCATCTAGAAGGATTTGCCCATACTTGGTGGAGGTATATCAAGAAAGAGAATGTATTTGTAGAGAATTGGGAAGCTTTCAAGGCACTTATGGCTGAAGTCTTTGTTTCGCCTCTTGAGAAAGAGAAGCTAGCACGGAGATGGTACGGTTTGGAACAAAGGGGTCTAAGTGTAAGAGAGTATACAAACCAATTCCTCAACTTGACCATGTATGTTGAAAGCATCAGTGATGAGGCCAAGCTTCACAAGTTTATGTATGGTTTGGAGCCATCTTTGTCAGCTGATGTTATGGCGCAAAATCCTACTTCGCTTTTCAAGGCTATTGAGCTTGCGGAGCGCTATGGAAGAAAGTATAGGAAAGAGTCTTCATTTCAGCCAAGTTATGGACAGCCAAGGACTGTTTTAAAGCAGGGACAAGTTGGTAACATTTATGGCAGCAATCATGTGCCTAATGGGAGCTTACGGGTACTAACTTATCCTCCATTCAATGCTTCTAGGTCTCAAAGTAATTTCAGGACAGCAAACAGTCCAAAGGTTGAATTTAAACAGGGTGACAACAAGCCTAAGTCCACTTCAGCTAATACAAATCCCAAATCTATTCCCATGGATCTTTACAAGGAAAGGAAGGACAAGGGCTTATGTTTTAAGTGTGGAGAAAAGTATACACCTGATCATGCTTCAAAGTGTGTATACAAAAATGCCAAGCCAAAGCTTCAGAGTATGGTAGTTCTTGAGGATTTTGATGATGATATAGATAAAGCTAATACAGTGGCAATCAATGCTGAAAATGAAGATTTTGAGGAGGACGTTGGACAGGAGTACTTTTATGATCCAGCCGACTCTTTTCCTTTTGATCCAGGTGGACATGTTCCGTTTGACCCTGGTGGATCTTGTGATGAGTCGCTTGCTGCCACAAATTGTTCTATTTCTATGGATGCTTGGACGGGATCTAAGAGCCCTAATACACTTCGTATGAAGGGAAGCATATGTGGAAAGCCAGTGTTCATCCTGATAGACAGTGGCAGTACTCACAGTTTTGTCAATAAGTCCATCATGGACAAGTTAAATTGTGTTCCCACAGACTTACAACAGCCCATTAGAGTACAAGTGGCTAATGGTGAAGAGGAAATCAACACACAGATTTGCCCACAGGTTTCTTTGCAGCTGGCTGAAAATTTTGAAGCCAAAGTAAACTTGATCACTTTGGAAATGGGGCCCATAGATATTGTACTTGGTTGTGATTGGTTGATGACATTAGGCAGGATCACTATGGATTTCTCATAGTTATATATGGAGTTTATCTCCAATGGACAGCTCATTCATTTACAGGGAATTCCTAGTAGATCTGATTTTCAGCTTATCACCATTCAACAACTCAAAAGAGAGTACAAGAAGCGCTCACAAATATTTGTTTTGCATTTGAACAAAGAAACACAAGATCAGCCCAATAATTCAGCAAACCATCCAGCCTTGACAGCTCTTCTTGAGGAGTATAGAGATTTGTTTGAAGTACCTACTTCTTTGCCTCCTAAGAGAGCGGTAGATCACCCCATTGATTTGGAGCCCAACTCAAAGACAATCAATAAGCCACCTTACAGATTATCAAAATGTGAACGAGAGGAAGTAGCCAAGCAAATCAAAGAGCTTTTTGAAATGGGATTCATTGAACCAGGTTCTTCACCTTATGTATCTCCAGTCCTGTTAGTCAAAAAGAAAGATGGATCTTTCAGAATGTGCATTGACTACAGGGATCTCAATAAGATAACAGTGAAGAACAGGTATCCTATACCCAGGATTGATGATTTGCTTGATGAGCTTAAGGGGGCTCGATTCTTCACGAAGATTGATTTGAGATCAGGGTATCATCAGATTCGTATGCGAGAGGGTGATGAAGTCAAGACTGCTTTTAGGTTCTTGGTGATGCCATTTGGGCTTACAAACGCTCCAGCTACCTTTGAAAGCTTGATGAATAAGATCTTGCAACCTTTCCTCTTTCAGTTTGTCTTGGTGTTCTTTGATGACATTTTGATCTATAGCAAGACTTTACAGGATCACTTGGCACATATGAGGAAGGTTTTTGATGTGTTGAGACATCATAGGCTTTTTGCTAAGGAGAAGAAGTGTTCTTTCATGCAGACTGAAGTGGAATACTTGGGACATATAGTCAGTGAAAAAGGAATACAGGCTGATCCCAAGAAGGTGCAATGCATAAGAGATTGGCCAACGCCTACTACTACTACCTCTCTTAGAGGATTCCTTAGTCTATCTTCATTCTATCGCCGATTTATTAAGCATTATGCGGCAATTGCAACTCCTTTGACTGATAGGTTGAAGAAGGAGGCTTTCTTTTGGGATGCTCTTGCAGATAGCAGCTTCAATCAGTTAAAGGAACTACTTACCTCTGCTCCTATCTTAGTATGCCCGGATTTCTCCAAAGAGTTTACTATACAGTGTGATGCTAGTGGCCGTGGCATTGGGGCTGTTTTGCTTCAGGAGCATGGAGTAATTGCATTTGAGAGTCGTAAGCTTACAGATAAGGAGATGGCCATGAATGTTTATGACCAGGAGATGTTGGCTATCCTGCATGCAATCAAGAAATGGCACCATTACTTATATGGCAGCCGATTCAAAGTACATAGTGATCACCGGGTACTCAAGTATTTCCTTACTCAGTCAAATCTCACTCCAAAGCAACGTCGTTGGGTAGCTACATTACAGAATTATGACTTTGACATCACTCATACAAGGGGCAAAGATAACATAGTGGGGCTGATTCTCTTTCTCGTATGTGGGCCTGCAAAGTGTCAGTTGACAGAATTACATAATGATTGGATTGAAGAACTATAGGAGGCCTATCTTTTAGATGAGGAATTCAGCAAAATCTTTCAAAAATTACAGCATGGTCTTATGGAAGAAAACTCACATTACCAGCTTAAAAATGGTCTTATTTGGTGGAAAGGCAAGATTGTTATTCCCTCTACTTCTTCTTTTAAGCGGAAAATTATGGAGGAGTTACATTCTTCGCCTTTAGCTGGACACTTGGAAGTTTTCAAGACTTATGACAGGATCAACAAAAGCTTTTATTGGAAAGGACTGTGGAAAGATGTCAAGGACTTCGTTATGAAGTGTATGCCTTGTCAGCAAAATAAGGATAGCACCCATAATCCAGGAGGTTTGTTACAGCCATTGCCTATTCCTACGGGTAAATGGACTCATATTACTATGGATTTTATCACTGGCTTACCTACTACTAAGAAGGGGTGGAATAGTATTTATGTGGTGGTTGACAAACTCACCAAAGTAGCTCATTTTATCCCAACAAAAACTCAGTTTACTGCTTCTCAAGTGGCCAATCAGTTTATGGAGCATATTTTTAGACTACATGGATTACCGCAGGTGATTGTCCATGATAGGGACTCAAAGTTTATGAGTAACTTCTGGCAAGCGATATTTACATCTATGAGCACTAAGTTGGCTCCATCTACAGCTTATCATCCTCAAACTGATGGACAGATAGAGAGAGTTAATAAATGGTTGGAGACTTATCTTCGCCATTTTTGCTACGATGTCCAAACTTCATGGGATTCTTGGTAACACCTGGCGGAGTTTGCTTACAACAATTCCACTCATGCGAGCATAGGAGTTTCACCCTTTGAGGCTTTATATGGTTACAAGGTGCCTTTACCCACAGTCATCTTTAATGAAAAGATCAATCCTCATGGGAAGGAGGAGTTGGAAAGAATGCAGACCCTTCTTCAGCAATGCAAGGTGAATCTAAGGAAGGCTCAAGATCAAATGAAGATGTATGCTGATGAGAAGAGGAGGCCTTTAGAGTTCCAAGAAGGAGAGCTGGTTTTGTTGAAAGTGCCCAAATCCAAGTACTCTACGTTAAAATATGGATCCAGTAATAAGCTTGCCCACAGGTTTTATGGCCCTTACAGGATCCTTAAGCGGATTGGTGATTTGGCATATAAACTAGAGCTTCCCTCTTCTACAAAGATTCATAATGTCTTCCATGTTAGTCAGCTCAAGCCTTATTATGGTGATCCAATGGATATAGTTGATGAGCTGCCACCTATTGATGAAGATGGTCTTGTTCAGTACATCCTAGAGGCTGTTATAGGTCAGCGCGAAAAGAAGCTTCGATCACGTTCTATTGTGGAATATTTGATCAAATGGAGAGGTTTACCATCTGAAGAGGCTTCTTGGAGACCTGATTCTATATTGGATGAGTATCCATACTTGAGGGGGACATTGGTGGGCTGAAGCCTATTGCTTATGGAGTTGGTATTGATGTAGACTGGTTCAGGACAGCACGCTGTTTTAGAACAGTTTTTTTATCGTACCTAATTTTCAAAATTAAGCTATCTATATGGGCTTAAAGTACTCTTCAAGAGCTTCGTTTTGATATATGGTACATCTCATTTGGACGCTTCTATCAAAAGTTATGGCAGATTTGGTCCAGCAGGGACTGTTTATTCAACAAGCTGTCTACTTTGTTCTGGGACTATTTGTTGAAGAATTTATGGCTCCATTTGCTTCTGAAGTATTTCAAATCATGTATATAGTTGGGCCTTACTTCCGTTCTTCAAATTCAGCTCTTGTAATGGTCATTCTTCATTCATTTCCCATTTGTAAAGCTGTAAAACAGAGTAGTACTCTGTTCTATCCATTTCCTTTCTAGTTGTTTCTAGGTTTGTTTTTTAGGATAAAAACTTTTGGGAAGGAATGGATTGTAAGAAGCTGGGAATAACAAATAAGTGTTAATAATGTTGATATTATGCCATGTCACACTGACATTGGTATAAAAAGAGAGAAGATGTAATTTTCACATCTTTTTGACACATTAATACAATTATAGACTTTCTCTCCCTTCTTCCTCACAGCTTCTATGGCTTCCCCTTCTTTCTTGTCTTTCTCTCTCTAAATCTAGTCTTTCTCTCTCCTCGTCACTCTTATTCTCTCTCTTCCTGCAGTATTTCTCTCTCCTCTGCAGTCTTCTCTCTCCTCTTTCTCTCTCCCTGGTTCTCTCTCTGACAGTCAGGCAAGCTCCAATCACTTAACATCCCTCAAATGAGATGGGAATGTATCAGCATGGACTTCATAGTTGGATTACCCCCTATACAAGGAAGATATAACTCAATTATGGTAGTTATTGATATGCTGACAAAAATTGCATACCTTATTCTTGTAAAACACGATTACAAGATTTTGGATATCATTAGACTTTTCATTAGGAAAAATTTTAGACTACGTGGATTACCCCAGAGAATCATCAGTGATTGTGGTTCTCTTTTCACATCAAACTTTTGGAAGAGTTTGTTTGAAGCTGTAGGAATCAATATTGCTTACCATCCTCGAATCGATGGTCAAACAGAGCTAATTAATCAAGTTATTGAGGATATACTTAGAGCTTATTGTAACAAGAAACCTAAGTAATGGATCCCATACCTATCCTAGTTGAATTTGCCTATAATGCATGGGGAAGGGCAAGAATCAAGTTTTTTTTGCAACCCCTCTATTCTTATTCCACATAGTTCACTTATTCCAACCTTAGATTTACCCATCTCCACTTCCACTTCCACCACCACCACTACCACCACCGTTACCGCCGCCCGACTGCTAGCTCTACCACCACCACTGCCATCATTACCTTCATCACCACCTTCAAACACACACACTCTCTCTACATGTAAGTAGCTCATTCTCTGTCTCTCTCTCTCTCTCTCTCTCTCTCTCTCTCTCTCTCTCTCAATACATATTCTCTCTCTCTCTCTCAAATTATGCTACCTATCTCACCATCATCACCACCTCACTCACTCACACACACACACACACACACACACACTCTCTCTCTCTCTCTCTCTCTCTCTCTCTCTCTATGTCTTTTGTAACTCAAAAATAATTTGTGATAGTACTTTGGATTGATAGAGTCTACATTATATTGTATTGTGAAAGGTGTTTCAACAAATAGTTCTCTATCTCTCTCTCTCTCATGTTTGCAATATGGAAACATTTGTACAAGCACTCTAAATCGATAGAACTTGTATTACATTGGATTGTGACATGTGTTGCAATGAACAGTTCTCCCTTACTAATATATAGAGCTCTCTCTCTCTCTCTCTCTCTTTCTCTCTCTCTCTCTCTCTCTCGTTTGCAATACAAAAGTATTTGCACAAGTACTCTAGACTTGACAGAACTTATTTTACATTGGATTATAACATGTGTCACAACAAATAGTTCACTCTTTACTTGTGAATAGTTTTCTCTCTCTCTCTCTCTCTCTTACAATACAAAATAATTTCTACAAGCAATTTGGATCTAGATTTATATTACATTGATCTTTGGCAAGTGTACTATTATTCCACAAACTGATAAGCAATGATAGTAAAATATTATTATAAATTTGATCATAACTAACCAAGCGAGGTATGTTTGTATTTTCTCAACAAAATAAAATGCATTTTCTCTAAGAATTAGTAGAGTCTTTGCTTTGTTGGTCACACTATGGGCGACATTGAATTTTTTTTTCTATTTTTAAATATGAGATGTAAGTTCTCTTCCATAAGCATGGATTGGTGTATAGACATGCCTATATTTGCATCAATTCCAAAGACTCACTAAATATTTTTCTTTATACATGGCTCTAGCAACCTTATTAAACATTGGTTGAAAAATAAAAAATCATTATTAAAGCTTACACATTTGTGTATTATTTATTATTGTGGCAAGAAGGGATATTGATTGGTGAAAATAAGTATAAATTTGATGCTCAATCAATATGCTTAATGTGAGAGAGAGAGAGAGAGAGAGAGAGAGAGAGAGAGAGAGAGAGTATCATTTTGATCTCTCATTGTACATGTCTTTGCTAACTTGACATCATATTGTTGTAATATTAATATTCATAGGTTATAAAATATAGTTATACTTCTTTAAATTAATGATATGTGTATACATATGTGTGTGTGTATTAGGACTTCCAATATACACACATAAATACGCATACGTGTGTGTGTATATGTGCGTGTATGTATATGTATGTGTGTTATTGAGAGAGAGAGAGAGAGAGATTTGGTGATAATAGTTTTTTAATAAGAGAGATATATAGAAACAAGTTCTTAATGAGACACACACACACACACACACACACACACACACACACACACACACACACACACACACACACACACACACACACGTGTGAATGCATACACTCACACATACACATAGAGAGACAAATCAAGGTATTTGAATAAGAGAGAGATATAGAAACAAGTTCTTAATGAGATATACGTGCATGCATGCATGCACACGCTACACATAGAGAGACAAATCAAGGTAGGTTTATCTATTGTATATTATATAATTAAAGACATGACTTTAAAGATTATTGCTCATAAAAACTATAATCCACCTTGACTAAGTTCATCAATGGTTTACCTAGTCTTTAAAATAAAAAATACATTCTAGATACTTTGAATGTAAGGAATTTCAATTGAAAGGGTATTAGGACTCAATGGAGAAGAGAGGGAGGAGAAAGAGATAAAAATGACTTTTGGACGAGAGAGAGAGAGAGAGATATATATATATATAAAATATTGATGAGAGACAAGAAAGATGTGTCTTTTTACAAATTCTTGATAAGTGAGAAAAAAAAGAAATGTGAAAAGTAGTTTGGATAAAGAGGTACATTGTATGTGTGTGGCTTTAAAAATTCTTTTAAATTTCTCTTACAATACTACATTTGGGCCTTTCCTACACATCAATAGCTTTGGATCTTTATCAACACATATACACTCACTCACTCACTCACTCACACACACACACACACACACACACACACACACTCTCTCTCTCTCTCTCTCTCTCTCTCTCTCTCTCTCTCGCTTAGAAAAATTATAGCAACTCTCTTCTATAATACTACAATACTACCTTTGGGCTTCTCTTACATTAATAACGTTGGACCTTTATCAAAATGCATACACACACATTTCTCTCTCTCTCTCTCTCTCTCTCTCTCTCTCTCTCTCTCTCTCTCTCTAACTTGAGATCCACTTCCTCTATTTAAAAGTTTTTGGTCTAAGTACAATTAGACAAAAATGTCACATTTTGATTATAATTTCAATAGTATAAAACTTTTTTAAATCTTTGATAAGGTCTTTATTTTTCCAAATACACAATGCAAAAGATAATAGCCATTATATGTTATGTTAGTTATTAGTTTTCTGTGTTAGGATTTAAAAATATTCCAAAAGAGAGGACTATTTTTTATTCATAAGGTTCGAAAATTTCAATATAATTCATTCAAAAAGTCTTAATCTACTATGTATCATATTAAAACATATCATAAATATATACATAATTTGATCTTCCTAGCTAGTAATTGTTTTTTATCTCTTCTTTCTCATCAAAAATTATTTTAAAACTTTTCTCTCCTCTTTTCTCTCATCAATATATATATATATATATATATATGCACACACACACACACACACTCTCTCTCTCTCTCTTTAGAGAGAGAGAGAGAGAGAGAGAGAGAGAGACGGAGTTGCAAAAGATACACATTGTGAGAAATGAAGATAAGGGCCATTCACAAACACATACACATAGAGAGAGAGCCGCATACACACATGCATTACTTAATTTATTACTTAGTTAATAACTTAATTATTAATTATTTTTTAGTTAATTACTAAATAAAAATATAAGAAGAGGGGGGAGAGAGAGACAGAGATGAATGAGAGAAGGAGAAAGTGAGATAAACGAGAGAGAGAGAGAGAGAGAGAGAGAGAGAGAGAGAGAGAGAGAGAGAGAGAGAGTGTGTGTGTGTGAGTGAGTGTCAAGTGATTATGTGACTTACTTTGAATTTTTTTTTGTCGAGAAGTGTGTTGCTAGTAACTCATTGAGAAGAGGATTGTTTGCAACCCCTTCTCGAGATGAAGTTTTTTTTCAAAAGTCTCCTCCATCATTTCTTTGAGGGGACTTGTGAATTTTTGTTTTCACCGAACAGGGGGTTGCCCACAATCCCTTCACCGAACAGGGGGTTGCCCACAATCCTTTCATTGTGAATTTTTTTTTCACAAGTCCTCTATTTAAAAAAAATCACTAAACATAGAGCCATCAACAACCCCTCCCAACCAAGAAAATTTCCATAAGTCCCCTTAGAGAGATGAAGGCAACTTATGAAATTTTTTCACTGAGAAGGGGTTGCCGGCAACCCCTGTTTGGTGACAAAAAATTTCATGTCTCCTTAGAGAGATGATGGAGGGGAGTTATGATTCAAAGATCTCTCTCTCTCTCTCTCTCTCTCTCTCCAAGAAGAGGTTGTCAAAAACCCCTGTTCAGCAAAAAAAATGTCACGTTGTCGTAGTGTGTAGGGTTGAAGGTCACCACAGGGGTTTGGCAAGAAAACTAGATAAGATAGATAGAGATGTGTCTTCAAGATATAAGTAGATTATAGTGAATGTTTAACGGTTCAAGAGATACTTCACGGTCAATCATAGGGGTTTGAGAGGGAGAAGAATGTATGGGGTTTTAAGAGCTTAGACTCCGGAGATAGTAGAGGTAAGAGAAGGGTTGAAGGTTTCAAGCCAAGTTATTGAAGATGATAATAGAGCTTGCAACTACATGTTCTTAGCAAAGATCACAAGAGTATTATCTCATAAGTTCTAACTCAAATCAAGCTTGTTTTCTTGACTGTAAAAGCAATCACAAATTATAAAATCAAGTGCAATATGCTGTCATGTATCATAAAAAATTCTGCATTCCATCATTCATACATGATGTCATAGCATGAATCAACTTTGCATGATTACATTCAATGTAGACTGTTAACAAAAGCTTATGAGTCAATTACAAGGCTTATAGGGCAAAGAGACTTGCTTTAAGAGAGCTTCAAATTGAGTTCTTGATAAGGATAAGTTACCACAACTAAGAAATAAGAGAAAAAGCTTCTCTTAATTCAACTCAAAGCATCTATGAATGATCTACAAACATTGCCCTGCCATAGGAGTGCATAATACTTGTATATTTTGACAAGATATCATCTGTAGAGTAAGAAATGAATTAAAAGAACACCGATGTAGCTAATTCTCTGAATATGACTGAAGATATCAGCCCCAAATCAGCCCAAATATCTTTCGAAATTCACATCTGATGATAGCATAAACTTCCTCTAACACGGTGTCAGAGCATTTGGTGTCAAAAGCCCACCACGAGGGTAAGAGATAGCAAGGTAAAGGGAGATTCGGGGAGAGGAGTGGACAGAAGAGAAGGGGTTTGAAGAAATAGAAGATGTAGGAGAATACTTATAGAAAGAAATAGAAAATGTAGACGAATACTAACAAAGATGAAGCCTATCAATTTCTTTCAGCATTATGAGAAGATATAACTCTAATAGACAAAAACGTGTATAAAATAATACATTTCTCTATGCTACTCAGATCGTCAATTTGATGCTTCCATTGGCTTCGAAAGGGGGGTAAAATAGCAGCACACTTGCCCAGAATTCTGCCAGATCACTCCTTTTTCATCTCCCACTTCAGAGTGTTGTTCACTGCTTGAAAACAACGATCATGCATCACAGGATTTTGCTAATCTTTCATTTTACATAAAATCGTCTCAAAATAGCTGAAAGCTACATGTTTTCTTTTGCATATTATCCTAATCTAGAAGTTGTCTATAGTTTTATGGATTTTTACAAGAGATAATATCTAGAATATCAAAAATAAGTTAAAACTTGTCGAAAAATCTAATATTTTTGAACCATGGACATTAACACTAATGTCTAAAGTGACATTAGCTCTCTAAATCACTAAGAAAGCCACACTCTAGATTTTTTTTACACAGAGTGTGCATAGCGGCACGACAACGTGCCCTTAGAGATGATGATAAAGTCACATAATCTCTCTCTCTCTCTCTCTGTCTCTCTGTCTCTGTCTCTCTCTCTCTCTCTCTCTCTCTCTCTCTCTCTCGTTTTTAATGAGGAAACTACTACAAAATTCATCTGGACAAAGATTTTTTGTTCTCATTCACATAGGAGATAGAGAGAATTTCAAACTAAATGATGATATTGAGTCTCAAAAGTCATGCAAGTTAGCAGCGTGGAGACTTCTCTATATGCATAACTTAGTATGCCTTCTATAGAAGTATATTTGCAATGGTATTTTGTCAATCTGTTCTCTATATGTAATAGAACTATGAATGATAGGTTCATGTGTGGGTAATTGGAGAAGGGGATATTGCAAATTTTGCCAAGAAAATGCATAGATTAGGTGTACTTGAAGGAGGAGTAGCTCATATATAAGGGTCACCACATTGAGCAGCAACGAAATGAGGTGTACTAGAGATGTTCTATCTTCTTTGACTACCTAAAGGTAAATTCCCCTCCAATGAGAAGACATTATACCAAACATACTCGAAGAAAAAAATGTGCAAGAGACATAAAGATCCAGATTCCAGTAAGTAATTCCACATGTATTCTTTAGAATATATCACACTTTTATGTCTTAAAGAGAATATGGTTGATCGTAGGAAAGTGATACCTCTAGTGCGTTTATTTTCATAACTTATTATTTAGTAAGGAGTCAGTGTGAAGCCAAAATTTCAAAAACGTCTTGATGATATTGATTGGCCACACTTTAGCCCTACAATGATACTATTTGTGGATGATAGCATAAAGAAGATACATTGTAACCCACTTGCGTCCTTTACATATCCATTTACATTTCAAGAAAATCCCATGGATACCATCCTCTTCAAACACATGCTTTCCTTACTTGACTAAGGAAAATCCCTTCAATACTATTGTCTTGGAATACATGCTTCCATGTTTGATTGAGCTAGTACGTTTTCACAGGGGAGTCTAGGAGTTTGTTAGAGACCACAATGGACATTTGGATTGATATTTAATATTTGCAATAAATATGTTCATTTACTTTGCACATATAGTAGTTCACTAACTTGCAAATGCATTTGTGGGTTTAGTATTTTTTTGTAGTTTTTATTGTAAGTTCATGCAATATAATGAGAAATATATCAATATATTACAATATTTGATTATTAAAGTCTAGAGTTTAAAATGAAAAATTCTTAGTGACATAAATAATTTAAGGAGAGAGAATTACTAATGCATTGAGAGAGAGAGAGAGGAGGATATTGTTATTCAGCGGGAGAGGGAGATGCATATTGTGGATCCCCAACATGTGTGTGTGTGTGTGTGTGTGTGTGTGTGTGTGTGTGTGTGTGTGTGTGTGTGTGTAGAGAGAGAGAGAGAGAGATGTGTAAGTGTATCTGGTTTTACTCATGTGTGCACAATTGAAGTACTAATACATTATAATGTAATTATAACATGTATGTAAATAATTGAGAGAGGAGGAATGTGAATGTATATGAAGTGTGATATCACTTGTGTATATGTAATTCAACCACTAACATTGTGATAATATTAAAAAATAATCACATAAGATTAATGTAGTGATGTAAAGCAATTAAGGAGAGAGAACTACTAGTGTTGAGAGAGAGAGAGAGAGAGAGAGAGAGAGAGAGTTGGGGATAAAAAAGAGAAAGAGAGAGATAGATAGAGAAAGACGATGTTATTGAGGGGGAGAAGGAGAGGGAGATGCATGTTGTAGGTCTCCAAGAAATGTGTGTGAGAGAGAGGGAGAGAGAGAGAGAGAGAGAGGAAAATTGGTTGTGGTTCTAATAAGGAGGAGGAGAGTGAGATGTGGTGGTGTAGTGGCAGTGCTAGTGGTAGCAATGTTATTGAGGGGAGTGAGATGTCGATGATTAGTCCTCAACATATAAGGAGAGAAAGGCAATAATTGGTTGTAGTTCTAATGAGGAGAGGGAGAGTAAGATGTAGTGGTGGCAAAGGCACTGCTAGTGGTGGTGGTGGTGGTGATGGTGGTGGTTGTGGTAGGGGTAGGGGTGGTGGTAGTGGTAGTGGTGGTTGTGGTAGGGGTAGGGGTGGTGGTAGTGGTAGTGGTAGTGGTGGAGGTGGAGGTGGTGGTGGCAATGGAGGAGTAGCATTGGTGCTTGAATATGCCCAAAAGAAAAAGAGGACCAAGTGGACTATGTAGAATAAAACTGGAGGTTTCCAAAAAAAGCTCGCTCAAAAGCTCACTTCTCGCATACACTTTAATGCATCATATCATTAAAGTATTCAAATGAATCCTTTCAAGGCATTGTATGGGAAAGGTTGTCTTATGCTACTAAGTTTTTCTAATCCCAGCCTATAGGTAGAAGCATCTAAGCAAATACTCGAAGAAATTGATCAACAAAGTAAAAGCTATTAGATAAGATATTCAAACTACCAAGGATTGACAAAATGCATATGTTAATCAACAAAGAAAAGAATGCATATTCAAAGAAGGTGGCATGGTTTTTATTCGAGTTTTCCCGAGAAAAGTTTATTATCCCTGGGGAAATTCAAGAAGCTAAGTCCCAGATATTGTGGACCATATAAGGTGCTAAAATGTATAGGACATAATGCTTATAAGATGCAATTCCCTGACAACTTGAAAGTGCATAATGTATTCCATATTAGCCTATTGAAAGCTTATGTTCCTAACCTTGATCATGTACTTAATAATCAACAACTTGTGATGCCAAGTTAAGGAGTCCTCAAACTTCAATCAAATAGGATACCTGACATGCGAGAGAAGGTTGTGAGAAGTAAAACCCTTAGGGAGTATCTCATGAGTGAAAAGACTATCCTGAAGAGGATACCACTTGGGTTGATGAAAAATCACTATGTAACTAACACCCCCAGTTTCATTTTAGATAAGAACATGTCGCTTTGTTTAAGGGGATGAGGATGTGATGTCTCAACTTTTCCAACTTTCTATATATTAAATATAACCTTAGACTATCAAAAGCAGTGTTTGGAATAAAATAAATATCCCATACCTCACTACAAGGATTTAGGGGCATAGCGATGGGTAGTTGCGACGCATATTAGCGGGGTTACTACATTTTGTTGAACGCGACATTTTGCTACAAAGAGTGAAAGGGAGGGCGAAAGAGATCGTGCCTTTGGGAGGGAAAGGGAGAGGAAGTGAGATAAGGAGAGCTTCTCACTGCCGCCACCACCGCCGTTGACATTCATGAAGAAGAGGAGGAAGTGCACAAAGAAAGAAGAGGGGTCGTCGCAAAGAGGAGACGATGAATCCATCCTCAAGCCTTTGTACAGTAAGTGCATTGCCCCCTCTTAGTTTGTTCTTGTTATTTCTCATTTTCCTTTGTTTGTTTTTGTTGAGAATGAGATGCATTAAGGGTGAAAGAGAGGAAATGAGAGAGGGAGAAGAAGGAAAGAAAAGGAAGAGAGTATGAGAGAGAAAATAAACATGAAAGATAACAAAGAATGTAAGAAAGAGAGAGAGGGAGGGAGGGAGAGAGGGGAATGAGTGAGAAAACACGAGGGAGTTGAGAGAAACAAAGAGAGGGTTTGTCGCAAAGAGGAGACAAACAATCCATCCTCCTCTTGGTTTGTTCTTGTTCTTTCTTTTTTTTCTTCTTCTTTTTAAAAGAATGAGGTGCATTGAGGGAGAAATAGAGGAAATGATAGAGGGAGAAGAAGAGAGAGAGAGAGAGAGAGAGGTTTGTATAGTTTAGAGATATAGATTTATAGATTTATTTATTAGTTAGTTAGTTTAAATAATTAAGAGAGAGAGAGAGAGGTTTATATTGTTTAAATTGTTATCTATTTAAATAATTGAAAGTAAGTTAGTAGGTTTTTCTATAATTAGTAACTTTAGATTTATAGATTTCTAGCCATGATTTCTAGCTGATTTAAAGAGAGAGAGAGAGAGAGAGAGAGAGAGAGAGGGGGGGAGGGAGGGAGGGAGGGAGGGAGAAAACATAAGGGGGTGATAGATTTATAGATTTATCTATTAGTTAGTTAGTTTAGTTAGATACTTTTCTTTAAATTGTTTAGATTACTGATCAATGATTAAGAGAGAGAGAGAGAGAGAGGTTTGTATTGTTTAAATTGTTATCTATTTAAATAACTGATTAGTAAGTTAGTAGGTTTGTTTACAATTAGTAAGTTTAGATTTATAGATTTCTAGCCATGATTTCTAGCTGATTTAAAGAGAGAGAGTGTGAGGGAGAGAGGAGAATGAGTAAGAAAACACGAGGGGGTGGAGAGAAACAAAGAGAGGGTTTGTCATGAAGAGGAGATGAACAATCCATACTCCTCTTGGTTTGTTCTTATTCTTTCTTCATTTTTTTTTGTTTTTTTTTCTTGAGAATGAGGTGCATTGAGGGAGAAAGAGAGGAAATGAGAGAGAGAGAGAGAGAGAGAGAGAGAGAGAGAGAGAATAAACATGAAATATAACAAAGAAATGGGGAAAGAGAGAAAGGGAGGGGGAGAGAGAGAGGAGAATGAGTGAGAAAACACAAGGGGGTGGAGAGAAACAAAGAGAAGGCAACAAAGAGAGAGAGAGGGAGAGAGAGAAAGAGAGAGAAGAGGGAGAGAACATAAAATGAAGAGTGCAAAGAAAGGGGGAGAAAACCAAGACTCTAGTTGATGTTAATTTTGTTGAGTTACAAGAGAAGAAATCCATTCTCAAACAAATTAAGAAAGAAAAAGAGAATGAGAAGAAAAACCAATTGTTTGTCGTAACGTAGACAAAATGGAAAACAATGATGGGATGTTCAAGATCGCAAGGTGTATCTTGATTAGCGTGTCCCCTATCCTTGCTCTCAATGCAATGACACAATCAGACGAAAGCGCCGCTTGTCTATAGAACACGTACAACGCTTCGACAAGTTTCAATCGAAGATCATTGATCAAACGATCTCAGACTTTAAGCAAACGATAAGAAAAATGTGTATCAATCATGCCTTATATTATTTTCACAAACTAATTGAATATTATTTACAAAAATATTAGACGTGGTCATAATATTTATACAAAGAGGTGACATCTCATCCCAAGGAGGAATGCACTTATTGCGGCCAGTTCAAAAGTTCATGGGCATGCGATGGATGGAGTGCCTAAGCCAATCCCCCACTTGAAAGGCATGACCCATTCCATACCATCAATACCAAAGGAGACATGTAGCCTTTCAAAATTTCCTACAATCTTGGAGCCTGAGATGGAGGCAATGATCAATGCATTGATACCCATGGATGCTGAGACATTTGATCCCACTAAGAGAGGAAGCATCCATACCATTATATGATGGGTGTCGAGTATCTCGCCTAAAGACGTTGCTTGCACTCCTAAGTGTACAAGAAAAATACGGGTGGAGCGATGCCGAGTATCTCACCTAAAGACGTTGCTTGCACTCCTAAGTGTACAAGCAAAAAATGGGTGGAGCGATGCAACTGTGACTGAGTTGTTCAGGTACCTTCTACATACGCTTCGTTGATTTCTTTTTGGCACCATTATAAAAAATAATTGTGTTTTTTCAAGGTATTTTATGATTTCTTTTCAAGTTGCTAAAGTATTATATATTGCCACTTGGAAATACCATGCCTGAGTTCTCATGATGATGCGTGACATGTTTTACAAAAGCTTGGCATGGACTACAATAGCAACCATGGTATGTAGATCAAATGTTGTATGCGTACATAGTGAATGTCAGAAGGTCCCCAAGAACAAAGAACTCTACAAACTTTCATAGTTTCAAGTAAAAAGCAAAAGTAGATTTGCATGATATGAGAGAAAAAGACAAATTGGATGCAATATCTCCCATGCCCTTGTGTGAGCGCTTCACAAGGCATGTATTTATAGATTTATTTATCTTCAAGCTAAAAAATAGACCACTTTACAAATAGCATGATTTTTCTTTTGGCGTTTGCATTTGTCCAAATATAGAGTAAGTCATTTGGGCGTCCAAAAGTCGAGCTGTGCCCAAATACAAATATCAAATAATGAAATATTTAGCCGAGCACCTATGCACATACAAGATAATAAATGTTTTGTCAAGTACTTTAATAAATAAGCACTCTTAAATAAATATTGGCGCCACACCTTTAGTAATAAGGTGCATACCCATAAAAAATAGTAATTCTTCTAGGCATTTGGATTCATGCTATCACCCAATGCTACCCATCACCACCGTCGCCTTCTCTACACATCAACTGAAACATTCATAATTGTTAGAAGTAATTAAATAAAACCCAAAAAAAGTGAATACCTAGCAATCTCCAGCTACAAAATAATTAAATAGGTTGGAACTCTGTCCTAACCTTAATTTAATTCGAGTGCCCGCTATAAACTCATAAATGTCCATTAATATAATATGTTTTTACGGAATCACCCACATGCACATTAAATTAATCTGACGCCCGAAAAGGATAAGCGTCATTTTCAGCTTCTTGCACAAGGAATCCTCCTTGTGTACGAGTCCCGACAAATAAATAGTTCCTCACGAAATCCACCAAGGAATATGCCTTGTGGCATTATAACCCCGGGGTAGGATAGCAATTGTCCTCAATTGCTATTAGCTCAATGTGGAGTAAGCAGTGATGAGGGATAAGCACTTAGGTCGCGGGCGTGCATCCATTAGGCCTCTTCAACAGGATGATTTTTAAACTTAGCCAAATACCTAGAATATCTATGGCTAGTTCTAGTGTTCATAAAGTTAGTGTCTAGAATAGTTTCAGGTTCAAGGATTTCAATTTCTTCTTCTAATAAAGGAGGGTTTTCATTGACAGGGTGGACAAGTAATTGGCCTCTGAAAGCTTGTAACAAACTAATATGAAAAGTATTATGGATCTTCCAATGCTTGGGTAGTTCTAATTTAAATGCATTGTCATTGATCTTGTGAATTATTTTGAAAGGTCCATAAAATCTAGATGCTAATTTAACAATAGGATGTTTCTCAACACTTTTCAATATTCTCTTTTCAATATGTAGCCAAACATAATCACCAACATTGAAAATCATTGCTTGTCTTTTCTTATTAGCTTGTTTATAATTGCTAGGCTTTCGCAATCATATCTTTAACTTGAGAAAAAATAGTAGCATGTAGATTAGCAATATCATCAACAGCTTTAACTTTATTCAACAATGATGTGACATGTATAGGCAATCTATGTCCATAAATGATTTTAAAATGTACATTATGCGTAGCCGTGTGTGGTGTATTATTGTATTCAAATTGAAGTAGATACAATTGTGTGTTCCATGTTTGAGGTTTTGAAATTGTGTATGCACGCAAATGATCTAGAATGGTACTGTTAGTAGCTTCTATTTGCCCATTGGTTTCAGGATGGAATGCAGATGAGAAATCAATCTTAGTATCCAAATTAGCAAACAAAGTAGTCCAAAAATTATTACAAAATCTAGAATCACGATTAGAAATAATAACTTTTGACAAACCATGATTAGTGAAAACAGTCTTCAAGAACAATTGTGTAGCTTGAGATGCAGTTAATGTTTTCTTGCATGGTAGAAAATATGCTTGTTTACTAAATTTATCTACTATAGTCCAAATCATATCATGATTAGCTTTTGTATTAGGCAAACCAGTTATAAAATCCATTGAAATATGTTCCCATGGACGGTCAGGAATTGGTAAAGGCATTAACAACCATATTTCTTGCCATGGTGTCACTTGACTCTTTGGCAAATTAAACACTCAGAGACAAAGTTAAAAACATCAAATTCTATTTGTGGCTAGTAAAAATCTTCAACCAATGTTCCTAAAGTGGAAATAATACCTCTATGACCTTGATATGGAGGACAATGAATTTCGTGCAACACAAATGATCTAAATTGAATAGTGACACACAATATTTTCTCATAAAACATAAATCCATCAAAATAAGACAAAGAATCAATTGGAATTTAGTTATTAGCAACTAATTTGTTCCAATCAGCTTGAAAATTGGAGTCATGGTCATAGGTATCCTTCATAATAGGAGTAAGGGAATCAAAGGATAGAATAGAAATATTATAGATACTTAGTCTTCTACTCAATGCATCGACAATAACATTTTCTCTTCCTAGCTTGATATTGGATAAGTAGATGAAAACTTTGAATGAAAGTAGCCCATTGCGGTCAGAAATTTGTAGCTGACTAATGAAATGTTTGATACTTTATTGGTCAATTTTAATCATAATTTCGGATCCCATCAAATAATGTTTTCATTGACATAAAGCTTGAACTACATCTAACAATTCTTTATCATAGGTGGAATACTTCAACTCATAAGGTTTAAGTTTGCAACAACTAAAATAGGCTATGGAATGTGAATCTTGCATGAGGACAGCTCCTATTCCTGATTCACTAGCATCAGTGAATCTGACTACTAGAAAGAATGGTCGATTAAAATCAGGTAATTGTAAGACAAGTGTATGTGTTAAAGCATGTTTCAAAAAATCAAAAAACTTTTGTTGGTTATTAGACCAACAATACACAACAACTTTCTTTAACAATTTCGTCAAAGGCAATGCAAGCAATGAAAAATTTCTCACAAATTTTCTATAAAATCTGGCAAGGCCTAAGAAAGAACGTAACTCATATACATTTTTAGGGATTTTCCAATTCAAAATTGCCTCTGTCTTTTTAGGATCAACGCGAATACCATTAGAAGAAACAATGTGACCTAAGTATTCAATTTGGGTTTGGAAAATTTCACTGTTGTCAGGGTTAGCATACAATTGATTTTCTTTCAACAATTTGAAAACTAAAGATAGATGTTCACAATGCTTATTCTCATCCTTACTGAAAACCAAAATATCATCAAAGAAAACAATCACACAATTCTGATACTTCAAAAATATACGATTCATCATACGATTGAATGTAGCTGGTGCATTGGTCAAACCGAAAGGCATAACGAGCAGTTCATAATGACCAAACTGAGTTCTAAATGCAGTCTTAAAAATGTCAGGTGTATCCAAGTGTACTTGATGATATCCAAACTTGAGATCTATCTTACTAAAAACAATGGCCCCTTGCAGTTTATCCATGAGGTCATCTACCCTAGGGATCATAAATCTATTCTTAACACTGATTTTGTTTAGGGCAGGATAATCAATCAATTGCTTTCTCTATGATAAAAACAACTTGTAGAAGAGACTTCGCAAGTGGTCCTTTGCTTGCTATGAGAGGTCCTTTGTGATCAAAGGGTACAACAGGGGGTTCTTCACTGTCAAGGATACGCCCATATTGTTAGTTCATCGCGAGATAGCCTATAGAGCCCATTCATTCTAGGAGCTTTACCTTCGCGCGAGATGGCAAGCGATTGGAAGCTCTTGATCTCAACTAAGCTCTGATATCTCACTGGTGCGCAGATTGGATGTTGTATGCGTATATGTAGTGAATGCTGGAAGGTCTCCAAGAACAAACTCTACAAACCTTCATAATTTCAAGTACAAAGTGAAAGCAAATTTGCAAGACATGAGACAAAAAGACAAATTGGGTGCAATCTTCCCCCATGCCCTTGTGTGAGCACTTCACAAGGCATGTATTTATAGATTTATTTATCTTCAAGCTAAAAAATAGCCCACTTTACAAATAGCATGTTTTTGCTTTTGGCGTTTGCATTTGCCCAAATATAGAGTAAGACGTTTGGACATCCAAAAGTCAGCGGACTGTGCCCAAATACAAATATCAAATAATGAAATATTTAACTGAGTGTCTATGTGCATACAAGATAATAAATTTTTTGTCAAGTGCTTTAATAAATAAGCGTGCTTAAATAAATATTGGTGCCACGTCTTTAGTGATAAAGCACACACCCATCAAAAATAGTATTTCTTCTAGGCCTTTGGATTCACGCTATCACCTGGTGCTACCCAACGCCACCATTGCTTGCTCTACACATCAACTGAAGCATTCACAATTATTAAAAATAATTAAAGAAAATCCAACAAAAGTGAATACCTAGTAGTCTTCAGCTACAACATAATTAAGTAGGTTGGAACTCTGTCCTAACCTTAATTTAATTTGAGTGTGCACTTTAAACTCGTAAACGTCCATTAATTTAATATGTATTTTATAGAGTTACCCGCTATGGAATCACCCACGTGCACATTAAATTAATTCGATGCCCAAAAGGACAGGCGTCCCCATCAACTTCTTGCACAAGGAATCCTCCTTGTGTACGAGCCCCAGCAAATAAATAGTTTCTCACAAAATCCACCATGAAATATTCCTCCTGGCATCAATCCATGCATGTGTCAATGATTGCGTGTTCTTTTGAGGAGAGTATGAGACTATGGAGACATGTCCAAAGTGTGGTGCTCACATGTATCAACATGACTTGTAAGGGCAAACCATCCCTCAGAAAGTTCTTAGACACTTTCCACTTATCCCTCGTATATGTTACATGTTTCGTACATCCGGCATGGCAAGCTTGACAACGTGGCATACGTAGAATAGATCCACAGATGGAGTCCATCAGCAAATTCAAGCGCATGGAGCCACATTGACTCTGCCTTTCCAGGTTTGCACGAGAGCCAAGGAATTTTTGGCTCGATCTTGCTATGGATGGTGTGAACCCATTCGATCTCCGCTCAACTTCTTACAATGTGTGGCCTTTAGTCCTTGTTAACTACAACATCCCGCCATGGATTTCTACAAAGAAAGGACACCTGATCTTTAGCTTGCTCATTCTTGGCCATTACAAAGTCAAGAATATGGACGTCTATCTCCACCCATTAGTCAATTAGCTTAAGATTTTGTGGGAGGAGGGGGTTGCCCTAGAAGATATGAGCAAGCATGATAGTCGACAATTTGCAAATATACGAGCCATTCTCATGTGGACCATGCATGAGTTTTCAAGATTCGGGCAGTGCTCAAGTAAGTAGGCTTACGTTCTCATTGGTCATATCTATCATAGCTCATTCAAGTTTGTGTTCACTAAATAGAGGTCTTAGGACAAGTTTGGTTACCTCAAGTTATCATGCATGTCCATTGTGTGGGCCACAGTTAGACTCTTGAAGGTCAGGAACGATGAAGAAGATGGTATATCAAGGACACGCCTCTTTCTTGCCGGGGGGTCATGAACTAAGGGAAGGTTTTCTTTGAAGACCTCCAACAAAAATGAATGCCCAAAGATGGTACAAGTTGAAAATGGTCCACAGGGAGTCACATCCAAACGTAATGTGATGGTTCTCAGTTTTCTACTAGTTGTCGTATTAGACCCACTTACAGATCAACCACTTGTTGGATCCCATGCATATTTCCAAGAATGTGGGTAGCTTACTATGGGACCATATCACAGGAAAGAGAGACACTGTAGGGGCATGAATGGATTTGAGGGAGGTAGGCAAGATGGAGGCACTTTGGCCAGGGTCGAGTGCTAATGGTTTCTTGCAACTACCTCGCGCTCCTTGGGTTTTTTCCACTAAAGAAGAGCACATTATAAAGCAAATTATCAGGTCTAGATGTATTCTCTTAGATCCGCTTTTTCTAAAGACGACCAACTATCAAGGCTAAAATCTCATGATTGGTATAAGATATGTTAGGTTTGTGTACTATGAATGGATTGTAAGTGACATGTATATTTTGCTATTTAGAGTCTAGTTGGTGTTTGTAATGCTTCTTCATTTGTGGTAGTTTATACTACTAATCACAATCATAGGATGCCTTACTCCAAAAATACGCAGATTGATTTACAGATTGTCAAATTTAGTGTAATGGATCTCACAGAAGGAGATCAAGACATCCTCTATTGAATCCACAAGACAGGAAGCAGTGGAGACAATTAGCTTCTCCATGATCATATTCGATGTGCAGTGGTTCAAAGTGATACTAGAAGGAGCTGGGGAAACCGTTCGACAATGTCCATCTAGATTTCTTAAAATGATTCCAAAAAAAGATGGACAGATTTACGCGATATGTTTGTCTTGCTGGCCCATTGTGAACAATTGCATGAACTATTTTTTTAAATTTTATTACGACATTGTATATGTTGCAAATGTTGAATCTCTCTTGTATGTAATTATGAACATATAATTTTCTGTCCAAGCCCTCGACAACCTCAATGGTGGTATGTTGTGCCTTCAACTCCCCGAAGTGCAAGAGTGTATGATGAAAGCAATGTTCCCAGCATAGATGAGGTCAATATTTAGATGGAGGGGTTGATATTGCAAGGGGTGGAAGTCAAAGATGGCTTGGAGTATGTAGAGGAGGCAAAATTGGGTAATGATGACGGAAAGATAGGAGGCCAAGAATTCTTTGAGAACGAGGTGGACTCATTCTTTTGTGGTGACCTGTCTATTGACCTTTCCGTCTATGCAGAGTTGTGCTAGGAGATTGATATGGGACCATAGGCTACGTCATACTTGCAACATCTACCTACATGATTTGTTGATGAATCGCTTATAAGGATACTCTAGAATATGCATTTTAAGTAACATCATTTTTTCTAGTATTATATTACATTGCTTTGCTTGAATCTTTATATTGACTATGCTAACATTACTTTTTGTCTGTGCAGGTAACGTTTGACGATATTTTGGAGAGCACAATGAGTCAAGAGATGAGTGACAATGAGTTATAGGATATATTTACATATATGTCTCTTGATCAGATGGCTCGATTCAGAGATATGGTAGACGAGGAGCTGTCTCGGCCACATCAGGTCGTTTCATTAGATCTACATCGGCATGCTTTGATGCTTTGGTTTCCAGTAGATGAGGTTGATGCTCCACCAGACTTGGGCTAAGACTTGGGCTATGGGATGAAAGGAGTGGTTCTAGGGAATGCTGCAGAGACATGGTTGCGGTGAGCCCACGGTCGAGCGGTTCAAGATATAGGTGCTACTCCTCACTCTCATGTAGGTTCGAGAGAGGGTAGCTCATGTGGTTGTTGTGGACGCACCGATGCAATGTCTCTGTCTCGTTGTTCTAGTGGAGTTGCATCACCCGTAGGATTTTCCACACCTATGGGGACATCTACTCCATTAACTCTAGATTTTGATCAGTCGTTCCGCATGTGGCACCCCTATGGGTGCTACTTCGAGAGATACCACCCCCTGGGTACTCCAGATGTATAGGAGTCTCATGGTTATGCCCAGGAGCACGATCGTAGGTAGGAGATGACACATCTTAGACATACCCTAGAGGGGTATGGATACCTTGTAGATGACAGGACAGGAGCCATGATCATGAATGATAAGGGGAGGAGGGTGATGGCTTGTATGAGAGAGTTGTGCCAACAAGTTTTTCGGCACAACATCTTGGACCGTTGGAAGAACATACCCGAAGGGAGCAAGGACTACATAGTAGCATTCTTACATGAGGAATTTCTGGTACCCACTACAACAAAGAGCTTTTCCATAGGCTAGATGATGGAGTACATGCGTGCGTACATGTCACACAAACGATCGAACGCATGCAAGGCACTCAAGAGTGGCGCCTCGAAGCCCAAGTGGCTTGACGCATATGACTAGCGAAGACTCAGGGAGGAGACTATAGATTCTCCGGGACGTTGGAGTCATTAGTGTGAGGCATCAAGGGCACGATTGGAGGCAGGGGTGGTCCATCATCTTGGGAGTAGCAGCCACGGGACTTATCTGGAGGACTTTGTTAGTTTTTCTTTTGTTCTTCTCACTTTCTTTTTTGCAATATAGCTTGTACTGACAATCATGTTTGTAACAATTGTATTTTGTTTTCTTTGTAGTACTCCATTACAAACCATGATCTCATGAGCCTAGAGACTCGATACGCAGAGAGACATGGTCTCACTGCATTGATCATTAAACTATATGCACATGGCGGGCTAGTAAGTCACTCATCTTTCTTGTCCCTAGTTATTTTTTTAAATTAAAATTCATTATGTATAGTGGATTAATATGTAGTTTTTTTTTGTTTTTACAAACTCCGTTGTTAGATACTCCTTTGCGAGGATCTATAGATCGTGCTTGGGTTCATGGAGCACACATCCTCTTCCGTGATTTATACAGACATCTTCTATATACTATATTATTATCATCCTTTGTATCTTGCCATGATTCCATAAGTTTTCATCAGTGATCTTGTATTTATTTTATGTTTTAGTCTTATGGGTTCTAGTACATTTTGTGCTCATTTTGATGACCATTGTATACTTAATATGTAATCCATTTGTAGAATGTAAATATAGCACATAGTGCTACATGTGGCAGGGCAGCTTGGTCACAATTTTTTTTTCTCTGTAACCGCCGCTATTAGTGTCGCAAATTTATGTGTATGCATCGCTATTGACATTGCAATATGCATCACAAACCATCACTATTTGCACCGTTATTTATATCACTTTTGTGACGCAAATAACGGCATAAATACTGATGCTAATAGTGACACCAATAGCGAAGGTTCTATGGAGACACTAATATCGATGCATTTAGCAACGACGGGGGCAATTTTTTTAATGAACATTTTCGTCGCTTTGAACATCTGTATGAGGCATGTATCTTATAGTGCCTCAACATCTTTCGAGATGGATACGACTACAAATACCTCTATACAAAAAATGCCATGTGTACGACCATTATGGCCAGTTAAGTCTAGTCTATTAGAGTAGACATGTTTAAAGACTTAGGCAAGTCAAGCAAGTCAAAACTTGCTTAAAGAAGATTAAGGCAAAGAAAGAAAAACCTTAAACATTTCAAAAGCTTAATGAAGAGGACAAGACAACAAATAGAATGCCCCACTTCCCTCCCCTTCCTTTTTAGGAATTCGTTACCATCTTCCTCCCCTCTTCAAAATTGGGAATTGGAAAGACAAAAAGAAAGCATCAAATCTTCCTTCTGTCAAGAATCGCGTGGTGGAGGGGGTTGCTCAAGATACTGCGCCGAACACACACAGAATGCACAAGGAGAAGCTCACTCAAGAGACAAGAAGAGAGATGGAGGCCAAAACGTTTTCTTGCTGATTTCTTCTTCTTCTTCCACACTCTTTACAATGTACACAAAGTATAGATAAGATACAACATAAAAGGAAAGTGGCCTACTAAGTCAAACAATGCATAACCGACTACACTAGTCGACTGGCGCTATAACTATGCCAGCTGTAAATAGGTGTAACAACCTGAATATAATAAGTAATGAGTTAGTGGCCATGTGAGAGTCATAATGACCACCGACGTGCTAAGTGTAGACGTGTGGACCCATCTAACCAGGCGGTCCATCATCCATGTCCACATGTGTTGAGCTTGCCATCTCAACACTCCCCCTCAAGCTCAACTGCATCTCTGCAACTCCAAGTAAGCTTCGAAACTTTTGAAGCTTCTCTGTACCCAATGCCTTCGTGAAGATATCAGCTATCTGATCCTGTGTGCTGACATACACCAAGTCAATCTCACCTGCTAGTACCTTCTCTCTCACAAAGTGGTAGTGTACCTCAATATGTTTTGTCCTGGCATGGAACACAGGGTTCCTAGCCAACTGTATACTGCTCATGTTGTCACAATAAATGACAACTGGACCTTCCACCTGCACATCCAAATCAGCCAGTAACTTTTGCAGCCATACTACCTCACATGCTGCAACAGCAGCACCTCTATACTCAGCCTCTGTACTTGACAAAGCAACTGTAGATTGCTTTTTGCTGCTCCAAGAAACTGCTGCACTACCAAGAGAGAACATGTATCCGCTGGTAGATCGTCTATCAGACATACTACCAGCCCAATCTGCATCTGTGTATCCAAACAGTTGTACGTCTGTACCTGCCTCATAGAAAAGCCCATAATGTAATGTGGACTTCACATATCTCAATATGCGTCTCACTGCATCCAAATGTGGCTTTCTAGGTACTTGCATAAACTGACTCACAAGACCAACAGCATAGCTCAAGTCTGGCCTTGTAATGGTCATGTAGATCAAACTCCCCACTATCCTCCTGAACATAGTAGGGTCTTCTATCTCATCCCCAACATCAGCACTCAGCTTTACATTCTGCTCCAACGGGACTGAAAGTGGTTTGCATGCAGTCATACCATACTTGGACAACATATCCAAGCCATACTGTCTTTGGAACAGCCATATACCATCATCACATCTGATCACCTCAATGCCAAGGAAGTACCTTAGCTCACCTAAATCCTTCATCTCAAACTTCATCTTCAAATAGCCCTTGACTTCAGCAATCCCACTATCACTATCACTTGTAATAATCAAGTCATCCACATAGATGACT
The DNA here is from genome assembly GCF_053477565.2 of Lygodium microphyllum. Taxonomy (NCBI): domain Eukaryota; kingdom Viridiplantae; phylum Streptophyta; class Polypodiopsida; order Schizaeales; family Lygodiaceae; genus Lygodium; species Lygodium microphyllum. Next base: position 128,199,779 of record NC_141149.1, read on the forward strand.
ATGATGACCAAACCTGCATCTCCCTTTCTCACATAAAGTGAGTGATCAGCATCAGAAACATAAAAGCCAATATTGACAAGATACTCTCTGATCTTGTCAGACCATGCTCTTGGTGCTTGCTTGAGCCCATAGAGTGCCTTCTTCAACCTGCACACATACATGGGATGCTCTAAATCTTCATAACCTGCTGGCTGATCCATATACACTTCTTCCTGCAAATCACCATGCAAGAAGGCATTCTTTACATCCATTTGCTGCAACCTCCAACCTTTGGCTGCTGCCAAAGCAATCACACATCTGACAGTTGCCATCCTAGCAACTGGACTGAAGGTTTCATCATAATCTATGCCATATGTTTGGGCATAGCCTTTTGCAACCAGCCTAGCTTTGTACCTGCTAATAGAACCATCTGCATTGTGCTTAATCTTATAAACCCACTTACATCCAATAGCTTTCTTTCCCTTTGGCAATGATACTAGATCCCAAGTCTTATTGGCCTCTAATGCAGCCATCTCCTCATCCATTGCTGCATCCCAATGAGCATGACCAACAGCCTCCTCAAAACATGTGGGCTCAACATCCTCAACTAGTTTCACCATATAAGCATAATGGTGAGCTGCATAACCCTCAAAACCAAATCTTTTAACAGGGTATCTCACCCTACTAGACTTGCGTACCACTGGATCACTCAATGGAGTCTTTGCATTAACACGTGCTCTCTGCACACCTGGAGTCCTCACTGAAGGAATGCCAAGCTCATCATCCAAGCTCTCTGAGCCACTGGAGTCTCCATCAAGAACTGCATCAATGCCTTCTGACACTTTATTCTTTCCTTTGTCTTTACCTGTAGTGCTACTAGATGCACTCGAAGATGTAGAGGTACTTCTTAGTCTCCCAGACCAAGGACTACCAGATGATGTCTCTGGTCCACTAAGAGTCCGTGATTCTTGCCTTTCAGCCTGCACATGAGTGTCATGATCATCATCAACATCCAATGCATCACCACTAGATGCATACCAACTGCTCATTTCATCAAAGATGACATCCCTGCTCACTCTGAACTTACATGTGACAGGGTTGTAACAGCGATACTCTTTTTGCTCTAAAGAGTATCCAATAAAGATACACTTTTCAGCCTTTGGATCCAGTTTCTTCCGCAACTCATCTGGCACATGAACATACGCAATGCAGCCAAATACTTTCAAGTGTGAAACATCAGGCTTCTTACCTGTAAAACATTCTTCGGGGGTCATACCATGAACTGCAGCTGTGGGAGTTCTGTTCATAATATAAACAGCAGTATGAACAGCCTCAGACCAAAAATGCTTAGGCATATTCTTTTCAGCCATCAAGGCGCGTGCAACTTCTGCAATATGCCTGTTTTTCCTTTCTGCAACCCCATTTTGCTGTGGGGTATACCTGCATGTGAACTGTCTCTTTATCCCATGAGACCTCAGAAAATCACTGAACTCATTTGAGAGGTACTCTCCCCCTCCATCTGACCTCAGGCACTTTACTTTCAAGCCTATTTCTCTTTCAACTGCAGCCTTAAAAGTTCTAAAGTGCTCAAAAGCTTCACTCTTTTCCTTCATAAAATATACCCACAGCTTTCTAGAACAATCATCAATGAATGTGACAAAGTATGAACTGCCTCCAAGAGATACATTTTGTGTAGGCCCCCAAATGTCTGTATGCACAACATCAAGGATATTTCTGCTTACATCTCTGTCATGTGAAAAGGGTTGTCTTGCCTGCTTACCAAACTGACATGCTTCACATACCTTCTGAAATTCTGCAACTTTAAATGTAGGCAAACCTGTAACCAACCCTTTGGACTGCATTAATTTCAGCCTTTGTACATTTGCATGTCCAATGCGTTTGTGCCAAATTTCAATGTCTGCAACAACACCTTTTCCTTTGGCATACATAGCCGCATTCATAGTAGGAATTCCAGCATCTAGAGTGAACATACGTCCAACTCTACTTCCCTTTGCTACCAACCTGCACTTGTCATTGAAGTCTTCTACAAAGCAGCCCTTTGCATTAAATCTGACTTGCAGCCCTTGCTCTACCATTTGACCGACTGACACCAAGTTCTTTGTAATAGATGGTACATGTAATACATCTGAAAGACTCTTTGTCTTACCATCATGCAAGGACAAGGGAACTTTCCCAATGTGTGAAATTGGGTGGCATGAGTCATCACCCGTCTGCACATAACCTGCATTCTGCAAATCCTGCATCTCTCCAAACCATTCTGCATGGCTGGTCATATGATTGGATGCACCTGAATCAACATACCAAACATCTTCATGTGTTCCCTTTCCTGTAACAGCATTCAGCATATGCTGCATAACGAACAAACGTTCATTTTTGTCTTCATTCTGTCGTGAAGACGATGCATAGTTTCCTTGCTGCAACTTACCACTGCGGATATCATCTCTCTTAGCATAACATTGGGCTGCAATATGACCTGTTTTGCCACAGTAGTGGCACACAATACCAGAGTTGTTAGAACCTCTGTTTTGCCATCCACCTCTTCCTCTAAAGCTCCCCCTGCCTCTAAAGTTACCACGACCTCCTGAAACCTGCATATCGCCAAATTGCTGATTCAATCTGTTTTGCTGGTTGTCACTACCACGTCCTGTACCACGGCCTCTTGAAGAGAACCTGCCACGTCCCTTCCAGAACTAGAGTAGAAAGCTTGGACCTGTTCACCACTTCTTTCAGATGTCTCACTCTGCATGTTGATCTCTTCAGTGATCATAAGGGAGACCAATTCATCGAAATCTAGAAATGGCTTTCTGACATATACGGAAGTTACAAAAGACTTCCAAGCCTTTTCATTGTTAAGTCCACCCAAGGTAGACGATACCAAATCATCATCATCGGGCATTGCATCAATCGCTGCCAATGCATCTGCAATGCTTCTTACTTTCAGTGCATACTCATTGATAGGCATCTTCCCTTTCTTCAATGTATTCAACTCTTGCTTGAGTTGAATCTTTCGTGCCTTTGTATTTACAGAAAACATACTTTCAAGTATGGTCCAAGCTGCATATGCATTCTCTGCATTTCTAATGTGTCCCAGCATGTTATTGTCAATTACTGCAGACAACCAATACATGACCTTCTTGTCTTTTGCATTCCATTCCTTTCGTGCCTTTGTCTCTTCTACAGTTGGAGGATCACTCACCTTCGGCTCCTTTTCTTCACCTGAAACGAACTCGTAGAGGCCTTTTCCAATAAGGAAGTTCGAGACACGAAACTTCCATGATGGGTAGTTGTTCTTGTCGAGCTTCTCAATGATGGGGCTTCCACTGTTCTCTGCCATTATCACAAAACTAGTACCAAACAGCAAGTAAATCTTCTGCAACCCTTGACCTGTAGTGCACAGCAATACACCAGACAGCCTTTTTTACTGTCTGCTCAACAATACATGCAATCTGCAACCAGTTTGCAGATAAACCTTGTGTTTACTCACTGATAAACACCTTTGAACTTACAGAACTGAAATCTGTAACCTGCGCACCCACGTTCGGTCAATACAGTCGAAGTCACAGTGTACCCCGAAACTGCTGTCCGCAACCTTGCGGCTCTAAAACGGGCCCTGAAACGGCCTCAAATGCCCAAAATCTCTGTGGGAAAACCCTAAAGGGCTTATCTGCAGAATACACAGCGCTCTTCGCGCACACCAAATCTCACTGCAATCTGAGATTTTTGCTCTGCCCTGCTTCCGGTGCCTCCACAGGCACTATCCAAGAGAAGGAGTGGAAGAATGGGAGAGATTCTTACCCGTAGCTTGCTTGCTCGAACCTTGCTTCTTCTCCTTCACTTCAACCTTCGAAATCAGCCTCTTTCAATGGCGCGGCTCTGATACCATGTCAAGAATCGCGTGGTGGAGGGAGTTGCTCAAGATACTGCGCCGAACACACACAGAATGCACAAGGAGAAGCTCACTCAAGAGACAAGAAGAGAGATGGAGGCCAAAACGTTTTCTTGCTGATTTCTTCTTCTTCTTCCACACTCTTTACAATGTACACAAAGTATAGATAAGATACAACATAAAAGGAAAGTGGCCTACTAAGTCAAACAATGCATAACCGACTACACTAGTCGACTGGCGCTATAACTATGCCAGCTGTAAATAGGTGTAACAACCTGAATATAATAAGTAATGAGTCAGTGGCCATGTGAGAGTCATAATGACCACCGACGTGCTAAGTGTAGACGTGTGGACCCATCTAACCAGGCGGTCCATCATCCATGTCCACATGTGTTGAGCTTGCCATCTCAACACCTTCCCTATCTTAGCAAATGACTCAAGCTATCCCCCCCTTTTTTGAGTTCGGCAAGAGGGCCAGATTGAAGAAAGATCACCCAAAAGTTAGGCAAATCAATCATGGCACCTCTGGTAGTCTCTTTGGACCTCAAAGTACTAATTTCCAGCATCAAGTTGCATCTCCGAAGCTCCAAATAGCTGGATTGACAAGGTACCCTCCATAAAGAATTCTTCTTGGCCATGAATCATGAGATTTCCCCCTCCCTTCACTTAAATTATAAATATGAGGCATGAGAAGGCATAGAGGACATTAGCTTGAATCAAGAGAGGAAACTCTACTCAAATCAAGAGGGAAGAGCAAGAGAGAGAAGGCAAGAGGAGAGCAAGATAGAGAATTTTTATTGTGAAGACAAGGGGGGGTTACTCTACCACCTTTCTAAGTCAAATCCCATCTCTTCTACCTTCATTCCCTTGTAAAATCAAGACTCTACTTGATTTCTTTTGAGTTCTTATTGTCGCCATCTCTATTGATCAAATCGAGATGAACCATAGCTCTATTATTGAAGTCTTCTCTACAATTCATCATTTGAAGACCGTGGCCCCTACTATGGCCTCAAAGAGAAAAATTGCAAAGGCAACAAAAGTGGAAGCTACTAATAACGCTATGGGTATGACCACTACAAATGGAATGGCAAGTATCAAAATTACAAACAAAGCTATGAATACCAACAACAACCAAGTGCTCGTTGCAAATCCTTAGGTACCATACTTGACTAATATCTTAAATATTAAATATAACAAATAGATCATCATCTCATGAACTGATGAAGGAAAATTACATCCATGATAGTAGTGAGAGTAAAATTTTACATATAATCTCATGTATAGAAAAATTATGGAAGAGAATTTTTTTGCCTTCATAATTACAAATTCAAAAGGATTAATTTGGATTGCACAAGATTTATTAGGAATAGGTCACATGGAAATTATTGCATGATAACTGCTTATTTTGAGCTATTTTTACACTATGAAAGGCTTTTGCTCTGTATTACGCAATATTTTTCATAAAAACTTAATACAAATAGGATCATAACGCTATATTTGATAATGCTAAGATGGAGTTAGAAGTAGAAAGTTGAGATATTTTAGGCATAAAATTTTAGGGAGTGAAAAAATAATATGTGATAGAAAGCAAATGCGGGGAAAGATTTTTAGTGAAAAGCATAGACATTTTAGAGACGATAAGAAATGCGGGTATAATTTAGCATGCATACATAGCATTCGGGTTGAGAAGCTATGGTGGGCAGGGTCAAAAATAAGTCTAGAGATCTAGAAGGGTACCAAAAAGATCTGTTTCAAGTGAGAAAACCTTAAAATTTGAAAAGAGGATATTCAAGAAGTTGGAGGTTGTCATGGGGGGGGGGGGGGGGGGGGGGTTCAGAAAGAAGCGACAGTAAGCAAAAATTGGGTGCTATATTACATGTGGATATTGATGAATTTGTCACAAAACTTGGCCTCATTTTTAGTATGCTATGGTGCAAACAATCCCTCCTCTCAGCTCTTTTCTCATCATTTCATTCTTGAAGAACATTCTTGGGTGTAGAGAGAGAATTTTCAACAAGATCAATGAAAAATTAGGGGATATTAGAGAAAAATGTGGCAGATTAAAATATCTGAAGATTGTTGAGTGTGAAGGGAGAGGAGAAGCAAGCAACAACATCATCGAATGCAACTGAAGATCTTTCTTTTTCTCATTAATTGGGTATGTCAAGTTCTATTAACGATTGAATGAAAAATGCATAGTTTGAATGGTTTGGTATTGAATGCATTGAATTTATGATCTCTGAGTTTCAAATGGATATAGCAATTGAGAGCTTGCATTGGATGGATTAAAATGATAAGGAAATAATGCAAAATAGGCTAAAAACTATATTTTTAGGTCATAATGAAGGGATATTCAGAATTCTAAGTAGTATTAATGGAAAACCTATTGAAACAAAGTAAGAACACAGTAAAATGGACCTAGGGAAGAAGTTTTACCTTCTAGAGTTGAACACATTAAGAGATTTAAGCATTTTAGTGATAGAAATGATAGATTTTTATCATAATCAAAGAAAAATTAAGAATATTGGTTAATAATTAAGGTTAAAACATAAAAACACAGTTGAATTATAATATGATGGATTTTCTCATCAATTCTTAGCTTAAATGGATTTCTAGAACTAGAGATAACTAATTTTTAGGGTTTAAAATAATTGTTTTTTTTTGTGTTTTTAGTAAGTAATTAGTGCATATTAAGAGTAAATGTGGAAATTTATTGATACTAAAAATTTAATAATTCTTGATTATGAAGGATTTAATAAAATAAATGAAATGAGGCTATAGTTTTATTTATGTCCAAAGTTTACCTTTAAAATTTCATGACTAATGGAATCTATTTGCAAGTACTTCCTTTATAAAAAATTATTCAGAGCTAAAGTAATGATTAGAGTATACTAGTAATTTTATTAATGTATTAGCATAGGTTAATGGAGAATTAAGAGATTTTAGATACTTTTTTTCTCTAATTCAAATGCTGAATAAAATGGGTTTGATATGTTAGGAGTTGTAGTTCAAAATAAGGGTTAACTAGTAGTATTGAAAGACCGCAAGTAGCTTAAAGGGAATTGTTGTGTGAGTTGATTGTTTGACTATATAAGGAAAAGATAGATGTCTTTTATATTATTTTTACATTATTTTTCATGCAAACTAAAGGGTTTTGGCTCTGTATTATGCAATATTTTTCACAAAAACTTAATACAAATAAGATTTTAAAGCCATATTTGATCATGCAGAGGTGGAGTTAGAAATAAAGAGTTGAGATATTTTAGACAATAAATTTTAGGGAGTGAAAAAATAGTATGTGATAGAAAGAGGATGCAGGGAAAGATTTTTAGTGAAAAGCATAGACATTTTAGAGATGGGAGGAAATGCCAGTATAATTTAGCATACATACATAGCATTCAGGGTTGAGAAGCCATGGGTGCAATAAAAAATAAGTCTGGAGATATGGAAGGATGCCAAAAAGATCCAGTGCAAGTGGAGAAACCTCAAAATTCGAAAATAGGATATTCAAGAAGTTGGAAGAGGATGTTAAGTGGGGGGGTTTGAGAAAGAAGCAAGAAAGCAAGCAAAAATTGGGCACCATATTACACAAGGATGTTGATGAATTTGCTACGGCACTTAGCCTCATTTTCAGCATGGTATGTTGCAAGCAATCCCTCCTCTCATCTCCTTCCTTATCATTTGGTTCTTGAAGATAATTCTTAGATATAGGGAGAGAGAATTTTCTACAAGATCCAGGGAAAATTAGGGGATATTAGATAAAAATATGGGAGATTAGAAGATTATTGAGCGTGAAGGGAGATCAGAAGGAGCAAGCACCAGCGTCATCGAATATGGCTAAAGATCTTTCTTTCTCTCATTAATTGGGTATGTCAAGTTCTATTAGAAATTGAATGAACATAGTTTGAATGATTTGGGATTGAATGCATTGAACTTATGATCCTTGAGTTTCAAATGGATGAAAAAAGTTGAATGCTTGCATTGGATTGATTAAAATGATAAGAAAATGATGCAAAATAGACCAAAAACTATATTTTTAGATCATAATTAAGGGATATTAAGAATTTTGAGTAGTATTAATGGAAAACGAATTGAAACATAGCAAAAACATAGTAAAGTAAACCTAGTGATGAAGTTTCATTTTTTAGAGATGAACTCATTAAGTGATATAAGCATTTTAGCTATAAAATAATAATTTTAGTCAAAATTAGAAAAAATTAAGAATATTACTAAATGATTAAGGATAAAACATAAAAAGACAGTTGTATTATAGTATGATGGATTCCCTCATCAATTCTTAGCTTAAATGGATCTCTAAAATTAGAGATATCTAATTTTTAGGATTGAAAATGACAATTTTTTGGTGTTTTTAGTAATTAATTAGTGAATATTAAGAGTAAATGAGAGAATTTATTGATGCCAAATGGAGTATGGATTGCATTAATTGTGTAGAACATCTGGGTGAGAGTATTTAAGATTATAATTTTGAAAATAATTATTATAAATATTTTTATTTTGAGCAAAAATAAAGAAAAATTAATAAGTCTTGATAATAAAGGAATTAGTGAAACAAATGAAAAGAGACTATAGTTTATCTTATGTCCAAAGTTGGTTGTTAAAATTTCATGGCTAATGGAATTTATTTGTAAGCACTTCCTTTGTAAAATGTTAATTAGTATTAAAGTATTTATTAGAGTATATTAGTGATTTTACTAAAGTATTAATAGAGGTTAATGGTGAATTAAGAGTTTTTAGATAAGTTATTTCTTTGATTTAAATCCTAAATAAAATGGGTTTGATATGTTCAGAGTTGTATTTCAATAAGGGTTAAGTAGTAGTATTTGAAAGACTGCAAGTAGCTCAAAGGGAACGGTTGGGTGAGCTGATAGTTGGACTACATGAGGAAAAGATATGATGTATTTTATACTAATAAGTTGGGGATAAAGAGACAGTATAACTTCGCTTCCAATCCTTAGTTAGCATAAGCACTTCACATGTAGTCATCTTGTCCATTTATTTGGAGGCTTCTTAGGGGGCCATCATTTTTGGTGCATTTGCTTGGAGAGGCAAGCGTGTTAATTAAAGAGAAGAGAGGGTGGTTTTTGTTGTTTTATAATTTAAGTATAAACTTAAAAGGAAATAAATGTTAAGGTGGAGATGACACACTAAAAAGAAATAAAACGTGGAGGGAAGATCTATATGATCTTATGATTACCCTGAAACCAAACTTTTTTCAAAGTTTAATATCACGAAAGGGAACAAATAATAAACCACCACAAGTATGGCAAGAGCAACATATAAGGAGTCTTTCTTGAGAGATGGGGAGAAGCTATAGAGCTTAGGATTAGAACTTTACACCTATTTGACCTTGCTGCTTGCACGACTTAATTAGTGATTTTGAGATTAAGCAAATGAATTATCAACCTAAGAAAAAAATACATTGATGAACCATTATACAATGAAGCTTTCTTACAAGGCTTCTTCCTTGAATCGCCACAAGATATTCAATGCATTATCGTAGATAAGGCAAAGGATACCGAGTTAGTGGATGGGGACAAACACTTTGGACCTCAATTATGGATTGATGTCAAGCAATTATGCACTTGGAATTGGATATTTTAAGATAAAGCAAAGGGGATTGTCCTATTAGAATCACATTTTAAGTTAGTTGATGAAATTGAGCTTAATACCATTAGTGTGAACCACCATTACAACTGGTTTTCTAGAGAAGCATATAAGTCTTTTAGGAGAATAGACTAGGCTCATGTGAGGTGCCTGCTCCAATAGACCTAGACGAGTCCTCTTAGTAGTCGACTGAAATTCATATCCATGCACATCACCATCCCGTTTCCCCATGGGAAACCTCGAACTTAGTTGAGCATATGACTCTCAATTCTACTTCACTGGGGAAGCGTGGACAAGTCACCCCTAACAGCAATCTAATGCCCACCTAAGAAGGACCACTTTGTAATCAATCAATGGCAGGAGTGAGGTTAACACCGCACTTGGTTCAAAGAGAGTGAGAGATGGGGGAGAGTGTAACTCAATCCCCCTACACATAAGGTAAAATCTCAACTTCACCCCCTAAAACGGTGTTAAACCTAGTAACTAATCCTATCGATATTGGGAGGGTCATAATTTAATTAGCTTTATCTAATGCTGGAAAGTTACCCAACTTATCAGGTCCACCCAACCATAGGCGTCCGTTTGTTCACAAGATCAAAGCCTCCCACTTTCCTTGATGGGTTTTGCTTAGTTTTTAAATTAGCAAAGCATACTACCACACTGTTTGGACATATAAAAATTAGTTTCCTTTTATTATTATGTTAAATTAGGTTCGTCAAACTCAATATTTAGCATATAACAAACAATTTGAAAAATCAGATACTTTATTTCATAATAACATCTAGAATCATCACTCCGTAGACAGAAGAATGTGCAAGCACTTTCCATGAAGAAATCTCATAATGAACCTGAAACAATGAAATGACTAAAACTGGGCTGATTTAGTATAATTGCCATAACATTCAACTGGAGTGTCCAAATTGTGTTTGAGGTATAAAAATGAAGTACATAACCTAAGGTATTAGCTTATACAATCAAAACCACTTTTTGATGCCATTAAGGCAATTTAATTCATGACAAAAAATTCACACAGCAAGCTGTCCACTGTCCTGTCCTATAACTGCAAGAATCCCACTATTTTGAAGGAATCATAAAGCCCTAGAGAGGATGATTGAAAATTAATATTGCAAGCATTATTTACAACCTACCAATAATGAAAATCATTGAAGTCCAATATGCCTCCAGGGTCAAATGGATAGCCATCAAAATAGTCATCACAACCGTAAGTTCCTTCTGTAGAAAAATATATCCCATCACTGCCTCACGGGTCAAATGGAAGCAGGGAAGCATACTTATGATCCCCCCGATCAAATAGGATTATAAGGTCATCAATTGAGAACATGTCATTTGAAACCATAGATTGGTGTATGGATTCATGAAGCTCCTTTACATGTCCCTCTTCAATTACTACATTCACTTGGTCTTTAGCATGTGTTGAATATTGAAATAACTAGATTTTTTTGGTTGATTTTCGTTATTTTTGAAGGCTTAATGGTTGTTTTTCGATGGATTTTGAGTAATGTTTGGTTGTTTTGGAAGTGTTTGAAAGTGTTTTGGATGATATTGATTATGTTTTGGAAGCTCATGATGATTCTTAGTAGAAATATGAGGCTCTGTGATATTCTGATAGGTTCTAATACCTTTTGTTTTGTTCTGATTTTCTTCTATATGAAGCATGGATTGATGATTGATGAAGGTTGAGATATTTTGAAAGTGTATTGAATATTTTTTGATATTTTGGGATGGTTTTAGTATGAGTTATGAGGTTCTAATGTTCTCTATTGACCTTGTGTAACTCTCTATGGACCTTATATAGAGCCTCTGTTCCTGCTATGTTTATGTTCTGTAAATCCTCTGTAGATCTTTTGTAAGTGTTCTGTGATATGAGGGTGTACTTTCAAATTTTTTTTCTAACTTTTGAAAATGATGAATCTAAGTTCAAAAGAGCTAAAACAAATGGAAGAAGCAACCGCTAAAGACAGAAGTGAAGTGACAGTAGTGAGTTATGAAGAGACACTATAGTGGCTCTGGTGCCCTTTCATACCTCCCATGCCTCTTGGGAGGTGCATCCATGACCTAAGAAGGATTATTGAGAGTGAGTATTGAGTATTTTAGTGAGGAGATGATGTACTATTGATTGAGAGAGAGAGAGAAAGAGAGTCAAAGATAGTCAATTCTATCAAAACAATGTATCTATCTATGAGAGATTAAGAGAGAGAACTATGAAGACAATGAAGATGATTACTATGTGATTATTTCCATTCAAAAATGGTGTATTATTTTGTGTTTCTTGTTCTATTGATGGATTCTATGAAGATTATGGTTGATTCTATTAAATCCATGTGGGACATATCTACTATGATGTTGCGTGAAGATTTGTTCTTTTTCTCATTGTGGTTCTCAAAAGAATGAAACAAAAGCTTGTTGATGTTACAAGATAGATTTTCTTGCAGTAGAAACCCCTTTTCCTTGGTGTCTCTCTTGGGGCTCCATGTTTTTTGTGTGCAGCCGTTGAAACTTGCCATCAACAAGCATTAGAAGAGGCTGAAAATGAAGGAAATGGCATTACCAAGAAGAGGAGAATTCAATGGATGCTTGCAAAGTTCCTTCTTCCACTGAAGAGTTGGAGATTCTTATTGCCAAAGCCACTTTCTACAAGAAGTTCATCCCACAATGGCGGAAACATATTACCATCATGATGCAAGCTCTATGTGGTGGACTATTTCCTCTTCTTATTGAAGCAATAGAGACGTGCATCTTGGTGGAAAATTGTTTGGGAATAAACTGAAGAGTAGAAATAGAGAGAATGACCATCCATGGAATATTTAGAGTTCATTGAGAAGTTTCCAGACATCATCAAGTGGGAGATCGTGAAGAAGCTTGAGGAGTCGTGGTTAGTGGAGGTTCACAAAAAAAAGAAAGAAAAGAGTTGGAATTTGTTCGTGGATGCTCAACAACAAGATACGTGGGATGCTTAGTGTTCTGACAATCTTCTATTTGTCCAATTAGAGACCCACTGGAAGTTGGTAGACAGAGCGTTCTTTACAACATATACAATTGACACAATCACAAGCTGGCATTATTATGATGATGGCACAACAACGATTCTAAGAAGAATGAGTTTTGATACTTTCAAGATTGAATATCTCCCCCTCTGTAGTGGTTTGAAAGTTGAATTCACAGATGTTGAAAAGAAGGAAGTAGAAGAAATGTTGGTCAGAGAGTCCTCTAGAGACTGAAGCCCTCTGATTCTATTCTGTTGAGTACAGACCAACTCGTTGGAGCCAACCCCCTGATGAATGACAAAATCAAGAGGCAAGTGCTAGAACGAGTCTAGAGGTACGTGAGAAGAGAGAAGGCAAGAATCAAGGCTGAGAACGAGCTTGCAAACAGAAGCCTCCTTTGATGCCTTAAAAGCACTCTTTACAGAAGTCCCCATGGCAACTCAAGGTCCCCTTCCTAGTCAAAAATGTCCTGGAAATATTGATGACAGACCAACAAATGTAGTCCCATTGCCAATTTTTAAGGGAGAGTACAATGAAGACCTTGATCTTCATGTAGCAGAGTTTATGGTAGCATGTGTAGCTAACAATGCCAGAACCCCCCTTGCATTGGTTAGCAATCTTCCCCGCCACTTTCAAGAGCGTGCTGTTTCAATGGTACGAGAGATAAGCAGCAGGAACTTTTGGCACATGGGGTTCAACCACAACAACAGTGGGCTCAAAGAATTCCTCCAATGGCGAGTCAACAATAGTGGAATACTACCCCAACAACCCCAAGTCTCAACAAGAGCTCTGAATCAGAACCAGAACAGAGGACCTCCTGGATCAACACAACCCATATATGAAGTAATAACAGAAGCTTCCCAAAACCCTACTACAAGTACTTCTGAAGGTGAAAATCTGAAGTACTACCTATTTAACTCAGTCTCACAAGTATTAAGAAAGAGCTAATGGATGTGATTACATAACAGCTACATACGTTATGTGATTACATAACAGCTATAACAGCTACAGACGTTGAAGGTAAATACCGCCAATATATCCACTCCTGTGGGAGGTGGGTGGTGCGGAAAGTGCCATCAAGCGGGACATTTAGCCACTAAATATACCCGAAAACCAACCATTCCTGGAGCCTTCTGCTCATACTATTTGAGGAAGAACCATACCGAGGATATCTGCTCTCTGAAGGAGATGCAGAACGAAGACACAAATATGAAAATGCAAGATTCAACTTGCTAGAATCCAAAATGACAACGCAAGACATTGGACCAAAGACTAAGGAGTTTGATCCTAATTTCAATCCAAGTTACAAAGGATGACAATCTGTTGGCGGTGGCTAGAGATCAGAAGTGAAATGTTATAGATGTGGAGAAAAGGGCCATATCTCACCGAATTGTCCTGATGCCAGGAGGCATATTTCATGGTGGATTCCGTGAGGTTTTACGGTGGATTCCGTAAACTTTGATGACCGAGGCTCATACACAAAGTGGATTCTTTGTGCGAGAAGTTGATGGGGACGCCTGTCCTTTTCGGGCATTTCATTAATTTAGTGTGTACATGGGTGATCCCATAGCGGGTGATTCCGCAAAATACATATTAAATTAATAAACGTTTATGAGTTTAGAGTGCGCACTCGTAATAAATTAAGGTTAGGATTTATTTCTAACCGGTTGATTTATTTATGTAGCTGAAGACTGCTAGGTATTCACTTTTGTCGGTTTAATCATATTAATTTACTAACGATTGTGAATGCTTCAGTTGATGTGTAGAGATAGCAGCAGAGGCGGAGGAAAGCATTGGAGTCTAGCGAGTATTCGATCTGTGGATTATATTTTGATAGGCGCCATGCCTATATTTTGTCATGTCTATTGAGGCATTGATTATTTATTATTATTTTGTATGTACCTATGTGCACGGATATGTTATTTCTATTTGGACATTGTATTGGGCGTGCCAGACTCTTTGGGCACCGTCCATTAGCTTTATTCCTATTTTTGTAAAAGCAAACTCAAAAGCTAAAAGCTTGATATATTTTTGTAAATTGGGCTATTATTGAGCATGAAGAAGAAATATACATAAAATACATGCTTTGTGAAGCGCTCACACAAGGCATGGGGGGAGATTGAACCCAATTGGTCTTTTGCTCTTGTCGTTCATGCTTTTTACCTTGTAACTTGTGCAAAAAGTAGAGTTCATTGTTCTTGGGGACCTTCCGGGATTCACTACGTGAGCATACAGCGACCAATCTGCGCACCAGTGGTATCAGAGCGGAGCTGAGATCAAGAGCTACCAATAGCTACCCATCTCTTGCCAAGGCGGAGCTCCTGGAACGATCGGGCTCTACGGTCAATCTCGTCGCGAACCATCGATACAGGCAGACTTCTGGCGATCAAGAACCCCTGTTTCTGTCATCAGATCGCGAAGGACCGGACTATACAGGCGAAGGACCACTCCTTCATCTCCATCAACAAGTCGTGGATAAACAGAGTAATTCCTTTTCATTAAGCTTCAAAGCTTAAGATTAATAGTCAAAAAGCTTGATTAGAAGCTTAAGGAAGCTTCAATCATCAAATCGTTGACAAGCGGCAGCATCCCGAAAATCACGGTGAAAAAAACGCCCCCCCCCATGAATTCGCCGTTTTCTGATAAAAAAGCCCCCCCCCCCCCCCACTAAGCTTAAGCAATTAAGCTTAATCAAACTAAGCTTACTCCTGCAAGTCATCTCTGGTCAACAACTCCAGGTCCCACACCAAAGAAATCAAGTTCTGCAAGTAATCTGTGATCAAGTTCTGCAAGTTCATTAAGTCGGCTAAGTTCTGCAAGTCTGCAACTCTGCAAGTCACATAAGTCTGCAACTCTGCAAGTCAGACTAGTCAACTGGAGTCAGAACTGACTTGTGCTCAAAACTCCTAGAAGGAATGTTCCTGTGCAGAAACTCCGAACTACAAAGTTGTTCATTGGAAGGTATTCTACCCATACGCAGGTTTGCTGAAGCATTTTCAGCATACGAAGAAGGATAAATCACAGATTTTCCAAAGATTGAGAAAGCTATACCCAAAAAATACATAAGCCTTGTAACCCCGAACTTGAGCTACGCTCATCCCGCTAACCTGATTTTGAGTGAGAAAGGTCTTTTGAGTTTTGCAGGATGACGGAACCACATATGGATGATCTTATGGCTGAAGACGACCTACCTGAACCTACGATGGAGCAAAAGCTGGACTTAATCATGATGCAATTGGAAGAAGAACGAAGGGCTAGGCAAGCATTGCAAGCGCAACTGGCAAAATTACAAAGAGCGTCTACCAACAAAGAAGAACCTCAAGCTGAAGATTTGATTCGATGTACCATCGACGCCACTCTTGAAGCTCAAACTATTCGCAAGGAATCAAAGATAAGTAAACGAAGTTTCAAATTTCGTACTTTCAATGGCATACGAGAAGGAAAAACTGTTCTAGCATTCATTAGTCAATTTGATGACTATTTCCATGAGAAAACCTATGCAGAAAAAGATAAAATCAAGTGTGTTACTAATCATTTGGTAGATAGAGCATCACTTTGGTGGACTGTAGTACGCAAGAGCATAGAATGTCCTGCTACTTGGGAAGATTTCAAGAAGAAGTTCATGCAGAATTTCCTTCCACCGCAATTTCATGAGAAAGCTATCAAGCAATGGGATCTACTCCAGCAACGGGATCGTGAGCCTATTCCTCAGTATACAGAGCGTTTTTGGAATGCACTCCTCCAGCTACGCATGCTTGAAGATGTACCAGAGGCGACACATAAGCGTAAGTATATGTCTGGACTCCTTGGGCATTACTACGCTGAAGTTAACATGTTCAAGCCTGCTACTCTTGAAGACGCCATTTCACTAGCTCACGACACTGAAGATAAGCTACGCGGTAGAGACAGACGACCACAGCAATTCCAAGCCAATGGTAATTATGGATCTAAACAATTCAATTCCAATTTTAGAAGATTTAATCCAGGTCGTTTCTCTTCATCATCTTTCTGCAAGAATTGGGCTAAACCACCTGCATTACCATCCAATGTCAATCCAAATCCTAAGCCTATTCCACAGCCAAATCCTAATGTACCTAGACTTCCTGCCATTGCAAACAATGTAACCAAAGCCAAGCCAATAGTATGCTATAAATGCCACCAACCTGGACATTTAGCAGCAAATTGTCATTCAAAGAAGCCACCAGTTCATATCAACTACCTTGGAGCTATGGACGAAGACGAACATGAAGATATGCTTGATTTCACTGAAGATGAGGACGACACTACTACTACTTCCGATACTTTACCAGGTATGCCTACTCCACATTCATTATTGACTATGAAATGTTTGGTGCATGGAAAGGAAAAGACTATTTTGCATGATGACGGTAGTACTCATGATTTTATTTCAGCAAAATTGGTAAAGGAATTGAAATTACAGACTGTACCTATGCATTATCGCATAAAAGCTGCATTTTTAGGCACTAGGTATAATGGTACACAAGAAGTGCAAGACTTAGAGATTCAAATTGGTTCATACACTGAAAGAAGAAATTTCTTAGTTGTTCCATTACAGTCGAGTGACATTATTTTAGGTATGCCTTGGCGACACCAGCATAACCCAGATATAGATTATTCCACTCACACAATGAATATTAATTTTAAAGGAAAATCTATTATATTATATGGTATGCATGCATCTAATGTTTTTCCACTACTTTCGCATACTCAAGCTAAACGTGCATTACGCAAGAGTAGTAAATCCTATCTCATTTGGGTGAATGAATTGCAAGTAAAGGAAAATCATATGCACCCTAGGCATAAGGAATTTCTTGCATATTTTAAGGACTGTTTTGTAGAAGACCTACCACCTGGTTTACCTCCTTCACGTCCAGAAGACCATAAGATAGATTTGATCCCTGGCACACAACCACCTTGCAAAGCACCATATAGGCACAACTAGATAGAGCAAAAAGAAATCCAAAGTCAAGTTGAGGAATTATTAAATAGAGGATTGATTAGACCTAGCAGTTCTCCATTCGGTGCACCTGTATTGTTAGTCAAGAAAAAGAATAATACCTATCGTATGTGCATTGACTATCGAGCTTTAAATAAGATCACTGTAAAGAATAGATACCCTATTCCTAGAGTTGATGACCTTATGGACAAACTGCAAGGATCTGCTATATTTAGTAAAATTGACCTTAAGTCTGGTTATCATCAGGTGAGGCTAGATAAGTCTGACATATTCAAGACTACATTCAGAACACAGTTTGGTCATTACGAATTTTTAGTCATGCCATTTGGATTGACTAATGCACCTGCTACCTTTAGTAGAATGATAAACCGTATCTTTTTGAAATATCAGTATTGTGTAATTGTTTTCTTTGATGATATTTTGGTGTTTAGTCAAAATGAGAAAGAACATTATGAGCATTTGTCATTGGTTTTTCAGTTATTGAAAGAAAATCAACTGTATGCAAATCCTGAAAAGAGTGAATTCTTTAAAACAGAAATTGAGTATTTAGGTCATATTGTATCATCTGATGGAATGAAAGTTGATCCTAAGAAAATTGATGCAATATTGAATTGGCTTGTACCTAAAAACGTGCATGAGTTACGCTCATTCCTTGGTCTTGCTAGTTTCTATAGGAAGTTTGTACGTAATTTTTCATTACTTGCTTTACCATTAACCAAACTTCTGAAGAAAGGAATTGTCTATCAATGGACCGAAAATCAACAGAAATCCTTTGACTTACTGAAACATGCATTAACCCATGCCCATGTTCCCTGACTTTAATAGACCATTCTTTCTAGTAGTGACCGATGCCAGTGGATCAGGAATAGGAGCTGTACTTATGCAAGACAATCATCCTATAGCATATTCTAGTTGTAAGCTGAAACCCTCTGAGCTGAAATATTCCACATATGACAAAGAACTATTAGCAGTTGTACAAGCATTAAGACAGTGGAAACACTACTTAATGGGTTCAGAATTTATGATTAAGACCGATCAGCAAAGTATTAGACATTTACTTAGTCAACCCCAAATCTCTGACCGTCATATCAAATGGGTTTCCTTTATTCAAAGTTTTCATCCTATCATTCAATACCAACCTGGAAAAGAAAATGTAGTGGCCGATGCATTGAGTAGAAGACCTGCCATTCATAATATTTCTTTCATATCTTTTGATTCTTTGATTGCTATGAAAGATACATATCACCAGGATATTACTTTTCATTCTAATTGGAATAAATTAGTTCAAAATAATTTCATTCCTATTGATTCATTGTCATATAATGATGGATTTATGTTTTATGAAAAGAGATTGTGTGTTACAATTCCATTCCGATCTTTTGTTTTGAATGAAATTCATTGTCCCCCATATCAAGATCATAGAGGTATCATATCTACATTACGTATGTTAACTAAAGATTTTTATTGGCCGCATATGGATGCTGATGTATCTAACTTTGTTTCTGAATGTTTGATTTGTCAAAGAGTTAAGAGACATCATGGTAAACAGTATGGATTACTTATGCCTTTGTCTATTCCATCTAAACCTTGGGAACAAATTTCTATGGATTTCATTACTGGTTTACCTAATACTAAATCTAACCATGATATGATTTGGACAGTTGTAGATAGATTTAGTAAACAAGCATATTTCATTCCATGTAAGAAAACTTTAACAACATCACAAGCAGCACAATTGTTTTTGAAAATTGTTTTTACTAACCATGAATTGCCAAAAGTTATTATTTCAGATCGTGATTCTAGATTTTGTAACAACTTTTGGATTACTCTATTTGCTAATCTAGGCACAAAGATTGATTTCTCATCTGCATTTCATTGAGAAACTAATGGACAAACAGAAGCAACTAACAACACAATTCTAGATCTTTTACGTGCATATACCATCTATAAACCACAGACATGGGACACTCATTTGCATTTATTACAGTTTGCATATAATAATACACCGCACACATCTACAAAGAAAGCACCGTTTGAAGTCATTTATGGATATAGATTATCTACACCTGTTGCATCTTTGTCAAATAGAATTCAGAGTGCTGATGATATTGCTAGTATGCATAACAGTATATTTGATGAAGTTAAAGATATGATTGCTAAAGCCTAGCAATCATATACCAAACAAGCCAACAAGAAAAGACAAGCCATGAATTTCAAAGTTGATGATTATGTTTGGCTGAGAATAGAAAAACGTAGATTGCAAAGTGTAGATAGACATCCAGTTGTCAAATTAGCTCCTAGAGTCTATGGACCATTTAGAATCATTCATAAAATTAATGATAATGCATTCAAGTTAGAATTACCATCTCATTGGAAAATTCACAACACATTTCACATTAGTTTATTGAGACCATTTAGAGGCCAATTACCGGTACACCCTATTTATGAAAACCCACCTTTATTAGAGGAAGAGACTGAAATACTTGAACCAGAAGCTATCATAGACACTGACTTTATGACCACTAAAACTGGCCGAAGGTATTCTAGATATCTAGTTAAATTTAAGAACCATACTGTAGAAGAAGCACAATGGATGCACGCTAGAGACTTAAATGCTTTCCCCACTCTATTAGCTCCACATTGAGCTAATAGCAATTGAGGTCAATTGCTATCCCACCCCGGGGGTATGATGCTAGGAGGCATATTTCACGGTGGATTCCGTGAGGTTTTACGGTGGATTTCGTAAACTTTGATGACCGGGGCTCATACACAAAGTGGATTCTTTGTGCGAGAAGTTAATGGGGACGCCTGTCCTTTTCGGGCGTTTCATTAATTTAGTGTGTACATGGGTGATCCCATAGCGGGTGATTCCGCAAAATACATATTAAATTAATAAACGTTTATGAGTTTAGAGTGCGCACTCGTAATAAATTAAGGTTAGGATTTATTTCTAACCGGTTGATTTATTTATGTAGCTGAAGACTGCTAGGTATTCACTTTTGTCGGTTTAATCGTATTAATTTACTAACGATTGTGAATGCTTCAGTTGATGTGTAGAGATAGCAGCAGAGGCGGAGGAAAGCATTGGAGTCTAGCGAGTATTCGATCTGTGGATTATATTTTGATAGGCGCCATGCCTATATTTTGTCATGTCTATTGAGGCATCGATTATTTATTATTATTTTGTATGTGCCTATGTGCACGGATATGTTATTTCTATTTGGACATTGTATTGGGCGTGCCAGACTCTTTGGGCACCATCCATTAGCTTTATTCCTATTTTTGTAAAAGCAAACTCAAAAGCTAAAAGCTTGATATATTTTTGTAAATTGGGCTATTATTGAGCATGAAGAAGAAATATACATAAAATACATGCTTTGTGAAGCGCTCACACAAGGCATGGGGGGAGATTGAACCCAATTGGTCTTTTGCTCTTGTCGTTCATGCTTTTTACCTTGTAACTTGTGCAAAAAGTAGAGTTCATTGTTCTTTGGGACCTTCCGGGATTCACTACGTGAGCATACAGCGACCGATCTGCGCACCATGTCCAAACCCTAGAAGACCTATGGATTACAAGCCCTTATGTAGTAGATGCAAAGGAGAAGGCCATACTGCAAAAGATTGTCCAAGTCCAGCCCCTGTGAAATCTACTTTTGATACCCAACAAAAGACCTAAGAACCTTCTTCCCATTTGGTGGAATTGGAAGTGGCCGCAATAACGCGAGAAAAGAAAGGAGAATATGTAGTTCCAAAAGAGAACATTCCTTCTACCAAGACTATGAAGTTCAACCTTCCTCGAGAAAAATAGAACAATGAAATCCAAAATAAGGAAGTACAGAGCACTACAGAGCCATAGAGAGCTACAAAGACAGTTGGAGATAGGACCAAAGATCCAAGAAATAGAGGATGCGGAAGTACCTCCTCATGAGGAAGAAGTGCAAATATTGCCACTCTTGGAAGAAAAAGGGAAGATAAAAGTGGGTGTGGCTTCATTTTCCGGTCGATTGGAAAGCTTGTGGATCCTATCAAAGAGTATGATTTGGTCAAAGACCTAGACACCTTTAAACCAAACCTAGCATTTCGACAATTGTTGATGCTATCTTCCAGTTTGCCAAAAAAGATTCAAAATCATCTTGACAAGAAGACACAGCCTAAGGATTGTGACCCCAACAACAACAAAGTCCAACAGAGCCTTAGAACGTGTGAAGGAAGTGGATGTGGCTAACGCCTTCCTAGATCCTGGAACCCTAGAGATTAGTGTATGGATAGAAGGATGCTTTATTTCAGATACATTGATTGATGGAGGCTCATCAGTAAACATAATGATGGATGTGACAATGAAAGATCTAGGTGTGCAAGGAATTTAACCTACACAGTGGCTTATCATATTGGCAGACCAAAGCAGAATCAAACCGTTGGGCATCCTCCCATCCGTAAAAACAACCCTTGCAGGAAGAGACTATTGGCTGATATATTTGGTGGTCAAACCAAATTCTTACGGGACCTCATACCCTGTGATGTTGGGAAGACCTTTGCTTTTTGAAGCAAGAGCAAGAACAAACTAGTTCAAAGGACCCCTAACCCTAGGCAGAGGACCCAAGAAAGTGGTGTTGAAATTTTATGGATCGCAAAAAGGTAATGGATCTACGTCCATCGAAGTCATAATAGACTCCTCCAATGAAGTAACAGGTGGTACATTAGGAGACGAAGAGGCTGTCAAACAGATCTTTCCCAAGAAAATAGAGGCACGGTCTCTAACAATAGGCACTATAAGCCAACTACCAAAGGAAGCCAAGTCTTTGTCCATGGGAGAATACTTCCTGCCTCAACCTGAATTAACTTTTGAAATCACCTCTGACAGCAAAATAGAAATATGGAAATATTGTTCTCCCTGTTACATGGTAGTCACAGAGTCAAAAGCTGAGATAGAAGCGGAGACAGAGCCAGAGACAGAGGCAAAAGTAGAAGCAGACACAAAGACAGAGGACCTGTTCTTCTCCTACAGAGCCTCTACAGAAACAATGACAGAGCCTCCAGAGGAAGAGGATGAAAATGATGAGGAAGAAAAAGATGCAGGTTATAAAAGTGGAGTTGAAGAAGTTCCTCTAATAGCAGACAATCTTATTGATGTCCCTACCAAGACCCCAGAGGCCGAGGATCTCAGGGGTGCTGGATGGCATGACCATGGTTCCATTTGGGTTGACCAATGGATCACAAAGCATGCGGAATCTACATAAGAAATGGGTCAAAGGTATAAAAATTAAGTTCACCAATGGCTCCTGTTGCCCTGACCATTTATTTTGGAGAAAAGATGATGATGATGCCCCTTGTCAATAGAATCCAGAGCCATCAGAGACATGTCTTATAAAAGGTCCGTGCTATGTGACATTCCTAGATGCATCCTCTGAAGATGAATCCCTAAGTCCAGAAGAAATCACCACTCACATAGAAGCAAACAAAGCTCTGATACCCTTCTAGAAATCTCAACAAACAAATGAGTCCTTTATTCAGAAGGAGGACACTGGTTCTAGTGGAACATTAGACGACGACACTACTCCCTTGAAGGAGTCAAACCTCTATCTAGAAGCAATCCATGGGATTTTTATCTGCGAAGTGGAAGGTGAAAGGCAATTGACGTTCCTTGATACTGATGGTACTGAACGTCACCTGAATGTGGGTCAAAATCTTCCAGAAGAAGAACTACTGGTCCTGAGTGACCTACTAAGGGAGAACTTAGACGTGTTTGCTTGGTCATACAAAGACCTGAAGGGGATTGACCCTATAGTCTATCAACATCACACTAACCTTGAACCAGATGCCAAACTGTGAAGCAAAGACAAAGGTGTATGAATCCCAATTATTTGGCTCTAGTGAAGGCTGAATTATTGAAGCTCCTTGAAGCAGAGTTCATTTATCCCATGGCTAACATTGAATGGGTTTCGCCCATTGTGGTCGTACCCAAGAAGAACGAGAAACTTCGAATATGTGTGGACTTTTGAAAGCTGAACTCCAAGACGAAGAAGGATAATTTCCCTATCCCTTTCACAAATCAACTGTTGGACACAGTGGTAGGCCATGAGCTCTATTCCCTCTTGGATGGATTCAGCGGATACAACCAAGTCCAAATCGCAGAAGAGGACCAATCCAAAACAACCTTCACAACAGAATGGGGAACCTATGCTTACATAGTGATGCCGTCTGGGCTCTGTAATGCTCCTACTACCTTCCAACGAGTAATGATGGCTGCCTTCCAAAACCACTTGCATGATTTCATTGAGGTGTATCTCGATGACTTCTGTGTCTATAGCCTAATCCGGGAGCATTGGGGACACCTAGAACAATGTTTTGACAGATGCCGAGAGTATGTGATTTCTCTCAACCCCGATAAATGTGTCTTTGGCGTCTCATCAGGAGTTCTTCTGGGCATATTCTCTCTACACAAGGGATTGCAATAGTCCCGGTGAAGATTGAGAAGATTGCCGCCTTGACAGCACCAACAAACCTCAAGCAATTGAGTGGATTTCTTGGCCATGTGGGCTATTATAGAAGATTTATTACACATTTTGCAACCAAGGCAGCCCCTTTGCACAAGCTCCTAAGGAAAGATGCAGATTTCCTTTGGGCTGATGACTGTGAAGAAGCTTTCAATACCCTAAAACATTTCCTCATCAGAGCACCCATCCTGCAGCCTCTTGACTGGACAAAGGAGTTCCATGTTCACATAGATGCATCGGTGTCAAAGGGCTAGGCATTTTCCTATGCCAGAAGGGTTCTTCCCAATTGGATCAACCAATGTATTATGCAAGTCAAAATGTCACTGATAGAGAATGGAACTACACAGTGACAGAGCTTGAGTGCTTAGCAATGGTGTTTGCATTGGAGAAGTTTCGATACTATCTGCTTTCGACTCTTCTATGTGGACCATGAATCCATGTCCTTGTTGATGAACAAAACAGATGTTAAAGGATGAATGATGAGATGGTTGCTCTTATTCCAAGAGTTTGATTTTGCATTGGTCACTAAGCTTGGTTGTTCCCATGTCCTAGCCGATCATCTGTCTCACAAATCCCTCAAACTGCAGAAGAGGAACAAGATGATCCAGACCTCCCTACTGATGCTTCCTTATTCTTGGTTGAGACTGTAACTCCTTGGTATGCAGACATAGCCAACCTCTTGGCAACTCAACAGTATCCCCCTGACATCTCAAGTCGTGAGAAGAAGAAGCTTTTGTTGGAATTATCCCTCTACACCTTGCTAGGTGTGCACTGTACAAGAAAGGCAAAGATGAAGTGTTGCGAAGATGTGTTGCAGGAGACGAGATCGGCATAGTATTGAAAGCATGCCATGACGAACCATGTGGTGGAAACTTTGCCGAAGAAGAGACAGCTAGAAAGGCTCTTCTCGCAGGATACTAGCAGCCAACCCTCCACAAGGATGCCTATGACTACTGCAAGAGATGCGATGCTTGTCAGCGAATGGGGAAACCCACCAAGACCAGTGCCATGCCACTATAACCTATCCTTCCCCAAAATCCATTCGAGAAGTGGGGGATTGATTTTATGGGTCCCATTGATCCGCCCACTAGACAGAAGTAGAATAGATACATCCTGGTATGTACGGATTATGTCACCAAGTGGTATGAAGCTAAAGCTCTAAAGCAGGATGATGGAAACAGTGTAGCCCTATTCATGTACGAGAATATCCTTACCTGTTTTGGCAGTCCCCTAGAGCTTGTAAGTGACTGAGGTACCCACATCCTTAACAAGATCGTGGAAGAATTGACAGAACTGTATAAGATCCACCATCACAAGTCTACCCCCTATTACCCTAGAGCCAATGGCCAAATTGAAGTCACCAATCGCATCCTTTGCTTGATCCTGATAAGGATGATTGCCACACATCGTCACGATTGGGATGACCAACTTACAGAGGCCCCCTAGGTATACAAAACTTCTTATAAGGTAGCTATAGGACAAACCCCTTTCCAGTTGGTGTATGGCACAGAAGCCGTCTTCCTTGTTGAGTTGGAGTTACCCTCTTTGCAAGTGGCAGTCAAAGAATGCCTCGGAGATGATGAGTCTCTCCAGTGTCGCCTGTTGCATTTTGAATGTTTAGATGAGATTTGGTGGATGGTCCTACAGTGTATGGAAACCACTCAAGCGCGGCACAAGGCCTATCATGTCAGCTTCATCAAGCACAAGGAGTTCAAAGGTGATCTTGTCCTGGTTTATAATTCTCAATTTGGTAAGTTTCCTTGCAAGCTTCAACAATGTTGGATGGATCCCTATAAGGTATTTTGTAATATCTCCGCACAATAAAAGTTAGTTGGTTGGTTTGTAAGTTAGTTAGTCAATTAATAAGTTAGTAAGATTACTTACTAAAGACTAACTAAGGTAAAAACTAACTAACATTAATTATTGATAATTTTTATTTAATTTAAATATTTTATTTAGAAAAATCAAGAGTCGTAAATTCGATATTTTTCTCGAATTGGCAAAGACTGTAGCTACCCTTCATTAAATTACAACGTGAACGAGACTTATGAGTTATATTAATCACTAAGTTCATGTGTATAGTTTGGAATGTCCAAAAACATTAGATTTTGGGCAAAGCTAGTATATTTTAGATATTTTAGATATTATCCTAAAAAAACTATATGGAACTAGATGTCATTTAAAAGAAAAGACAAGTGATATTTTAGTTAGTTTGAAGATTTTATAAAAAGAAAAATAAAGAAAAGTGACTGGCGAAATCGCGCGCGCCGCGATCGCAGTTTACAGGCAGTAGACAGCACTTCGAACAGAGAAAAGAAGAAGGAGTGAACTGAGAGCTTTCTAATCAAGTGTCTTGGGATTTTATATCCCTTTCGGAGCCAATGGAACCATCAGATTTATGATCTGAGCATCAGATCACTGATCTTTCCAAGATCCCCCTCCACAAAGAGCTCCACTTCTCAACCACAAGCCCTCTTCTCTAATTCACTATAAATATGAGGCATGGGAGAGGCATATGAAAGCATAAGGAGACCCCGAGAGGCTACAAGAGGGAGGTAGAGAGAAGGATACCCCTCCAAGAGATTGTGAGGAAGAGCTTGAAAGAGAGCTTGAGAGAGAGAGAGAGAGAGAGAGAGAGAGAGAGAGAGAGAGAGAGAGAGAGAGAGAGAGAAGAGTCACCCCGAGAGGCTGCAAGGAAGAGAATTAGCTCAATTTCCTCTCCTCGACTGAACCATCTTCTCTTACGATCTCCCATCTTCAATCTATTCTACCTTCTTAATCTATTGACTCTACCTACGGACGATGGCCTCCAAGCGAAGAATGTCGCGTGCGAATGACAATCCTGCAACCAGCAACAAGGCTTCGGGCAAAGGCATCACTATCAATCCAACTGCGGTTCCGGTCGTAAGTAATGTATTTTCAAATTGATAGAAGCTTGCTTGATTCTCATATGAGATACGTTAGGCCCCATACTATTGCACGAGAATAGGTCATGGGGAAGGATAAATTTCATCTCGCCTACTCGGAAGATGGAGTTTGTGAAGTGCATATATCAAGGGAAGATAATTGCACCTAGTTACATATGACTTATTTGCTAGTAGAGCAATTACAAGGAAGAATCAGTCAAGTGTTGTGAATGGCATAGTCGTCAAAAGAACGACATTAAAAGATTGGGCATATAAGTGCTAGATTAAAGTATAGTCAAGGGTTATAGATAGCAAAATTGCTAAAAGAATATGACATTAAGAATCATGAATGGAGAAGTACTATTTTAAAGTTTAGTTACTTCAAAAGTACTTAGCCTAACAGGCCAAATATTAAGAAAAACTAGATTCTAGGTCAATGCAAGGCCTATTGGAGTCTAATTACTTGAGATCATCTCACACTTATCTTATCAAGTATTTTATGTTATGCCTATAACATATTTGATATATGAGGATAAATTTCTATTTGCCTCATGACTTGACTAAGAGCTAGTACAAGAAATTGATCATAAGGGTTAAAACTAGGATGTCTTGAGATCCGTTGGATAAGGATGACTTTTGCCAATCCAAATTCAGGGTTGGGTTATCAATCAAGGTAAGTGACCTATAGAACTTACATCATGAATAGTGTTTGAACCCTTAACAGATGCCCTAGCCGAAGGAAGGAAGTGTTAAGAACATGTTTGCATGGTATTGCTCTTAGATCCCAAGGGAGAGAGCAAATATACGATGGAAATGTTATATCGTCTATTCTTGCATTGTTTGGAAAGAATGCAATTGGTTTTGTTGATTGATCGAACAACATCCTAAATGTTTTTACATTCAATTGGTTGTTAGTTATTGTTTGGATGATTATTCCAAGTGCTTGTGATTTATGGTAAATGCATGGCAAGGGTCTGTGATGACAAGTCGCCATGGGATTAAAGGAATGTTTTCTTGGAAAATGATATTAGGCTGATTGCCTTGTTTGTGCTTGATTCTTAAAGGATTTAATTAAGGAAGGATATATTGTACGGGTGGATCACCTCCATGGTCGCACCGCGTATTAACCCGAAAGGGCACTGCTCGATTCACGGGCCGAAGTTCGAGTGGTGAAAAGGCCAACCACTGGAATGTTTCGCTCCTAGACAACTTGTGGGTCTGTTGGAGCTCTAGACACCCCTTGCTAGGTCAAGAATGGAGTTGAAGACCTCCGTGGTCCCCAACATCTGGGCATGTTGGGAGATCCTATTCTAGATAAAGGATTGAGTTTTAGTGCCATGTGAATTGGACCAGTTACTTCTGCAAGGCAGAAGGGATACTTCTGTTGGACAAAAGCGAAACATAATTTCTCCTGTATGGGCGGGAGACAAAGATTAACTTGAAGATAAGTTAAGGAACTTGTTTGATCTTGTTTGTCAATAGATTACTTTGCTCTGTTTTCGTGTCTGTGCTATAATTTACATGAACGAACCTTGTTCCCTAAAAGGCTTAATTAATGAAGCTGATTTTAAGTGTCACACATAAATGTGGTAGGATCTAATCAGAAAACTAAAGCTATTAAGGGAAGCAGGTGGGCGGAACCCCCGATGGGTCCGTCCTATGGAAGGGTGGTCCCAGAGAACTGGGAGGCTTCTCACAAGTTTTTATTGTCATTCGACCTTTAGGTATTGATAGGTTAGAACCCGATTCACGCCATTTTAGGGGACCGGAATGGGACTATGCCCTATGGGCAGAGAGGTTGAGCAACGCATCCCTCTCGTTTCCCATTCTCTTTGAACCAAGTGCGGCATAGATCTGCTTCGGGTTGGGTATCTCTGCGTAAAGTAGGATGTCTAATACCCGACGCTAGAATGCTAACAGGAGACCTTGACAACTAGGAACCCAAATTTCAGGTCGATCCTAGTGGGTTCGGTCGTGAACGTTCCGTTGCGAGGCGGATTCGGGAAACCCTAGGTGACAAAACTCGGAACATTCCTTGGGAGTGCCAGGCAACGACGCTTAGATTCGTTTCTCGATAGACCGCTAAAAGAGTGCCTGGAAAGCCGATGGGCGGGCACCTCACATATTTACTATCAATCCTAATGGTTCTGTCCAAGTGCAAGCCGTCGATGCTTCTGAGGATCCCTTTCTGATCAATGGCTATTGCCTGAAGAAGTACTTCCCTCTGTAGGGATCTTGACAATCACTGCCGACCCACCCTTTCCCTTTTGGGCGTCACACTGTCCTTCTCTTCGTGCTCCTGATAGCCCTTATAATCTTCCTCATGAGGCGGTCTCGTTTTGCTCACCCCTCCCACCCACCTCCCATCCTTATTATGTTCTCCTCTCATTTGATCCAATAGTGGTAATGTGGATGGTCCTGCCACATGGTATTTCTACCATTCTCTTTTTTTTTTTTTTAAGAAAAAAAAACTGCTATGGGAGAAAAGGAAGCAATTCCCTGTCATGGTAGGCCTCGTTCTAAGAAAAGGTGGTAAACACCCTTGGGTGGGAAGCTGGTTGTGGAAAAGGTGGTAACACCCCACAGTTCAGGATAGCTGACTCACTAGCAGAACTTCTTTAGATACAATTTCATGCCACCTCCCTTGGTGCGCTATCCCTACAACTTCATTAGTCCGTTTGACCCTCTTTAACCAACAATCTTTCATACAAATCATCGAAGTACCAAACGTGTTGGCTGCCTCCCTGGGTATGCCTCATCTTCAACACCCTGATGACAAAGTGATCTTCATCAACAACCCCTTGAGTGCTGCGACCTTTCATCCTAACCGGATGGGGATGTGAGTATGGTCTGGCCTCTATATCTATCAATGAGTGTGAGATAGAGGGTGGGGTGAGTGACCAGTCCTTTCCCTTCAGTAGTTCAAATGAGAGGTGCGATGTGTAAATGGAGTGTTGCATGCACGGGTTGGGCCTCTCAATGCACAAAGCACAATCTATTCCTGTGCACTGCACTATAAGGCTCCTTGGCGTTCCTTCTCGCACCATATGCCAGCACATGAGGGTAGGATGCACATTTGCACCATCAAATGTGCACAAGGATTACAACCTTTGCACCAATGACTGTGAGGCTTACATTAATGGTTGTAAGGAAGGCGTTGCCCTCCTGTATTCTCTAACAGAGTGTCAGTCAGAGGGGAGTCAGAGTGTGATTGGTGTGTCCTAAAAAATCATTAAGAGGTGCCGATTGAGGGACGTTACGACATTAAAGTAAGGTACGTTCTCGTTTCCCTATACACCCACGAGATGGGTCTCTGCCACTATCACAAGCCATGTCACCCTGTTCTATACATTGCACACTAGTGCTCCTTGGCCTTCTTGCGTGCATCTATGCCAGATAGTTGGAACGTGCGAATGCACCATCACTTGTGCACACTGGCGTACTCCCTCCAAATTATTGTTTCCCTTGTTCAATTCTAAACCGGGGATGAGTTGTGGGATCTTATGCTTATTTATTGAGCAATGTGCGTCATGGGGCGAGCGGTTGTTCTATCATCCTCTTGAGTGCCCTTGCGTTGAGAATTCTATTCTTCATCATCGACATTTGAATCAATGGTCTCTACCGACAAAGCTATCTCCCTGGGTGATGTTGCATGGTCCCTGCCATGCTGGACATGTTTTGTGGCGCGCCCTGGTCCCTTTGGCCGTCCGACGACAGCTTCGATCTTCTTGCATTAACAATGACGATTCTCTTCAACCATATCCGAAATGGGCCAAGTGTTCCTAACCCTACCTTTCTGTTTATCGGTGCATGTTATGTTTTAAGTGTGGGGACGTCAACATCCAGTCGGTTGACAAGTCCTAGACTGTGTCAATCAATCTACTCTAACCGGTAAGGTCTTAAGTGTGGGGACACGTCCTTGCGCATCTGTTGTGCATACCCCCTACATATGTCATTACCCAATCCTACGTGTCTATCACATACTAGTTCTGCCCTGATGGGGACCCTTCCCCACCCACCCATCCTTGAACCCCCTGTCCTCGAGGCCATTTCCCTTGCGGTTGCTTTTATTGTGCCATTTTTTTCATTTTCTATGCGAATGCACCCTACGTTCACCACACTTCCGATCCAACTTTATAGCCATGTTCTTCCCTTTCCAAGACACACTTTCCCCTTTTATATCCCGCTGTTCCAGCTTACTATTTTTGTGTTATTAATTTTTGACAAAATTCTCGCCAATTGAATGTTTTTCCATGTGAATGCTCCTTTATTGTTTCAGAATGCTGATCTGATATGCCAGCCCTCTCCTACTCTTTCCCTTGGACATTTTTCCTTCTACCCACCTATTATTCTAAGGTACGGTTTGTCCGTTGTTCATTTTTGCGTGGTTTCGTGCCTTTTTTGCGTATGTTTTTTACCTTTTTCAATGTGAACATGTCGTATTCTCCTTGAAATTCAATTCTAATTGGATAGCCGTGTCCAGCCACCCTTCCTACACAATTCTCCATTTTCCTTCACCCTATTTTGCCCTCTGGATTTTTCGTTATTAATTTTATTGGTGTTTTTTAGCTCCATTTTCTTGTTTTTTCCATGTGAATGCCTTCTAACCCCATTCGAACTGAGATTTGATGTGACAACCTTAAAGATTATATGTGTCTTGACCTTTTTTCTTTTTACTACCCTTCATTTCGGTGCATGGATCCTTCAATATTAATTTTTGAATCCCTTTTCGAGTACGATTTTTGGGTTTTTTCCATGTGAACAGGTTTCATCTTTGTCGAAACTCTATTTTGCCTTGATTGGCCTGTCCCGTATGCCTTTTTGCACATTTTTTTCCTTTTTTTGCTCTTCATTTTAGCGATCAGATTTTTCGATATTAATTCTCGTATGCGTTTTTGGGCTCATTTTTCCCATGTGAACTCCCTCATTTTACCTTGGACATTTGGTTGCACTTTTCCTTCATCTTCTCCTCATTGCCCAACACATTTTTCCTTTTTCCAAATTTTTTTTCTGATGCACGGTTTGCATGTTATTCATTTTTCTTTGTTTTGGGGTGTTCCCGCGTGCCTCACCACGCATGTGAGCGTGCGTGTTTTTGCTTTTCCACGCCTCGCGCTGTCCACGTGGCATCCTCGCCTCCTCCATTGCCATCCCGACCCCCGTCTACTCCTGCCATTGTAAATTTTTTAACCTCCCCCCGCACTTATGCGCGGGACGAGGGGAGGCTTCCTTGTTTTTCCTTTTCTTTTTTTAAAAAAATTATCTATCTTAATTTTTTTCAATATTAAAAAACCAAATTCCATTTCCACCCGACGGTTTTCCCTCCCCTTCTCCCCTTTCTTTCTCTTTCTTTCTCTCTCTGTCCCTCTCTTTCTCTCTCCCCACCATCCTCCTCCCCCCACTTCTTCCATCCCACCCTCCTTCATCTCCCTCCTTCCCCCCAATCCCTCCCTCCTCACCATCCTCCTCCCTTCTCCCCTCCGCCTCTCCCACCTCCCTTCTCTGTTGCCGCCCCGCCCGAGTCCCCCTTCTTCCTTGTCCGCCTCCTCTTCCGCTTCCTTCCTCATCCGCCTCCTCTTTCCCCTCCCTCCTTGTCCGCCTCCTCTTCCCCCTTCTTCCTCGTCTGCCTCCTCTTCCGCCTCCTTCCTCGTCCGCCTCCTCTTCCCCCTCCCTCCTCGTCTGCCTCCTCTTCCCCCTCCTTCAACCCCCGCCGCTACCCCGCCGCTACCCCGCCTATTTCCTACCTCCACCCCCCTACCCCCTCCCTACCCGCCCGTCCCCTCAAATTATCCCCTAACCCCCCCATTCCCACATCCTTCTCAGGTCCCCCCTCCATACCACACTCCCTTGCAAGCCCCCATTCGTGCCTTGCCCTCCCCCTCTTTCGAACCTCTTTGTTGGCCCCCTATCTCGTGGGCCTTATTCTGTGTGTGTGGGTTTCTTTCACTGCTATTCGTGCGCGCAAGCTCGTGGACGATTTTCTGTGTGTGTTGGACGCTGCTGGTCGCGTGCCACAAGTGCGTGTTGTTCGTGGATCGTTCGTCCATGTGATGTTCCAGCGCTCGTTCTCATGTGAGGACGTGTGTCTCATTCAATTGTGCCGCAGAGACTGTTGTCGAGTACCTCACTGTAATACCTTTAATAAACAGAAAACCTGAAAAATCGTTTAAAACAAATTGGAAAATTTTGAAAATTCCATAAAAATTCATTTAAATTCATAAAAATACTAGAAAAATAAAAATAATCCAAAAATTTCCCAACAATTTCCTGCATGATTTTGCCTTAATGTAAACCTATAAAAATTTTAAAAACCCTTGTGGGTAATTAAATATTTGGAACAATCCATTTAAATGCTTTAAAAATTGCAACAATTTGCCAAAAATTACTGTTTAAATTCTAGAAAATTCCAAAAATTCCTTTTTAGTATTTTCAATTTTTGGGATTACTATTTAGGTTTTTCACAAATTGCTAATTGCCAAACAAAAAACAAAACAAAATAAAGGAGAAAAGAAAAAAATTAATAAAATCACTTCAAACCAAACAAAATAAATCAAAACCAAAACACAAAAATACAAACAACCAATTTCAATTTAGGACAACACATCACCAAAAATACAAATCCAAATCCGCCTAAACTCAAGAAAAAATAATAATTTAAAAACCAAAACAAAACAAAAACACATAAATAAATGGCCGAACAATCATAACACAGGACTTATTAAGATGTTTTCTAATCCCACTTCCCCAACATGCCTAACACTATCCACAATACAAAATCCAAAAAGAAAGGAAAATAACAAAAACAAACAAAACTCACATAAACAGAATACAACATTATAAGCCTTACAGACACATTAATCGCTGATACAGTCACTCAACATGTAAAATGTTGCATCCATTTGCCATATGTCCCTCTCTTTTGTGTATCATGGTATTCGCATTTTGTTTTTTCCGTCTTTGACAGGAGGTTGACTATTATTTAGTCGCCTACTATGGTCATTCGTGGAGTTGTTTTCCGACTTGCATGGATGAGGACTTGCACTTCAGACCTTGCAGGTGTCCACACACCGCCAAGTTCTTTCTTTTTCCCTCTCCCACATGCACCGTAACACACATGTAATTGTAATAAAATCAACCAACCATTGCACCCACCAAACAAACAGAATGCAATACATTAATTTTTAATTTAAAAGAAATCCGACCATTAATTGTAAAATGAACTCTTGCGTTGCATGAGCACATGGCATAATAACCCACACAATTTTCTAAAATAAATCCACAGTGCACGCACACACGTGCTACAGACACAATTAATGTGTAATTAAAATGAACTCCCACCGTCACGCATGCATGCGCTTTGCGCCATAGATCACGTAAGTTGTAACAATAAATTGCATTTTTAGAGACCCCCAGTCAGTCAAGTCAATCTAAGTAGGGGTGGGGATTGCAGAATCGGCTCACTATGCATTAATGGTTAATTAATAATAAACTGCAATCTAATTTGTAAATGGCTAAAATGAATTCGATAGTGTTCACCCATCCACACACCATAGATTTACACAATGTGCTTACAGGGATTGGGATTTGTTAAGTCAGTGATGTCGGTCTTGTTCATCTATCTTTATTTTATTGGTCCAAGTCTTGGACTCTGTTTGCATCTGGTCATTGTATGGGTACGGTGTGCTTAAGTTTTTTTTTTTTAATTTCTTGATTATGCGGGATCAGGGTGCCTGTTTGTCTTGCATAGCATGAAGCTTTCAGTCGCACAAGTGTGTTGGTCATGTCAAATTTTTTACATAGGATGTGGATTATTTGGGGAAGTCTAGTCCAGTCTAGTCTGGTCATCTGTCCTTTGTTTTGATATTCTTCTCAATGTTGGTTTGTCTAGGTTTTGCAGGAAATTTTTCGTCTTTTTCCTTGGTTGTGTGTATGGGTATCTTGTGTAGTCTAAATGCCATCTACCTCTACTCCTCCTATTGTCATCCAGCATGTGCCGTTGCCAGTGTATGACTATGCTCTTCTCTTGGAGGGGGATTGCATTCATCGACTGGTCTTCGTTCTTTTGTGGCCCTGAAGTTCCCACCAGTGGACAACACGATTTGCTACTCCTTCCTGGCATCATACAAGAACCAGTCTGGCTTGGTTTATAACCGACGCTTTTGCTTATCCACAACCAATATCAGTGATGTGTTGTGTTTGCCTCTTTCAACGTCTTTTGTCCCTAGTGGAAATCAATTATTGACAGCTAAGGAGATCCTTTCTATCCTGCATAAGGAAACCTCTACCCCTTTGGTCTCTAGCAAAGTTATTACTAGTTCTAGGGTTTCTATAGCTCACATCTCCTCCCCGGTATGGAAACAACTTTTCTAGTTTCTACATGACAGGTTCATGTCAGGGAAGCTTGCTTCCAAATGTCTATCCAAGGAGTTGTTCACTGCTTCTGTTTGGATCCTGGAGGGAGCCAAGTTCAATTGGGCAGCATTCATGCTCGCAAAGATGGATCATCATTTTCAGCGAGTTAGGAAAGGTCAGAGCAGTAATGTCTCCTACAGTGTTTTCCTTCAGAAGATTATCTCCCTTGCACCTCCTCTTGGTGGTGTGCGAGTGACTAATCCTGCTCCTCTTCCGAAGTAGCCTCCACCTTCTATTCCAACTCCTCCTCCATTACAACCTAATTCTGATTTAGAGCATGAGTTCCCTACCAAATTCTATCGC
This sequence comes from Lygodium microphyllum, assembly GCF_053477565.2. NCBI lineage: Eukaryota > Viridiplantae > Streptophyta > Polypodiopsida > Schizaeales > Lygodiaceae > Lygodium > Lygodium microphyllum. The sequence continues at coordinate 128,235,388 of NC_141149.1, forward strand.
AATAAAAGATCACGTACTAAATGGCCACTTAGTCCTGTTTCTATTTCTATTTTTTATCCTCCCATACAGGACTCCATTCCTTGTGTTTCTACTAGTTCCCTCCCTTCATTCTTGTCATGTCCTAATCTATTTGCAGCACAAAGGGATGGGCAGCTAGATAAACATATCCCTACTTCCAACTCCTCCTCCATTACAACCTAATTCTGATTTAGAGCATGAGTTCCCTACCAAATTCTCTCGTAGTAAAAGATTACGTACTAAAGGGCAACTTAGTCCTGTTTCTATTTCTATTTTTTATCCTCCCATACAGGGCTCCATTCCTTGTGTTTCTACTAGTTCCCTCCCTTCATTCTTGTCATGTCCTAATCTATTTGCAGCACAAAGGGATGGGTAGCTAGATAAACAGATCCTTACTTCCTTACAAACAATGTTAGCTGGACCTTTGCTTCCCCAGTTAGTTTTTAGTGTCTAGGATACATTGGAGACTTCATGACGACTTGTCTTCAGTCCATTTACACAGGGGTGTATACTTCCCTACAAGACAAAGTGGATTTCCTGACTAGTCAGTTGAGTAAGGCTTTGGAGAATCTAGCATCTGAGAAAGCCGCCCTCACTGATATTCATAAACAAATGATTGAAGCTACTACTCTGATGGATTCCCAGAAGGCCACCATACAGAAGTTGGAAACTCAAATAGTTACCTTGGAAGCAGAGAATGTGTCCTTGACTAAAGAGAAGAATTTTGCCCTTGAGGAGATGATAGACTTAGCCAGTAGGTTTGGTACTTGTGAGGGTCAGCTACAGTCTTCTTAGGAAACTATTGAGTCACAGCAGAAGATGATTGCAGAGCTTAATCAAAAGATTGTTACTCTTTCTGTTCCTCCACCTCCTGTGGTTTCTTTTGTAGTATCTTCCAAAGAGGAGCTTGACCACTTATAGTAGAAGGTGAAGTTGTGTAATGGTTTTTTTGCTAAGGTAGAATGCCTTCAACAACGTATGAATTGTGTGCAAGATGATTTTACTCGTTATGCTGAGCTGGTGTCACCCCACTGTCTTTCTGAATCAAGTATCATCACCAGTGTTTTGCCTTGTATATCTCTTTGAGCAATGTGGATTTAGAACCTCCAGAGGATGGGTGGTAGAATTTGTGGTCTGCAGATTTGCTAAAGTCTGTGTTTGACAAATTTGTTGATGAGCTGATTTCCCATGAACTATAGTTGCTGTCTTTCATGTATCTTACGGGGCATTTGCAGATTCCTGATGAGGAAGATATCAATTTGTATGTGGAGATGTGGTGTTACAAGCTGTGATGTACATACATTTAGTGGAGCTTCTACTAGTTGAAGGGTTGAAAACTTATCATCAACAGACATCTTGGTGTAGAGGATATGCTTGGCATCCTCCATTGGAGGGTGATGCTTTGGAGCCTCGTCATCTCCTGAGTGCATTTCATAATTGATATCCAACCTTTGCAAACTCAATTGTTGAGTCATATTGCTGATCATCCATTATTCACTGATTCATTTTTCCAGGATCTTGCCTATTGTTGTTCTTTTTATCCATTAGATCCCACTAATCTTCTATCTTATTCTCTTATGTCCTATCGTTTTCTGTTGTATATTTCCCTCCTTACTTCCAACCCTAACACTATTCCTTTGTTGGCTTTTACTCCTTTTGGTTCCTCTCACATTCTTGTCTTTACTCTTTGTCCTTTCATTGCCAATCCGACATCATTGCCTACCCCTTCTGAACCTCCTCATGTAGTTCCTCCTATTCCTTCTATTTTCTCAATAGATTCCCTTCATAAGTTTTTGCTAAATTTTTTGTGTTTTCCATCTCCCTTATCTCTTCATTTCCCTTCTTTTTATGATTTATCTTATCCTCCTTTACAATGCTCTCATATTATTCCATTACCCTCTCCCCTCGATTACATTAACCTTCCTCCTCAATCAGTGATGGATACACCTGGGTATAACAGTGATGTTCTCCGTCAAAGGCAAAGGACGCTGCATGATTCTTTGATAGGACCGATCTTTAACTAGCCTCTTATTCCTAGGTCTTGGAAGACATCTGTTTCATATTCGATGTGTTACCTTCATTTTGAATGGGTGCATGCTCATTCTGAGGATACCTCTGTACGCCTTGCTGCTCACTTTTCTTGGTATCTTGCTTTTCTACATCACTTTTCTAATCTAAACACTCGTAAGAGTATCCTCAGTTTGATCATTAATCCGAATGTGGATGTGACTACTGCTCAGATGGATATTCTATATTACTTCACACAAGCTTTCCCTACCAGGATTTTTTTTTGCTAGAAAGGATGTGTTGTTGATAGTTCCTCCAGCATGTGCGTTTGCATTTTGTAGATGAGAGTAAAGCTCTAGAGTGTCTCAAGTCTAGCATGCAGTTTAAGAAGAAGTGTCTGCATCCTGCTTAGTAGTGGAGATTTTTTGGATGTATTAGTTCTTTTTCTTTAATGGAAATCTTTTTCTATGCTCTCCATTTTTTGGGGGCATGTGCCATTCAGATTACTTGGTGTTGTATCTGTGTGAGTTGTATATGTGGTATGGGTATATTGTTTATCTTTGTTGAATGGAGCTGAAGTTGAAGATGGATTGATGACGAATATATTGGATTCAAGCTAGTAGAAGATGATGCTAATTTAAATAAACTCTTATATCCTTTATGAGTGTGTTGATATTTTTTTTAAAAAATTAATGGAGATAATATCCAAAAGGGTGTTTTCCTTTCATTGTAGTATTATCAGATATAGAGGGTACTTGTTGGGGTTGTGATTGTATGATATTATGAAGTGCTGTTGAAGAAAAATGATCACATTGAGCTTTTTACCAAATTTATATTCTCCTTTTCCTTAGGCCGCGAGGACGCTTCCTTTCTAAGTGTGGGGATATGTTGAATGTTGAAATGACTAGTTTTTTTGGTTGATTTTTGTTGTTTTTGAAGGCTGAATGGTTGATTTTTTATGGATTTTGAGTGATGTTTGATTGTTTGGAAGTGTTTGAAAGTGTTTTGGATGATATTGATTATGTTTTGGAAGCTCATGATGATTCTTAGTAGAAATTTGAGGCTTTGTGATGTTCTGATGGGTTCTATTGAGGTTCTGATTGGTTCTAATACCTTGTGTTTTGTTCTGATTTTCTTCTATATGAAGCATGGATTGATGTTTAATGAAGGTTGAGATATTTTGAAAGAGTATTGAATAGTTTTTGATATTTTTGTATGGTCTTAGTATGAGTTATGAGGTTCTGATGTTCTCTATTGACCTTCTGTAACCCTCCGTAGACCTTTTGTAGAGCCTTTGTTCCTACTATGTTTCTATTCTGTAAATCCTCTGTAGATCTTCTGTAAGTGTTCTGTGATATGAAGGTGTACTTTGGGAAAGTTTTCTAAATTTTGGAAAGGATGAATCTAAGTTCCAAAGAGCTAAAGCAAATGGAAGAAGCAGCTATTGAAGATTGAAGAGAAGACTAAATGAAGTGACAGTAGTGAGTTATGAAAAGACACTGTAGTGGCTCTAGTGCCCTTTCAGATCTCCCATGCCTATTGGGAGGTGCATCCATGACCTAAGAAGGATTATTGAGATTGAGTATTAATTATTGTAGTGAGGAGATGATGTACTATTGATTGAGAGAGAGAGAAAGTCAAAGATAGTCAATTCTATCAAAACAATGTATCTATCTATGAGAGATTAAGAGAGAGAACTATGAAGACAATGAAGATAAATACTATGTGATTATTTCCATTCAAAAATGGTGTATTATTTTGTGTTTCTTGTTCTATTGATGGATTCTATGAAGATGTTGAAGATTGTGGTTGATTCTATTAAATCCGTGGGAGATATCTACTATGATGTTGCGTGAAGATTTGTTATTTTTCTTGTTGTGGTTCTCAAAAGAATGAAACAAAAGCTTGTTGATGTTACAAGATAGATTTTCTTGCAATAGAAACCCCTTTCCTTAGTGTCTCTCTTGGGGATCCAGCATGATGTAGGTTAGAAAGGTGATAGGCATCATGATTAACTTCAAAGGATTTGTAAGACTGTCCATCTTGGACTCTACAATCCACTTCCTCTTCAGCCTCTTCATTATCTAGAAACTCTATAACCAACATCACTTTAACATTTCTTTTCTTGCATATATCTTTATGATTAGAAGATATTGGTTCAACACGTCTATAACATAATCCTTGTGTGTTTAATCCTCTAATATCATCACTGCTTAAGTGTTTTCCTTGAATAACATCATGCTGGCCACTATGACTGTCATACTTCTCATGATAAAACAATGTTCCATAGTCATGACCACGATCATTTCTACTAGCATAATGATGATGTCCAGGAAACAATTGATCATTATCATAATATTAACTATGGAATTGTTGATCACAATAGAAATATTGATCAACATGCTTCCCATGTTCACTAGCATAATGCTGCTCATATCCAGGATCATGATCATATACATGTTGCTGCCCATTCATGTATGACTTTCCATTTGAATGCATATCAAAAGGTTTGAAACCATTCTCAAATCCTTGTGGCCTTCCCACATGATTCTCATTCATGGAAGAGTGTCCAAAATGATTGCAAGGGTTTCCTTGCTTTTGGGGCCGACCATAAAAATAATGATTGACATGTTGCTACTGTCTAAAAATATTATGATCATTATTTCAATGCTGCAACTCAATAGAGTTCTCATATCTATCATATACATGTTGTTGGTCATACCAATGCTCATTGTACTCACGGTCATAATGCAACTGTGAATCATAGTCATATTATCGTCCATAATGTCCATAATATCCATGACAAGAAGATTTTGGCTCATAATGTTGTTGATCATGTGATTGATGTCCATATATTGCATATTCTTCATAATCTTCATGATAAGCATATTGTTTGTTTGCATAGTGTACTTGTTCTTGCATAGCTTCTCCAAATGCATAGAAAAATGGTGACTCGGTGCTGTTCATTTTCAAATACAAGTAGCCAAAGTAGGGGAAATAATCTCTTCCAAATTCATCAACCGGTTGTATTGAATTAGATATCAGCAAAGCAGTGTACTCAATTGGATAGCAAGCCTTGTATTCTCTATCAAACATTTGTCTAAATAATCTACCTCTCAGATTTGCCTATTTCCCAAAATTTAGTTTGCATATGGATTTTGCAATGGTCAAATCTGCATTCAATAGCACTCTTGTTGATGGATGGAGAATCTTCTACAAACTGATCTTAACATCATATAGATGTTATAAGTGTTTCCAGCATACGAACTATCCCATCTTCACCCATTGCCACATAATACTACTGATTTCCTACAAACCTTCATCGTGCTTTCCTTGGTGTCCCTTGTCTAGTGGAAGAGTAAAAAGGCCCACTATACATCAGGGGTTTAACTGTTGTAATGATTTAGTGATCTATGGATGTAATGTTGGAGTCCTGCAGAAAAAAAATCTAATGTATAGCAGGGTATAACTGTTGTAATGCTAAAACAAGCTATTGAGGATATGTTGTAATGTTGGAACTAATGTCTAACCCAGCCCAAGGTTTGCATCTTCTAGATCAATATGATTAATCACCAAAAGATCAATCTATTTAATTCAATTTCACACAGATTTGGATATGCCAAAACATCAACAATGTCTAACTGAATGCATTCAAACATCTGCAGGCTTGCAATAATATTTATTTCCTATTGTAAGAACACAAATGGATGCCAATAATATGATTAATAGTTCCTCCTACTGAACTAAGAATCCTAGTACCATGCATCAATTAGGAGTACTTTCAGGAGGACTGATTTGGGTTGTTGCATTAATTTCTTGGTATGGAGATTGTTTAGCATGATCATGACATCTCTCTCAAAGAGTAAATGCTTTTGTTACATTCTAAAAACCCCTCTTGTCAAAGAGAAAAGATAACCCTCTTGCCAGCTGCACAACATCAAAAGGTTGAAGTCTCTCTTGCATGTACAATCATCAAATTTGAAGAATCCAAAGATGCCACAATAGCAATGAATAAGATCTCTAATGATCAAGTTTGTCATATGAAAATTCTTCCTCCTTGGATGATCGGTGAAGGAATGAATCTGGCTCTGCTGAACATCTTGGTGATGTAAAACAAAAATTCAAGACTGAGGAGGACAATTGCCAGTTGGTGGAGTAGCTACTACAGACTTCAAGGGAGTTGAAATTGCACCACGAAATTGCAATTACTCAGAGTCAACAATTTGCTTCAAATAATACTAGTTGCAATGGACAAATGAATATGGAGTTTAGGTGAATCTTCATCTAGAAATTGAGACACAACTGCTCCTCTTTTTCCTTCATTGTGTGATGCATCACAAAGAAATATTCCCAACTCTTGGACATGTAGAACCTTCATCAACTTGGAAAGAAATTCAGTTCCTATAGTAGGACTTCAAGGAAGTTTTGTGTCCCCATTCCACCGAACAGATGCTCATCAATCAATCAAGATAGTGATCAAGATTCTGACATTTGGAATGAGGGCTCACAATTTGATTTTCCTTCTAATACCACACATAAAAACATATTAAGTCATCTTGTGCAAGCAATATGTCTTTCCACGGATGTTTGATGCTGCTCCCACAGGTTCAATGAGCATCTATTCATCTAGTTAAATTGATTCATATGTTTATCGTTGGATCAGACTTGTCACACTGGAGTTATTGCAATAAATTTGAACTCATCCAATTTCTTAAACCGACTTTGCTTGATTGGCAGCATAAACTTTGAGGTTGTGGCTTGCAGTATTGCTCACAGTAAAACCTTTCCACCTGCTTGTGTAGAGATCGTGTGGTTTGCAATGGGACCTTCCTCAAAGTAAAACCTTTCCACTTGCTCTCATTCAAGAGAGTTGTGTAGAGATCGTGTGGTCTACAATGGAACCTTTTGATTAGAGTAATAGTCTTGAATACTTCTCTCAGTTTGGCTTGGATGGAGCCTCTTTAGGTACCACTGGTGTAGTCATTTTGTTGTTTCCTTTTTGCATCCTTAACTATCCTCTTACTCACAGAAACCTTTTATATTGACAATTGTACCCTTTAGCCACCACTTTTACCCTTTAATTCATCTCTAGTTGGGCCACCACTTGCATTTCAGTGACAAACTGTCACTCAAACTGCATCTGAGAAGGAAATCAAGTAGGCTTATAGGAAATTGGCATTGAAATACCATCCTGATGTCAATAAAGCGTCAAATGTAGAGGAAAATTTCATGGCCATAAAAGATGCATATCAAACTCTTACTGACAAGAAATCTCATGCCAAATATGATTGCTCCAGTGGAAGTGTAGATGAGTTCAAGTGGGGCTTTCCAAAGTTCATTAAAAAAAAGAAGAGGAGAATTTTTATGGAATATGTGACTTTTTTTTAAAGATTTACAAGTCAATTTTGAGAAGGAAGCAACTTTAGGAAAGCCAAAGAGCCTCTAGGAAGAATTAGCTAATATAGGTGAAGAGTTTGTGGAATTTCTTGAAAAAAAAAACTTCCCCATATGACCTTTGTTCAAGACAAAGCAATCCTGTCTGCAATGGCAGATTCAATCATAGTAGGCTCACATTCTCAATACTGCATGAATGCCTTCAACTTTTAGGAGCAGTGATGAACATGAGCTACTTCAGGACTCAAATTCAAAAACATATGCTTGCAAAATGGCAAGCCCTTGGTACTGGTGATGCATAGATATAGGCCATAAAGCTTGTTGATGCCCCTTTTCTATTTATTTTTGAATCATCGATAAGTGAGCCAAAGCTCTGATAGATGCCATTTTCCAATTCATCACAGCATACTAGTCCAAAAGGAGGCCTCAGAGGTTGGGGCTTGCATGTGCACAGCTTTTTATCAATCCAGATGAGATTATGTCTAGTACGAGCAATGAATGTAAAGGATTTTTGGTGCAGGAAGGTAGACAACTGGTTAAGGATCTTCAAGGGAAGTACTCATACAATAATAACATAGGCTGCCACAAGGATTCTATATATGCTAACTCGGCATCATCAGGTCAAGATGAGTTTGGTAGCAGGATGTGAGGTGTCTACGAGTCTCAATCCATGACACATCTTTTAGTAGTCCATCAGTAGGTTTTCAAAAAATGATGCTGCCTGGTGCTCCCTTGGAACATCTCGGGGTCTGTCACTTAGGCCCTACTGAGCCTACTTTGGAATAGGGGAGTTTCAATCGAACCCACTAGGATTGACCTAAAATCTGGGCTCTTAGTGGCCAAGGTCTCCTGACAGCATTCTAGTGTCGGGTTCTGGACATCCTACTTTATGCAGAGATACCCAAGTCGAGGCTGATCCATACCGAACTTGGTTCAAAGAGAGTAGGAAATGAGAGGGATGTGCTGCTCGACCTCTCTGCCCATAAGACATAGTCCCATTTTGGTCCCCTAAAACGGCATGAATCAGGATTCTATCCTAACAATTTCTAAGGGTCAGTCATCAGTAAAACCTTGTGAGAAGCCTCGCAGTTCACTGTGACCACCCTGCCGTAGGACAGTCCTGTCGAGGGTTCTACCCACCTGCTTCCCTCAATAGGTGTTCTTTAGTTATCTAATTAGGTCCTATCAAATTTGTGTGGGACATTTAAAATTAGCATCCTTAATTAAGCCTTTTAGGAAACAAGATGAAAATGATTTTTGATGCCAAGAAGTGCTTAAAAATAGCCAAAATTTTTGAATTTTAGGGGAAAAATAGACTTCATTGAAGGCGGTGGTGGCAATCAATACGATTTTAAGCGACGATGCCCGAAAGTGCTTAAAAGACTCACTAGACGACAGTTGGTGAATTTTCATAATTTTTTGGTGTGTCAGGCGAGACCCTAGGAGATGCCCGATAGCGCGGAACTTCAAGACGAACTGCCACAATTTACTAGACTTCGAATCGGGTACCGAACGATGAAATGGGGATGCCCAAGAGCCCAAGGCCAAAATGGCAAGTGAGAATGGACTTTAAAAGTCCAAAGGGCATGCCTTTTGGGGGCTCCCTTTGGGAGCTCCAACCAAAAAACGAATTTGTTTGGGGGGGGGGGGGGGGGGGGAAGGGGGTGCCATTTTTTTCCGCACGATAGTTTGATGAAGGCGCCATTATTCTAATTGCTTGAGAGATGGGCTATGGAGGCTGTAAACAACCCCCCCAAACAACTGATCTCATGCCCGGTCTACACTCAATCTTCACTCCCTATTGCTCCAGACCGTGCGTGGAATGGTTGCCTAGTTGTGGAGATTAGAATTCAGTCTTTCTCTCTCCTACATGGAGGCACTTCATGTGGCAAGAATCAAGAAGAGAATCGGGGGATGGATGCTTGTCTGGGAGGCACCGGATTATTCCAAGAGGCTGAGGAGGCTGAAGGCTGAAGATCTATGTTGAAATCCATGGCTGGTGGTTCGATACACAGTCCCAATTAATTATTCAAAAACCCGAAACACGTAAAAAGGTGGTATGCTCTATTTTATAAAAGAATTCTGCTTGTTTTTTATCGTTCATGGTCTAAATGGTATGCACATGGGCTGAAATTTTATTTGAATATTCCTTTGAGGACTAGTACATTCCTAGAATGATATAATATTGGTACTAAGAGTGGAGTCTGTTTCGTATGTATTATATATGCTAGGGATGCATCGAGGGGCTAATCCCCAAGGTGTAGGAGTGTCGCAGTGCAGCGAGTAATCAGTTGAGGGGTGCCCCCTATGTTGTTCTACATGGTGAATCACACCAAAATGTGTAGGGTCTCCCTTTAAGGAGTTTGAGAAGGTTAAGGGTTGGACTATAAAACACGATACAAATGCAAAATGTATGTATGATGGTAGGGCAATGTGTCCTATAGACGCTCTTGACCGTGAGGCTATGGGGTTGTCTTGTGCATGTTAGAGGTCCGGCTAGTGTTATAGTCAATGCTGGCCCATTTTAGGTCCTATCAATGGTGCATCTGCCGGGAGCCGCCAATAAGTGGTGCTTCTTAAATCTAGGGTTTTTAGGGACCAAATATTCAGTTTATGTCCTCTGACAAGGACCGTCAAGCCGAAATACAAAAAGCAGAACGTGCTGAGAGGGCTAGACTACGGTTGGAGATTGTAGGACGCTATTCTCCTCAAAGGAGCAGCGCATCACACATAAGTGGCAGTGGTTCTAGTAACCTAAGTGTTACGAGTAGCTCTTTGAGTGCAAGTGGAAGTCTTAGTACTTCCCTACTTCCAGTTAATCAACCCACAACAAGTGGGGGTATAATTGCACCTACACAAACTCCTATTGTCAATCTGGTTGTAGCCATGGCACAACCCATCGCAATTCCAGCAGGTATACTAGATTTACCAGCATTAGGAGCACCTTTGCCCATTTTCCATGGGTTAGCAGAAGAAGATGGAGAACTCCATATTAAGGAGTTCCAAATGCTCATGTTCAACTATAAGATCCAAGACGAAGGGCACCTAATGATGTTCTTCGACATGATGTGAAAAGGAAGAGTGGCAGTGTGGTATCACGGTCTTGAAGTCGGAACCATAACTAGTAGTGCCCAATTCTTTACGGCTTTTTGTAGAGAGTTTGCTCCTGAGAAGGGTGGACAGTATTGGTTGCGTGTCTTGAATGTAACACGCCAAGAGCCAAATGAGAATGTCCAGGCCTATGCCAAGAAACTAAAGCAAGTTCTTCATAAACTTAATACTTATATCCCCATTCCAGCAGTTGCACAATTGCAATATTTCCTACATGGATGGGATTTTAATATCCAAGTGCAGCTTAGTAGTGTCGCTTTGGCCAACATTGACACTGCTATTACCCAAGCAGAAGGAGTGGAGTCGCACTTGCAAGCGGCTTCTGCAGCAGCAAGGATAAATTGGAATGGTAATAATTTGGCCTTGACTAATGGGAGTCAAGGGGACCCCATGTCAAACACAAATGGGAGAGAAAGTATCATGCCAAATTTGCCTATGTTACCAGCCCCTCCTAGTATGACTATGCCCATGGCTAGTCACGTGTCCTCACTAAATAGTGGTGGAAGCCAAACAATGAATCCTAATGTTGTCTGAGTAGGTCAGCACAGCCAATTTCTAATCAAGTGGTTAGGCCGATGGGACGAGACATAGATGATCGCGGCTATCAGTTGAGTGCCTCTAATGTCCTTGGAAAAGTTAAGGACATGATGAAGCACTATACCGATATGATTTCTAAACAATATAGACAAATAGATGTGGATGTCAAATTTCTTAAGAAGCATTAGAATTTGCTAGGGATTCGATGCCTTGAGGAGGGTGCCCTCTCAAGATTCAGCTCTGTAAGTGGTGTGGTAACCAACATTTCCCTAGGAATTGCCCGAATGTCAAATGTGATATTTGCAAAAAGTCTGGCCACTTAGCTGCTATCTGTTGGAGTAAGATCAGTTCTCTCCAACAAGGGAGTAAAGAACCAGGTCTAGTTAACCATTATGCACAAGGGAATAATCTCCAGCAAGCTGAGGGACTAAGACAAATACTACAACGAGGAAAGGCTACTGTAGAGGAGTTGCCTCATGGTAGTGGAGTCAGCCTTATTGAGGCCATATGTGTCAATGATGCTGAAACTTCTAATCTACGAGTCGTAACAAGAGGTTAAAAGATCAAAGAGGGTGACAAAGGAATTGTAAAACCTGTCAAGGGAAGCCCTAAGCAAGATGCCACGGAAAAGTGAGTCCTGAATCCTGATATGGAAGGTGGACCTTTAAGACATGTTGGTAGTAAATTTGATCCCGAGAAGGATAAAGGATTGCCAAGAAAGAAGGTAAAGGCTAAAAAAGAGGCACCAAAGCCGATTGAAAGACCTTTGCAAAGGAGAGAATGGTTTGGCGCAAGAAGAGAACTTTGGCTAACTACCATGACTTTGACTTAGCAAGTTCTCTTTGTGAAGTTAAACGAGATGTAAATCTCTTACAATTGATTAAACTTTCTCTAGGAGTACGTAAGGAATTCAAGAAAATCTTGCGTATAGGGTATATTATAGAACCTTTAGGCATAGCTAGAGTGGGAGAAGATTGGTTTGATCATGCTGAAAAGCATTGCCCTAGGGTTCCAGCGTATGTGGATGGAATATTAGTGGAGCACGCTATCGTGGACACTGGATCCTCTGTCAATATCATGAGTTTAGATTTGATGGAGAGGTTAGGTCTAGAGATCCAAAAAGATAGCTCCACACTTCTTAGGATGGCTAATGATAGTCTAAGACAACCGAAAGGTTGCATCACTAAATTTCACGTTACAGTTGTGAGTGTGGAATGCTATCTGGACACATTACAGTTGCGAGTGTGGAATGCTATCTAGACTTTAGGGTGATAAGCAGGACGTCCTAGCTATCGAGTTTTTCTAGGCATGCCATGGATTCTACGAACAGATTGTCAAGTCGATATACCCATTGGTCGAGTGATTCTAGGTCCAGGTTCCCATCGTGTAATAGTGGATGCTTACCCTGAGTCTCCTCAGAGTGAGAGAGCTCCATTATCCTCCACTAAACTAGAAACAGTAGATGATCCATCTGGTAGTGAGACGTCATCGAATGATGGATCTAAAGAAGGGTCCATTGCAAAGGATATTTATCAGATAACCTTGAATGAGCCGATAGAGCCTCAAGATCGAATAAGAGATGCGGGCATTATTGATTTGGACCTTGGCACGCCTAATGATTCGTAGCCAATCAAATTAGGTTCCATGCTCAATTCGAAAGAGAGAGAGGACTATGTGTCCCTGCTTCAGGAGTTATGCGACATCTTTGCTTGGAGCTATGATGAACTCTGGGGTATTCCTCCCAGTCTGGCTGTGCATACCATTCCTGTAAAGGAAGGTACCCACCATGTACATTAGAAAGTAAGGCATATGCCTTTTGAACTAAGGGACGGGCTCTTTGAAGAGCTTCAGAAGTTGCGGAAGGCGGGTTTGATCTTCCCACTTCAGCATATTGAATGGTGTTTGCTGGTTGTGATTAGAAAGAAGAAGAATAATCAAATCCATCTTTGTGTAGACTTTAGAGAGCTAAACAAACAGATTAACACAATATTAGTGAGTTTGGGAATCTCCCAATTTCCATTTTTTGAATGCTAAAAAGGTGGCACATGGATAACATGCTGATAAGTTTCTCAAAACCATATGATGTGACCTATCATTGGAAAGCACTTGAAAAATGGGATCTATTGAGCTATATAGTGCTCAATTTGGAGTTATAGTGTTCAAGTTATGACAAATTCAAAGATTTGACCATGTGTCCCAAAATTATGGGAAATTCCCATATTCCCCAATATAGTGTTGATTGTTAAATATTACTACCCCTTGTCATTTATTGACAAAATTTTGGATCAATTGGTGGGTAGGGAAATATATTCGTTCATGGATTGTTTTGTAGGGTATAACCAAATGGCTATTGCTGAGTAAGACAAGCTGAAAACGACATTTATCACTGTCTTTGGTACCTTTGTGTACCATGTAATGGCATTTGGGTTATGTAATGTACCTCATTCATGGCAAAGATTAGCTGACAAGACCTTTGGTGACATCTCCCTAGAGGAGTTGAAAGTATTCATTGATGACCTAGGGGCAACCACCATAAGAGAAAGGCAGTTGATTATTTTGCGGACGTGTTTCGAGCGTTGCAGACAATTTTGCATAGCTCTCAACCTGCAAAAGCACGTCTTTGGAGTGCCTTATGGGCTATTGTAAGGCCATGTGGTCAGTTCGGTAGGGATTGCGACTGACCTTGAAAACATCAAGGTCATAGTCGCCATGAGTCTGTGATATACTCCAAAGGAAATGCATAGCTTTCTATCATCGGTACGGTATTATCGGAGGTTTATCAATGCCCTGGCGCAGAAAGAACGTTGCCACTGACAAACCTATTGTCATTTAACTGTCAGTTTGCATGGAGTGATGCTTGTAAAGTATCTTTTGACGATGTGAAGCAGGAGCTTGCCAAAGCATCTATTTTAAAAGCACCTAAAAGGGGCGAAATGTTCTATATATTTTCAGCAGCAACCATGTATAGTATTAGCTGTTGCTTATCCCAAATTTGGGAGGAGAAGTGGTACCATCCGATAGCTTTTGCTAGTTGAAAGTTGGGCATATCGGAGATTAACTACACCTATATGGAGAAGTTGTGCCTTGCGATGGTATTTGCGACAAAAAATTTCATTCACTACATTCTATATGAGAAGGTGGTTTTTTTACGAAGGCGGAAGGGCTTCGATTGTTGTTGAATAAGTTACAGCCGCCTGATCGTTTAGCAAAGTGGTTAATCACTTTGCAAGAATTTGATTACGAGATTAAGAGCAAGCTACCGAAGCTTCAAGGCATTGTCGAGTGTCTTGTGGATTTCAGAGAGCCAAAAGAGGTCTCGACTGAAGGAAGTGATATGGAAACTTTGTTCAAGATTGATACGGCATCTATTCCCTCTTGGTATGCTGCTATGACCCACTATCTTTCTATGGGAGAGACTGGAGCTACTTTATCAAAATCAGAGAAGAGGAAAATTAAACAGCTGGCATTGAAATTTTCCTTGATCGCAGGAACACAATATCAGCAGGGTGTTGATGATATCTATCGCCGATGTGTAATGCCAGACGAGATTCCATTTATACTGGAAGAGTGCCATGACTCCGCTTGTGGAGGGCACTTTGCTGGGCAGTTGATGGCACAAAAAGGCTTTAAGAGTTGGATATTGGTGGCCGTTCATCTTCTAGGATTCATAAGGTGACCCCCTATAATCTGCAAGAAAATGGATAAGTTGAAAGTACTAATAAGCAGCTTGTGAGTATCCTATCCAAAATAGTCTCCAAAAAGAAGAGGGACTGGGATACAAAATTTTATGTGGCGGTTTGGGCATATAACACGATGTTCAAGCGATGCATTGGCCACACCCCATTCAAATTAGTTTATGGGGAGGAGTGTGTCTTGCCCTTAGAAATTGAGTTGCCGACCATAAGATTCGCAATCAATCATTCTTTGGGTGATGAAGATGCCCTATTTGAGCGGTTTACGACTATAGCCCACTTGGATGAACTTAAATTGTAGAGTCTATTGCACCACGAGGTGGCTAAGCATTGAATAAAGTAGTTGCATGATCTAAAAGCAAAGAAATACACCTTTAAGAGAGGGTAGTTAGTTCTATACTACGATGCATGTAGGGAGTTATTTCCAGGAAAGTTGGAGCCCAAATGGAACAGTCCTTATAGGATTGTCAGGATCGAGAAGAATAAATCCACAACATTATTGGTAGATCTTGAGGGTGTGGAGTTTAAGAATAAGGTTAATCTTAATAAGATTAAACCTTATTATTTTTGACTATGCTAATCACATAAGTAGCTTGCAGGTCTATGCGCGATTGATCAGACATCTGCAAGGAAACAATGATAGAGGTTGATGGGTCGACTGATCCCTTATTTGGAGCACCCATATCTCAAGCAAAGATATCACTAGGAGAAGCTTATCTGGTGGAGCAAAGGTTATAAAGTGACTGAGTGAGAAGAAAGGACATTCATTTGGGAGATTAAAGTCTTCTGCCATCACTGTCTGCAGATTTTGACAAGCATCCAAGTAGCCTTTAATGATGATGGGGGGATGGAGCCGACAGTGCATCCTCTCAATAAGTTGAATTTTGACTATCATAATTACGAATAGGGGAGTTCTTGATGGCTGGCTATGTAAACCCATTATGGACGTACACATTATACTTTGATGAAGTGTCCCGAGGGCCTAATAAAAAGGGAGTGTTGGAGTAGTTATCTGAGATCCGCGACGTAGAGTTGCAATGAAATTAGCTGTTTATCTCGGGGCAGGATTCACTAACAACATGGCAGAGTATAAAGCCTTGATTATGGGACTAAATATTGCCAATAAAGGTGGTATTCGGCTATTGTTGGTAAAGGGGGATTCCCAGCTGATCTTAAATCAACTCAATGAGACATATACAGTCCGGAATCCCATCCTTCATATGTATTATCGCACTGCTATAACCCTACCTGATGAATTTGAGAGCGTATCTCTTTAGCTCATTCCACGTTATAGGAATCACTTTGCCGATTTCTTAGCTAATTTTGCTTATGAAGAGGACCTCTTCTTCAATTGTGGTCCTAGTCCGGATGTCGCTCTTGATAACGAGACGGACCTGGTCGCTTGTGGGAAATGTTATCATACCATGCATTATATGGCAAGCGATGGTTGATATGGGTAATGCGAAGAGTGACCGAGACCCATCTACCACTATTATCCTGGACCCATAGGTTGATCAAACGACATGTTATGCATACACCTCTTGCTATATATGCAGGAGGTATGGGTCACAACTTGATGCATTTAGTTTAGGGCTGAGAACCCTATTTTTCCCCTTCGAACGGAGCGTATTTTCGTATATCCACCTTCTTCCAAGGGGGAATCTATATGAGCTGGTTTGCTTGATTTTCTTTAGGCCAAGAGGGCCAGTTGTTTTAAGGTTTTAATGATCTATTTCCTTAAGCTAGGAGGGCAAGTTAGTTTTGTCATGTCATGTTTGATTTCTTTAGGCCAAGAGGGCCAGCTAGTTTGCAGTGAAATGTGCTATTTCTTTAGGCCAAGAGGGCCCTATGCCTGTTTGGTGTAGGTATAGTTAGTGGTTTTTTGTTGTAGTGATTGCATCATACAGGTTGACGAAGTCGCTGGAGGGAGCCTTTGCTGCGAAAAAGGTTCTTGTGGCCATTCCAGGTGGTTTCATCCCCTTTCCGAGTCTTTTTCCTTAATCAATTAATGATATATGTGTGTGTAAGGGTTACTTTCTTTTGTTTGTTAGGGACCGGCACTCGAGGCATGAAGTCCCAGGTTACGCTCTGTATCTCTGGGAGAGGTCTGAGTAGTTATTGCCTCCTGCAAAGGCATTGTCGGGCAATGAAAGACTTGTTTTAGAAGGCAATTCTAGTGACCCTGTTCTGCTGACCTCCTAGACGGCCATTCCAGGAGTTCCTGTTAGTTGTGAGGTAGTTAGAGAAGCCTACTAAGATAATGATGGAAAGAGGAAAAACCCTAAATATCTAAAAGACAATATATGAATCTACGGAGGTGTGTAAAAAAGGGTTCTAACCCCTATAAAAATGGAAAAGGAAAGAAAGAACAATCCTTGAGTTGTTGTTTATCGCCTTGCAAAGGCCTGATAGGTTCCTGGGGATGAGATAAGACCTGAGGCCGATGCTTTGTCTTCCGAGGGGGGGTGGCATCTAGCTGAAAAACAAAGAATACAATAAGGTTGGAGAAAAAATAAAAGTGAGCATGAGAAAAGGATTCAGTGTCGCCTTGCGAGGGCTTGGTAGGTTCTTGGGTACTGAGATAGGACCTGAGGCCAATGCCCTGTTCTCCTTGGGTCACTACGCTCAGCTCCCTCCTTTTTACATGCCCAAGTATGGAAAATAAGAGGCTAAAAGACCCAATATGCTAAAAGAAACTATTTCTTGATCAGGCTATAGGAGTTCTTGCCTAGTAGAAGCTCCTAGTTGAGTTGTCCTTAGTTAGGTAGGTAGTTTAGACCACCACTTAGGATGACCTCTTTGATAGTTCTTTTTATCTTGGCTGTGTTGGAGCAGTTGGTTAGTGACTAGCTTTGGACTTTCTGTCAGATTATGCTAGACCTACTCCTCGTGGACTCATGCCTTGGTTTTGTCAAGGGGGTAGGATGAGAGCTGTGTTGTGTTTTGTTGTGTATCTATTTTGTATCAGCTTGATGCTCATTGTGGTTGTGTTTATGTGCAGATTTGTTTGTGGGATTTGATGGGCTGAATCGCCCAATCTCATGGTCGCCAATGATAGATGATTTTTTATGCCGAGGAGTGCTTAAAAATAGCCAAAATTTTTGAATTTCAGAGGAAAAAAAAGACTTCGTCGAACGCGGCGGTGGCAATTAGTACGATTTTAAGCGGCAATGCCTGAAAGTGCTTAAAAGACCCACTAGAAGACATTTGGTGAATTTTCATAATTTTTTGGTGTGTCAGGCAAGACTCTAGGAGATGCCTGGTAGTGTGGGACTTCAAGACGAACTGTCATAATTTTTCAGACTTCTAATCGGGTACCGGACGATAAAATGGGAATGCCCGAGAGGCCAAGGCCAAAATGGCAAGTGAGAATGGACTTTAAAAGTCCAAAGGGCATGCCTTTTGGGGGCTCCCCAACCAAAAAACGAATTTGTTAGGGGTGTCAAGATTGTGGGAGAGAAGGAAGGAGTCTCACTTGTAGCTTTCTTGCTTGCACAATGGGGGAATATACACACAGGTGGAGGCTGAAAACAATTTTCCTCTTCTTAGTTGTGTAAGCTAAAAAGAACTCTAGTACGTAGAAATAGAAGAACCATATATATGGGTCTCAAACCAAACTCAACTAACTAAGGTGGCATACTAACTGAGCCACGAACTAGAGTAGATAAGGATAGCTGTCATCTAGCTATTATTCATGGGCTGTGTACCAACCGCATCTGCAGCAGCTAACAAGTCGGTGACATAAATGCACAACAGTCACCCTGGCATATCACGAGTGGAGCTCGATATCTCAACACTCCCCCTCGAGCTCAATCCCAATTCCTGCACACCAAGCAGGTCTTTGAAATTGTGCAGCTTCTCTGTGCCCAATGCCTTCGTAAATATGTCAGCTACCTGATCCTCTGAGCTGACATAAACTAGATCAATAAGACCTAGTAAAACCCTCTCCCGCACATAGTGATAGTGCACCTCAATGTGCTTTGTTCTAGCATGATAGACTGGGTTATTTGCCAAGTGTATACTACTCATGTTGTCACAATAAATGACAACTCGCCCATTTGTAGGAGGCTGATGCATATCATAAAGTAGCTTATGCAACCAAGCTACCTCACATGCAGCCACTGCTGCACCCTTGTACTCAGCCTCTGTGCTGGACAAGGCAACTGTAGGCTGTTTCTTGCTGCTCCAAGTGACTGCAGCACTCCCAAAAGAGAACACATATCCACTGGTAGATCGTCTATCAGAAATGCTACCAGCCCAATCAGCATTAGTGTATCCATGCAACTGTATCTGAACCTCAGTCTCATAAAGTAGTCCATACTGCAATGTGGACTTCACATACCTGAGTATGCATCTAGCCGCATCCAAATGCGGTTTTCTTGGAGCCTATATAAACTGACTTACCAATCCAACAGCATAGCTCAAATCTGGCCTGGTAATAGTCATATAAATCAAACTTCCTACTATGCGTCTATACATAATAGGGTCTTCCAGAAGCTCACCTGCATCTACGCTCAGCTTCACATTCTACTCCAAAGGAACTGAAATAGGCTTACAGCCTGTCATCCCATATTTGGATAGCATGTCCAATCCATACTGCCTCTGCAAGAGCCGTATCCCACTTGGTGATCTAATCACCTCAATGTCCAAGAAATAACGCAGCTCTCCCAAATCCTTCATCTCAAACTTCTGCTTCAATAGCATTTTCACATGAATGATATCTTCATCACTGTCACCTGTCATAATCAAATCATCAACATAAATGACAAGTAGTATAGTACCTTTCTCTGTTTTTCTCACATAAAGTGAAAAATCTGCCTTGGAAATCTGAAAACCAATAGTGACAAGATACTGTCCTATCTTGTCAGACCATGCTCTAGGTGCTTGCTTCAAGCCATACAAGGCTTTCTTCAACCTGCAAAACAAACTCAGGATGAACATCATGCACATAACCTGGTGGCTGCTCCATATAGACCTCTTCTTGCAAATCACTATGCAAGAAGGCATTCTTTACATCCATCTGATGTAAAGACCATCCCTTTGATGTAGCCATAGCAATGACTGCTCTTACGGTTTCCATCCTTGCAACCGGACTAAATGTTTCTTCATAATCAATGCCATATGTTTGTGCATACCCCTTGACTACTAATCTTGCCTTGTATCTATTCACAGAACCATCTGCATTGTGCTTCACCTTATAAACCCACTTACAACCAATTGCATTCTTATCTTTAGGCAAAGGTGCCAATTCCCATGTAGCATTTGCTTCCAAGGCATCCATTTCTTCATCCATGGCTTTCTTCCATTTTTCTTTTCCCATGGCTTGCTCAAAAGAAGTGGGTTCTGGTTCCTGTATCAGTTTGACCATATATGCATAGTAAACGGCTGTAAATCCATCATATTTCAGTCTGTCCACAGGATACCTAGCTCTGGTAGACATGTGCAAAGTAGGTTCACTCTAGGTGCTCTCAAAACATCCCTGGTATTTCTTACTCTAGGTGTAACAATAGAAGGAATACCCAACTCATCATCAATGCTCTGTTCTGAGCCACTGGATTCACCATCCACATAAGAGTGACCTGCATTCACATCAAACATGGGCTGATCTACCTTCTCTTTTCTTTTTCGTGATACCTGCATATCACTATCTGCATTACTTTGAGAAGATTCTCCTGATCTCAATCTGCGTGTCCATGGCGAAGAATGTGAACCACTGCTAGAGGACGCTCTAGGTCCACTAATATCTTGTGACTGCTGCTGTGAATTCTGTGCAGCATTACCATTTTTTGCATCTACATTATCAATCACATTTACTGGTTTATACCAGCTACTCATCTCATCAAAAACAACATCTCTGCTCACTGTAAACTTACGAGTAGAAGGTTTATAGCATCTATACCCTTTCTGCTCTGCAGAGAGTAACCAATAAAGATATACTTCTCAGCTTTTGGATCCAACTTGGATCTCAACTCATCTGGCACATGAACATAGGCAATGCAACCAAAAATCTTCAAATGAGAAATATCTGGTTTCCTACCAGTATACCTCTCCTCTGGAGTCATCCCATGTATTGCTACAGTGGGAGTCCTGTTCATTATGTAGACTGTTGTAGCAACTGCTTCAGCCCAGTAAAAATCTGGCAAGTCTTTTTCATTGAGTATAGCATGAGATACCTCTCCAATATGCCTGTTTTTCCTTTTTGCAATTCCATTTTGTTGTGGGGTATGACTGCATGAATATTTCTGCTTTATGCCATACTGCTGCAGGAACCTTACAAACTCATTTGAGAGGTACTCTCCCCCTCCATCTGACCTTAGGCATTTTATTTGCAGGCCTGATTCTTTTTCAACCATAGCTTTAAGAGTTTTGAAATGCCCAAAAACTTCACTTTTCTTTTTCATAAAATACACCCAAACTTTTCTGCTATAGTCATCAATAAAAGTGACAAAATAATGACAGCCTCCAAGAGATGCAACTTTAGTAGTCCACACATCAGAGTGGATTAATTCCAATGGCTTCTTACTCTCTTGAACATGTCTAGGAAATGGTTTCCTTGCATGTTTTCCAAACTGACAGGCTTTACATACCTTATGCATTTCTGCAACCTTGAATTTAGGCAATCCTACAACAATATTTTGGGCCTGCATTGATTTAAGTCATTGTACATTAACATGACCAATGCGTTTATGCCAGATATCAATATCTGCAAGTGCACTGGTCCCATGTGCAAACATTGCTGCACTCAATTCAGGCATGTCTGCATCCAACGTAAACATTCTGCCCTTCTTCTTTCCTTTTGCTATCAAGCGACCTTTATTTTTCATATCCTCAACAAAGCATCCATGAGGATTAAATCTGACCTGCAAGCCGTGCTCAACCATTTGACTAACAGAAACCAGATTCTTGGTGATATTTGGGACATGAAATACATCCGATAGGTATTTCTTTTTCCCATCCTGCATAGACAAATGAAATTTTCCAATCTGCACAATAGGATGTGCAGTATCATCACCAGTCTCCACAAATCCTGGTTTTTCCATTTTCCTTGCATCTTACATCCATTCTGTATGACCTGTCATGTGGTTTGACGCACCTGAGTCAACATACCACACTTCATTGCTTTCTTCTGCACTCACAGAATTGTTCATGTGCTGCACCATAAACAAATGCTCATTTCTGTCATCACCCTGTCTACTAGAAGATGCATAATTCCCTTGTTGCAATTTTCCATTCATGATGTCATTCTGCTTTTTATAGCAGTCTTTAGCCATATGACCCATTTTACCACAATAGTAGCATTCAACATTGCTGTTTGCATTTTGGCCTCTTTGCCATCTACCACGACCTCTTTGGCTCCCCCTACCTCTAGAGTTACCACGTCCTCCTCCATAGGACTGGTTTTCTTGAGTTTGCTGCATATTCTGATTTCTACCACGGCCTCCAGATCGGCCTCCTCTACCTCTGTCTCTACCTCTTCCAGTATTTGAGTAGAAGACAGCTTCTTTTGAAGTTCCTCCTGAAGAAGATGCACCACCATTTCTCTGCTCCTCAAAATCAGGAAATCTTTCACGGACGTAAATCGATGTTCAGAAGTGTGCATAATCCTTTCCTAGACCATTCAAGGTCACAGAAACTAAATCATCATCTTCCATTGGCGACCCAATGGAAGCAAGTGCATCTGCAATCTTCTTCACCTTCATGTGGTAGTCATTGATGCTCATACTTTCTCTTTGCACATTGTGCAACTCTTGCTTGAGCTGCATTTTCCTGGCTTGCGTATTTGTGCTATACATTTTTGACAAAGTATCCCATGCCTCATTTGGCGTACGTGCATCCTGAATATGCACAATCACAGAGTCTGAAATACTGATAGACAGCCAGTACATAACTTTTTTGGCTCTCTCATGCCATCCTTTAAATGCCTGCATTTGTTGTTGATTGGGAACATCAGGAAGAACTGGTTCTTCTTCGTTTCTTGCAACGAATTCCCAATATCCTTTTCCCATAAGGAAATTCGTCATTCTAAACTTCCATGCTTGGAAGTTGTTCTTGTCAAGCTTTTTAGTGACAATCTGTGAAAGAGAATCAGACGCCATTACAGAACACTGCAAGAAATTCTGTCACTGCAAAAAACACAGCTTCAGCCTCACAAGGGCAAATCTGCAAAAGTGACGAAAGTGGTATTTGACCACACAGTCACTTCCTAGTGACGATTTTCCATCAATAGGCAACAAGGATGATTCTGTAACTCCCAATGTCTCTGCACACAGGCATACGATGCAATTTCTATGGTAACTTTTCACCGACCTGTAGAACAGTGGTCGCATAGCAAAAAATGGGCCTTTTCTTGAGTGCGTGCGAAAAACTTCCACCTCCAAAACAGGTGCCAAAATGGCCTCGAATCAAAAAAATAGGGCAACCTAGGGCTAAAGCCCTATCCCACAGCATATACTGCCCTCTTGCTACACCGCGAAGGGCGTCTCAATCTGAGACAATGCACTCTTGCACTTTCCGGCTGTGCTACCTGCATAGACTTGCTCCCAAAAACAGAAAAATGAAAGCAACACTGGTCCTCTTACCAGAGCACCGCGAACTTGGTTTGCTTTCTTGAGCTCCTTACCACGAACAAGGCTCTGATACCATGTCAAGATTGTGGGAGAGAAGGAAGGAGTCTCACTTGTAGCTTTCTTGCTTGCACAATGGGGGAATACACACACACAGGTGGAGGCTGAAAACAGTTTTCCTCTTCTTAGTTGTGTAAGCCAAAAAGAACTCTAGTACATAGAAATAGAAGAACCCTATATATGGGTCTCAAACCAAACTCAACTAACTAAGGTGGCATACTAACTGAGCCACGAACTAGAGTAGATAAGGATAGCTATCATCTAGCTATTATTCATGGGCGGTGTACCAACCGCATCTGCAGCTAACAAGTCGGTGACATAAATGCACAACGGTCACCCTGGCATATCACGAGTGGAGCTCGATATCTCAATAGGGGGGAGGGGACATCATTTTTTTCGGCATGGCAGTCTGATGAAGGTGCCATTATTCTAATTGCTTGAGAGATGGGCTATGGAGGCTGTAAACAACCCCCTAACCGGTCTACACTCAATCTTCACTCCCTATCACTCCAGACCACGCGTGGAATGGCTGCTTGCTTGTGGAGATCAGAATTCAGTATTTCTCTCTCCTCTTTCTCTCTCCTGCATGGAGGCACTTCATGTGGCAAGAATCAAGAAGAGAATCGGGAGATGGATGCTTGTCCGGGAGGCATCGGATTGTTCCAAGAGGCTGAGGAGGCTAAAGGCTGAAGATCTATCCTGAAATCCATGGCTGGTGGATCAATACGGAGTCCCAATTAATTATTCAAAAAATCCGAAACATGCAAAAAGGCAGTATGCTCTATTTCATGAAAGAATTTTGCTTGTTTTTTATCGTTCATGGTCTAAATGGTGTGCACATGGGCTGAAATTTTATTTGAATGTTCCTTGCATTATCTTTGAGGGTTGCAAACACTGTTATGTAGAATCCATATTGATTTACAGCAATTATAAATTTTCAAAACCCGAAAAAATACTAATTTTGATGAAAATTTATAGTTTTTGTGATTTTGAGTGGAAAAAAATGAGTGGACATGGGATAAATAAGGAAAAATGCTGAGTTTCTATTTTTTCTATTTATTTTTAATAAAAAATTACCTATTTTCTATTAAAAATAAATAGAAAAAATAGAGAAAAATAGAAAAAAATGAGTTTCTTGCGTTTAAAAAAATAAAAAAATAAGATTTATGTATGTGAATGTCTGACGGGGCTGAAGCATGAGGTTAAGCCTCAGTTTTGCCTTGTCCTTTGTGTTAAAGTGCGTATTTATTGCTTTTACATATAAAAAATGACATAAAAGAACCTCTACACTATGCACCGCATCAAAATTTAAACGGTGAGGCAGAGGATGATGTTATACCATAGTTTAAGCGCTGAAATAATAAAAAGTTTGATTGTTCTCTTTATGCATAACATTTAGGATGTAGTTTGTTTGAAAATAATGGATCTAGCAGCACGAGGTTTGCCTTGGAGCCATGTTCTTGTAACGAAACATTGCGTATTAGCAGAAATTCATTAAAAGGGTTGTTTTTGCATGACATATAGGCTAATTTTATACCATAATTCTTTGTGTACAAAACAATAAATTGTTCATCATTGCATGAATCATATACACATGGTATCTATTCCTGGTATGCATAGCACTTTTTTGATGTATAAATGACCCACCACGCTGGAGAGAGTAAGGCAATCAAGCTGTAGGTCTAGACTGTGGGTCCAAGGGGACAAGTAAGTGAGGACTGGTACATTCCTGGAATGATATAATATTGGTACCAAGAGCAGTGTCTATTTCGTATGTGTTATATGTGTTAGCGATACATCGAGGGGCTAATCCCCATTGGCAAGCTAGGTTGCTTGTTTTCCCATTTTCCTTCGGGTTAGGGTTTGTACCCTACCGACCCTAATTATCCTTACCTTAGGTCTCCTTGCAAGATAGATCATGGACAACCCCGTTGTCCTTGGTTGGTCAACTTGCTGGTTATCTCCTAGATCCCTCGAAGTACCTATGTACCTTTATATTTGATCTTAATCGATCAAGATTGTATATCCCTTTGACCATGGTTGGTCAAAATGGTTCTGTTTAGAACAGTTCCTACTATGTCTTAAGTATAATCTTCTTAAGCCCTCTTAATAATGCTCATAGGCGCTTAAGCTTTTACCTATCCCTCTTGAAGTCACCAAGGACTTTGACATGGGATTCATGGATCTCAGTTCCATTTGGTAAATTACAAACAATGTTGAATTTTCCCAACAACTTTAATGCACGCGACCTAATGCCATGCCTTCATTTCAATGCTTACAATTTTGATATAATCCATACGTTATTTTATGCCACACATGCGAAGGTACTTTCTATGCATGCAATCTTAATATTATCCTCTCTATAATTATTTACATGATCTATAACCTTCTTGAATGTCTAACTTTATGTGATCATTGTATGAGTCTAACTGCACTTTAATCTTTCTGTAGTTTATTACATCCATCTTGCAATATGGAGATGCACTTTGTTTCTTCAATGTCCTCTGAAATGCATTTTAAGAAAGAATTTGTGCAAGAAACAATGCACTTTATGCATGAATTCTTGCAAGACATTTTTGGTAATTCACGATGCAACTATCTAATCAATTTCACCTATTATGATGTCATCTTACAACGGAAATTATCTTACTCGTTACATACACCACAACTAAGTTCATACCTAGGAAATTATCAAACACGCAATTAATGTGATGCATGTGAATATGATTTTTCATCGTGAAGATTATAACCTATGACTTAGTAATAGAGCAACCTGGGTTTGGAGTGATGCCATGATTCCAGTGGTATTGATGCCTGATGAACCGTTCGCGGTTGCGGTGCCACCATGATTTAGACCTCCATGATTTGTGATTGCGGTTGTGGTGCCACCTTGATTTGAACCTCCATCCACACTTGCAGGGTTTCCGGCCATCTTTGTGGAACTACGCTTCGAGGCCATACTCAAAGACACGTGTATGAGTGATAGAGTTCTCGCACTCTCCTATGCAAAATTCTTGCCGCCTCTCCTTGAGTGGAGAAAAGATAATGAAGGGGAGTGTATTTTCAGAATTTCTTCTTCTCTTCTTCTCCTCTCTCTCTTCTTCTTCTTCTTCTTCTTCTTCTTCTTCTTCTTCTTCTTCTCTCCCTCTTCTTCTTCTTTTCTTCTTCTTCTTCTCTCTTCTTCTTCTTCTTCTCTTCTTCTCTTCTTCTCTTCTCCTTCTCTCTCTCCCTCTTCTTCTTCTTTTCTTCTTCTTTCTCTTCTTCTCTTCTTCTTCTCCTCTCTCTCTCTCTTCTTCTTCTTCTCTTCTTCTCCTTCTCTCTCTCTCTCTCTCTTTGTCTCTCTCTCTCTCTCTCTCTCTCTCTCTCTCTCTCTCTCTCTCTCTCTCTCTCTCTCTCTCTCTCTCTCTCTCTCTCTCTCTCTCTCTCTCTCTCTCTCTCTCTCTCTCTCTCTCTCTCTCTCTCTCCCCTTGTGATAATGATGATGGGGGGGGGGGGGGGTTTTGCTGCCTGATGACGAGGAGGAGCTTCTTCCGTTGATGAGGGATGAGAGGCCTGCTGCCGTCGAGACCACCAGGGGGTGAGGGCACTGCCTTTCAGCCCCACTAGGGGGGCTCCCTTTTATAGAGAGGGGAGAGGGAGGTGGTATGGGGGGGGGAGGGAGACGGCCGTTCACAGCCACCACCCCTTCCACCTAGGGCTGCATGCCCCCCTCTCTCACTTTACTCACACACACACACTCTCTCTCTCTCTCCTCACCATGCAGTCGGCAAGGGGAGAGAGGGAGAGAGTTAAAAAAAATTGTCCTAAATTTAAGAAAAATTAAGGGGGGTTCTCATGAGGGGAGGCACAGGGGATATTACATCCTCTCCCCCTTAGAGGAATCGAGATGTCCTCACCTCAAGAAGACCTAGGGGTATTATTGGTTGAGAGTATTTTTAGCCATCCAGGTGGCATCCTCTTCTGGATAATCTTTCCACTGGATGAGGTATTCTCTCAAGGTCCTTGATCTCAAACGCCTCTCCCTAACATCTAGGATTCTATCATGCTGTAGCTCAAGGACTCCTTGGCTAGCCATTACAATTTGCTGATCATCAAGTACATGATTCGGATTAGGTAGATACTTTTTCAATAGGCTAACGTGGAATACATTATGAATCTTTAGAGTTGCGGGTAGCTGTAGTCTGTAAGCATTAGACCCTAGGCACTTGGTGATATTATAAGGTCCACAATACCTCGAACTTAGCTTCTTGTATTATCCCAAGGACAATGAACTCTTTTTAGGGAGTACACGGATGAAGACCATATCACCTTCAACGAAGGATCTGTCTTGCCATTTCAAGTCAGCATAAGCCTTCTATCTATCCTTGGCAGCTTCAATGTCTTGTCTTATTGATTTGATTTGATCATCCATGTCTTCTAGCATCTGCCTTGAAGCTTCTACCCTTAAAGTTGGATCTGAGAAGTTCAAAGGGGTACGACAATCATGCCCATACAATGCTTGGAAAGGGGTCATCTGAATACTCTATTGGTAAGAAGCATTGTAGGCAAACTCAACTAGTGGTAAGTATTGAATCCACCTTTCGGGTTCGCGACAGTAGTATGGCCTAAGCATATCTTCAATGACTTGATTGACTCATTCTATTTGACCATCAGTTTGGGGATGGTAAGATGTACTAAAATAGAGTTGAGTTTCAATAGCCTCAAAGATAGCCCTCCAAAAGTGTGATGTGAAAAGAGAGACATGATCACTAATGATTCTTCTGGGTAACCCATGAAGTTTGAATATTTCCTTGATGAATAATCTTGCGATATCTGAAGCTTTATAGTTTGTCTTGACAGGGATGAGATGTGCGACCTTGGTGAGCATATCTACTATAACCATAATAGAGTTATATCCTCCCTGAACTTGGGGTAAGCCAACAATGAAGTTCATACTAATGAACTCCCATTTCATTTGGGGAATGTCAAGTGGTTGCAATTTCCCAGGCATTTTGACATGTTCTGCCTTAATGCGTTGACAAGACAACAAACATTCCGTGACATATTTGAGTATGTCTCCCTTGAGCCTTTCCCAATAATAGCTCTTATGTCTGCATTAAAGGTCTTGGCATAACCAGAATATCCTAATAAAGGGGAGTCATGGGCTTCCCACAATATCTTCTGCTTGAGAGTTTGGCTTGCAGGGATACATAATCTTGTGCTAAAGTAGACAAGCCCACTACTGATGGAGAATTCTTGATACTTCGTCTTTAGCTTCAGGTCTTGATCCTTGATGGGGATCTCCCTTAGCATTTTCTAATAGACTGGGTCATGATATGCCCCTTCTTTTGCTAGCTCAAGGATCGGGTTGTTTGGCATTGATATCTTTGTGGCTAGTGACCTTGCTGTTGATGGATCTTGTAAAATGAGAGAATTTAGAAATGCCTGCTGAGTGCATCGGCAACTACATTCTCTTTTCCAGGCCTATATTTGATTTCAAAATCATATTCTTCCAGCACTTCGATCCATTGACATTGCCTCATATTGAGCTCATTCTAGGTGAAGTTCCATTTAAGACTCTTGTGGTCCGTTACTAAGGAAAATTTGTTACCTAGCAAGTAATGTCTCCAAAGTTTGAGAGCATGGATGACAGCCAATAGCTCCAGGTCATGGGTAGCATAATTCCTTTCATGGCTCTTCAATTTTCTTGAAGAATTACGGGATGAACTTCTTGCATAGGTACACATCCTAAAGCAAGTGAGCTAGCATCAGTTACTACTTCAAACTCCTTACTAAGATCAGGAAGTTTCAGGATGGGTGTTGATACTAAGCTTTGCTTTAGTTTGTCAAAGCTGGTCTATTTAGCAGGTGACCATGCAATTGCTACTTACTTCTTTAGTAGATCACTCAAAGGTGCTGCAATTAAAGCATAATCTTTGATGAAAATCCTGTACCACCCTATCAACCCAAGAAAACTTCGTATTTCTTTGATAGAAGTTGGTGTTGGCCATTCCAGACCTTAGTTGGATCTACTAAAATTCCTTCTGTTGATACAATGAATCCCAGATATTCAATCTGTCGCTTGAAAAATGTGCACTTCTTCTTCTTGGCATAAAGCTTGTGTGCTCTCATTGTTTCAAGAACAATGCGAAGCTGGGGTTCATGATCCTTTTCCTGTTTTGAGTGGACTAGGGTATTGTCAAAGAAGATGAGTACAAAGGCATCAAGATAGGGCCTAAAGATATCCTGCATTAATATGTTGAAGGTAGCAAGAGCATTTGTCAGCACGAATGACATTACTAGGAATTCGAAGTGTCCATACCTTGTACTGAATGTGTTCTTCGGGATATCTTCTTCTTTGATCCTTATCTGGTAATATCTAGATTTGAGATCTATCTTTGAGAAGATATTTTCCCCTTGAAGGCGGTCAAGTAATTCATCTATTCTTGGAATGGGGTATTTATTTTTTATGGTTGCTTGATTCAACCCTCTGTAGTCAATGCATAGGCGAAGCATTCCATCTTTCTTCTTTTGGAACAACACTGGAGCTCCCCATGGTGAACTACTAGGACGGATGTAGCCTTGATCTAACAGTTGCTTGAGTTTCTCTTTCAGTTTGATAGCTTCTAGAATGGACATCTTATACGGCCTCTTTGCGACCGGTGTAGCTCCTGGCACAAGTTTGATTTCGTGGTCGACTTCCCTTTGGGGAGGAAGTTCCGTCAGATCTTCAGGAAATACGTCTGCGTATTCATTTAACCATGAAGGTTCTTCTCCAGATTCCTGATTCTGATCTAGCTTATTCAGTTTAATCAAATAGACAGGTAGGCCCTTTTGAACGCCTTTTATTATCCATGTTGCTTTTGCCAACTGTATTTTTGGCTTACTAGCCTTGCCTTGAGTCGTGACTAGTTCCCCTTCAAAATTGCAGAAGGAGACTTGGCCCTTCCCACAGTGGATGTGTGCATCATTGGGTATTAGCCAATCCATTCCGAGTAAACATTCGTGGACACCTAGGTTCATTACCTTGAATCTCACAAAAGTGGACTTCCCACCCAGTAGGAATTTCACCTTAGCAATTTGCCTAGTACAAGTGACTTCACGACCATTTGCTAATTCCACAAGTAAATTAGGTGCATCTATTGTAGTTATCCCTAATCTTTTTGCACAGATTGGTGAAATGAAGGAATGTGTAGTGCCACAGTCAATCAAGGTTTTGAACCTTTTACCTCGATATTTTGATGGAGTTTGAATCACTGAGAATTGGCAATTTGGACCCTTCTTGTGAAGAGTGGCGTGAACCGTTGCCCTCTCAATGTCAGCATCCATGGATGGATCTTCTTCATGGTCTAGTTCATTGTTGGAAACACTAGAGGTTCTCCCTCTAGCCATAACGGTGGTTCCTTGGCCATGAGCGGCTCTATTTTGACCTTGGAATTGCCCCTGGCGATGTCCTCAACCAAGCTTGGGACACTCCCTCTTGAAGTATCCGGGCTCGTTGCAATGGAAGCAATGTGGGTTGCGATCATTGCTTTATGTTGGAACAAAGTTGTTGATAGTATTGGCCCTAGCTTTCTTTCTTTGGCCCTGATTTTGACCCTGTGCTCTCTTAGTCTGAGCCTTAAACATACCTTTATTCTGATCTTTGTAAGGACAAATCCTATTGTTCCTTGGTTTGGTCTGCACCTCCTGTATTATTGGAGCAGCTCGAATACACATGTTGTGTCATATCCATTGGGGGTGCATACTTTAGGAGTGAAATGAACTTCGAATAATATGCTTCAAGGGATTATCCTAGCTTCTTCAAGTCATAGAATTCATTCATCTTTTGTGTGCGGTAGGCAGGTGGCAGATACCTTCCTCGCACAGCTTCCTTAAGCTTATCCCAAGTGATTGTCCCCTCCGAGATCGCTTGGTCTCTGCACCACTGCTTCTACCAAAGTCTCACTTTGCTTGTAAGCTTAAGTTTGGCGAGCATGGCTTGGTTAGCAAGTGTAGTTCCTACTGCCTCAAAATACTCCTCCATGGACTCAATCCAGATCTCGGCGTCGGCTTGAACAGTCCTTCCCTTCAAACTCGGGTGGCTTAATTTGTTTGAGAATGAATTTCTTCTCTTGAACCACAGCTAGGCTTAGTGCAGGAGTCAGATTTGGAACCTGCGCTTGGGGTTGCATCTGAACAATAAGATTCTTCATGTTAACATTTTATCATACATTCCCTATTATGTTAATATGACTAGCACAACTTTTAGCTAAGTGATTTAATCACTTAACACCTTAGCTAACATTTATGATCAAGATAGACAATTGTAAAAAGTCTTATTTATTCATGAGGGCATAACCCCCTGAGTACATTTATTTTGGATAAGTAGGACAGGCTGATTGATACATCAATTTGGGAAAGATAGGCTTGTGTTACAATCAACTATAGAGACGGAACAATAATATGGAGTGGGGTCATGGATTTTCAAGAAACGGTAAGTCATAGGAAGCTTGGGGTATCCCTTCCTTTGATACCCGTTCTTCTCATAGTGCCCTAACACTTTGATTTTGTTAGCAAAGATCACCTGGGTCACTTCTTCATAGACATACTTGTTCTGCTTGACTTGCTGACCGCTAACGTGCAAAGTTGCATTTACGCGAGCTTCAACAAAGATGAACAGCTTCACGATCTTTAAATCCTCCATCCACTTGATTTTCTTCAAGTTGGTCTGAAGGTACGCAAGTCGGTGGGCTGCTATGTAGTATATTCCTGAGTCTCCCATCCATATCCACTCCGCATACAGAGGCGAAGGGTTATAGATGCGGTCCAGAATATCCATCATGCCAAGCCTATGATGATAATTCAAAGCATGCATTGCAGTCATGAACATGACTTGGAACACCAAGAACTTGCTCCATGCTTTGTGACTCTGCAACCCAGCATCCATAAGTGAGTAAAGAAATGTTTTCAACAGAAAACACTGCTCTATTCCACTCACCTTCCCCTGACTATCCCCTTATTCCCTTTATTTTCCTCCATTAAGTCCCCTTGTAATCCTTGGATCTCATTGGTTCGCTTTGATACCAACTGTAACGTGTCCGCTCATCCACTTGTGGGACACGTCTTAGCAGCCCATCGGGAAGAGAGTCTAGAAAGCGTCGCCTGGCACTCACAAGGAATGTCATAGGGTTTGTGATCTAGGTCTTCCCGAGTCTTCCCCGAGAGCAAGTATCCAGTTGTTCCCACTTAGGACCGACCTGAAGTCAAGGTTTCTTTCCTATCAGCAAAGTATCTAGGAAGCAGCTAGCATCGAGCTCCATATGACCCACTTTGAGTAGGAACAATAGAGTTGAAGCAGATTTAAGTTGCACTTGGTTCATGGAGAATGGGAAACGAGAGGGATGCAAAGCTCAACCTCTTTGCCCATAAGGCATAGTCCCATTCCGCTCCCCTAAAATAGCATAGATTGGGATTCTACTCTACTGACGGTAGGTCTTCACAGTTTTGTTATCATGACTTTTGAGAAAAGTTCCCAACTAACTGGGACCACCCTTCCATAGGACAGACCCAAGTCACGTCCATGGCACTTTCCTCGGTTTACTTAGTTGTTTAATTACCTACCACATTATGTTTGACATGCAAAAGCAGCTTCCTTAATTAGTCAATTTAAACATAGGTTCCTTCACGTAACTTAGGCGCTGACACAAAAACAATGTCAAGCAAGTTCCTTTTTCAAATATCCAATCTTTATATATCATAGTCTTGGAATACATCAAGTATCATGCCCGAAGACTATCCCAGCAATCAACAGGATTGCTACTCCAAGTTTCGCCCGTAGACTAGTACACGGGCCTCGAGATCCCATCTCAAGTCACGTCGGCCTCTTGTGCGAGATCCGGAGGCAAGGAATTTATAGCCAGAGTCTCCCCTGGCACCCAAGCATCCTCACGCTCCAAGCAGTACCCACGGAGAGACCTCTCATGGTGGGTTCAATCCATATACCCGGCGCGGCTAAAAACCCCCTTGGATAGGGCCAAGCAGGCAGTCGGAGGTAACTAAACCTGCCACTCCCTCTAGGTCTTTAACTTGAAGCATTAAGTGTTTTTCCTTGAATTAGTTTCTTGAGCAAAGAAGTTTAAACAATGCACCCAAGTGTACAATCACGATCATTTCAATGGTCGTTCGTACGACCAACTGCTAAGGTGTGATTCCTTTTTCCCGAATGCTCCTAGCATTCGGTCTTGGGTCATTTGCGACTTGGAAAAATTCCAGGGGCTTGACAAGCTAGGTTGCTTGTTTTCCCATTTTCCTTCGGGTTAGGGTTTGTACCCTACCGACCCTAATTATCCTTACCTTAGGTCTTCTTGCAAGATAGATCATGGACAACCCCATTGTCCTTGGTTGGTCAACTTGCTGGTTATCTCCTAGATCCCTTGAAGTACCTATGTACCTTTATCTTTGATCTTAATTGATCAAGATTATCTATCCCTTTGACCATGGTTGGTCAAGATGGTTCTGTTTAGAACAGTTCCTACTCTATCTTAAGTATAATCTTCTTAAGCCCTCTTAATAATGCTCATAGGCGCTTAAGCTTTTGCCTGTCCCTCTTGAAGTCATCAAGGACTTTAACATGGGATTCATGGATCTCAATTCCATTTGGTAAATTACAAACAATGTTGAATTTTCCCAACAACTTTAATGCACGCGACGTAATGCCATCCCTTCATTTCAATGCTTACAATTTTGATATAATCCATACGTTATTTTATGCCACACATGCGAAGGTACTTTCTATGCATGCAATCTTAACATTATCCTCTCTGTAATTATTTACACGATCTATAACCTTCTTGAATGATCTAACTTTATGTGATCATTGTATGAGTCTAACTGCACTTTAATCTTTCTGCAGTTTATTACATCGTTGCGATATGGAGATGCACTTTGTTTCTTCAATGTCCTCTGAAATGCATTTTAAGCAAGAATTTGTGCAAGGAACAATGCACTTTATGTAGGAATTCTTGCAAGACATTTTTGGTAATTTACGATGCAATTATCTAATCGATTTCACCTATTATGATGTCATCTTACAACGGAAATTATCTTGCTCATTACATACACCACAACTAAGTTCATACCTAGGAAATTATCAAACATGCAATTCATGTGATGCATGTGAATATGATTTTTCACCGTGATGATTATAACCTACGACTTAATAATAGAGCAATCTGGGTTTGGTGTGATGC
The DNA here is from genome assembly GCF_053477565.2 of Lygodium microphyllum. NCBI lineage: Eukaryota > Viridiplantae > Streptophyta > Polypodiopsida > Schizaeales > Lygodiaceae > Lygodium > Lygodium microphyllum. Next base: position 128,269,981 of record NC_141149.1, read on the forward strand.
CGTGATTCGAGTGGTATTGATTCCTGATGAATCATTCGCAGTTGCGGTGCCACCTTGATTCGAACCTCCATCCACACTTGCAGGGTTTTCGGCCATCTTTGTGGAACTACGCTTCAGGGCCATACTCGAAGACACGTGTACGAGTGATAGAGTTCTCGCACTCTCCTATGCAAAATTCTTGCCGCCTCTCCTTGAGTGGAGAAAATATAATGAAGGGGAGTGTATTTTCAGAAATTCTTCTTCTTCTTTTTCTCTTCTCTTTTTCTCCTCTCTCTCTCTTCTTCTTCTTCTTCTTCTTCTTCTCTTCTTCTCCTTCTCTCTCTCCCTCTTCTTCTTCTTTTCTGCTTCTTCTTCTCTCTTCTTCTTCTTCTTCTTCTCTTCTTCTCTTCTTCTCTTCTTCTCCTTCTCTCTCTCCCTCTTCTTCTTCTTTTATTCTTCTTTGTCTTATTCTCTTCTTCTTCTCCTCTCTCTCTCTCTCTTCTTCTTCTTCTTCTCCTTCTCCTTCTCCTTCTCCTTCTCTCTCTCTCTCTCTCTCTCTCTCTCTCTCTCTCTCTCTCTCTCTCTCTCTCTCTCTCTCTCTCTCTCTCTCCTCTTGTGATAATGATGATGGGGGGAGGGGGGGTTTCGCTGCCTGATGACGAGGATGGGCTGCTTCTATTGACGAGGGAGGAGAGGGTTGCTGCCGTCGAGACCACCAGGGGGCGCTGCCTTTCAACCCCACGAGGGGGGGGGGCTCCCTTTTATAGAGGGAGGGGAGGGAGGTGGTATGGGGGGGAGACGGCTGTTCACAACCGCCACCCCTTCCACCTGGGGCTACATGCCTCCCCTCTCTCTCTCTCTCTCTCTCTCTCTCTCTCTCTCTCTCTCTCTCCCTCCCTCCCTCCCTCCCTCCCTCCCTCCCTCCCTCCCTCCCTCCCTCCCTCCCTCCCTCCCTCCCTCCCTCCCTCTCTCTCTCTCTCTCTCTCTCTCTCTCTCTCTCTCTCTCTCTCTCTCTCTCTCTCTCTCTCTCTCTCTCTCTCTCTCTCTCTCTCTCTCTGCCCTGTAGTCAATAGGGGGAGAGAGGGAGAGAGTAAAAAAAAATTGTCCTAAATTTAAAAAATTTTAAGGGGGGTTCTCATGGGTGGAGGCACGGGGGGGCATGGGGGATATTACAAAATGAATGACCCCTTTTGTGATCCTCTTGTTTCAAATGGCCACCAAATATTAGGAAGAACGTGACTTGCATTTATTTAGGGGGCCAAAATTGGATTTTGCCTTACAAGTATAGGGGTCAATGTGGTGCACTCCCCTTTGTCTCCCATTCATTTTGAACCAAGTGCAATCCAAGTCCACCTTAGTTTGAGTGATTATGTGAGAAGTGAGAACTCAAAATACTGATGCTAATAGCTGACCAATAGGTGACTTGACCAATATTAGGAACCCAAAACTCAAGTCGATCCTTCTGGGAACAATCAAAAAGTTCCATTACAAGAGGTAGACTCAAGCAAGCCTAGGCAGCAAACTCTAAGGCATTCCACGGAGACCGAACTAGTGATTACTAAAAATGTGCCAACAAGGAAGCGGCTTGAGGAAGCACATCACACATTTGCATAACCAACCCTAAAGACAGTCAAACAAAATAAAGGTATATATACAAAGTGATGAGAGTATATGTCATGGTGACATAAGCCCCTTTCATGAACTTGACTACTCATGAACAACTTCATGCAAATCCAAAGTAAGCATCGCTGTTGATGGCTGAGTTTCAGGTTGATCCACATGATCTACATCACTAGTAGAGACAAGAATTGAATCAATAGCCATATCATGAATTTTAGCCACTATAAGATTAGGAATCTCAATGTGCTAACCTATATTAAAAAGAATATCTACAATTTCAAATTTAGATACATCAATAGATCTTTGAGCATCCACTTCATCATTCTTCTTTCCATCATGCAAGGTACATAATACTCCAACCATCCTATCATGCACAGCTTGCATTGTTTCAACTCTTTCTTGAAGCCTATTTTTCTATTGTATTAAAGCTTCAAGATTTTCAAAAACAAAGCCTTGTTGGAAAACTCCATAAGATCTATCTATTATCACTTGTGACATTTGATTGTCCATCATCACTTGCTATTGATCATGCATGTGTTTTGTTAAAGATGCTTTTGTTATATTCAAATCATCCTTCACAGCTAAAGGGTATATTTAAATGGACCTTGAACATATATGATATAGAGTGTGTACATATAATGAACCCCTTGAACCAAAATTTAACCATTTAAAAAAATCATCCTACATAGAAACATCCATACCCATTTTGGCATCATGAATATGGTGCTCATAGAAAGTCAACTACTTACCATCATCCTAAGTATAATTTTCATTATCATTTACCTAAAATTCATCATCATGGGATCTATTAAATCCAAGATTGCATTTTCAACCTGTTTTGAATTCTTTGCTTGCCATGATTCATAACATTACTTTGTCCTTCCCCCATAAACTTTTTCTAACATTCGAATCGATCTCCAAGACAAAACATACAATGTTGTAAGAATAAATCTGATGTGAATCTTTTGGGTCATTCTTCTAATGGTAGGCACATCGATTTCAACCATAAGTCTATCATGCAAAATTTCTATCCTGAAATCAGGTAGGCATAGCACTATTTTCTACAAACCACAAAATTCCATAGGTATCTCAAGTAATAGCATCAATTTTTATGAAGAAAATGAATTTTTCCATGAACCATTTTAGATTATCTTTGTGGAATGGATCAAGTTGATGGAGCATGTACTAATATCATAGGTATTTGGAGTAGTAGCATCAATCTTTATGAAAAGAAGGAATTCTTTCATGAACCATTTTACATTACCCTTGCAAAGTGGATCCAATTGATGGAGCATGTACTAATATCATAGGTATTTGGAGTAGTAGCATCAATATTTATGAAAAGAATGAATTATTTCATGAACCATTTTACATGGTCCTTGCAAAGTGGATCCAATTAATGGAGCATGTACTTATTCCTTGTACTTATGGGTGGCCCAATTTCTACTTGCATAGCCTCATCAATACGTTGCCCATGTTTAACATTGTCATTGAAGATAATATGGAAAACATTACCAACAAGTGAAGGGGAAAATTCGACAACCATCCCTATCTTTCTTATTATATCCATTTCAGATGCAACATAAGGATTATTGGCTCGTTGCCCCCATGGCAATTCAGCAAAGTGAAGAAGGTCAATTTTCATAATCCAAACATGTGTATTTGCACCACCAGCATATGTAGATGAATTGCACAATCCAAAAATGAGTATACTGCTCACTGAATAAAGGCATGCAGGCTCTCTAGGCATGTCTATTGGTTATGTGGATGCTTGTCATGGATGTATATGTATGGTTGTGCTCTCATTGAGCTTTGAGCTTTGATCTTGAGCTCTTTCACATACACTTCATAGTGGCTATTTGCTTCAATGGTTATTTCAGTGATTTTCCACTCACAAGCTTGGTTACCTATTGGATGTATATACTCTTGAATGTTCACTTGATATATCTTGGGTTCCCATATACTTTAATCTCTATATATTGAGTTTGGTTTTCTCATTGGCTATTCCAATTTGCTTCCAATGGGAGCACTTTGGCATTTTATTTGTTTTGCATGGACTCTTGAGTCACTGGGAGACTCTTACATGCTCATTGGTTTATGTATACATTATATTTGTAGACATTGATGATTGTGGGTAGAGTTTGATTTGATTTGATACCTAGTACTTAATCATATCAAATGGGTTGTCGATGGTGGATACACGCTATGTTTATGTACATGAGCTTTACTATTCATATGTTCTGAGTTTGGTTGCACTTCGTTGGATCTCCATGTTGCTTGAGGTATCTCTTATGCACAGTTAGTTTAGGTACATGGTTTCTTGTTGGTTGGGATGTATCTATGTACATGACATACTTTGGTTCTCTAATAGTACTTAGTACTTGGAGGTTCATGCTCTTTTTTGTATATACTGCTAGTTGCATTTTTAGTCTGCTTGCTACTCGAACTTCCCTAGCACTGGGAGCTTTGTATTTATGGTCTTTTTCCTATCGTAGCATACTCTTTCAATGCATTTTATGGATAGGAATACTTAATTGTAAGGTTCTTAGTTGCAATACACTTCAAAATGTAGAATTTAGCAGCCTCCTCATTATTCTCTTTAAGATGGATAGCAAAATTGTTGCCAACCTAAAGAGCATCACTCAAGAAATCATAATGATCTACATAGGTGGCACCTTGGACCTTGTCATCTAAATGTCCACCTTATTTAAAATTCTTAGTAAAACTGACTCCAAAGTCTTGTAAAACCACATCTCTACATGTGATCTACTCTTACATCTTCTTCATTGGCTACTCTTGAAAGGAAAACAAAAGCATGACCATTTTTTTGTTTGCAATGTATAACTGTTCTTGTTGGAATACCCATTCACATAGTGCATTCCTCTTGAGCCTTTCAATGATTTTCATTCCTATTGTTGGCATCATCAATCATTGCTTTAGCTTGACCTCCCAAAAGACCTTGCTAGCTTCTCTCTTTTCTTATCATGTATAACAATTGCTCATGTACTATGGTGTATTCTCAATAAAGTCACAACTTCACCAACACAAGTCAAGGAGATGCTATTTTTCTTCAACTACTCATGAGTTAGAGTCCTCTTGATGACTTTTCTAGCCCCATCATGTTCTTCCTTTCCATGTCTTGAGAAAAAAATTTCCATGCCCATAAGACCCCAATATTTAGTAATAAAGTAAAATGGTCACTTTACTTTGAACTATGAAGCTACGCCATTAAGCAAACCTAGTTTTTTGTACAACTGAGCTCTTGTTCTCTTAGCCATTGAGCATGCAAGAGAAATATGCTACACAAATAAAATGTCTTGTTGTTTATCATCTATGCCAAAAAAGCGCATGGTTTTCTTCATTGCACCCGATGTGATGCAAAAATAAGTAGTCATGACAAAATAATGATTTGCTTGATGTACCAATGCATTGATTGGATCTCATTTTGCTCCTTGAAGGAATAGTCCTTTGCCAAATCCAAAACAGAGTCCACCATCTTGTCTAGATCATTTGGTGTAACATGTCCCCCTGTCCACTTGTAGGACACGTCTTAGCATCCCATCGGAAAGGGAGTCTAGAAAGCGCCGCCCCCGACACTCACAAGGAATGTCATGGGGTTTACGATCTAGGTTTTCTCGAGTCTGCCACCCACGAACCGGAAGCACCTGGCCGTTCCCACTTAGGACCGACCTGAAAGGGTTTTCCTAATAGTCAAGTTCCTATGGCCATGGACGGCTCCTTGGAATGGCCCTTGAAGTTGTCCTCTGCTAAGCTTGGGACATTGTCTTTTAAAGTGACCAGGCTCGTTGCAATGGAAGCAACGGAGATTGCGGCCATTACCTTGTGTAGGAACGAAGTTGTTGACAGCGTTGGCCCTAGCTTTCTTCCTTTGTCCCTGATTTTGGCCATGCACTCTCTTGGCCTGAGACCTATACATCCCCTTGTTCTGATCATTGTAAGACCAAGTTCCTTGGCTTGGTCTGCACCTCCTGTATTATTGGCGAAGCTTGAATGAGCGCGTCCTATAGGTCCATTGGGCGCATTGATTCCAAGCGGGTGTTTATGGGTGGATTTAACCTAGCACAAAACTTTAACACTTGTTGTGTCATATCCATTTGTGGCGCATACTTTAAGAGAGAGACAAACTTTGAATAGTGTGCATCCATGGATAGTCCAAGCTGCTTTAATTCATAGAATTCATTCATCTTCTGTGTGCAGTAGGCAAATGGTAGATATCTCCCTCACACAGCTTTTTTAAGCTTCTCCCAGGTAACTAACCCTTTCGAGATCCCTTGGTCTCTGCACCATTGTTTCCACCAAAGTCTTGCTTCATCGGTAAGCTTCAGTTTGGCGAGCATTGCTTGGTTAGTGAGTGCAGTTCCTGCTGCCTCGAAATAATCCTCCATGGATTCGATCCAGACCTCGGCATCAGTTTGGACAGTCCTTCCCTTTCCATCGAATTCAGGTCGCTTGATTTGTTTGAGAAGGAACTTCTTCTCCTGAATTACAACTGTACTTGGTGCAGGGGTCAAACTAGGAATCTGCACTTGAGGTTGCACCTGGGCAATAAGATTCTTTAAGTTAAAAACTTACTAAAGGTTTCTCACATTACTTTAATACGCCCAGTTCATCTTTTAGCGAAGTGACCTAATCACTTAACTCCTTTACCAACACTTACAGCCAAGACAACCAGTGATAAAAATCTATTTCATTCGTGTGGGCATAGCCCTTTTTTAGTACATTTATTTTGGGAAGGTAGAACAAGCTGATACATCAGTTTGGGAAAAATAGGATTGTGTTATATTTGGCTACGGGAACTGAGTAATAATATGGACAGGGGTCATGGATTTTCAAGAATCGATAGGTCATAGGAAGCTTGGGGTATCCTTTCCTTTGATACCCGTTCTTATCATAACATCCCAGCACCTTGATTCTGTCGGTAGGGATTATTCTAGTCACTTCCTCGTACACATACTTGTTCTACTTGACCTTTCGACTGCCGACATGTAGGGTTGCGTTTGTGTGAGCCTTGACAAAGATGAACAGCTTCACGATCTTTAAATCCTCCATCCACTTGATTCTCTTCAAGTTGGTCTGAAGGCACGCAAGTCGGAGGGCCTCTATGTAGTATATTCCTGATTCACCTATCCATCTCCGCTCCACGTACAGGGGTGAAGGATTCTAGATACGGTCTGAAATATTCATCATGCCTAGCCTCCGTCGATAATCCAAAGCATGAATTGCAGTCATAAACATAACCTGGAACACTAAGAATTTGTTCCATGCTTCGTGACTCTACAGGCCAGCATCCATAAGTAGGTAAGGAAATGTTCTTAACGGCAACATTGCTCTACTTCCCCTCATTAAGTTTCCTTGTAAATAGTAGATCCCATTGGTTGGCTCTGATACCAACTGTAACGTGTCCCCCTGTCCACCTATAGGACACGTCTTAGCATCCCATCGGAAAGGGAGTCTAGAAAGCACCGCCCGGCACTCACAAGGAATGTCACAGAGTTTGCGATCTAGGTTTTCTAGATTCTTCCACAAAGCGGAAGCATCTGGCCATTCCCACTTAGGATTGACCTGAATCAGGGTTTTCCTAATAGTCAAGTTCCTAGGAGGTAGCTAGCGTCGAGCCCCAGATGAACTACTTTGCGCAGAAACATCAGGGTCGAAGTAGATTTATACTGCACTTGGTTCAAGGAGAATGGAAAAAGAGAGGAATGCAAAGCTCAACCTCTCTGCCCGTAAAGCATAGTCCCATTTCGTTCCCCTAAAATAGCATAAACTAGGGATTCTAGCTCTATAGATTCTAGGTCATTGTTAACTCACTGTCAATTCCTTTAAGAAAAGTTCCCGGCCAACTAGGACCACCCTTTCATAGGACAGACCCAGAGTCACATCCACCGCACTTTCCTCGGGTTGCTTAGTTATCTAATTACCTACCACATTTAGTTTGACAAGCAAAAACAACTTCCTTAATTAACCAATTAGACACTGGTTCCTTCACGTAACTTAAGCACTGACACAGAAAAACAATATCAAGCAAGTTCCTTTTTCAACATTTGATCTTTATTTATGATAATCTATAGAATACATCAAATAACCTGTCCGAAGGCTATTCGAGCAATCCTCAGGGATCACTATTCCAAGTTCCGCCCATTGACTAGTATGCGGCCTTGAGATCCCATCTCAAGTCACGTCGGCCTCTTGTGCGAGGATCCGGAGACAAGGGATTTATGGCCAGAGCCTCCCCTGGCACCCAAGCGTCCTCCTGCTCCAAGTAGCACCCACGGAGAGACCTCTCGCGGTGAGTTTTGGTCCATGTACCCGGCGTGGCTAACAACCCCCTTGGATAGGGTCAGGCAGACAGTCGAAGGTAACTCTGATACTGCCTCTCCCTCCAGGCTTTTAACCTAAAGCATTAGTTTTTTTTCCTAAATTAGTTCCTTGAGCAAAGAAGTACAAACAATGCTCCTAAGTGTACAATCACGAGCATTCCAGTGGTCATTTGTACAGCCAACTGCTAAGGTGTAGTTCCTTCTCCTCAAATACTTTTAGCATTCGATCCGGGATCAATCGCAACTTGGAAAGACCCCAAGGGTTTTATAAGCTGAGATGCTTGTTTACCCTTTTTCCTTGGATTAGGTTTTATACCCTGTTGACCCAAATTGTCTCTACCTTAGGTTTCCTAAAAATTATAGACAATAAATCCTGGGCAACCCTGTTGTCCTAACTTGGTTGGTCAAATTGCTTCTTGGCAACTCACCACTACCCTAAACATGACAAGACAGTTCCTAAGGGGAAGTGTTGTAGTAGGGCAACTACTCAATTCTCAAAGAAACTAGTTTGTAATTAGAACTTGCCACCCTTGGTCTAAGGTGTAGCGGTACTGGCTTGTGATTTAGACGCAAGAGCATAAGACGTTGCATCTTGTTTCACGAGATAAGCATCACTACTTAACTTGTGGGATTATATCTCCCACCATCAAACAGTATGTTTTCGTCAAGAATACCTTTGTTCAAGATATAAGGTTTGGGAGTCTCATTGACCCAATCCCAAAACCCTAACCCTACTAGACTTGATGAATGTTTTGGCCCTAGGGTCCCTAAATTCCTTGCAGGAGTCTAGCATTTGTCAACTGATCCTTAGGGTGAGAACCCTAGATCATTCTTGCACGGGTGATTAGATAGTCCTAACAATTCGAGAATGTGGGTAGGACCTTTGAGATTGGAAATATTAGATTGGCATCCAAAGTGCGATACTAGGCAGAATTTTAGCATAACTTAACCTAACCCAGCACATTGAGATGTTCGTCGTATGCTAACTTTTCACGCCTTTATGAATCTCATGTGAGTTACACGATTACATGCGATATACTTAATTGATCTAATTGTCTTACGATTAAAGATGATCTTTCCCTTAGAGATGCAAACACTTTCCCTAAAAGATGTAAGTAACTGCAAGATGTATGAGTTATATCATTCCATGCAAATATGCAATTTCAAGACCATAGACATTTTGCCTTTATGCAACTATAGGATCTATAGTGTTCTTTCTTTCCTTGCCTTATGCAACGTTGATTGACATTCAGAGCTATTCTTATAAACCCTACGTTTTATGCATCGAATTCAAGCTTTTAGTATTTTAATGAAGATGCATCCCTTCCCAATTTCGAACTTTAATAAGAGAACTCTATGCATGGATGCACCAATCTTTTATGACCCAATGCCAATGAATACATCATTGATTTATTCCTTCCTTTATTGCTTAACCCAACCTAGAATGTAACTATCATCGCATGTGGTTTGCAAAGTTCATAAATCTTTTCCATACATTGCAACTATTCAGACATCATTTAGTGCCCATCTACAATTATCCTATACACGAGTTACAACCAAGAATTTATTACATAAGTGCATTATGTATTATATGCCATGTCCTTTGCGTGATGCAACAAGGGCGCCTTTGCACAAATCCATCTTTTAACTTACGCATCATACATTTAAAAAATGCAGCTACTCTTGACCATGGAAATGCAAGCAAATGCAAGTACTCGTCATGCAGCTAAACTTTGTAAATCGAACGAGTACATAAATTTTACAATGCATTTAAGTTTCCCTAGGTGAATTAAAACATGTTTTATGCATTCTCTCCATGCGGAAATATTATTTGGAACTTGGGCATTCAATATCGTGGCGTTGTCCACTCTCGTACTTTGGGCGGAAGCTCCCGCGTGCGCTCCTCTCGACTTTTTCTTAGGAGTCATTGATGAGGTAAATTTCGATTCAGCGAACTCCCCCTTGGCACCCCTTACGAGTTTTGGAGTTGCTATTGCCGAAACCTCCTTCTCTGCGCAGGACACAGGCCTTGCAAGACATGGTTTTAAAAAAAAACCGGGAGGCACGGGTGAACTAGGCCTAGGGAAGCTTCAATAGAAGCTTCCAACCTTCTGGAAGAAACACGGAGATGACGTGAGATGGAGAAGATGATGAGGATGACAATGATAAAGATCACGATGGGGGTGATGATGATGATGATGATGATGATGGCGACAACGGCGGCAACAGACTGGCGGCGGCGGGAAGGTCCTCACGGCGGGTAGTACAATCCCCTCCCAAGCTTGGGAGGTGGGGTTTATACGGGAGGAAGGTGGGGGGGTGGCCACACAAGTGGCAGGGTGCATGCTCTCCTCCCCATGCCCCTCCACAACTCTAGCTCCACACATACTCCCTCTCCCCGCCATGCAACGGGTGAAGGGAGTTTTTTTTTTAATTGCAATTAATTCATTATCTTTTTTTGTCCCTTGAAGGGAGGGTTCCCGTGGTGGGTTATGTGTTTGGAGCCACGGTCCCTTATGCACAACGTAGGCTGGAGTTTGTTAGTGCACGAAGATGGAGCACTTAGCCCCAGGTTTTTTTTTGTTGTGGGAGAATTCTCCGAACTGCTTTTACACAAGATCTAGAGTCGTTAATATTTCGTTGTGGAAATATTACATTTGGAAACAAAGAATTATTCTTCTTGCCACTTGAATATGAACTTGTGAATGACATACTCCTTTAGTGGTCTTGGTACACTTGTAGAAGTTCCATAAGCAGCATTTTCTTCTAGACAATGTCTTTCATAGTGCTCTTCCTAATTTTGTTTTATAATGTACCAGTACTCACTATATCTTGAAAAACCTTGACAAGTACTTACTTACTCTTCTCAAGATCTTCTCTTGAACACAATCCATGAAGATCAAAACTTCGAGTTCGCATGTGATTTACAACCTATTTGAGGAAAATCATCTGTGGATGCACCATATAGCAATAAGTGTAACATTTCCTCAATTTTTTGACAAAGAAAAAAATCATAGACTCAAAACAACATTGACAAATCTAGATATGTGTATACTTTTCCTTGAATCTAATATAGAGTTCAACCTACATACAAGCACAGTATTGTTAGTAATAAAATTAATGATAGTCAATTTTGGATCACCAACTAAAATAGTTCTGCATCTCTAAGGACCACATTTGTCAAAAATGATTTACTTTATAAACTAAAACAACATGAAAAGTAAGGATGCACCACTAAAAATGGTTGCAATACCATTATCATCGAGTGGTTCAGCACCACAAGAGAGTGATGCAACAACATTAAAAGTAGTATCACAATACTTGAAAGTTATGTTGACAATATGAAGAGGTGGGTAACACTTCCAGAAGGTCAAGAAAGGGTAGGGGGTGATGTTAAAAAATAATGTTCTATGAGCACTTGTTGAGACTAGTGAGGAACATAAGAGTCAGCACATTTCATTGCTTACTGCTAATTTGTAGTGTTTACCAATTAGTCAAAACTTTATAATGGTATTTACCAATTAGTCAAACTACATATTGATCACTTTATAATGGTATTCAAATGATGAGTGCAAATAAATAGTCTATATTTTTGTTTTCAAGTGGTTATTTAACCATATGAAAATGCTCACCTATCAATGGGAAGATGATGTGACTAATCAATAGAATACTAATGACTAAGCAATTACAAGTGGTGGCAACCCACTGCTTAATGAAAAGTAAGGAGTTTCAAGTGGTTGCTATTACTTAGAAGTGTTGAGAAACCAATCACTTGGGTAAAAGATTACTAAATATTGTGACTTACTAGTTAAGAGTGGTGGAAAACCACTTGTAAGTGAAAAGAAACCGCTTGTGGTGCATCCACACTCATAAATAAAAAGCAACCACTTGTAAGTGGTTTTCCATCACTTTGACTTGGTTCATACCACTTGAAAGTGTTAATAACCACTTTATATTGTAAGTTGCCCCTTGTGATCGCTTGTTCATGGTAGCACAAAAAGTGAAAGTAGTTGTCACAAACAAATGATCCACCTTCGCAAACAAAGATTGGGCATAAATAGGTGATCTATAACCACATGAGTTTAGCCAAAAAATATTTAGAAGTGGTTTACTATTGGTCAATGGTCACAAATGCTTTGTTAGTTATAGCATGCCTCTTAGAAGTGATATGTACCACCTTGAAGTGGTAGAGGATCACTTGGAAGGTAGCAAAGCACTTAGAAATGGTAGTGCACTAACTACAAAAGGTAGGGCTCCAATAGTAAGTGATAGGGGATCACTTTCAAATGGTGGTGCATTATGTATAAGTGGTAGAGATACTTGCACAGTGGGCATAACGATTTTGTAAGTGGTAGCAGGGCACTTAAAATGATGACATTTTTTTGTAAGTGGTAGTAACCATTTGAAAGTCACATGCACCACTTTTAAGTGGTATGACATGACTTGTAAGGCAAATCTCACCACTTTTAAGTGGAAGGACACCACTTGTAAGGCAAAGCAAACCACCTAGAAATGTTAGCTCACCACCTAGAAGTGGTAATACACGTTCTATGGGAACACATGGAAGTTGTAACACTTGTAAATGGTAGGAGACTAGTTGCAACTGGTCACATATCAATTATAAGTGGTAGAGGACCAATTGCAAGTGGTGGTACCACTTGTAAATTTTAGAGGAGCAATTGTTAATATTCATGGGACACCACTTTCATATTGGTATTTTAAGATATATTTACAATAAGTATACTGCTTATAAATTGGTAGTGATGTTGGACCTTTAGTAAGTGGTATGTGAGCACTTAAATTTTTTTTGTAGCACTTTTGTGTGGTACTAGACCACGTACAGGGGGTAGCACAATAGTGTTAGTATTGGCAACCACTTATGAGTTGTAATATACCACTTGTACCTAGCTCTAAGAAAATGAAAAGTTGATTCAGAGATAGAATAGTGGTGTATAAAATAAGACACTAATTCAGAGACAAAAAAGATTTGTAGTGCACCACTTGTAACCAGCTTCAATAAAATGAAAAACCAATTCAAGACAAAAAGGAATTGTGTGTAAGCACAAGGATAAAGTGATTTAGAAATATTTGGAAAGACCAAAGCAAAAGAAAATTGTCAATTATTATAGACTAGTATACTGAATTGTCAAATGTAAGTAATAAATCATTCGTTTCACTTGCCACTGCTAAAAGTGATGTTTGGTTATATATAAGTTTCTTTCGTAGATTCCCACAAGATTGACAACTTGCTCTATGCTCATGTCAGAGCTTCACCCATGTTTTCACCATTCACTAATACCATTGCATAAAAAATAGAGATGTAATAGTTGACTGTTAATATGACTGTGTTTTTTATTGTCTTTTGTTGGATTTTTAGGTGATTTTTGTATGATTTGAATGATGACTGATTGATTTGGAAGTGTTTGAGTAAGTTTTGGACAAGGTTGAATAGGTTTGAGAAGCTCGTGATGTTTTTCAATGGAGATATGATGTGCTGAAAGGTCCTATTGAGTGTCTAATAATGTCTAATTGGTTTTATTGAGCTTCTATTTTATTCTGTTTTCCTTCTATATGAGAGGCATGAATGATGATTGATGGATTTTAAAAGTGTTTAGAAACTTATTGAATGATTTTTTATGGTTTTGATTTATTTTAGTTAAGCTGAATCCTTTCTGTAAAGTTTCTATAAAGCCTCTATTTTTGTTATGTATGCCTATGTAAGTGTTCTATGGGATGAATTTGTAGCTTAGGGAAGTTTTCTAATCTTGGGAAGAGATGAATATAAGTTCAAAATAGCTCAAAGAAGCGAAAAAAGTAGTTGCTAAAGACTAAAGTGATAGTGACACTATTGAGCTACAAAAGGACACTGTAGTGGCTCTGATGACCCTTCATATCAGACATACCTCTTGGGAGGGGTATCCACAACCAAAGAGGGATTATGGATGACTATTCTTCATTATTCCAATATAATATTGAGAGAGAGAATGTAAGAGAGAATGTGTGAGTGAGTGAGTGGGTGAGTGATGGCCAATTTTTCATGCAAAACAATGTGTCTAAGAGTTAGAGATCATGAGAGAGATTATGAAGACTATGAAGATATTGAAAGATGAAATCTATGTGATGATTTTCATTCAAAGTGGAGCAATTTTTTTGTGTTCTCTTATTCTTTTAATGAAGAATATGAAATGTGTTAAAGTTTTATTATGATAAATCTGTGGGAGAATTGTTATATGATGTTGCATAAAGGTTTGAGAAGATTGGTCTTGTTTTTTTTCTTGTGGTGGATTAAAATATGAAGAACATTCTTGTTGATGATATAAGATAGATTTTCTTATAGTAGATTCCTTTTTTTCTTGATGTTCCTCTTGGGGCACCATGTTTTTTGTGTGTAGCTAAGGAAAATTGCCATAAACAAGCACCAACACAAAGGCTGAAAATGGAAGAAGTGGTATGGCTAAAGAGGAAGAAAAGTAATGGAAGATTGGTGAATCCCTGCAACTATTTAAGAATTTGATATCTTTATTTACAAAGCCAATTTCTATAAGAAGTGCATCCCTCAATGGTGCAAGCATGTCACTATCTTGATGTGGGCTCTATGTGATAGACTAATTCCATTGTCCTCTAAAGCTACAAAAAGTTGTATCACAATAGTCAATTTTTTCCTGAAAAACTGAAAAGAGAAGTAGAAATAGAGAGAATGACCATCCATGGGAGATTTGACCTTCATTGAAGAATTTCCAAACATCACCAATAGGTGGGAGATTGAGAAGAAGCTTTAAGAGTCATGGTCAATTGAAGTTCACAAGAACAAGAAGGAAACTCCTTTGACACCCTTGTGGCACTCTTTACAAAAGTCCCCATGGCAACTCAACGCCCCCTTCCTAGTCAAATCCATCCTAGAAATATTAATGATAGGCCAGTGAATGTAGTCCCATTACCCATCTTTAAGAGAGTACAATGAAGACCTTGATCTTCATGTAGTTGAGTTTATGGTAGCGTGTGTAGCCAACAATGCGAGAACCCTTGAGCATTGGTTGGTAATATTTCCCACCACTTTCAAAGGTGTGGTTTTTTACTGGTATGAGAGAAAACCAGGAGGAACTTTTGGCACATGGGATGATGGCCTTCCTCACTAAATTTAGGCACGAAGGTTTTAAAGAGTGGATGTGAGAGGAGTTCATGAACTTAAGTCAGAACGGGTGGAAGCATATATCTCTAGAATGGAATCCATACTGAAGAGATGGACCAACCATCACTTGGATGAAGGCATCCATAAGGGAGTTTTTCTTAAAGACCTATAACCAATAGTTTGTAAGCTTGTGGAAATTGAGAAGACTAGTCAACCTATAAGTTGCAATGGAAGGTGCAAGACTGTATGATGAAGTTAAAGCAAGGCTATTGATGACCTTAGGAAGAGGATTCTTACCTCCTCCCATGACAAGAATGGTATCTCCACCAAATGTAGTCCTAGGGAATATTCCCTACTCCTACCCTCAAATACAACTAGTATTGTAGTACAATGCACCGAATCCATAATGGGTGCAAATGGCAATACCTTAAATGATGATTCAACCACAACAACAATGGCCTCAAATAGTTCCCCCAATGGCAACTCAACAATAAAACTTGAACCCTACCAGCTGGAACTAACAACCACCAATCTCAACAAGAGCTCTAAATTGGAATTAGAACAGAGGACCTTTTGGATCAACCCAACTAATCTATGTAGTGATTATAGAGACTTTGCAAAACCCTAGTGTGAGTACTCTAGGAGGAGAAAATTTGAAAGACTATTTGTCCAATTTAGTTGTAAGCATCAAGAAAGAGTTGATGGATGTGATTACAAAATAGCTATAGACATTGAAGGTGAATACCACCAACATATCCAATTCTATAGGATGTGAAAGAGATGTGATGCAATCTAATACATGGTGTAGAAAGTTCAATCAAGTGGCGGGACATTTAGCCACTGAAAGTACTAAAAATAACTATCCCTGGAGCTTTTTTTTCGTACTATTTAAGGAAGAACCATATAGAAGATATTTTCTCTCTGAAGGAGATATATGAAAGAAGGAAGAAAGACAAGTAAGATTCAACTTATTGGAATCTAAGATGATAACTTAGGATATCAAACCAAAGCCTAGAGAGTTTGGTCCTAATTTCATCCCAAGGATATTTCCCTCTCAAAGTTACAGAGAGGATGACAATCTGGCGATGGCCAAAGGTCAGAAGTGGAGTGTTACAAATGTGGAGAAAAGGAACATATCTCACCAAATTTCCCAAACCCTAGAAGATCCATGGACTACAAACCCTTATGCATTCAATGCAAAGGAGAAGGCCACATTGCAAAATATTGTCCTAATCCAACTCATGTGAAAGCCAACACCACTCACAACTAACAAAAGACCCAAGAACATGCCTCCAACTTGGTGGAATTGGAAGTTTCCACCATAATGTGTGCCAAGAAAAGAGAACCATAGTTCCAAAATAAAACGTACCCTCCACCAAAATAGTGAAGTTCAATCTTCCAAAAGAGAAATAGAACAATACATAACAAAATGGTATAGTATTAGTATTATTATAGAGCAGTCCAGTGCTACAAAAAGATACTACATGGACCAAAGGTCCAAGAGATAGAGAATGTAGAACGACCCCCAATGATAGAAGAAGTGCAGATGTTGTCATTTCTAGAGTAAAGAGGAAAGATAAAAGTGGGCATTGCCCCATTTCCTAGCCAATTGGAAAAGCCCATGGATCCTATTAAAGACTATGACTTGGTCAAAGACCTAGACACCTTCAAACCAAACCTAACATTTTGACAATTGCTCTGATGATGTTTCCCAATTGTTGAAAGAAATTCAAAATCATATTGACAAGAAGATGAGACTTAAGGATTATTCCTACCACTGTCCCTAAGTCCAATAAAGCCCCAGTTCCTATGAAAAAAGTGGATGTGGCTAATACCTTCTTGAATCCTGGTACTCCAAAGATTGGCAAATTTTGGATTGAAGGATGCTTTATAGCGGATGCATTTGATGGAGGTTCATCAATGAACATAGTGACAAATATGACAATAAAGGATCTAGGCTTGCAAGGTATGCAGTTGTTGAGAGTGGAAAAAGACTGAATTTTTTATTGATTTTTGTTGTTTTTGAGGTCTGAATCATTGATTTTTGATGGATTTAGAGTGATGTAGGGTTAATAATGGAAATGTTTGAGAGTGTTTTGGATTATATTGATTATGTTTTGGAAGATTATGATGATTCTTAGTGAAGATGTGAAGCTCTGTGATGTTCTGATAGGTTCTGCTAAGGTTCTGATTGGTTCTGTATAGTTTTTGTTTTGTTCTGATTTTCTTATGTATGAAGCATGGATTGATGATTGATGAAGATTGAGATCTTTTGGAAGTTTATTGAATAGTTTTTTATAGTTTGAAATGGTTTTAGTATGAGTTATGAGGTTCTGATGACCTTCTGTAACCCTCTGTAAACCTTCTGTAGAGCCTCTGTCTGTGCTCTGTCTCTGCTCTGTAACTATTCTGTATCTGCTCTGACGTTGTACTGTACTATTCCATAGATTTTCTGTAAGTATTCTGTAGAAACTATGTGTGACTTTGGGAAAGTTTTCTAACTTTTGGAAAGCATGAATCTAAGTTCAAAAGAGCTAAAACAAATGGAAGAAGCAGTTGTTGAAGACTAAAGAGAAGATTGGAGTGACAATGATAGTAGTGAGCTGTGAAGAGACATTGTAGTGGCTATGGTGCCTCTTCACATCAGACATACCTCTTGGGAGGTGCCACGACCTAAGAAGGATTATTGAGAGTCATTATGAGAGTATTGTAGTGAGGAGATGATGTACTATTTATGGAGAGAGAGAGAGAGAGAGAGAGAGAGAGAGAGCCAGAGATAGTCAATTCTATCAAAAAAATGTAACTATATATGAGAGATTGAGAGAGAAAACTATGAAGACATTGAAGATTATGGTTGATTCTATCAAATCCGTGGGATATATCTACTATGATGCTGCGTTAAGATTTGTTGTTTTCTTTGTTTTGATCATCTAAAGAATGAAATAAAAGCTTGTTGAGGTTACAAGATAGATTTTCTTGCAGTAGAATCCCCTTTTCCTTGGTGTTCCTCTTGGGGCTCCAGCAGCCTATGTAATGGCTTATCAAACTGGTAGAACAAAGTAGAATTAAGCCTTCGGGTATTCTCCCATATGTGAAGACAAACCTCATAGGAAGATATTATTGGTTGACCTATCTGGTGGTAAACCAATTTTCTATGAGACATTGTATCCTCTTCTACTATTGGGAAGACCATTGATTTTTGAAGCAAGAGCAGGGACAAATTGGTTCAAAGGAACTCTAACCCTATGCTACAAAAAGGACCCAACAAAGTGGTGCTAAACTTGTATTGTTTGCAAAAAGGTAATGGATCCACTTCCATTGAAGTCTTAACAGACTCTTTCTGATGCTTCTCTCTTTTTGGTTGAAACGATAGCCCCATGGTATGCAGACATTGCCAACCTTTTAACAACTCAACAATATCCTCCTAGTATCTCCAGTCATGAGAAGAAGAAGCTTCTATTGGAATCAATCCCCTACAACCCTGTTAGGTGGCAGTGCTCTGTACAAGAAAGGAAAATATGAAGTGTTGCGTTGATGTGTTATAGGAGATGAGATTGGGATATTTCTAAAAGCATGCCATGATGAGCCCTATGGAGGACACTTTGTAGGAGAAGTAGCAGGCAGAAAGGCCTTTCTCATAGGTTACTAGTGCCCAACCCTCCATAAGGATGTCTATGACTATGGCAAATGTTGTGATGCTTGTCAATGGATGGGAAAGCCTACCAAAACTTATCTTATTCCACTACAACCCATCCTTCTCCTAAAGCCATTCGAGAAGTGGGGCATTAACTTCATAGGCCCCATCGATCTGCCAACCAGAAGAAAGCAGAAAATATATACATTTTGGTCTATTGTACAGACCATGTGATGAAGTGGTGTAAAGCCAAAGCTCTCAAGAGGGGGTGATGGCAACAGCGTCGCCCTATTCCTGTATGAGAACATTATCACTCATTTTGGCAGCCCCCTAAATGTGGTCAATGATGATAGAGATACTCATTTGCTCAACAAGCTTATGGAAGAATTGACAGAGCTGTACAAGATCCACCATCGCGGTCCACACCTTACTACCCCACAGCCAACTACCAAGTTGAAGTTACCAATCACATCCTCTATTTAATCTTGACAAGGACAATTGGTGAACATCACCGCGATTGGGATGATCAACTTACAGAGACCCTTTGGGTGTACAGGACCTCCTATAAGGTTGCTGCACTGACAAACACCATTTCAACTGGTGTATGGTATAGAAACCATTTTTCATGTTGATTTAGAGATGCCTTCTCTACGTATGACTATCATAGAATGCCTAGGTGATAATTAGTCCCTATGGTGTCATCTCCTACACTTGGAATGTCTGGACAAGACTCAGAGGATGGCCTTATAGTGTATGGAAGCCACATAGGTGCGACGAAAGGCCTATCATGATAGCTTTATCAAGCATAAGGAATTTAAGGAAGGTGACCTAGTCCTAGCCTATGAGTCAAGATTTGATAAGTTCCCAGAAAAGCTCCAACAACATTGATGGGTCCCTATCAAGTACTTTCTGTCAACCCCAATGGCCCTCTTCAGATACAGGCCATGGACATCTCTAATGATCCCTTCCTAATTAATGGCTATCGCAGGCATCCCAATGCACAAAGTATGATTTTTTCCTGTGCATGGTACTATAAGGCTCCCTTGCATTCCTTCTCGCAATGTGTGCCGGCATAGGGCGAGATATACTGGTACACCATCAATTGCTCACAAGGCATACAACCTTCAAACAAGTGGCAATAAGGATTACATCAATTGGTGTGAGGAACTCAGTTTCCCTCCTATATCTATCTACAAAGTGTGAGATAGAGGGGAGACTGAGCATGATTGATTTCCCTTTCAGCACTTGAGAGGTGCGAATTGAGAGACGTTATAACAATTGGCATCAAGTACATTTTCATTTTCCTATGCACATACGGGATAGGCCTCCACTATGACTACATACACATTACTCTGTCCGACGGCACACTACACTACACAAGGCTCCCTGGTCTTCCTTATTTCACCTATGCCAAATGTCTTGGGATGAATTGATGTACCCTCAACTATGCACACTAGCATACTCCTTTTGAACCATCTCTCTTGTCAATTTCTAAATTGGGCATGCGATATGGATTTTAATCATTCACCTTGAGTTATTTGAGCTATGGGGTGTGAGATATGGGTTTTAATCATTCTCCTTTGAGTAATGTGAGCTATTAGGCAAATGCCTAATCTATCATCCTTCTACGAGTGACCATTGCAATTTATTGATGTATACCTTGCCATGACAACTTACTGGATCTTCATTGATGACACTACCTCCTTGGGTGCTATTGAATAGTCCCTACCATGTCAAAAGCGTGCTGAGGTAAGCCTAGGTACCTCCTATGGATGACTTCAACTCCCCAGCTTGTGTCAATGATCTATATGAACCAACTGAATGGGCCAAGTGCTTCTAACCCTACCTCTTACATCCATTTATGTGCATGTCATGTTTTAAGTGTGGGGACATATGGGAATGGGTCATAGTCAAGTATTAGGCCCCTTTTGATTAGTCAACATGATCTATTCACGTCTTAAGTGTGGGGACACATCCTTGCGCATCTTGGTTACATCCATTTGTAAACATCCTATTAATTATTGGTCCTTACAAGATACCAGGTTTTCTTTATGCCCTGTTGGGGTCCCTTCTCCACCCACCTAGCTTATTTTACCCCATTCCCGTGGTTTTCTTCTGCCCTTTCAATAGTTTCATTCCTTATAATTGGCCCATCTTTTCTGATACACTTTTCCTTTGGATAGCCCATCTTTTCGATGCATGAATTGGCTATTATTTATTTTTGTATGTTTATGGGTTTATTTTTGCATGATTTTTCTTAGTTTTCCATGAACATGCTCTTTTATTGTCAAAATGGCATTTTTTTTAATAGCCTCGAGCTATTAATCCCCTCAAACATATTTCTTTTTTCCTCCCTCTCGTTCCAACCACCTGCTTTTTTGTTATTAATTTTTCATTGTGTTTTCTTTTGCATTTTTGCCCCTTTTTATGTGAATGTGTGTTTCTTCCACTGGAATTGCATTTTGACCTAACAATGTTTTTGCCCACCATTCCTCAGACATTTTTCCTTTTTGTTGCACCTTACACATTGTTTGGATTTAATTTTTATTCGAATTTTGGGGTGTATTTTTATTTATTTTTTTCCATGTGAGCCACCTCCTTTTCCATCAAATCCATGTTTCAAAAACATAGCCCTCTCCAAGTTGTCACCTTTAATATTTTTCCTTCTTACTATATTTCATTTTGACTTTTTCATTTTTTGTTATTAATTTTTTATTACGTTTTTGGGTTTTTAAGTTTGTTTTTCCATGCGAATGGATTCTATTCTCGTCAAAATTGCATTCTGACATGGCATACTTGTTGTCTCCTCATTAGGATAGTTTTTCTTCTTTTTGCATTCTTTTCCACTCAATGGATTTTGCGAAATTAATTTTTGTATGCTTTTAGTGGTTGATTTTTTGCATTTTTCCATGTGAACCCCCTATTTACTGTCAAATGCACCAAACACATTGTCCATGCCATTCTTCCCATTTCCATGCCTAGTTTTGCTTTTTACAACATGTTCATCTGATGTCGAGATCCCTTCGAATTAAATTTTCCATCCAATTTTTTATTCTTTAACCCTGTGTGTTGTGTTTGGTCGGTTTTCACCTCAAAACACATGTCGAGCGTTCGTCCTGTCGCATTTGGCCACTCGAGTTCTCCCGCGCTCCCATTTATTCCTGTCAACATAAATTTTTTTACCCCCTACCCATGTTGATGTGCACGGGATAGGGGGACACACTTTTTATTTTTTTTAACAAACAAATTAACACAAAAAAATTAAAAGACAAAAAATAAATAAATTTCCCCTCAACAATCCCGTTTCCCCCTCCCCTCTCTCCTCTCTCTTCCCTCCCTCTTTCTCTCTCCCCTCTCCCTACAAATCTGACCCTACCTCTCTCCCTCTCCACCCACCCTATTCTTCTCTTCCTACCTCTTCTTCTTCTCCCTCCCCTCTTTCCCCTTTCCATAACATCTAAAAACCAAATTTTGAATACAATCCAATACACAATTCCCAAAATTATAAGAATTCAAACACCATGTAAAATAAAAACATAAAAAGACAAATAAAAAAGAAAACAAAAACAAGAGAAAACACAAAAAAAACCCAACACATGATCACCCAAGTGACAAACCCTTCCTTGTCTACCTTGTTTTTACTTTTTACCATGGCATTACTATTGGTTTTTGTGTACCTTACCAGAGGTGGCGAACTATCACCTAGTCGCCCTGTTGTTTTCATATGTGGGTTTTTTAATTCTATGACTTGTTTGGGCGTGGGATTTTGTGCATCAGACCTTGCAAGTGTCCACACACACTGCCAGGTTCTTGTTCTTTTTCCCTCCTTCACATGCACCATAACACACATATAATTGTAACTAAAAATCAACCAACCATTGCACCCATCAAAAACAAGAAAAATGTACCTCATAAATTTTTAATTAAAAGGAACTGACTATCAATTTATAAAAGGATCCCCACCGTTGCACGTGCACATAGCATCATAACCCACTTAATTTTGTAAAATAAAGTTCATCCACAGTGTACGTGCATATGCGCTATACACACATTTAATTTGTAAATAATAATGAACCCCTTCCCCTTTCCCCCAAAGTCATGCATACATGCGCTTTGCACTATAGATGATCTAATTTTTAAAAATGAATTGCATTTGTAGAGATCCCTAG
The DNA here is from genome assembly GCF_053477565.2 of Lygodium microphyllum. Lineage (NCBI taxonomy): Eukaryota > Viridiplantae > Streptophyta > Polypodiopsida > Schizaeales > Lygodiaceae > Lygodium > Lygodium microphyllum. The sequence continues at coordinate 128,292,853 of NC_141149.1, forward strand.
TCCAGTTCAGTCAACTCAATCTAAGTAGGGGTTGGGATGCGAATACAACTCACCATGCATTAATGGGATAATTTAATCATGAGCTGTAAATAATTTTTAATATAATAAATATGAGTCGTGTAGTTTTCACCCACCCACTTCACCACACCATAGGCATACGGCATACACTTATGGAGATTGGGATTTCCTGGTCAGAGACATTAGTCTTATCTATCTATATTTATTTTGATGATCTAAGCCTATAATTCAGTCCTGATTTCTAAACTATGTCTGGGATACATTACGCATGGCATTTTTCTTTTCTTTCCACCAGTGCTTGCCTATGGGGTTTTCATATGCCTGTATGTCTACATTTCACGAAGCTTTCGATCACATATGTGCATAAGTCATGTTGAATTTTTTGTAGAATGTGGATTGCTTGGGGAGGTTTGGTCTAGTCCAATCAGTTTTTTTTTTGTCATTTTTCTTCCCTCTTATCAGTGGTGGTATGTATGGGTTTTGTAGAAATACTTTCCCATTTTCTTGTGTGTGTGTGTGTGTGTGTGTGTGTGTGTGTGTGTGTGTGTGTGTGTGTGTGTGTGTGTGTGTGTGTGTGTGTGTGTGTGTGTGTGTGTGTGTGTGTGTGTGTGTGTGTGTGTGTGTGTGTGTGTGTGTGTGTGTGTGTGTGTGTGTGTGTGTGTGCACGCGCGCACGCACACGCGCATGCGTGTGATCCAGTGTGGTCTGAATGGCATCTTCTTCCACACCCCCGCTTGTGATTTAGCATGTACCATTACCAACCCATGACTACTCTCTCCTTTCAGATACCAATTGTATTTGCAAGGCTAATCTCCATCTCTTCGTGGCCCTCAAGTTTCCTCCAATGGATGCAAAACTTTGTTACTCTTTCTAGAAATCTTACAAGAACCATTCTAGTCTGGTGTATGATCAATGATTTTGCCTATCATATGCCAATATTAATGAGGCACTGTTCTCACCTCTTTCAACATCTCCTGTGCCTAGTGGAAACAAACTGCTTATAGTAGAAGAGATTGTTGGTCTTCTACATAAACAAACCTCTGTTCTATTGGTAGCCAATAAAGTGATCAGCAGTTTAGGGTTGTTTTTATTCCATAGTTCCTCTCCTATTTGGAAGCAGTTGTGCCAATTTCTCCAAGACTGTTTCATGTCAGGCAAACCTATGACCAAATGCCTCTCTAAAGAGTTTACTGCATCTAGGCTGTCAAGATCCTGAATCGTGTCAAATTTAATTGGGCAACATTCCTATTATTGAAGATGGATCAACACTTTCAAAAAGTTCGTAAAGGTCAAGTAAGTAATGTCTCTTATGGAGCTTTTCTCCATAAGATTATTACTCTACCGCATCCTCCAGGTGGAGTACCAATGGCTAATCCTACCCCTCTTCCAAAACAACCTCCACCTCCTATTCCATCCCCTCCCCCAATGCATCCAAATTCTAGTTCTGAGGATGAACCTCCTATTATTTTCTCTAAAACCAAAAGGCTGCATACAACGAGATCTTCCACTTCACCTTCTATTTTGGACCCTCCTATATAGGTCTTTGCTCCTGATGTTTCTGATAGCTCCCTTCCCTCATTCATGTCTTGTATCAATCTCTTTGCAGTACAACAGGAAGGACGACGAGATCCGTAGATTCCTCTTTCCTTACAAACAATTTTTTTTGGATCTATGCTTTTGCAACTAGTCTCTGGTGTTCAATCTACTTTGAGACTTCCATGACCTCCTATCTTTGAACAATCTATATAGGAGTGTACACCTCATTGCAAGAAAAAGTGGACTCTTTAACCAGTTAGCTTAGCAAGACTCTGGAGAATTTAGCTTCTTCTAAGAAGACTGCTTTAAGTGATATCCATTAAAAAATGACTATAGCTATAGCTTTGATGGATTCACAACAAGCCAAAATTAAGGAGTTAGAAACCAAAGTTGCCACTTTAGAAGAACACAATATGTCCTTAACCAAGGAGAAAAATGCAGCTCTTGAGGACATGATAGAATCAACTCTTGTAAGCTCGATATATGTGAGGGCCAATTATAGCATTCCCAAGAAACTGTAGAGTCACAGAAGAAGCTTATTGAAGAGCTAACCAAAAAGTTGCTACTCTTTCTATTCCTCATCTAGCCCCGATGATGTCTTCTCTATTGTCTTCTAAGGAAAAGCTAGATCAATTGTAGCAGAAAGCTAAACTTGTTGGGGATAAAGGCGTCTTTGCCTAGCCGCCCGTGTATTACTACACTGATAGTACCCGCCATTGCACACTACAGGTGGCGGATGCCCGTCACTGTCACTTTATTCTTTATTTTTTTAGTGACAGTTTGAATAAAGAAAGGTCCGATCACACATTGTGACTATTTCAGTCCCCATTTGGTCTCTCTCTCTTTCTTTCTCTTGCTCTCCCGCCATAGCTCTTACAAGCAAGCTTCGATCCTTCTCACCTTTCAACTAGTATTAGAGCATGGTTGCTCGAGCATTCCGACTTGGTTTGTGACTCCTTCAACTTCATATCAATTACCTATACTCATTGGGTCTCCTTCCCGACAGCCATAGTAGACTCTCCTGAGCTTCCGTCACTCCCCTGCTTCTGGAGCACCTACCCAGCCCATTTGGGCACCCTCAGGGCATTCCTTCAAAGGTATTGGAGCTCTCTTTTGTCATTTTACCTTAGTCCACAGGTTTTGTGAAGCAAGGCAGCCATGTCCTCTTGCTTCTTGTGATGCCTACTCTCTACCGGTGACTTTGCCCTTCAAGAGGACCTTGACTACTCCCCCAACTTTGCCTTGACCTTGCCTAGCCCTTCCATAGGCCCCAAATCAGTTTGGGCTAGCTTGAAGACCTACAAAAATTTAGTTTTTTACTTTAGCCCTCCCTTGGCACTCATTGGCAGCTTGAAACCACTTCATTTGGCACTTGGGAACACCCCCTTGATAGTCAACATTAGTGGTTATCATTGGCATTGATTTGTGGACTGATTTGCCTCAGTCCAAGATTGTTTTCCACAGTCCACAAGCAGCTACAAATAGTGTTACATCAGCACTTTATGTTTATGATTGGTTGGCATTGGCATTGGTTGCTTGATTGTGGTCCCAAATGCTAGGGGAATGTATACCTATGATGTGAGATGCTTTTGGGGCTGAATTTACTCAGTCATTGACTATTTTACATAGTCCATAAGCATCCCAAAATAGGGTAGCCCTCTGTCATTTCACTTTATGCTCATGTTGGTTTTTGATGCCCGATTGGTGCCGATACATATGGGAAAGTATGCCTATGGTTTGTCTATAGTTTTGAGCTTGGATTGAGACACTGTTTGCTCAATTTTGGACGTTTATTTGGTGCTCCAATATTCAGGGTTGAAGCTCTTTTTCTTATGTTTGGATATGCCTATTGCATTTAGGCTATGTCTTGTATGTATACATTGCTGTAGTGACTCTTAGGGATCGACATAGAGCTTGGATTTGCTCTCGAATCATTGGTTCAGCTTAAGCTCACTTCACATAGCATTGGGATCTTCATCTCTTATCTACTTATGGCATGTAATTTGCTTATGTCTAACCGTTCTATATATGCTTAATCTATGCCACTACTACATGCCCATCACATTGTTTGGAGTTGGATGCTACTAAGCTTGCTTTGGCTTGACATTTTATTGCCCGTACTTTGGCAATTTCTTGGCTTGCCAAAGCTATAGTTTGGATGTACTTGATGTCTATGGATGTTATGTACGGATGCTACATGGCTTATATGTTCATGAGGTCTTATTGATTCTTGATCTTGGATCTTCCGGCATTGGAGGCTATCATATGTCCTTGTTGAGCTTCTTTGCTTGATATTTATGGCTTTTGTGCTAGTGGGAGCATCTTGATACGCTTGACAGACATTGAGCAGACGGTTTGTGCTACTTGAACATTCGGATACTTGAGACTGGGATCTTCACTTGGATGTTGCATGGTTGATATGGGTGGTCCTCCAGATGTACTTGGGCTGATTTGGGCTTTGCACTCCCTAAGCATACACCTCTTTGTGTCAGGTCTTGCCAATGTTATGTACACTTTGCCCTATAACACAAGGGGTGTGCCGGCTTATTGACAGATTCATTTAACATGCTTGGGTGTTTGCTTGATGTCCATATGACTGTCACATGTTGATTTATGCCCACTTGATGGATGTTGGTTATGCTTTGACAGCCAATGGTTGACTTGGTGCATTTATTTTGCCTACAGTTTGCTCTCATTCTACCTTGCTATAATTTATTACAAGAAATTATGCATGGATTGTGACTTGGAATTTTCATGTTGAATCGTCCTAATTTTATGTACTTTTGATGTACTTGGTGGGCAGCATCATTAGCTATCAATTCATGGTCATTTTTCTTAGTTTTGGTGGTATTTTAACTATTTACAAAGCAAAAAATAGCAAGTAATTTTGAACTGTCTGCACCGTTTTGGACTATAGTATGGCATCTTCCTCCACTGATAGTGCTATCTTCAACATCACTAAGCTTGATGGTACCAATTATACCTATTGGAAGAGCCAAGTTTGGTAGGTATTGGTGTAGAAATCTCAGATCAAGCCACTAAGGATGCATGGCAAGAAGCCTAAAACTATGACTGATGAGACGAATGGGATGAGCTTAATGAGTTATGAAAGTTCACCCTCATCTGTCTCTCATTGAACAAGAAATCTCAGATCAAGCCACTAAGGATGCATGGCAAGAAGCCTAAAACTATGACTGATGAGACGAATGGGATGAGCTTGATGAGTTATGAAAGTTCACCCTCATCTTGTCTCTCATTGAACAAGTGCGTTACAATGTGGTTGAGGAAGCACAGAGTGCTTGGTAGCTTTGGGATAAAATTAAGAACCTCTATGACAAGAAAAGTCCAACAAGTCAGATGTATTGGCTAAAGCAGCTTTTGGACCTGTGCATGAAGGAGAATATGACAATTTCTGTTCATTTCATCCAGCTCCATACTATTCTCAAGAACTTGACTTCACAGAGCATTACCTTTAATGATGAGGCTACTCCATTTTTTCGCTTGGGACTCTGAGTGAGTCATGGGATGTATTGCATACTACCTTATGTGCTCCTGCTACTATTTTGAGCTTGCCTAATGTAGAGAGTGTTCTTCTTCAAGAAGAGATCAACCATAAGAACTTGGATGCCTCTCGTATGTCGCATGCTTTGATTGTTAGAGGCAGATATGGTAATGGAAAGAATGATTATGGGTATGGACATGGCAAAGACTCACAAAAGTCTAGGTCTAAGTCACGTGGTAAGTCGCACAGCAAGTCTCATGGAAGAAATGCTAATGTGACATATCAGCATTGCAGCAAGAAGGGTCACATATGCCCACAATGTCATGAGTTGCACAATGAGAAGCGCAAAGAGAAAGGGAATGACAAAGTACAGGAAAATTCCTCTGATCACAGCATTATGCTTGCAAAATCCAGTGTGAAAATCAAGGAGATCATGCAAACTGATGAGTCTGATGGGGAGTACATACTTGCAGCTAGTTCTTGTGATGCCACACCATTGACCAAGGTTCACTCTATGTATGTGCAGTGATGCCTTTTGGATTTTGGTGCTTCATTTCATGTAACACCATGCCATGAGTGGTTCCATTCCTATCGCATTGTCTCTGTTCTAGTTTGCTTGGGTGATGACATGTCACTTGCTATTGTTGGCAGTGGGGATGTACGGTTGCAGTTCTCTATTGGTAGTACTTTTCTGTTACAGGATGTACATCATGTACCTGCACTTACATGCAGTCTTATGTCTATAGGGAAACTTGATGATGTTTGGTTTCATGTTTCATTTGGGGATTCTGCTTGGAAGATCCCACATGTATCTCTTTGGCATGCCTGTTTGGGCCACATATCCTTGAAGGGAATGAAAATGCTTTCTGGTTTGTAGTACTTACTGCCCCTTGACTATGCATGTTTTGATTCATGTGAGCATTGTCTTTATGGCAGACAGAATAGAAATATGCATAAGAAGTCTGGTAGGACACACATGAGTGAGCCCCTGGCATTGGTACATTATTCGGATGTTTGTGGGCCCATGCCCTGTCAGTCTATGGGTGGTGCAAAATATTTTGTGACATTCATTGACAATTTTTCATGTAAATTCTGGGCTTACCCCATTAAGCTTAAGTCAGATGTCTTGGCTGTGTTTCAGAGATGGCTTGCATTGGTTGAGAACCAAACTAGGCATAGGCTAAAATGCCTTAGGACTAACAATGGGGGAGAATATTTGACATGTAACTTTGAGTAGCTATGTGACAAGAGGGTATTAAGCATCAATTGACCGTCCCCTATACCCCACCCCATAATGGTTTGGCTGAGCAGATGAATAGAACCATCCAGGAGTGTGTACATAGTATGCTTAGCCATGCAGGCCTACCACCATAGAGCTTTTGGGGGCTGAGGCAGCCAGTACAGTTGTGCATATCATAAATAGATCACCTTCTAGTGGTTTGGATTTCTAAGTTGTAGAGGAGATATGGGTATGTCTTATGCACATCTATGTGTCTTTGGATGTAAGGAATTTTGCCATGTGCCCAAGGACAAGCATAGTAAGCTAGATCCTAAGAGTGTCAAATGCATTTTTCTTGGCTATGGAGATGCAGGTGAAATGGGTTACCACCTCTAGGATCCGCAGGTGCAAAAAGTCATCCGCAGTCCTGATGTAGTCTTCCATGAAGAGAAGATGCATAGGCATCCTGAGAAGGTGGTCAAGATACGTAGGGTTATATTCCAGGAGGAGCTCCGTGCTCTAGTATAGCCTGCACAACCAGATGGTCAGCTTGCATCAGCAATTGGTACACATGGCCAGGTGTTGGACAGGATGCTAGAGATGTAGCAGAGCATGCAATGAGATGGTCTACTAAAGCTAAATGTCCACCCGATAGATTTGAACCCTCGATGCATTATGTCTTGGTTACAAATGCAGGAGAGCCTATCACCTATGATGAGGCTATGCCCAGGGATACAATCACTCCTGGGAGAGGGCTATGTAGTCTGAGATGAACTCCTACATAAGAACATAACTTGGGATTTGGTTGCATTTCCTAAGGGCAAGAAGATTTGCTGTGCAAATGGGTGTACAAGCTAAAAAGTACCCCTAGAAACCCCAATCCGGCTTATAAGGCAAGACTTGTTGCTAAGGAGCATGGAGTTGACTTTGATGAAGTCTTTTCTCCTTTGGTCAAGATGACCACCCTACGCTTGATTTTGGCCTTCCTCGTGTAGCTTAACTTGGACATGTATCAGATGGATGTCAAGATTTCATTCTTGCATGGGAATATGCATGATGGGATTTACATGGAGCAGCCCAAGGGCTTTGCAAAACTTGGTAGGGAGCACCTAGTGTGCAAGTTGAAGAAAAGTTTTTATGGCTTGAAGCAGGTACCTAGTGAGTGGTATCATAAGTTTGATGCCTTTATGAAGTCACAGGGCTATAGCAGGAGCACTATGGATCTGTGTCTTTACACTAAGACAGCCCATAATGGGTCATTGCTTGTTTTGGTACTTTATGTGGATGATATGTTGATACCAAGGAAAGCTCATGATGAGTTGGATGCTCTTAAATCTTGGCTAAAGAAGAGATTTGAGATGAAGGATTTGGGACATGCCTCTCACATTCTTGACATGTGCATTAAGCGTGATAGGCATCAGGGACTACTCTACCTCTCATAGAAGGAGTACATTCATAAAGTCCTTGAGCATTTCCGCATGGAGGATGTGAAGCCTATTGGCTGTCCATTACCTTCTTATGTGAAGGTTTCACAGGTCGATTGTCCGCAGACAATTGGCAAATGATCAAAGGGCCGAGATGGCCAAGATCCCTTATGCATCAACTATGGGCAGTTTGATGTATGCCATGATAGCCACTCAACCAGATATTGCCTTTGTAGTTGGTGTTGTGGCATGCTATATGGCTACACCTGGTAAGAAACATTGGGATGCCATGAAGGGTATCATGAGATACTTGAAAGGCACAACAGATATGTGTATTTGCTATGGCAACCTAGAAACAGGAGTTGTGGGATATAGAGACTCTGATTATGTAGGACATGCAGATAGTAGGAATTCCACTTCTGGCTATGTATTCACCTATGCTGGAGGTGTTGTCTCTTGGATGTCCAGGGTTCAAAAGTGTACGGCTCTCTCTACCACTGAGGTCAAGTATGTTGCAGCCACTAAGGCTTGCAAGGAGGCCATATAGTTGGGTCGTTTGGTTCATGACCTTTGGATTGATTCTATACCTACGTTGCATTCAGATTCTATGAGTGCTATTCAGCTTTCGTCTTCCATGTGAAGACGAAACACATTGAGGTGAGATATCCCTTCATACATGGGGTTGTGGAGGACAAGTCTATTGACCTTGTCAAGATCTCCACTCACAAAAATCCTGCCAATCTGCTCACGAAAAGCCTCATTACTAAGCGCTTTGCCTTCCTCAGGAGATTGATGGGCGTTGGATGAGATGACATTTTTCCTCATCGTGTTATACATGTGTATATTGTATTATCTTTTATTTTTCTTTTTCACTCCTCACTGGCACAGATTCGCCTTTAAGTGGGAGGTTGTTGGGGGTAAGGGTACCTCTACCTAGCCGCCCGTGTATTACTACACTGACAGTACCCGCCACTGCACATTGCAGGTGGCAGGTGCCCATCACTATCACTTTATTCTTTATTTTTTAGTGATAGTTTGAATAAAGGAAGGCCAGGTTACACATTGTGATTGTTGGAGTTCCCATTTGGTCTCTCTCTCTTTCTTGCTCTTGCTCTCCCACCATAGCTCTTCCAAGCAAGCTTCGATCCTTCTCACCTTTCAAAACTGTGTGATGGGCTCTCTACCAAGGTAGAGCACCTTCAAGAGCGTATGAATTATGTTCAGGAAGATTTTGTCCACTGTGTTGAATTGGTGTTCACCTCCGCCATCCTTTTGGATTAAATATCATCAATAGCACTATGCATTATACATTTCCTTGAGTAATGTGGACTTAGAACCTCCAAGGATGGATGGCAAAACATGTAGTCTACAGATTTACTCAAAGTAGTGTTTGATAAATTTTTTGATGAGTTAACCTCTCATGAGGCCTAGTTATTATCTTTTATGTATATTTGAGGAGATCTACACATCCCTTATGAGGAGGACATGAATCTTTATATAGGATATGTGATTTTACATGCAGTCATGTATATACATTCTGCTAAGATAGCTTTGGTCAATGACCTGAAGAATTATCATCAGCAAGACATTGTGATGTAGAGGCTATGATGCTTGGCATCCTCCTTTGGAGGATGATGTTTTGGATCCTCGCCATATTGATGGAGTGAGTGTCTTTCATAAGTTGGATATCCATCGATTGCAATCCCAAGTGTTGAACCATATTGCTAACAATCCCTTGTTTACTGAGGATTTCTTTTCAGCTTTTGATTTTAGATGTTCCATCTACCCATATGATCCTCATGATATCCTATCTTATTCCCTAATTTCTTATAAATTACCCTTGTATATTGCCATCTTCACTTCTAATCCTGATAGTATCCCTCTCTTATCTTTTACAACTATAGTTTTTCCTCAAATTCCAATTTTTACTACTTGCCCTTTATTTTTTATCCTACATCTTTGCCTACTCCTATTGAACCTACTCTTGTTGTCCAACCTATTCCCTCTATTTTTCCAAGAAAATCCCTTCAAAAAAATTTCATTTCTTTCCTTTCTTTTCCATCATCATTATCCCTTCAAATATCTTCATTTTATGATTTATCCTACCCACCTCTTCACTATTCCCCTCTTATTTTCTTACCATCTCCATCTAACTATATTAACCTTCCTCCACAATCAATGATGGATACTCTTAGGTATGACAATGATATCCTCCATCAATGGTAATGGACATTGAATGATTCTTTGATAGGACCAGTGTTTAATTGACCTATCATTCCTGGGTCTTGCGACACTTCTGCACAATATTCTACTTCTTATCTTCAATTTTCTAGAGCATATACTCATTCTGAGGATACCTTGGTACACTTGGCATCTCATTTTTGTTGGTATCTTGTTTTTATGTATCAATAGTCTCATTTGAATCCTTGGAAGAGTATTCCAAACTTGACAATTAATCCTAATGAGGATGTGACTATTGCTCAGATGGATGTATTGTATTATTTTGCATAAGTTTTTCCTACTCGGTTTATTATCCTAATGGAAAGGGCGTGCTGTTTACAATTTTTCAAAATGTGCCTCTACATTTTGTGATCAAGAATAAGAGTTTGGAACGTCTCAAGCTAAGTATAAAGTTCAAGAAAAAATATATTTATCCTATATAGCCTATGGATACTCTCTCGGTTTTATTGATTTTTTTAATGAAAATATTTCTCTTTTCTCTCCATTTTTTTTGGGAGCATGTGCCATTTTGACTACATTGTCTTATGTCTATGTAAATTCTTTGAAATTTGTATGATATATTTGTGGCATTTTATCCTTCTTGCTAGGAGTTGAAGATGAAGATGGAGCTAATCAAGAAGCTGATTGATAGTGATTTGCAATTCTATCTTATGGATGGATGCTTATTGCAAAAGTAACCTCTTATATCCTTAAAAATTTTGTCATGCTTTTATGTTTCTAAGCTATGTTAATGGATAAAGGTATTTTCCTTTTGCCGCAATTCCTTATTAGATGTAGGTTATAAGTTGGGGTCATGCTTGGATGGTGTTTCCTAAAGTTGTTGTGGAAGATCAAGTTGAGCTATGTTTTAAATTTATATTTTCTCCTTCTAAGATTGCAAAGACACTCCTTGATTAAGTATAGGGATATGTTGAGGGTTGATATGACTATATTTTTGGCTATTTTTTGGATATTTAGGTGATTTTTATATTAGTTAAATGATGAGTGATTGATTTGGAAGTGTTTGAGAGAGTTTTGGACAAGGTTGAATAGGTTTGAGAAGCTTATGATGTTTTTCAAAGGAGATTTAATGTGTTGAAAGGTTCTGTTGAGTGTCTGATAATGTCTTATTGGTTCTATTGAGCTTTTGTCTTGTTCTGTTTTCCTTCTGTATGAGAGGTTGGAATAATGATTGATGGATTTTAAGATTTTTTGAAGCTTATTGAACGATTTTCTATGGTTTTGATTGATTTTAGTTGAGTTGAATGCCGTATGTAGAGTTTCTGTAGAGCCTCTGTTATTATTCTATATGCCTCTATAAGTGTTCTGTGGGATGAACGTGTAGCTTAGGGAAGTTTTCTAATCTTGGAAAGAGATGAATATAAGTTCAAAATAGCTCAAATAAGTGAAAAAAGTAGTTTTCGAAGACTCAAGTGAAGACTAAAATGACAATGACATTATTGAGCTATGAAAGGACACCGTAGGGCTCTGGTGACCCTTCATATCAAACATACCAATTGGGAGGGGTATCCCAACCAAAAAGGGATTATGGATTATTATTCTTCATTATTCCAATATACTATTGAGAGATACCATGTGTGTGAGAGTGTGTGCGTGAGAGATAGCCAATTTTTCATGCAAAACAATTTATATATGAGTGAGAGATTATGAAGACTATGAAGATATTGAAAGATTAAAAATCTATGTGATGATTTCCATTCAAAGTGGAGTATTCTTTTGTGTTCTCTTGTTCTTTTGATGAAGAATATGAAGATTATGTTGAAGTTTTGTTGTAATAAATCCATGGGAGAATTGTTATATGATGTTGCGTAAAGATTTGAGAAGTTTGGTGTTGTTTTTTTTCTTATGGTTGATTAAAATATGAAGAACATGCTTGTTGATGATACAAGATAGATTTTCTTATAGTAGATTCCCTGTTTTCTTGGTGTTTCTCTTGGGGCTCCATGTATAGTCAAAGTTTCAAAACTTATTAGCACTTTAGTACAACTAGCAAAAAAGTGGTGCAAAACACCTAGACTAGGTTGTAATACCAGTAAATAGTAGTATGTTCATAAAAATCATTACTTAAGGCTCCTCCAAAAGATGGACTATATTGTTTACATATGAACATCTAGCGAGTCCTTTATTATTTACAAGCATCCTTTTTTTGGGGGGTGCACCCTTGTCTTATCCATCCAAAATTGAAAGACTAAGTCTTTGAATATTTGAGAGATGTGGGTTCTCCGTCCATCTTGTCTATGACATGCAAATGTAGGAACAAACCATCAACTTCACTTACCATGACCAATTGATGTATGATTATATATGTATTTCTTTCATTGATTTGCATAAGCTTGGTAGCTTGAGGTATACTAATACTAGTGTTTTGCCTCCCACTTTCTCCATTTATCAATATCAATATCATTAATCTCTTCACACAAATCTCATTTGAAGATCTTGGGATCTATTATGGGAGCACAAGACTATGCTCAAGAGACTAGACTAGATGCAAGATTTATTACAAGAATTCTGATTACAAGATAATCCCATGTAAGGGCACAAGGTACAATGATAACAAGATGCAAAAAATCCCACAACACCTAGGACTGTTGGTATAGATAGCCAGACTCGATAGGATATGAAGGATCCCACAACCCAAGATCATAGGTATGGATACAAGATATTAGAATTACGAGATCTCCCTCGACGAGGATGAATAAGATACAAGATAGTACTAGACAAGTATCGTACTACGAGATTACAAGGTGACCAAACAACATGAGTATAATGGAAGACTAGACTAGACTAGATACCATGACTAGACAAGAGCTAGAACTGAAACTCAAAGTTACTTACTTGGAGGTCTCAACTCCTTGAGCTCCCAAGACTGGCATTGGCTCAAACCAATCATTTCGATGGTAGTTGATGGTGTAGCAGAGACATTGTTCCAAGACTTGATTTATCCATTTTGTTTGACCATCAATCTATGGATAATTGATTTTGGATAACTTAACTTGAACTCTAAGAAGGTTGCAAAGGCTCTTCCAAAAACTAGATATGAATTGGAAACCCCTATCAGTTGATGATATTGTCTGGGAATCCACATAATCTAAAAATGTATTCTAAGGAGGTTGAAAAGGCTCTTCCAAAAACTAGATATGAATTGGAAACCCCTATCAACCGATGATATTGTTTGGGAGTCCACATAATCTGAAAATGCATCTAAGGAAGAGTCTAGTGGTAACTGTGCATGTTATGGTCTTGGTGGTAGGGATGAAATGTGCCATTTTCGTAAACCTTATTCCACAACAAAAATAGAGTCATGTTTTTTTTATTTTGAAAGATCTATTATGAGATCCATGGATAGAGAAGATCGTGGTCGCATTGGAATGGGAAAGGGTTGTTATAGGAGACCAGGTGGTTTGTAACAAGGTATCTTAGCCATATTGCAAGTATCACATGATTGTATGTATTCCTTTCTTTCCACGTCTAGGACCACCAAAAATCTCTTGAAATAATCTCTAAGGCTTTATTAACTCCAAAGTGTCCTGTTGTTAGGTGTCATGGCATTGTTGGAGTACCTAGAGTCTCGGTTTTCCTAGAGGGATGTAAAGTAGATCCTTATAGTATAAAAATCCATTAGTTTTCTAAAACTCACAAACTTCATTTCCTTTTCCCTCTTCATTTTTTCTCTTGACATTGTTAGCCAAATCATCATGCGGTAGGGCTTCATGGATTAACTGGATCAAGGTGGGATTGTCTCGGTGACAACTAGAGATGGCTGCTAGTTGGAGGTACTCTGGCTTGAGTAGTATTGCTCGTTGTTGATTATCTACGGTCTTAGGTTGTGGGATCCTTCATATCCTATCGAGTCCTGTTGTCTATACCTACGGTCTTGAGTTGTGGGATTTTCCGTATCTTGTTAAGTCATCATTGAACCTTGTGTCCCTACGTGGGATTATCTTGTAGTCAAAATTCTTGTAACAAATCATACATCTAATCTAGCATTAGGGCAGTTTTGAGGTCTCGAAAATGCTCTGTAAGTGATCCTAGAGAGAGAAAATATTTTATGAAATAAAATTATTTTTCTATTTTTAAAAACTTTTATATTTTGGTAAGTAAATATATCAAAAATTGTTAATAAGTCATTGTCTGATATTCTCATGGTCACATCAAACCTAGAAATCTAGACAGCCATAAAGGTGACAAAGATTGTCATAATAAAGATCTTACTCATCCTCATTAAAGTGAAAACTAATATTCAATTTGAATTTTTTTTTATGTTTGATTACTTCCCTCCATTCTCACTCTCTTATTTCTTTCCCATCCTTACTAGTTTCTTCTTCGTTTTCCTTCTTGTTTCGAATTCGCATACTTTTTCAATCCAATCTTCTAATCATATCCTTAGCTATGGATTCAGTCATCCAATTATCTTTGTAACTCTAGTAAAATGCATCTCTATCATCTTCATATTGAGTTGGATAGTGAGTATGAACCAATAAGAAAGAGAGCAAAACCCATTACTATTACAGAGTCTATGAAACATATACTTAGGTTTGAAGAAAAGAAGAATCTTGATCTTTGGTTAGATGGTGGGCTATATCCCAAAGATCCTAGCAAAAATAGCACTCCGCCTTTCTATAATAGCTCTTCATTGTTGAGGTTCATTGGTGATGGTTATAATGGGTTTCTATGTTATACACTTAACTTGGTTGCAGAAAAGGATGTCCTCAAATTGGAGAACCATATTTTATCAAAACATAGCAACAAGTTATTCCAAAAGCTAGAAGGCTATCAACTAAGAATTCATTTATTGGAGAAACATATCAAATCTTATCAATGAAAGCAAACTATTTTAGGACTTCAAAATCGACAAAAGGCTCTTAAAAATATTGAGATTCTTAGACGAGGAGGAGATCGTTGTAGTAAAAGAATCCAAGCAACAAGGTACATTTTTTTCTACTTTAAAAATATGAAATATGAATTTGTTTATAATTAATTGTATTGATTTGTGATGTTGATTTTGTTTAGATCTCTTCTTCAACCGAATGCAAGTGAAAGAGATTCTTTGAAAGCATCTCAGTTTTATTATCATCTTCTTCCTTCAGTAGTTTCAAAAGATATTTTGGAGAAGAAGAAATTTAAAAAGGCAAAGAAACAATGCTTGGAGTCATTTATAAAGGATCTCTCTTTGGATATTGAGTTAGTGCAAAAGACACTAGAAAATATTGGTATTAGTTGAGACGCTTATATACAACTTTTCCATCTTTTATAGTCAAATATGAAGCAAGGACAAGCATGTAATTGCATGCTTCCAAGGCCATCTGTTATTAGAACTATTAGATAGAGAGTGAATAACAAGATAATGGAGATTCTAGGTGAGCCTTTCCATATCAAAGCTAGCTTCAAGGGCAAGAAAAAGAAAGTTGTATTCAGTGAATTTAAAAATATTTTCCTTGATTTTCCCACCCTACAATGCTTAATGATTAGATTATATGACTTGTCACTAGAAGAGGCACAAGGAGTGACTAGATTTGTGGTTAAACTTGATGAAAGTGAGATTCTACAATGTACAAAACTAGAGAGGGTCTCTATTATCTTGATGAATAGAGCACTTTCATTAGATCATTACAATCACTCAATGTTATTTAGTGTTCAATCAAAATACAACATCTGGTGGCTAGGAGCATTCGAAGTAGATATAGAGGATTTTGATATATTGTATTGGGTTTTTCATCGAACACCAATACCTGATGTTATTAAGAGACAACAAGCAGGAGAAGAGCTATTTGTTGAAGGATTTGGGAACTATAAGATTGAGTGGCACATAGTTATTGACTTAAAGACACTTAAATGTATGTAGAATGTATCAAAGGGAGCCAACTCTAGATCTCCTTGCCTATATTGCATGTTCCCGGCCATAGATTTGAACTCAAGCAATTGGAATAGAGCTCCCTCTAGCCACAACAAGGATCCAAAGTTTAAGCCAATCCTAGATATTCCTTTAGTGAATGCCCATATCTATACACTTCATGCACTTTGTAGGATAATTGAAAATCTTGTTCATCTTTATATAGGATTTTCATGGAAACTGAAGCCATTATCAGCTCTAGAACAAATGCTATAACAAAGATTGAAAATGTCTTATCTGCAATTGGTTTGCATGGTGGTAATGTTGTTATTGAACCAGATCTTCAAAACTCTAAGGATGGCAATTGTCTCCCCAAAAAGCCATCTATTGGTGGAGTGAAGGCTAGAAGTTTCCTAGACTTTCATGGGAGACTTGGTAAGATAAACTCTAGGAATGGTGGCTCAACTATTAGATACAATCAATGGAAGTGCCTACACAATGCAGTTAAGGATCATGCTGATAATGGACAAGCTCGGAATAGAAAAGCCAATGTTTGGGAAACACTAGACAAAGTATTATTTTATTGTGATAAAACAGAGTGGAATGATGATGATCTCAAAGACTTCAAAAACCAATTGAACCTTTTTAAAAAGGTAATGACAGAAGCTTGGGGTAATTAACACTTCACTCACTATATGGTAAGAAGTTTACATATGTATGTCTCTTTATTTTCTGACTCATATGGGATTTTCTAATTGAATTTCTTTATTTGTTAACTACATAGCATATTTTATACAAAGATGTTCCATATTTTATCAAGAAATATGGATCTCTATCTATTTGGTCAACCCAAGGTATGGAAAAATCACATTATCAAGCAAGAA
Source organism: Lygodium microphyllum (assembly GCF_053477565.2). NCBI lineage: Eukaryota > Viridiplantae > Streptophyta > Polypodiopsida > Schizaeales > Lygodiaceae > Lygodium > Lygodium microphyllum. The sequence continues at coordinate 128,309,507 of NC_141149.1, forward strand.
CAAAATACTTTAGATACACAAGACAAGGAGGTGGAAGATACAAAGAAAACAGATTCTTAGAGGTCTCTCAATGGTTCTATAGATAAATTTGGCATAAATTCAAGCTCAAAGACACAATCACATCATGTAATATATCGTCTTTGGCAAGGACTATATCCACTATTACCCAAAGAAGAAAAGAGGAATATTTAAACTCTTATGCAACTGAATGGTTACAAACTAGAAAAAGAGATGGAAAAGATGGGTTTCAAGAAACCCTTAACATCTTTTAGTCTAGCTCTGTTTTGTAGAAGAGTCTTTAGTTTCAAGGAATTCACTAGGTCCTCTAAGAGAATCTTTTGTTTCATCCCACTCGATGAGACCTCTACATTTCAAGAACTCTTGTTTCCTATAGCCTGGAAGGAGCTTCAAATTCTTGGCATCTCCTACATGGGAGAGCAAATAAGAGGTAAGAACTCCAAAGTATCCTGCCCCAGATCCATTATGTCTAGGCATGAAGCCAAAAACTCTTACAGCTTCTTCCTTCTCCACCAAAATTATATTGTCTGAACCTCTATTGAAATCTTAGGATCCAATCACCTTGGTGATAGCTTTCAAAGCCATTATTGGTAAGCTTGGAGAGCTTGACAACCTGCTATGATAAATTGCAATTGTTTGATTATTTCAGCTTCCAATATAATGGCCAAGGCCTTGACTTTTTCCAAGCTTCAAAGGCCTTGAGCCCTTTGCTCTTCCAAAAAAGTTGTCTGTGTCTTCAATTTCTATCTGCACAATAAACCACAATAGTATAAGATGTTAGTATATAAATATCCAAAAATATTTGTCTATGATGCATAACATACTCTAATAAATCACAATGGATATCTTAGAATTATCTTCATAACTTAGGGTTTTCATCTTCTTCAAGAAGACTATCATCATATAGATTTATTGAACTTTTTGGTTTCTCCTCTAATGGAGACTTCAGTTTCTCTTCATGCCCCATGTTATCAATACCAAGTCTCTATTGAATTTGTAATTACTCTTCCTCTATAGGTATCCCCTCCTTTTCATATTCCACGATTTGATTAATACAAGAATGCAAAGCTACAGAATGTCTTGAAAATTCTCTCCCTCAACATTAAGAGTTGCTAGCAATTCCACTTCATAACCTATTAAATTCTTATCGTTTTGACCCCATGCAGCAAGGATTGCCAAGCAGTAATCTTCTCTAAAATCAAAAAGGTGTTGAATATCATTTAGCAATACATATCTCTTTTTGTTGATGAGATAACTAGAAAATATTGGTACACATTCAAGAGGACCTGTTTCAATCTCTACACTCAACTCTATCTCCTTTTCTTCCACTTTTGTAATGTTCTCACTTTTAAACAAAGCAACATCAAATCCTTGCACTAATTGGTTCTCAATATCCTCCTGAAACATTTCACCCTTCTCTTCAACTTCTTTTGTCTTTGCATACAATATCCTCTATCTTCTTCTCTTGTGTTGTATCTGAAGAACAACTATCCATATATTGAAGATATACAAGAAATCCAACATCCTTCTATACAAGAAGACATTGTTGTTGATTCTGATGAAAGGCAAAATCTACTTTCCACTACTTGAATTCTCCATCAATAAGGCTAAACCTTGTTTGCAAAGTTGTTTTAGCAGCATTGGAAGCTTCCATTATATTTCTATAATGGACAAATCCCTCAAACTCTAGGCCTTCCACATGACTATTATAAAACTAAAATCCTTCAGTTTATCTTCAAGATCCTTCAAAAGCTCTTGCAAATCAAAGGGAACATTAAGCATATCTCTGATGTAAATAAATCTAGATGAATTTCTAGTTGCATGAAGAAAATCAAACAACTTTTCATCACAAGTATCGTCTAGATCCTCCTCCTCCATTCCCTTTAAAAAAGACAACTTCCTTTTAGTCATCCTGATTACTCACAAAAGAAAATCTTGAAAACAAAAATAAAAATAAGGGGCATAATATACAAATCCACATTTGATCATATCCAGTAAACTAAAGAAATATTGCTTAAAATTTTTTGGAAATACAAAATGAATGAAATGAATTAAAACTTTATGCAGCAGAGAAAGCATAAAATTCCAAGTCTCATCGATCAAACTTTGTTTACATTTACGACTCATGAAATGCGAAAACAATGATTCAGACCGTCTCACAATTCACAAAATCACATTTCACATGTCACTTATAAAAAAAACTGACGAATTCGTGGTTTATACATCCGGAAAATTTGAACAAAACAATCCATCAAGAACATCAAAACCCCATCGTTTAATATGTGTACCAGACCGATATTGATAGAAAAACAAAGTAAAACCATTATATAATTTCTAAGTCCTTGATGTATCTTTCTCCTCTTAAACCAACTAACATCTTCAATGCCTCAAAATTCAGGATTGCAAAGAAAAATATTCAAAAAAATGTGATACATGATATTTGCAGGTCTCACTTTTGAGAATAAATGGTTTCTTGTAAGAATATGCTTGGTTTATCTTGTGATGCTTACAAGATAAATAGCTAGTTGAAGACAAGACAAGATACGTGAAAGAAATAGTAATCAAAATCCAAACGTGAGTATTCATATATATATATGCCAATGGTCATCACATGTTTGATCAAAAAGTGCGCTGCACTAATTCGGAGGAGGTGCGCTTAAAATGAAAAAAACTTTAAAATTAGAGCCATAAAAGCGCTATCATGCCGAAAAATTAAGTGACATGTGGCACAACTTCCCATGCAAAAACGGTCTGCAACCGCACGTGTGAAATTAACTACGCATTACAGTAGCCACACATGTAAACCAACATCCTTATAAGCCTGATTTCTGAACTGCAAAAGAGTTTTTTCGACGACAAAGCTCTCTCTATGCTCAACCAGACCAACACAATGCTAATTTGATTGCAGTGCAAAATTATTCTTCAGCACAATGCTACTAAAGAAGGCTTAATCGCCCAGCATATGCACCGAACCCTCAAGAAAGTAAGGTTTTTGATAAAATATGAGTAAGCTCTGAATCGCTTGACAATTCCTACCAAATCATTTCCAAAAATGCCGAACGTATGAAACATGGTGGGTGCTAGGTTTCTCTTTTCCATGTGAGGCCTCCTCACATTTCATATGACTAAGGCCTGCATTGTTTCTGTTGTGATGTGGATGTAAGCTTTATCTTATCCATTTAAGCCATCCTCGCATTTCATACATCATGCACATGCAGGTTATAGAACTTTGAATATCCTCTATGACCTTTAACTTCAAGCTTCAAGTAAATAAATAAGTTGAAGTGAAAGAATCTCTTTGAATCTTCCAAATGCATGTGTGTTTGTTGGAACAACATATATTACAAAGTCGAAATGTTTAGGGTAAATAATGTTGCCCAAAAAGTAGTCTAAAAGCTGAGTCGAACAATAAAACTTCAAATATAAATTCCTTGAAATATAAATTTTGCTACTTGATAGTGAAATGGAAAATGTTGCCATAAGGTACTAGGTGAAGGTACTAAGTAATTGGATACCACATATTGTTCTTTGAATATTAGAGCAAGAATATGCACATATGAAACGCAATGGGTGTTATGTTTCTCTTGTCCATGTAAGACCTCTTCGTATTTCATACAACTAAGGCCTGCCATTATTCTATTGTGACGTATGAAATGTGATGGTGTTATGTTCACTTTTTTGAGTGAGGCCTCCTCGTGTGTCATACAACTTGAGCTTGCATTGTTTCCCTTGTGTCATATGAAACGCGATATGGTGTTAAGTTCCCTAGTCTAAAAGGCCTCTTCATGTTTCATATGTCTTATGCATTGTTTTATTGAAATTGGATTTAGACTATGTGATTAGTGTTTGCTTGCTACTTAGTGATTGTAGATAAATTGATATGAGAGATTAGGAGATGTTTCCTAATTTTTTTGTATTATTTGTTTTTTTGAATGTTTCAAATGGCTAGAACTAAGGCCACTGCAAGGAAGCAAAAAGTTGATCCTAGAGGTCTTGCTTCAAAGATCCATCAATCCTCCAAGCCTTCCAAACTTACAAGGAAATCAAAGCCAAGAAGAAGATTTTCACAGCATGTGAGGTGCCTTAAGGAGATTAGAAGTGCAATGAAGGCTTTAAATAATGCGATTCCAAAGTTGTCTTTTCATAGGCTTGTTAAAGAAATCTGTGACAAGCATAGTTTACATAGTTTTAGATGGACTAGGACATGTCTCAACTATATTCAGGAGGCTATATAGGATTTTTTGATTGTGTTTTTCCAAGATTCTTATATTTGTGTTGCTCATGCACATAGGCTTACACTTATGGATAAAGACATGATAATTCTCAGGAGATTGAGATACAGGTTTTCAAAGGTCCTTGAGCCAATACCTCTTTCTGATGTGAAGGCTTAAATATTTTAATTGTGCCTCCATATAGAAAGAAAAAAATGATCCTGGTCTAAAGGTTGAAGATGTTACGCAAGTTAAGGACACAAGACAACATGAGAAAGAGGAAAAGGCCACAGTAGAGTAGGGGGATAAATGGAGGGAGTATAAAAGAAATAACAAAGAAGAAAATAAAGCAAAACAACTCCCATCTTTTGAAGAGGAGTTATCTACCCTTCTTAAAAGGGCTGACCCTAAGGGCTTCAATGTTTTTGGCTTTTTACCTGGTGATATTAACAAAAGATCTGATATGGTATTTTTGGACTCTAATTATGTTCAAATTCTCAAGAATAGAGTAAGAGAAGTAAATGACTCAATTATTCTTGCTGGGATGAGGTATAGTTTACCAAAATCTGTTTTTACTCACCATATTTTTCTAGGAATAGACTTTTATATTGATGCTTACTATCTCCATTCCTTTGCTAGGTGTGTAATGCATGAGCTTCCCTTCGATATACAACAAAAGATTGAGGTTCTTGATCCATCTATCTCATACTATATGAGGAGTGAGCTTGATGCAAGTGCTTTTAACCATTGGTTCAATTCAATTGACTTTGAATCTTTGGAGCTTCTTCTAATTCCATAAGTAAGTAATTTGATATTTTGTTAGATTTTATGAGATCTTGTTTTGCTAGATTATTGAAATATTTTTGTTTTCAGTTCTCATTGGAGCCTAATTGAAATAGACTGTGTGGAGAGGCAATGTTTCCTCATCAATTCTATAAAAGGAAGCCATGGAAATGCCAAGTTGTACGTTATATAATCTAGGGTCTCATTGATATTTTGATCTTTTTGTTGTAGGTACTCTAAATATTTTGATCTTTCTTTTGTAATAACTCTAAATTTTATTGCCTTTTTGGTATAGAATTGTAAAAAGATTGATTGAAGTGCTAGAGAAAAGGCTTCACATGCCTTTTGGTGTACTTGCAACAATGCAATATAGACAAGTTGCGGTAAGGTCTTGATTAATATGGTTGGAACATACTAAGAAAATTTATTCTAAAAACTACCATAAATAAGTTTCTTAGTTTTACTTTATATTGTTGATTGCAGTGTCCTCATCAGGATGATAGTTACTCTTGTGGCTGGAGAGTAATTATAAATGTCAGAAGATTGGTTCAGTTTATTTATCTCAATGATGATAAACTTATAAAGGTAATGTGAAACATACTAAACTTTAAGATAGAGTTTTATTGCAAAATAGTCCATTGTAAAAAAATAACAATGAACTAAAATTATTTTCTTACAAATGTATGATAGTTTACAAGGGATTGCTATACAAGTGAGCACATTTGGTATATAAGAGCAAAGCTCATGAAGTATATAATAGCCAATTGTATACAACCAACAAGAATGGACAATAGTGGGGGCTTGGAAATTGAAGAAGAGGAGGTGCATGTAACTACAACAGGTGAAGATATGCCTTCAACACCCAAGGCAACCAAAGCATCAAAGATAGGAAAAAGGACTCCTAGAAAGAATGTCCCTTCTCCTAAGAAAAGTTCTCAAAAAAAGTAGCTTTGTCTTAGATTGTAAGCCCTTGTATAGAAGTCATGGAGATGGCTGACAAAAAATTGTACATGTATTTTATATTGATAGTAAAGAGATATTTTCTTCAATATCCTTGCATTGTAAATTCTTCTCTCTCCTCGTTGATATCTGGTTAAAAAATATGTTATAAATGTTTATTAATCAGGAAGTGAAATCAAATATAATCTAAGTGGATATAATATGAAATAAAAACTTACTCATTTGTTATTAAGTTGGGGCACAAATGAGTATAGTAGTTCAATATCTTCATTTTGTAAATCCATCCTCACTTGATGTAGCGTTCATGATGATCTAACCTTTAGGATTGCAATAATGCCCTCATTGTACCAAACATCAAGATCCACTATAGGATCTTTGCTAAAATTATCAAGATTTTGGTCTAAAGCAACCAAACTACCACCAACATAATGCCATCTACTATGATAAAGGCTAAGGATGAAATTTTGAGTAGCAATCATATATTTACAAGCTATAGAGTCTTGATCTATCTTACATATAATTTTCCTTCTATCCTAGTGTCCCATCCCTCTCAACGAATTGTATAACATGATCATATGTTAGTCTCTTCACTGAAAGCATAGCCTTTGATTTTCTTATCTCAACATTAGAAAAGAAGTCAAAAATATACTAATAGACATGAACAAAAAAACTTTGCTTAGCCTACTTGAGATACTAGGTTTTAATGCTCTCTGTATCTCAGAAAATATTTTACATCTATAGCCCTCACTAGTAGCTGGGCTTGGCAAAGGCCAATCAAAGCTTGAAAAATCTGGCAAAGGGGGGATATTGATCCCCATTGGCTACACTGCATGGGGACAATATAAGAATGGTCATAGAAGAATATTCCATTCTCTGCAAGCTCTGTCTTATTTCTACCTTTGTACATCTCTTCTCCAATCAAGCCATGCATCACATCAATCACATCAACAACAGACTCGACCGGTTGCCATTCCTCAAGATTAGAGGGATAGACATCTACAAGACAAATAAACAAATTTTATAATGGAAAACCTTAAACCAAGTTCAAGAAAAGAAAGACTTTAAGAATCAAATCCTTACGATTTGGTTTATGCATTGGAAGATTTGAACTTCCAGGTTTCAAATATAGCTCTCTATGCATAAATACATATTGCACCACAACCTCGTTTATACCATTCTTATTTACTCCAAGCTTGAAATCTTCGATTCTACCCTTCCAAGCAAGGATGAATGAGCTCTCATATCTTCTCATTTTCCCACGTTTTGCATGTTTCATGGTGATCCAACTACCTTTGCTAATGATTGTAGGAATCCATCTTCCCTCTTTTTGGAATGAGTTAAACACTGATATGGATATGATTTGGGAGCTTGGACGCCTCGTTGAAGGTCGAATTTTTGTGTCCATAGCATGCACGCGCGCGCGTGCGCGCGCGCACACACACACACACACACATACAGAGGACTAGGCTACCACAAAGGAGGGAAAAACACGAGAGGGACAAAAGAAAGGAGGGAAAAAACTTTGTGCTAAGAATTTTACTACTTTTAATTTAGAGTAAACCTATCATTATTATTAATTCAGACATATTATTAAATAAAAGTAACTGGGACTGTATATCATTAATGCAAAGAATGTCATAATCATGAATATAAGAGGCTAAAAATAGATATTGATCATACCAATTAGTAATATTATTATATATGTATCTTTTCTCATTTTTTAAAATAGAAGTTCCATTACGAAGGCTTTGCTCTTATTGGTCTAGAGCAATCTCTTTCTATCTCCTAAACGGCATTTTTGAGACCTCAAAACTCCCCTAATGTCTCTCAAACATAGTATAGTGCTCCTATAACAATTTGGTAAGACTGAGGAGCTCTATGGCAAGCCCCTCCTTTTATAGGTATTGGAGGGTAGCTAAAGACCTTCTAAAATGTTCCATGATGACATCATTGATGATGCAAGTGATGACATGGTATATCTCTAGAAGGTTCTATGATGATATGGCAAGGATGGGTTCGCATGGTTGTTGGCTATAGGATGTCCTATTAAGGGTGCATTCATATGGGGTATGGATTTATATGGCATAAGCAAGAATTAATATGTACACTTGATCATGGCATGCACATGATCAGATCTTCACATGATTCACTGTATTGTTGATGTTTCTTAACATAAGTGCTTCCAACTCTTTTGATTTACTATGCATAGCATGGAAGCAAGGATGTGAGAGAACTTCATTAAATATTTTCTTCCTAGCACAAGTATCCATTCCAATGGTTAATTTTGCAAAGTTTTCTACCATGGATTGATATATTCTACATTTCTTTCATTCAAAGCACCCCACTATTTCATTCCATCTTAGAGTTGGCCCTTGCCTCTCATTGCTTCTACTTTTGAGAAGCCCATTATTTCCTTTGATTTTTTGCATTGAAATTCAATCTCTCTATTCAATAAAGAGTTCCTAGAGGGTTTCATTATTGCAAAGGATTTTCCTATGATAAGATCAATAAGATAGATCATTAGTAAACACTTACTTTTCATAGAAAAATGAAAACATCTTGCATTTATTTGCATCAATACTAGCTATGTGTATAAGAGATAGCTATACCCCAAGGAGGATGTAGAAGAGGAGCTGAGAGAGCACATCATAGGACTACATCAAAGTGTGAGTGTGTGTCAATTGTGGTGCTTCCACTAGCTTCACACATGTGATGCTTCCACGAGAGAGAGAGAGAGAGAGAGAGAGAGAGAGAGAGAGAGAGAGAGAGAGAGAGAGAGAGAGAGAGAGAGAGAGAGAGAGAGAGAGAGAGAGAGAGAGAGAGAGAGAGAGAGAGAGAGAGACATGGAGCTCAAAGATATCTCAAATAGAATGATGTCAATATAGAAAACTTAGAGAGAGGAGGAGAGTGCTTCAACTTTGGTCCCTATGAGCACAAAGACAAAGAGAGACAGAGAGAGAATGAACAACTGAGAGAGTATTGGACAACTCAATCAGAACATGAGACATACAGAGAGAGAGAGAGAGAGAGAGAGAGAGAGAGAGAGAGAGTGTGTGTGTGTGTGTGTGTGTGTGTGTGTGTGCACGCCAACCTCTTTCTCCATTTTATTAACTGGAGAAAGAACTATTTTTGTATGTTTAAATTACCAAATTTATTTTTTAATTAGATTTAACTATTGAGATTCTCTTTTGAGATTATAAGTATTTTCACATGTCTACTTATTAGTTCCAAAAAGCAATGTCCTAGTTAGACACTCCTTTATAGGCCACCTATACATGCATTCATCCTCTTATAAACTTCATCCACATAAATACTCATTTTATTTTATTTTAATCAATCATTGAGTCTAAATTCACCCCTTCTACATCATCCTCAAGTACTCTTGTTGATTTATTCATAGTATGTTTAAATTTTAGCTACCTTTCTATGATAGCTTATTGACTAATCTTATCAAAGGCCTCCTCATTCTCTCTGTTTTCTCCTTATCTTGCAATTTTTACAATTCCTAATCAAGCTTCTAACATTCTTTCTTAGGATTGTCAATTACTTCCTCACTTCTAATTTCCTACACAGGGTTACTACTTTCCTACATAGGAGTTGCAGTTTCTTATAGGTCATGGGTAGCTAATTCTTCTCATGAGTTTTCAAATTTCTAGAAGAATAGGGTATCAAATGGCCTTCTTACATGAGTGCACAACCTAACACAAGAGAGGTTGCATCAATGACAACTTCAAATTCTTGGCTCAAGTCAAGTAGTTTTAAGATAGGAGCCATGATTAAACTTTTCTTAAGTTTCTCAAAGCTAGATTATTCAGTGGGAGTCCACCTAATAGCAACCTATTTCTTGAGAAAATCAACTAAGAGTGCAGTAGTTAATGTATAGTCTTGAATAAAAATTATGTACCATCCAGTTAAGCTCCAAAAAACTTTGGACCTCCTTACTCATTGTTGGGGGAACCTATTCTTGCACATCTTTAACTTTGGCAGGATCTATTCCAATCCCTTCTTTAGAGACTATAAATCCAACATACTCAATCTGCCTCTTAAAGAAGGCCATTTCTTCTTCTTGGCATAAAGCTTGTACATCCTCATTGTTTTAATGACAACTCGAAGTTGTGACTCATGATCCTCGTCCTTGTTTGAGTAGGTCAAGATGTCATCAAAGAAGACAAGAACAAAATCGTCAAGATAGGGCCGAAAGATGTCTTGTATTAGCCTATTAAAGGCTACATATGCATTAGTTAACCAAAAGATATCATAATAAATCTGAAATGGCCATATCTTGTGTTGAATGGAATTTTTGGAATGCCTTATTCTTTGATTCTTATTTGGTTATAACCTAATCTTAGATCAATTTTTCAAAAGATCTTTGCACCTTGAAGGTGGTCAAGTAATTCATCTATCATTGGAATTGGATACTTGTTCTTGTACCGATTTAGTCCACTGTAGTCGATGCAAAGATAGAGGGTTCATTTCTTCTTCTTTTGGAATAGCACCAAGGCTCCCCATGGTTCATTACTTGGCTTGATGTTTTTGGAATGGATATACGATAGGGTCGCTCTGCTACTAGAGTAGCTCCTAGTGTTAGCTTAATCTCATGATCAACTTCTCTTCGTGGAGAAAGCTCTATTAACTCTTCTAGAAACACATCTGCATATTTCTTTAATGAGGATGGTTCTTCTTCAACTTATTTTCCTTTCTCAATCTTATTGAGTTTGATTAGGTGGATAGGCAATCCTTTTCTTAGCCTCTTCATGATCCGAGAAGCTTTTGCTAATTGGACTCTAGGATTTCTAGTTTCTCCTTGAGTGGTTATTAACTCTCTTTTTAAATCTAAAAATGTGACTTGACCTTTTTCGCAATGAATATGAGTGTCATTATAGATAAGCCAATCCATCCCTAGTAAAGAGTCATAAGCTCCTAGATTCATAACTCTAAACCCCATGTTGGAAATATTGCCTTCTAAGTTAAATTCCACTCTTCTAGTTTATTGAGCAGAGATTGCCTCTTTTCCATTTGCTATTTCTACTAATAACTTAGATGTAAGTACAACGTCTATTCCTATCCTTTTTACACACTTTGGTGAGATAAATGAGTGGGTTCTTCCGCAGTCAATCAAAATCTAAAAGGCTTTACCTTGATAGGTTGTGAGAGTTTGGATCACTGAGAAGTGGTGATTGGGGCCCTTCTTGTTGAGAGCAACATGTGCTATTTCTCTTTCCATGTCTGCTTCTAAGGTGGAATCTTCACCTTCATCTATTCCTTTGTCCCCTTCCTTGAAGGTTACTCCAGCAACTTTTCCTTTTGTTGTTAAAACTACTTGATTTTGGCCACAAAATTGTCCTTGGTAGGTTGATTGGCCTAACTTTTGGCATTGTCTTTTAAAGTGGCTAGGTTCGTTGCAATGGAAACATCTTGGTGCCATTTTATTTCCGACTATAGGTACAAAGTTTCCAACTACATTTTCTTTGCCTTCTTCCTTTGACTAATCTAGTATTGTCCTTGGATTCTTTTGACATATCCTCTTAGTTCTTTGTATGGATAACTTTGTCCCCAAAATTTGCAACACTTGGATATTGTCTATAGCTCTTGGATAATGGGCCTTTCTCGAATTAATGCATCTTGTAAATGGGATGGATGCATTGCTTCAAGATGAGTATCCAATGGAGGATTTAGTCCCTAGCAAAACTTTGACGTCTATTGGGTGATGTCTGTCCATGGGCAGGGCACACTTCAAAAGGGACACAAATCTAGAATAGTAGTCTTCCAAACTCAATCCAAATGTTTTCAAACTAAAAAAATTATTCTTTTTTAATGTGCAATATGTCGATGAGAGGTATCGCTTGCATATAGCTTCCTTCAACCTTTCTCAAGTAATAGTTGCTTCCACAACCCCTTGGTCCTTGCACCATTGTTTCCACCAAAGTCCGGCTTCACTCATCAACTTTGGCTTAGCTATCATTGCTTGATTAGGAGGAGCAATGCTTGCAACAACAAAGTAATCCTCCATAGATTCAATCCAAATTTCAACTTCATATTCGGCATCCTTTCCTTTTCTACCATCAAACTCAGGTGGTTTGATTTGCTTGAGAATGAATTTTTTCTCTTCTCCTTTAGTCGGAGTAATCATAGGTATGGAAGGCATAATATCCTAGTTTTGTTAATATTTGTAGGATTAGATACACATTTTGTATGCTTATAACTTTTGTCTCTTTCTAAGGTTTTCAATAATTGAATCCATGAATTTTAAATTTATAGCATAATTGTAGTATGAGATAAACAATCTTGAGAGAATTCAAGACTCATTTATTATTCATGGATTGCAATAGGGTTAACCAGATTTCTTTATTACATCAAATAGAGATATCAAGCTAGGAAAAATTTTGGGCTACAACAATTCTGATTGTGAAATTCAGATACATCAATAATTTTGTAGGTGGGAGGCTCGTCAAATATATTTAGGGCTTTATATTTATAGGGGAGATTTGGGAAACCATCTTTACAATAATTGTTGTGGCACGAGTGTCCTAAAAAATGGCAATGTGCTCAACTAGGAGAATGCAGAGCGCTTAGTCATAAAGATACCAGTTTTTGCGAATCCATTCTTCGTCTGCATTGAGGATGGGATTTAGGCATGATTCTTCAAAGATAAATAACTTGACCAAATAAACTCTTCCAACCACTTGATTCTTTTGAGGTTGTTTTGAAGTTAGGCAAGTCGATCGGCATTGATGAAGTAATACACTCTGCTTCACATCCACTAACGCTCTAGGTACAACATCAGAGGATTATATGTATGCTCCAAGATCCTCATGAAGCAATCCTACCAATCAAAATCAAGGGAATGCATTGCAGAGATAAACATTGCTTAGAATACCAAGAGTTTTTATCAATCTTCATTATTTTTGAAAGAGATTCCATCGGTTGTTAGAGAGGTAAATCATATTTACATCAAATTTTTCCTTAAACAAGGTTGCAAACAATTCTTTCTATGTATTAATTCAATTTTTTGCTATAATACCATGTGTGTCGTGCTTGCTCTAAGATATCCTCAATGGCATGATTCAATAGTCCATCAATATGATTTTCTAGGTGATGTCGCTTAGTACTCTTTTAGAATAGCTCAAGGTTTGTTGCCTAGACTCTCTTAAGTCCACTTTGCAATGGAAGGTCTTTGCCATTTCTATGAGAATCAACCTGAATTTTTGATTCTAAACAAACTAAGGTCACCTATCCAAATCAACTAGCATCAGTCTTTGGGCAACTACTTGTGCTAGATTGTGAACCAAAGCTGAATCATATCACACTTAGTTCAAGGAGAGTGAGAAACAAGGGGGAGTATGGGTATGTCAACCCCTCTACCCATAGGGCAAAGTCTCACTCTGTTTCCCTAAAATAATACAGAGTCAAGATTCTAATTGATCCTATGTGGTCAATGTTTCTTATGCTATAAAGCATCAAATTGTAAAGAAGCTCTTTGCTTACTGAGACTACTCCACGAATTCGTGAAGAATCTCGCCCTTTCACTTCCCTTGGTTGAATAGTTTTAGTTGTCTAATTGCCTAACACATTTATATTGTACACATAAAATCAACTTTCTTAATTAATCCTTTTTAAGAATAGTGTCCGTTCACGTAACTTAAGTCACAATATATAAACAATAAAAACAATCATTTGGAAAAATAGCTTTATTTAATAGAGAATCTTGTACAAGTGTTCACCTTTCACCCATATGAAAGAACAACCTGAAGGTCTTTTTCACCAAGATTTCTATCCCTAACTAGTACCATGGCCCTCATCAAAAAGTCCATTCTAAGTCACATAGGGGTTTGGATTATTCCTAGGAGTTTAAGTGTTTACTAGCCAGAGCCCCTCTGGCACCCTCAACTCCTCCTACCCAGGGATTCCCCTATAGAGTGATGTCTCACCATCGGGGTCGGAGATCTTTAAACTCTCCCAGATGGCAAAACCAATCCCCCTTGGTAGAGGGATGCATAGCTACCTTGGCATGCTTTCCTTTTATTGTGTCATAAATTTGGTACATTAGGGTTTTGATCAATTCATTCAAACTTTCTAAGTACATCAAGTAAACTTATATGCACCTTTTGCAAGCACAAGAATTTTCTTTTTCAAGCAATATTTCTACACAAAATAGGGAGCCAATCAAAGTAAGGTTTTAACTTAGTAGCAATTCTTTCCAACTTGGTATTATCTCCTTCTTGGATTTCTCTTAGTTTCCCTTTGGGTTTTTCTAAGTTCCCTTTCAAATCACAATCCCAAATCATCTTCTTCATTGGATCCTTCCTTGGTTTTTTTCTTTTTCAACGTGTTTTCACCTTTGCTTGCAATCTTCCTCAACCTAACCTTTATCGAAGGTTGGTCGATTTACCCTATTATGAGTCTTGACTATTTTTCTATACTCTTATGTGTTGAAAAATAACTATAATTTATCTTAATTTGTGGAAACCAAGTTTGAACCTTGGAATCTCAATTTTTACTTTGGAAGCTACATAAGTCAATAAGGTGAGTATTTTTCCTAGTAATGTTATCTTCTGTTTTTCTTAAAGGAGAACTATATCCTCTTGTTGAGACCTAAAATGGGTGACAATGGCTCTATGGCACCAGCCGCGGGCCTCTACTACACACCCAAACCACCCCCCTCACGAGGCCTCGCGAGCCACCATGAGCATCTAAGGGGTATACTACTCTAACCTCTAATGTAGAACTTTGCATTTGTATGGATTGTAATCCAATGTATAACCCTTCCCACACTCCTCAAAGGGATTCCCTACACATATCAATGTAATGCACCATGTAAGCACAAACAAAGGGAGTGCCCCTCGGTTGATTCACCTTGGAGATTGGCCCTAAGATGTATCATTCATACTACATAGAACACATATGAAACATTCTCCACTCTTTTAATCAATCAATCCTCAAGGAGATAATAGATAGTCCTCACTTAATACTTCCCATAGAAATGAACCACTAACCCTACACCTTAGGGTACCTCACCTCCTCAACCTCGGTCATCGCTCATGAAAAACAATTTATGTGCATCCACGATGATACCATGTTTTCCATGCAATGCAATTGTGTATGATTTATAGTTCTCAAATAATTTCCTTATTGACAACTAGCATTGTGAAGGTACAAAAAGCATTTCTTTTCATGCCTTTACTCTAAACAAGATTGTTGCATTGCCTAGGGCTAGCACCGAGCATGCTTGTGCTACTAGACCCTCTTAATTTTAAATCACACATCCTATATGTCATGCCTCAAAAAAACATCAAAATTCAACGTATCACAAGCACTTAACACCCCCCTTCTTCCTACTGCTTAAGGTTGTGCATTCGGTGGTAGGTTTAGATAGATTTTTTTGTATTTTTCCTTCATAAAAGAATAAATACCCATTTTAACATAGAGATAGGGCTAAATTGAGGCTCGCCCTCATGCCTCACTCTTATCATACATTCATAAACACAAATATTATTTTTTTCTATTTTTTGAACGTAAGAATCTGTTTTTCTTATTTTTTGCTATTTATTTATTGATAAATACCAATAATTTTTATTTATTAATTTTGATTTATTGATCTTATTGAGAAATATTTTTATATCTCATTCCATCCCATAGGAACATCATACACAACAAAACCCCAAAAACGCATGATTTTCCCTAAAATCTCAATGTTGTGGATTTTGTGTGTTTATAAAGAAATTATTAGATGACTAATTTTTATTGACTTCTTTAATATTTTTAATCAATCAGAGCAGTGACAACCAAATACAACCATTTGCAACCAAAATTTATCATAAAACAATTATATTTATGACTTACTCATAAAATCGTACCTTATATCATACGTATCTCGTGATCAAAGGCATGCTGATGATCCTTCCAACCTCGATAGACATCCTTCACACTTCAACATCATCCCATGATCAAAATCTCTCATCTCAGTCCACCCCCTTGTCTCATAGAATCAACCATGGAAACACAAAACAGGAGGGAGAGAGGAGAGAGGAGAGAGGAGAGAGGAGAGAGGAGAGAGGAGAGAGAAAGACTTAAAATTGATCTCTTCATTGGCTACATCATTTTCTTATCTGATTGAAGAGATGGATGGCAAGGAAATTTTTCATCTTGCTACCCTCTTGCCTCCCCTTGTTTGATGCCAATAAGCACCAAATGCCATTTTTTGATTTAAAAATAGGGCACTGAAAAAAATGGCACCCCCTCCCCCCTGATTCAAAATTTTGGGTTATTGCCTCTTAATTAGGCTATAAAGCTTAATGACTTAAAAGATCTAGTTCAATTTTGGAGTTTTCACACTACATGCAAGTGGTTTTTTGTCGGATGGAAGCCCAAACAAACTCCAATTCATAAACAAATTGGACAATTGGCTTCGTAGCGTCAAAATCTATCAACTTGGCCTTCATCATGCACTTTTCGACTCCTGGATCACATAGCTGCTTTATAATATGAAACTTTGTGGAGATTAAATGGGGGTCAAATAGACTCTGATTGATGAATCGAGACTTGTGTTGTGTTCCTGGCATCAAACTCTATCTAGGAAAACTCCCTCATTGATCTACAACTGTTTCATTTTGCATGAAAATTTGGTTCTTTACACCTCCTGGGAACTTTTTCTCTTCAAAAATGGATCCCAAAATCTAGCTCTCATATTTGGACCACAGGATAGGGTGACTCAACTCATCAAATCCCACGAAGTGATCTGCATGAACAACCATAAAAAGCATCAAGCTGCCACAAAACAAAATACTCATCAACAAAGCACAAGAGCAGCTCTCACCCTATCCCCTTGACAAAATCAAGGCATGAAAATCCTCAAGGGATAGGCCTAGCATAATCTAATAGAAGTCCAGAGCAAGTCTCTAACCAACTGCTCCAACACCACAGACTGACTAAAAAGAACTATCAAAGAAGTTATCCTAGGTGGTGGCTTAAACTACTGACCCAACTGAGTACATCTAGACTAGGAACTCCTACAAGGTGAGGACTCCTATATCCTAGTCAACATATATTTTCTTCTAACACATTTTTCTTTCAAGTTTTCCATAAGTCACTATCTCAAAAATATGCAACATATCCAAGGTTGCACGGTGATATATCTATAGAATGGGATCTCGCACACTATAGGTCCCATTCAATAGGTTGATCGCTAATTGTGAGTCACCTTTTACCAATAACTGGCACACACCAACACATTGGACTACATTTAGCCCCATAATCAAGGCCTTGTATTCTGCCATATTATTAGTAAAAGAGTGTCTTGAATATATACTCATTTTCATAACAACCCTATGTCAAGGATCTTTAGTGACCACACCAACACTTGCATGTTTAGGGAGCCCTCTAGAAGCTCCATCAAAATAGAAAGTATAGACCCGGTCCTCACTAATAGGCCATGCCATACTAATCAGGTCACTTGTACTTATGATAATCAAAGTAGAGCCGAGAGAGAGGATGTATGACAGGTACAATCCCTCCTTCCTTGCTAAACTCGATAGGAATACTCGTCAAAAATCTTTGACAATGGTGGTTGAAGACCTTAATATCCCACGTGAAAGGTCCATCTTACCGCTCAATAACCTGATAACCTTTACTCTACTAGATCACTCGACCTTGGTGGTAACGCTGCTCTAAATATGGATGCTCAAGATAAGAAATGATTCTTCCCATCCCGTTATCTTGGTACCTAGTACAAGTTAAAGCTGAAACATGAAGGACCTGCATAGGCACCAAGTTCCTTAGTCCTTAGATGTAGTAAGGCTTCAACTTATTAAAATTAACTTTATTTTTAAACGTTGCCCCTTGCAAATCTTCTAAAAGGATTGTAGAGCCATTCTTTCTTATATAGACAATTTTTTATGTTCCATCCCATTTGGATTCTAGCTTACCAAGAAATGACTAGCATCATAGTATAACACCAACTAAACCTTCACAAATTTATATTTCTTACCCCAAAGGTTGTGAAGTGCTTTCATTCTCTTCTTCCCTATCTCTTGATGTAATAAATCCTGCAATCAGATTTCATCAAGTTATGTGCAAGAGAAATAAATCTTTCCTGCAATGCTTCTACCTCCCCTAACGAATGATTGAAATAAAATTGAACAATAGGCAGCTCTATTTTCAATGGTAAGACACACTCTTCTCCATATACCAGCTTAAACAGGGTGTGGCCTGTAACTCTCTTGAATGTCGTATTATAAGCAAACTGCCACATACAATTTCTTATCCCAATCTTTCTTACTTTCAGACACTATCTTGGATAACATCCCTACAAGCTATTTATTTGTAACTCTCGACTTGACCATTTGCTTATGGATTATACGGGGTAGTTTTATTGTGTTTAATCTTCAAAGTTTCCATCAAGGCTACCTTAACCTTATTTAAGAAGTGTGTCCCTTGATCAAACACTATCTCCTTAAATGGACCAAAATGGCAAACAATTTGCTCCATAATAAAACTAGCCATCTTCTTTTAGCGTTATCCTTCATCGTTGCTTGAGCTTCAGACCACTTTGTAAAGTAGTCTATTCCTACAATAAATATAATGCTTTTGCGTAGTCAATGAAGGGTATATTGATCCAACAAAATTGAAATCCCATTTTTTGAAGGGTAACGTAACTAAAATAGGACTCAACGGTTGCTTACAATTCTCCTTGGCATTGTGTCTTTGACAGACATCATAGCACTTAACATAACTGAAAGCATCCTAGAAAATCGATGGCCACCAATATCTAGCACGGAGAGCTTTCTGAGCAATAAGCCGTTCAGCAAAATGTCCCCCATATGTTGAATCATGGCATTCCTTAAGAATGGTACCTCATCAAGTACTACACATCAGTGATAAATCTTGTCCACACATTTTCGATACAAGGCACCCGCTATAATCGAAAAGTGTAGCGCTTGCTACTTAATCTTTCTCTTCTCAGACTTTGATAGCGCAGTCCCAAATCCCCCTATAGATAGATAATGTGTTATAGCTACATACCAAGAAGGGATGGAGACTATATCAATTTTAAATAAACCTTCGATGTTACTTCCTTCAACTAGAATTTTCTTTGGCTCCTCGAAATCCACAAGACACTCCACAATACCACTTGCTAAACATTCAGGCAGTTGCAACATGTTCATCAATAGTTTGAGTCCCTCCGCCTTCATAAAAAATACCACCTTCTCATAGAGAATATAGTGCCTAAATTTCTTTGTCACGAAAACCATTCCAAGGCACAAATTCTCTATGTAAGTATAGTTGCCTTCAGATATCTCCAATTTACGACTAGCAAAGACTATTGGATGATACCATTTCTCTTCCCAAATTTGGCCTAAACAATAGCTAATACTATGCATTGTTGCTGCTAAAAATAGATAAAAAGGCCTCACCTCTTTTGGGTGCTTTTTGGATTGACACTTTTGCTACTTGACAAGCTTCACTCCAATTAAATAGATTGTTAAAATATAACACGCTCATCAATGGCAACATTATTTCCGTTAGTGCATTGATAAGTCTCCGATAATACTCCATTAATGACAGAAAGCTGTGTATCTCTTTTGGAGAGCGTGGAAGACTCATAGCAACTATAACCTTTATCTTTTCAGGGTCAGTCCATGATGCTAGTCAAGCTAACCACATGGCCCAGTAACAACCCAAGATGTACTTTCGTGGATTACAAGCAAAGCAAAATTGTCTACAACGCTCAAAATATTTCCTTAAAATAATTTGTTGTCTTTTCCTTGTGGTGGCTAGCCCCAGATCATCGATGAAGAATTTTAACTCCTCTAGGAAGATGTCACCAAAAGTCTTATCAACTGTATGTTGCTAAGAACCACATTATTTGCATAACCCAAAGGCCATCATATGGTGCGCAAATAAACGTTTTTTTCAGCTTATCTCCCTTTACAATAGCCATTTGGTTGTATCCACCAAAGTAATCCATAAATGAATAGATTTCCCTACCCACTAATTGATCTAAGATCTAATCAATGAATGGTAACAAATAGTAATCCTTAACCATCTGCTTATTCAGCTCTCTAAAATCTATGCAAAGCCAAATCTAATGATTATTCTTCCCTTGATAACGAATGGTGAACACCACTCTAAGTGTTGTACTACCAAAAATATCAGCAAGCCAGCTTTCTGTAGTTTTGTCAACTCCTTGAATAGCCCATCGCTTAATTCAAAAGGCATATGCCTTACTTTTTGTGGCACAAGGCAACCTCGGGGGGTCCACTAGGGTTTACCGTATGGTACCACGTGAGTGTGAGGGGGTTATTTAAGGAAAGGAAGGTACATTTTATAAGGTAAGGTCCCATAAATAGGGGGTAGATAAGGGGTATTTTCATATATTTCTTGCACGCAGGTGATGTCTCCTTATTACTACTAGTGAATCCCCCATGAAGGCAACTACCTTCCTTTAGGGAAATGGTATGAATAGCCAAGTTGGGAGGAATACCTCTCAACTCATCATAACTCCAAGCAAAAAAGTCACAAAATTCCTAAATCAAGGGCACATAGTCCTTCCTTTCTTCCAAAATGAGCATGGACCCTAATTTAATTGGTCGTGAATTATTCATCGTCCCAAGGTCTAACTCAATTACATTTGCATCTCTTGTCCTCTCCTGAGCCTCTATCATCTCATCCAAAGTTACTTGATAAATGTCCTCTGTAGTGGACTCCTCGTTGGATTCGTCACTTGATGACATCTCACTACTAGCTGCATCCTCCAATTTATCTATCTCTATAGAGGATAAATGAACTCTCTTACTTTAAGGAGATTCAGGGTAGGCATCTACTACTATATGCCTAGCACCTCTCCCAAAGGTCAACCGAGTAGCGGTCAAGTATATCAACTTCACAATCCACTTGTAAGATCCATGGCCTACCTAGCAATGCTTGATAGCTAGGCCACCATGTGAACCTAATCACCCTAAAGTGTAGAATGCATTCCACATTAGCAACAATCACGTGGACTTTAGTAATGCAACCTTCAAGTTGTCTTAAACTATCATCAGCCATTCGCAGCATTGTGGAGGCATCTTTCTTGATTTCTAATCCCAGTCTCTCCATCACATCTGAACTCATAATGTTGATGGAGGATCCTGTATCCACAGTAGCACGTTCCACTAATATTCTATCAATGTATGCCGATACCCTTGGACAATGATTTTCAGCATGCTCAAATCAATCATATTCTACCTACGCTATCGCTAAGGGATCCATGATATATCACGTGCAAAAAATCTTCTTAAACTCTTTACACACTCCTGGAGACAACTCAATCAATTGTAGGAGATTTACATTCGACTTAACTTCACAAAGAGAACTTGCTAAATCAAATTCATAATAGCTAGAAAGAGCTCTCTTCTCCCACTAGACCATCCTCTCCTTTGGTCTTTGAACAGGCTTTGGTGCCTCTGTCTTGGATTTTGCTTTCTTCTTTGGCAATTCCTTATCCTTCTTGGCATCAACTTTACTATCAACGGCTTTTAGAGGTTCCCCTTCCATATCAGGCTTAAGGACTTGTGTCCCCTTATTATAGGTTTTAACTTGTCTTTGTCAGCTTCTTTACCCTTTTGACCTCTCACAACAACCCATAGATTAGAAGCTTTGGTGCCATTGACATGTACAGCTTCAATAAGGCTGACTCCACTGCCACTAGGAAGCTCCCCTACAATAGCTTTTCCTCTTTGTAATATTATTATTGGTCCCTCATCTTGCTCAATATTATTTCCTTGTACTCGATGGTTGACTAAACCTAATTGTTACTTCTTTGTTGGAGAGAGCTAATCTTGCTCCAACAGTGTACTAGCTTAGTGGTCAGACTTTCCGCATATGTCACATTTAACATCTGGACAATTCCTAGGGAAATTTTGACTGCCACACCACTTACAAATGAATCTTGAGGGGGCACCCTCTTCAAGGTATCGACTCCCTTTCAAATTCTACTATTTCTTAAGGAAACTGACATAAACAGCTATTTGCATGTATTGTTTGGTGATCATGTCAATATAGTGCTTGATCATATTCTTAACTTCACCAAGGACATTCGAGTCACTTGACTCATAGCCGCAATCTACCTGTCATTCCATTGGCCTAATCACTTGATTAGGAATTAGCTATTGATTCCCTGGAACAACATTAGGATTTATTGTTTGGCCTCCAACACTTGGTGGAGCCATCTGACTAGCCATAAGCATGGTCACACTAGGAAGAGTTGGCAACATGGGCACATTTAGAATTATGCTTCCTCTCCGATTAAAAGTATTCATGGGAATCCCTTGACTTCCATTGATCAATGCCAAAGTATTTCCAACACCTAAACTCGAATTCCAGTTTTTTTCCCTAGAGGTATAGGCCGCTTGTAATCGCGACTCTACCTCTTTGGCTCGTGTAATAGCCATATCAATGTCAGCAAGAGTAACACTACTCAACTACACTTGAATATTAAAGTCCAGCCCATACAAAAAGTATTGCAACCGAGAAACTAGAATAGGAATATAGGTTTGCAACTTCGAAATACACCCTTCAATTTCTTGGCATAGCCTAAAACATTCTCATGAGGTTCTTGACGTGTTACATTGAGATCACGTAACCAATAATAACCTCCCCTTTCGGGGGCAAACTCTCTTCACAAGGCCACAAAAAATACATCAATCGTAGTTATGGTTCCAGCCTCTAGGCTATGATACCATATTGCAACTCATCCTTTCAGAGTCATATTAAAGAACATCATCAAGTGTCCTTCATCTTGGATTCAACAGTTGAACATTAACTTTTGAAATTCATTAATATGAAGTTTCATATGTTTAAAAATGGGTAGATGAAATTCCAAGGCTGGCAAGTCCGTGCGTTCCTGCTAGGATTGCAATGGGTTGCGCCATGATGATCCTATTCATTAAAGGAGTTTGAATGATGGGAACTATTACTCCACTCGAAGTGGACTGACTAACTGGAAGAGGGAAAGTAATGGAAGTCCATCCTCCTAATGAACTATTTGTGGAACTTGGGTTGCTAAGACCCCTCCCTTGTAGGGATATCAAACTACTCCTTTGCGAAGAATATATCCTAATAATTTCAGCCCATCATCTAGCTCATTCAGTTCTTTCTTGCTTCTGAAGCTCGGCTTGACAATCTTTAGAATCTATTTCACTGCCTTTTGGCATACACTAATAAACTAGACCCTATCGACCAAGATTCGGAGACCGTTACTTATTAGCAGCTCCGAGAAAACACACCACCTGTCAGGACCTAAAACAGTCCCAACACTAGCTCCATGGCACTAGCCGACAGGCCTCTACTACACACCCAAACCACCCCTCATGGCCTTGTGGCTAGGAACGTTTAAGGGGTATACTACTCTAACTTCTAATGTAGAAATTTGCATTTGTATGGATTGTAATCCAACGGATAACCCTTCCCACACTCCTCCAAGAGGAAGTCCCTACACATATCGATGTAATACACCACGTAAGCATAGACAAAGGGAGCGCCCCTCGACTTATTGTCGTGGCCCCACTATTACGGCTCTCCTACACTTCACGGGGATTGGCCCCAAGATGCATCATTCATACATAGAACACAAATGAAACATGCTCCACTCTTTTAATTAACCAATCCAGAAGATAATAGATAGTCCTCAGTGAATACTCCCCAAAGGAATGAACCACTAACCCTACACCTTAGCATACCTCACCTCCTCAATGTGGATCATTGTTCATGAAAACAATTGTCGTGCATCCAGGATGATACCATGTTTTGCGTGCAATGCAATTGTGTATGATTTATAGTGCTCAAATAATTTCCTTATTGACAACCAGCATTGTGAAGGTACAAAAAGCATTTTCTTTCATCCCTTTACTCTAAATGAGATGGCTATGTTCCCTAGGGCCAGCACCGAGCATGCTCATGCTATTGGATCCTCTTAATTTTAAACCACACATCCTATATGCCATGCATCAGAAAAACATCAGAATTCAATGTATTATCAGCACTTAATACCCAGGTAGGTTTAGAGAGCTTTTTTTTGTCTTTTTCCTCCATAAAAGTAGTAAATACCCACTTTAACATAGAGATAGGGCTAAACTGAGGCTCACCCTCATGCCTCTGCCTTATCATACATTCACTAACATAAATATTATTTCTCTCTATTTTTTGACATAAAAACCCTATTTTTCTAATTTTTTTCTACTATTAATTTATTGATAAATACTAATATTTTTATTTACTAATTTGAACTTATCGGTCTTGTTGATAAATATATGTTTTTAATATTCCATCCCATAGGAACACCATACGCACAAGAAAACCCCAAAAACACACGATTTTCCAAAAATCGCAATGTTGTGGGTTTTACATCTTTATAAAGAAATTAGTAGATGACTAATTTTTCTTGATTTCTTTAATATTTCTGATCAATCACAACATTGACAACCAAATAAAACTATTTGCAACCAAATTTTATCATTAAAATTTTATATTTACGACTTACTCATAAAATTGCGCCTTATCTCATACATATCTCATGATTAGAAGCCCGTTGACACTTCCCAACAGTCATTGACAATCCTTCCAACCTCGATCTACACTCCTTCATGCTCCAGCATCATCCTACGATCAAAATCTCTCATCTCATTCCATCCCCTTCTCCCATAGAATTAACTATAATGGAAACATACAACAAGAGGAGAGAGGAGAGAGGAGAGAGGAGAGAGGAGAGAGGGGAGACAAAGACTAAAAACTAATCTCTTCATTTACTGCATCATTTTCTTATCTAATTGAAGTGATGGATAGCAAGGAAATTATTCACCTTGCTTCCCTCTTGCCTCCTCTTTGATGCCAACATGCACCAAATGCCATTTTTGGATAAAAAATGAGGTGTTGAAAAAAACATTGTCCCCCCCCCCAACGATTCAATTTTTTGAGTTATTGCCTCTTAATTAGGCTATTAAGCTTAATTATTTAAAAGATCTAGTTCAATTTTGGAGTTTTCACACTGTATGCAAGTGGTTTTTTGCCCAATGGAGGCCCCAAATGAATTCTGATTCATGAAGAACTGACTAGACGTTTGGCTTTGTAGTGTCAAAATCTATCATATCGTCCTCCATCATGCACTTTCCGGCTCCTGGATCACACGAGTGCTTTATAACGCGAAACCTTGCAAGGATTAAATATGGGGTCAAATGGACTCCAATCGACGAACCAAGACTTGCGTTGTGATCCTTGCATCAAACTCTATCTAGAAAAACTCCAACTCATTGATCCACAACCATTTCATTTTCCATGAAAAATTGGTCTTTTATGCCTCCAAATCACTTTTTCGCTTCAAAAACGAGTCCCAAAATGCAACTCTCACGTCTTTTTGGTTGCATCATGAACTAGGTCGTACTTCATTTGTCATGTTAGCAAAGTGGGTTGATTCGAATATCCTAGGTTCTAATAGCTACTTATGCCATTCAATAATTTCTAATGGCTATGTATGCAATTTAACCATTTTGACTTAATTAATAACTGTGGAATTTTCTCTATTATTAAGAGGATACTTTAATTCAACAGGTTTTTTGACCTGCTTTTATTTTCTCAATTCACTTTACATGACTCATAAATGCCAAGAAAAATATTTATTCATATTTATATACTTTTTAAATACTAAGAAAATATTTTTCTATGTTTACATAATTCACCTATGCTAAGAAAATTATTTTTATGTTTATATAATTTGTAAATGCCAAGAAAATTATTCTTTATGCAATTATTTGAATCATGATTTGTTGTAGGATTTTTTTAATGATCCTTCTTGAATTAAAAATTGATTTATTTTGATGCACTTTATTTATATGCAGTTATTCATTGCATTGCAATACCGTGTAATTTTATTCTACCTTTTAAAAAAATAAAAATGTAAATCAATGGTTCCTACTTTATTCCTTTCTTGTTGAATTATCATTTTTTTGCCTATTTGTTAAGCTATAAATTATTTGTCGAATATTGAAAAATATTTTACTTAGATTCCTAATCTTTGTATTAAATGAATTTAATCTATGATAGAACCTAGGATGGAGTTGCATGCAACAGTGTGTTTTTCACGTTCACAACCATATTTGTAACTCCCACATTCCCCACTCCAAAGTATCGTCTCTTTGGGGCCATTGCAAATAGGGAGTCATCGTACGCTAGCTTCTATCGGTCTTGATTGGAAGTCTCAAGCAACTAGGAGGGTTCCTTATGAGACAGAGCTCTTGTGGAAAGAAGAAGTAGCTGTTGCATGAATGTTACAAGCAAGAGGATGGATGAAGTTTTTGTACATTGGAGATGTGTCCCTTATGCAATGGTTGCCGATGATGATGGTCTCCTCTTGCTCTTCTTTACCCTTTCTCTCACTCCATGCTCAATGGCACAATCTTAGCAAGTCTAGGATAAGAGGTAGGCTTAGAAGACTTGGTGAGTGAAGGGGTTTGCACAATGTCACTCTCATAAAATAGATCTCTTCTTTGTACGATATGGTTCTTTTAGGATCAAGCAAGTGATTTGTCTTAGCTTCAAAAGAAGAGTAGCCTATAAAGTTCAAGAGCTCTGTGAGCTCTAAGCACAAGCTCACCCATCTTGTCATCAAGAGTATGTATTTATGCACAACCTCCAAGGAAATGAAGGTGAAAAATGGTAGGTCAAATGCCATTAAATTCCTCAAAGAGGGTTTTATGAGGGACTAGCACGCCTAAGCACATTGATTGAGATGTAAGCCATGGTGTTAATAGGAGCTCAAGGAGCTCTATTGCAAATAGTATAAAGCGGGCCATGCTCACTAGATTCTAGTTCCTATGCTCTACAACTCTATTTTGAGAGAGGGAGTTAATAGAAGTGATCTAGTGACAAATGCCATGGTCTTGTAAGAAGAACTCAAACGATTGATGGGAGAGAAACTCTCCTCCACTATTATTCCTCAATATCCGAATACGAACACCCATTTGATTTTGCATTCACCAAGTAAAGATATATGAGAAGGCTTTAGATTTAGCCTAAGAAAGTACATCCACATATATCTCAAATAGTCATCCACTAATAGAAAGAATTATAATGTGTCATCTAAGGCTAATGTGGATGTCGGCCCACTAAGGCCAAACATCAATCAAAGGGGCACCTTAACTCTATGTGTGGTCTACTCACAGTATGGAATGTGATGTTGTCTCCCCAACTAACATGCTTTGCAAATGTCCTTTGGATAGTTTTACACATGGAAGGACTTCAACCATCTAATAGTGCGAAAACCCATGAAGCGAGTCATACCTAAGGTATCATAAGCAAAAGCATGAAAGACACCCCTCTTTTGTAGAATTTGTAGTAGGCAGCAACAACTAGCCCATGAAACCTTTGGAATTCAATGCCCTCAACCATTAGCTAGGATAGAAACTATGACATCAAATAGAGGCTATTAGGTTGTATCTCACTGCTAGCAACCATTACACTAATCTTCTCATCAAGTACCTCAAATATTCAAACCCAACTTGAAGAAATAGTGCACATCTTCCAATCATGTGAGATCCAAGCCTTTATTAGTATCAAACTTGATGTAACCAATGCATCCTAAATATTGGTAAAGGATTTGCTACTGTACTTGGCATTCCCAATCACAAGACCATAGGAGATAAATATGTCATTGAGTAGGGTCATGTGATGTGTGGCACCATTGTCCATAATCCAAAAAGTAGTATGGCAATAAGGTCAAGTAGGGTAGGGCTTTGTGGTGATAGTCTCACATTGTGGACCAAGCTCTCAACCTTGGATATCTATATAGAGAGGCCTGAGGACCAAAGTCCATCATAGGTCCATTAGACCAATCTAGCAGCCCTCGAGAGTCAAGAAACTTGCAAATTGTGATGGTTGACCATTGGCAAAGTAACTATGAGATTTCCATTGCCCCTAATTATTTTGGTTGCCACCATCCCACCTCCACTGAGGGGGTTGTCCTACAAATGTAAGGTGAGTTTCTAAGTGGGTGATTTATTAGATTGTATGCCTTTTGGCTTTGATCAATACTCATCATCAAAATGGCCAACCTTTTGATAGTGTTGGCACTATATATTATTATTGGTAATATTATGTCATTCCATTGTGACTCACTAGATTTCTCATCTTGATGTTGGTCTTTTTCTTTCTTTCCCTTCCCTTTCTTCCTCTTTTAAGAAGTGGAAACAAGGGCCCCCTCTAAGAGTGTTAGACAAACTTTCTTGTGAAATTGGTCAAACACCTTCGTACATCATAAGGTGTCCAAAGAGGAACTAAAACCCCAAGGCCCTTGCTCAACTATAACTTGAGATGAGGACATATGTACAAACTATGGTACCACCTTAGTAACATTAAGGGGTGGATACCCTTGGGTTGTTAACCCTTGTGAATAGATCTGCGAGGGTGCTTGGTTTGGGGACAAAATCCCACCACTGATGCACCTCCACCAGCAGCCGTGCAAAAGTAGAGGGCTTATATGGGTAGGATGTGTCTAAGGATTATTGTCTCCATGGTGTGATTTGTGGTGCTACAAGCGTATGCACAAATGAGTCCCTGCTGTGCTGACTCGTTGGCCGGTTCGGGGTTGGCACCAAGTGAGTACGTTGCATGCCCATTTGGGATGATTTTAAAAACGTATACTATGGATTTCTTGTTGTTCTTGTCTGCAGATCAGAAACTGGCGTCAGAAAATATTGTGTATGAATGCTGTCATCAAGTCAGATTGAATTCTGAACATTGTTGTTGTGCCATTTAATGCTTTGCCAAGCGAAACGACGACAAGTGCAGACACACATGGCATTGACCGAGGTGGTCCTAGAGCACGTCCTAGGCCTGTGCACCCCACAGATGATGGTATCGTCCGAGCCTTCGAGATTGTCTTTGACAAGAATGGTCGATTGGCTCGCCGGTGCACTTGTGACCAGTTCTGCAGCAAGCGCACACACTTCTACTATCGACGCTCAGCCATGGAGGAACATTTAAAAGCTGCGCATGGCCTGAATATTGCAGTCCCTGCTGGAGGTAGAATAGGGCCTACTGATGCATGTGTATACGGCACCCACACGGAGTACGAGGAGCATCGTAGCCGCCAGAGATTCGAGGATGTGGAATTCAAGTGGCAGAAAAATAGAAAAAAGCATGAGACTGATTCAATGGTCAAAGGATGGAGGATATACAGTGAGTTGCCAGATTCTCAGAGGATGGGAGGTCCGGAGCAATGGGTGGACGCGTACGTGGCAGAACAAATGAAAAGATACGATGCAAAGAAGGATGATCACATAAAGAGGATCCGTGCTCGCATTGCCGTAGGATTCGATAGATATGTAAGTGTATCTCTGTTCTTCAGTTTTTCTGCAGTTGACTTTGTTGATTTCCATTGATTTTTCTGCAGTTGACTTACTTTTCTGCGCTGCCAACAGCGGAGGACTGCAAGCACAGATGTTGGGGGCCCAGCTCGGACGCAGTCATCGCACCATGCACAGTCGATAGACGCCGCAGATTAGGAGGATGTTGCTGCAGAATACATTGTTGCGGACACACCCATAGAGCTCTTATCGCCAGAGGGGCCTTCATTGTCGATCGCATCTTACGACATTACTATTTTGCCTGGTCATGTGCTATATGCATTTTCTGATGGTGACAGGGACACACGCAGGATCATGTTCGTATACAATTGATTCTTCTTGTGGATACCTATTTGTCTGCTTCTTTGATTTACCACTGTGCAGATATCGATTCAAGTCAACACGCCTCCAACTGGAGTTGCCAGTACAGGGGGACTTCTTTGAACAATTGAAAGATCCCGCACAGCAGGCCAGCACCTTGGACATGAACTTCTTTGCGCTGTGGATGGAGTTCAGCCTGCAGGAGGAAATAAGCTGCAAATTCTGGATTGTTGATCCCTTGTGTTGGCTTGGCAGGCACTGCATCTACAAAGTCGAGCTTGGCCAACTTTATGTCTCCGATTGATGAGCTATGTGACATTGTGTTTTTACCCCTGGTCATGAGCGGTCATTGGACATTGTTTGTGTGCTTCAACTGTTCGGGGCATGGGGTGACTCAGTTGCATCAGAAGTCGGGGCTGCTATTCTTGGATCCTATGAACAAGCCACCCACTCCATTGATGTGTGAGATGGTTAAGCTGGCCGTGGAGCAGATATGGGCTGCGAAGTATCGCCATGAAACCATACTAAGCAACCCTCCTGTGCAGGCGGTGATACCGTGCCAACCGAACGTCGTTGACTGCGGGTATTATGTGATGCATTGCATGCGCCTGCTAGTGGAGGCTTGCTTGCAAGGAGTGGTTACGGCATCTTTTGTGAGTATATTTAGTACATGCACTAATATGGATTGATTTAGGTCGGCTCAATCTAATCTGAATCCTTGTCTTCATGCAGCTGACAAAGCGATGGTTCGAGCATGATGATGTTGTGCAGATGAGGAGGACCTTGAGTCAGTGGGTTTCTCGCGTGGCTGGCAATGTCTGAGTGGGTGTTGATCTCCAGCCATAGTTTCATGGGATGTTTTTGAACTGTGGACCTGGGGATGGGTAGAATGCATTGTACATGTTAGGCCATTCTGGCGAGGCTCTTGTAAAGACTTCATGTTTGCATCAACAACAGTTGACTGTGCTGTTGAGATATCGAGCTCCACTCGTGATACGCCAGGGTGACCGTTGTGTATTTATGTCACCGACTTGTCAGTTGTAGACGCGGTTGGTACACCGCCCATGAATAATAGCTACATGATAGCTATCCTTATCTACTCTAGTTCGTGGCTCAGTTAGTATGCCACCTTAGTTAGTTGAGTTTGGTTTGAGAACCATATATAGGGTTCTTCTATTTCTTTGTACTAGAGTTCTTTTGGCTTACACAACTAAGAAGAGGAAAACTGTTTTCAGCCTCCACCCTTGTGTGTATTCCCCCATTGTGCAAGCAAGAAAGCTACAAGTGAGACTCCTTCCTTCTCTCCCACAATCTTGACATGGTATCAGAGCCTTGTTCGTGGTAAGGAGCTCAAGAAAGCAAGCTAAGCTCGTGGTGTTCTGGTAAGAGGAGCAGTGTTGCTTTCATTTTCTGTTTTGGGAGCAGATCTCTGCAGGTAGCACAGCCGGAAAGTGCAGGAGTGCATTGTCTCAGGTTGAGACGCCCTTCGCGGTGAAGCAAGAGGGCAGTATATGCTGCGGGTAAGGGCTTTAGCCCTTGGCGACCTTGTTTTTTTTATTTGAGGCCATTTCGGGGCCTGTTTTGGAGGCGGAAGTTTTCAGCACGCACTCAAGAAAAAGCCCAGTTTTATGCTGTGCAGCCACTGTTCTACAGGTCGGTGAAAAGTTACTATAGAAATTGCATCGTATGCTTATGTGCAGAGACATTGGGAGTTACAGAATCATCCTTGGTTCCTGTTTATGCAAAATCGTCACTAGGAAGTGACTGTGTGGTCAAATACCACTTTCGCCAGTTTTGCAGATTTGCCCTTGTGAGGCTGAAGCTGTATTCTTTGCAGTGACAGAACTTTTTGCAGTATTCTGTAATGGCGTCTGATTCTCTCTCACAGATTGTCACTGAAAAGTTGACAAGAACAACTTCCAAGCATGGAAGTTTAGAATGACGAATTTCCTCATGGGAAAAGGATATTGGGAGTTTGTTGCAGGAAATGAAGAAGAACCAGTTCTTCCTGATGTTCCCAATCAACAACAAATGTAGGCATTCAAAGCATGGCATGAGAGAGCCAGGAAAGTTATGTACTGGCTGTCTATCAGCATTTCAGACTCTATGATTGTGCATATTCAGGATGCAAGTACGCCAAAGGAGGCATGGGATACTCTGTCAAAGATGTATAGCACAAATACGCAAGCCAGGAAAATGCAGCTCAAGCAAGAGTTGCACAATGTGCAAAGAGAAAATATGAGCATCAATGACTACCACATGAAGGTGAAGAAGATTGCAGATGCACTTGCTTCCATTGGGTCACCAGTGGAAGATGATGATTTAGTTTCTGTGACCTTGAATGGTCTAGGAAAGGATTATGCACAGTTTCGGACATCCATTTCCGTCCGTGAAAGATTTCCTGATTTTGAGGAGTTGATTGCTCTTCTAATTTCTGAGGAGCAGAGAAATGGTGGTGCATCTTCTTCAGGAGGAACTTCAAAAGAAACTGTCTTCTACTCAAATGCTGGAAGAGGTAGAGGCAGAGGTAGAGAAGGCCGATTTGGAGGCCGTGGTAGAAATCAGAATATGCAGCAAACTCAAGAAAACCAGTCCTATGGAGGAGGACGTGGTAACTCTAGAGGCAGGGGGAGCCAAAGAGGTCGTGGTGGATGGCAAAGAGGCCAAAATGCAAACAGTAATATTGAATGCTACTATTGTGGTAAAATGGGTCATATGGCTAAAGACTGCTACAAAAAGCAGAATGACATCATGAATGGAAAACTGCAACAAGGAAATTATGCATCTTCTAGTAGACAGGGTGATGACAGAAATGAGCATTTGTTTATGGTGCAGCACATGAACAATTCTGTGACAAGTACAGAAGAAAGCAACGATGTGTGGTATGTTGACTCAGGTGCATCAAACCACATGACAGGTCATGCAGAATGGATGGAGGATGCAAGGAAAATGGAAAAACCAAGATTTGTGGAGAATGGTGATGATATTGCACATCCGATTGTGCAGATTGGAAAAATTCCTTTGTCTATGCAGGATGGGAAAAAGAAATACCTGTCCGATGTATTTCATGTCCCGAATATCACCAAGAATCTGGTTTCTGTTGGTCAAATGGTTGAACAGGGCTTGCAGGTCAGATTTAATCCTCATGGATGCTTTGTTGAGGATATGAAAAATAAAGGTCGCTTGATAGCAAAAGGAAAGAAGAAGGGCAGAATGTTTACACTGGATGCAGACATGCCTGAATTGAGTGCAGCAATGTTTGCACATGGGACCGGTGTAGTTGCAGATATTGATATCTGGCATAAACGCATTGGTCATGTTAATGTACAGCGACTTAAATCAATGCAGGCCCAAAACATTGTTGCAGGATTGCCTAAGTTCAAGGTTGTAGAAATGCATAAGGTATGTGAAGCCTGTCAGTTTGGAAAACAGGCAATGAAACCATTTCCTAGACATGTTCAAGAGAGTAAGAAGCCATTGGAATTAATCCACTCTGATGTGTGGACTACTAAAGCTGCATCTCTTGGAGGCTGTCATTATTTTGTCACTTTTATTGATGACTATAGCAGAAAAGTTTGGGTGTATTTTATGAAAAAAAAAAGTGAAGTTTTTGGGCATTTCAAAACTCTTAAAGCTATGGTTGAAAAAGAAACAGGTCTGCAGATAAAATGCCTAAGGTCAGATGGAGGGGGAGAGTACCTCTCAAATGAGTTTGCAAGGTTCTTGCAGGAGCAAGGCATAAAACAGCAATATTCATGCAGTCATACCCCACAGCAAAATGGAATTGCAGAAAGAAAAAACAGACATATTGGAGAGGTGTCTCGTGCCATGCTCAATGAAAAAGACCTGCCAGATTTTTATTGGGCTGAAGCAGTTGCTACAGCAGTCTACATAATGAACAGGACTCCCACTGCAGCAATACATGGAATGACTCCAGAGGAGAGGTATACTGGTAGGAAACCAGATATTTCTCATTTGAAAATTTTTTGTTGCATTGCCTATGTACATGTGCCAGATGAGTTGAGATCCAAGTTGGATCCAAAAGCTGAGAAGTGCATCTTTATTGGTTACTCTCTGCAGCAAAAAGGGTATAGATGCTATAACCCTTCTACTCGTAAGTTTACAGTGAGCAGAGATGTTATTTTTTATGAGATGAGTAGCTGGTATAAACCAGTAAATGTGATTGATGATGTAGATGCACAAAATGGTAATGCTGCACAGAATTCACAGCAGCAGTCACAAAATATTAGTGGACCTGGAGCGTCCTCTAGCAGTGGTTCACATTCTTCGCCATGGACAGGCAGATTGAGATCAGGAGAATCTTCTCAAAGTAATGCAGATAGTGGTATGCAGGTATCACGAAAAGGAAAAGAGAAGGTTGATCAGCCCATGTTTGATGTGAATGCAGGTCACTCTTATGTGGATGGTGAATCCAGTGGCTCAGAACAGAGCATTGATGATGAGTTGGGTATTCCTTCTATTGTTACACCTGGAGTAAGGAAGACCAGGGATGTTTTGAGAGCACCTGGGAGTGAACCCACTTTGCGCAGGTCTACCAGAGTTAGGTATCCTGTGGATAGGCTGAAATATGATGGATTTACAGCCATTCACTATGCATATATGGTCAAGGTGATACAGGAACCAAAACCCACTTCTTTTGAGCAAGCCATGGGAAAAGAAAAATGGGAGAAAGCCATGGATGAAGAAATGGATGCCTTGGAAGAAAATGCTACATGGGGATTGGTACCTTTGCCTAAAGGTAAAAATGCAATTGGCTGTAAGTGGGTTTATAAGGTGAAGCACAATGCAGATGGTTCTGTGAACAGATACAAGGCAAGATTAGTAGTCAAGGGGTATGCACAAACATATGGCATTGACTATGAAGAAACATTCAGTCCGGTTGCAAGGATGGCAACCGTAAGAGCAGTCATTGCTATGGCTGCATCAAAGGGATGGTCTTTACATCAGATGGATGTAAAGAATGCCTTCTTGCATGGTGATTTGCAAGAAGAGGTCTATATGGAGCAGCCACCAGGTTATGTGCATGCTGTTCATCCTGAGTTTGTTTGCAGGTTGAAGAAAGCTTTGTATGGCTTGAAGCAAGCACCTAGAGCATGGTCTGACAAGATAGGACAGTATCTTGTCACTATTGGCTTTCAGATTTCCAAGGCAGGTTTCTCACTTTATGTGAGAAAAACAGAGAACGGTATTATGCTACTTGTCATTTATGTTGATGATTTGATTATGACAGGTGACAGTGATGAAGATATCCTTCATGTGAAAATGCTATTGAAGCAGAAGTTTGAGATGAAGGATTTGGGAGAGCTGCGTTATTTCTTGGGCATTGAGGTGATTAGATCACCAAGTGGGATACAGCTCTTGCAGAGGCAGTATGGTTTGGACATGCTGTCCAAATATGGGATGACAGCCTGTAAGCCTATTTCAGTTCCTTTGGAGCAGAATGTGAAGCTAAGCGCAGATGCAGGTGAGCTTCTGGAAGACCCTACTATGTACAGACGCATAGTAGGAAGCTTGATTTATATGACTATTACCAGGCCAGATTTGAGCTATGCTGTTGGATTGGTAAGTCAGTTTATGCAGGCTCCAAGGAAACCGCATTTGGATGCAGCTAGACGCATACTCAGGTATGTGAAGTCCACATTGCAGTATGGACTATTTTATGAGATTGGGGTTCAGATACAGTTGCATGGATACACTGATGCTGATTGGGCTGGTAGTATTTCTGATAGACGATCTACCAATGGATATGTGTTCTCTTTTGGGAGTGCTGTAGTCACTTGGAGCAGCAAGAAACAGCCTACAGTTGCCTTGTCGAGCACAGAGGCTGAGTATAGGGGTGCAGCAATGGCTGCATGTGAGGTAGCTTGGTTGCATA
Source organism: Lygodium microphyllum (assembly GCF_053477565.2). Lineage (NCBI taxonomy): Eukaryota > Viridiplantae > Streptophyta > Polypodiopsida > Schizaeales > Lygodiaceae > Lygodium > Lygodium microphyllum. The sequence goes on from NC_141149.1 coordinate 128,345,065, forward strand.
AGCTACTTTATGATATGCATCAGTCTACAGATGGGCCAGTTGTCATTTATTGTGACAACATGAGTAGTATACACTTGGCGAATAACCCAGTCTATCATGCTAGAACAAAGCACATTGAGGTGCATTATCACTATGTGCGAGAGAGGGTTTTACTAGGTCTTATTAATCTAGTTTATGTCAGCACAGAGGATCAGGTAGCTGACATATTCACGAAGGCATTGGGCGCAGAGAAGCTGCGCAAGTTCAGAGACCTGCTTGGTGTGCAGGAATTGGGATTGAGCTCGAGGGGGAGTGTTGAGATATCGAGCTCCACTCGTGATACGCCAGGGTGACCGTTGTGTATTTATGTCACCGACTTGTCAGTTGTAGACGCGGTTGGTACACCGCCCATGAATAATAGCTACATGATAGCTATCCTTATCTACTCTAGTTCGTGGCTCAGTTAGTATGCCACCTTAGTTAGTTGAGTTTGGTTTGAGAACCATATATAGGGTTCTTCTATTTCTTTGTACTAGAGTTCTTTTGGCTTACACAACTAAGAAGAGGAAAACTGTTTTCAGCCTCCACCCTTGTGTGTATTCCCCCATTGTGCAAGCAAGAAAGCTACAAGTGAGACTCCTTCCTTCTCTCCCACAATCTTGACATGTGCATCCGCTTTCTCTTGAGGTGGATCAATTTTGGCTTTGTAAACTGTCAACTTCCATTGACACGTTCATGTGGCTTGTAAATTGTTGACACTCATTAAGAAGATTACATATTTCTATTTGCAGCTTTGATGTCTGCCATGAGTTAATTTTGCAATTCATGGTAAATTTTGACTACGCCATTTGGGGCTGTGACACGTCTATGCAAAAGTGGTCTCCATTTGAAAAAGGTCCTAGCATACGTATGTTAATAGGTTAAAACAACACGTTGTAAACATGATCCAATCTTTTAACTAAGAGTCTACCAAAATGGAAACAAGTATGAAACGTGTTTGGCAGATAGGAAATATACAATTGTTCAGGGCACCAAAATAGACATCATGCTTAATAAATGGATATCCTAGCTCTCGCATGGACAGAGGCAAACCTTTCAGAAAAAGTTTTGTTTGTAAAATCATGATCCTCAATAACAGGAATCATCTCATGCCAAACAATTACTTTTGCAGGCAACTTTATGGTACTTAGGAATTGAAAGTTTAAAAGCCTATGCTGAGTAGATGTCTCATGAGTCGAGATTTAGCAAAATATTCAAGCACCTCAACCTACCTAATATTGCAAGCAGTACACACTTACATGGTGCACATTAAGGGTGTGTATGTATGCACATAACATACATGTGTGGAGTGCACATGGTATACACATGCATGTCCCGCAATCAATTCAACAGCCTTTGACAGTGTCAATCAACAGAATCCTTGTCAAACAGGCTCACAGATTACCACAGGATCTTCCCAATTTGTTCCCTGCCTACAAAGAGACTATAAAGCTAATGGACACAACAGTTTTAATTAGGGGCAACCTAACACCACAAGGATATGGCAAGAAGGACATTGACAGAGTAGCAGCACCCATGATGCATAAAGTCTGGCATGCATCACTGAAACTCGAAGACAGCAAACCGCCAAGCTAGTGTCTCTGTGAATTTATGGCTAGCTCAGAATTTAGTCTGAAATAGTACTTGTTTCTAGATCAACTACAGGTGTTATAGGCGATATCAAGCTGGAGCAGCCAGATAGATGCTAGGAATAGTAGCTCAATGATGGAAGCATAGGGACCATTTCCTATAGGTGTATCTTGTTTCAAACCTTACAATTTTTCTCATGTATGCAGTGTTTTGTCTTGCCTGCTATTTGTTTTGCCCCTACCCAGCAAAATAGGGAAAGAGCAATAAGCACATATATATTAAACAAATACACGCATGCTGACTTGTCTCAAAAAATCCACCAACACCAGTCCAAATTTGATGCAAGAATCTATAAAATCACTTGTAAGAATCAATTGCTCATATATATGTTGTCATTCGACATGTTCACAAAGACAGTCAAAGTTCAAATCACCTATAAGAACCAATTAGCCATATATAGATGTTGTCATTCCACATGTACACAAACAGTCAAAGTTCGAGCTTAAATCACATACATATTATATCCGAAATCCAAAGTTTTATGGCTAACATGTCATGAAAAATAACTCCACTGTCAAACCAAAAATGTAGACTGAAATGTAAAATAGTAAAACTCTAGAATCCCAATAGACAATCATCTTGTGTTCTTGAATTCTGACATTGTGTTCTTAAAAGCATATTTTGACAATCGGGAAAGAATTTCTGCCTTTAAGCTTTTCATTAAATGTAGAAACACTCCAGTGCATAGAGATTGACCCATAGAATATATTAAAAGATCGAAATAGACCCAAAGCCCTTCCTCAGTATCATGCTGACAAAATAGCAAGGCTTTGAAAAAATTGTGAGGGATGATACAACACTATGCTACATAGAGCTGTCAAGCAATCTGAATGCAGAAAAACAGGCTGCTGACTCACATACACAGGAGCAGCCAGCTTTAAGAAGGGCAATCAGCACTTTTGAGATTTACAAAACCAAGGCAGCAGAAACAGAAGGCATCTTAAAAGTAATTTTGGAGTTACTGTACACCAAATCCAACAATATATTCATAGCAACCACCTCAGCATTGCCGAATGGTTTATCTCAGCTTCCACTAAAACCATGCATAGGAGTGGACTCGAAGGAGTCTTAAGGACCCTCCCAGAAGTTCATGAGGCAGTTGAGGTCCTTCAAATTGATCAAAATCGCTTACAATAAAATTGAGAGCTCTCTAAAGGTGCAGTACTCTTGAAGTTCAAAAACAGTCAGCAGAAAATGACCTGACCATAAACATAACACTCATACTTTGATAATATTAGACTAAGATTAAATGGAGTTTTGCAAGGGGTTAACCACCAGGTTATATTAAGCAATCACCAAAGATGTGATAGATTGACATGCATTTGTGAATTCCAACATATTTGATGATCATGTGTACACTCTATTGTGTGTCAACCCACAAACTTCACCACTTGTCTCTAGCTTGGACTGCTAAACTTTTTTGCAGTACATGCACATATCCCAAAAGAACCTAATGTTTTAATCTTAAAATATATTTTTACTCCTGTAGGCCTTGCCTAGGTTTGAAAAGGATGCATACAAATCCAAGAGAAGCCACAAACATAGCAGCGCCACTAAAAGCATCCACAAGCAGCCTCTCTACCATAAGCATTGAGAATATATAAGCTTCTGGCAAGAGTCCTAGTAAACACTATACCGCTATCATGCATAAGACATAGACCAAGCAACAGGTACCATCAAAAGTAACTTGGCAACCCCCATTAGGTGATGCTAAACAGAAGCTAGATTTTTCTTTACCAATGTGACATAAAGCACATGCAAATACATCACCAAAGACTGACGCAAGTCTGACCTTTCCAATGCCTTTGACAACTGAGAGACATCATTGGCACATGTGACCAAACCCCCATTAGGTATACATTTTAAGAATATAAATAGGACATACCATGATGTAATGTGCTTCACTGCTTAGAAGCAACACTATCAAAATACTTGGTAGACACGGTATCAGTGGTAGACATAACACATCATAACCAAAGGGATCATAATGATTTGCCATTTTTTATCAATCATTGCATTGAGTTCAGCACCAAGAGCAGGTCCACCATATTTTTGACATGTCCTTGCAGCAATCGGCTAGTTTTGGTAATTTCCAGCTATTTATGTCTGGCCCAATTTATTGGCAGATACATTGTCTTGCAAATTTCAGCACTCTCCGACATCCAGTGGCACTCCTCCCTCGTCCGATGCTTCTCTCTGTCATCAGCTTCATCCAGTGCCCTCGCTCTGTTGATAAACACGGATGTAGAGCTAGTTAACTATGGTGGATGCAAATCAAACACACGATACATTATCAAAAATGAGAGATTGTAACTCAAGTGAATTAGGTTCCAAGATAGATTAGCTTGGACTCATAAACACAATCTTGAGTGAATTAGGTTCCAACATGGCAGCCATGGAACCTTGGCCTCGAGCTCAGAAATCCCGAAGATTTTGGTCTCTCCTTGGTCCTCGGGAGTCCCTCTTGAACATTGCTCGAGATTTCAGCATTAAGAAGAACGGGAAGAAGATCACAAGCAAGGTTTGAAGGCATGCACTTGTGGGCAGCCATGGCTATGGAGTAGGACCTCCAGAGAGCAAGAACCCTCATGGGGAGGTCCTGAACCATCCTGCCCCAAGCTTGATTTCACCCTTTCTTGAGGAAGCATACCCATTTTGGAGCCATGGAGCATTCGGGATCAAATGGAGCTCTCATGGAGGACTGAGGTGGCATCAGTGGCTGCCTTCTTCTCCAAAGACTCAAGGTAACTAACTCTTGGCTCTCATTCTCTCCGTTTAAGCCTCTTGTTGAATCCCATCCAATTTTTTGAGAAAATGTATGAGTCCAAGTAGATAATAGGAGACCCAGACCTTGAATGCATGCTGATTCTCATGTCCCAGTCATTTCTCTTTGATCTTATAGTGCTGAAATGGATTTTACTCATGCTAAAGCTTCATTGTGATTATATTTTGCTTACCCATAACCCATTTGGCTTTTTATGAATTGGCTGAGCCAAGAAGTGAAAAAAAATCCATCAAAGAAGTGACCCCCCCTTGCCATCAAAGACCCTAAAGGGGTGCACAACCCGGCCCGGGGGGAACTTTGCCCACCTCCCGATGATCCGGAGCCCAAAGAATTATTGCAGGTGCAGGTACATTTGATGGAATAGCCCGAACGCTGATCACTTGAGCCTACAAACCCCTACATGCATTGGTAATGTCATAAACCGCTTGCTAATGTATGGTGGATGCAATGCAAAAAGGGTAGGGAATGCAATATGGAATTGGTCTAAGCAATAAGCTATGGATGCAAAGAATGTATGGCTTTATGGGGCATTGAGAGCCACCATTGAGGCCCTACATGTCTGGGATAAGACCCTCACCATTGGGATAAATAATGCTTCTTGAGGGAGCCTTTGCAGGATATTACAGACAGCCAGTCCTACACAGTCAGCCCACAAGAATTGATTACAGCAAAGCCTCTTTGTGTGATTGAGCGCAAGCTCTATAGCTTGACTCGAAGAGGGCATTTTCCCCTTCGATCTGAGCTAAAAATCTCCCCATTCCGCCCTACGGTTTGACGCTAATCGCCCTCCCCCCGTGACGCTAATCGCCCTCCCCCCTTGGAGACCGGGCGTAGCCCACAAGGTCTTGGTGGTACCCATGGCATTTCCCATAGCACTTGATCAAATGGCAAGGCCTACCAATAGAGGAAGCCTCTTGGCGCCCAGCATCTATATTGGACGAATTCCCACACCTCAAGGAGGCTATGTTGGCTGTAGTTTGCATCTGGACACCAGATTTGGTCCTGGTCCACTCTCAGCCCCATCCTCCATACATGGCCAGAAAGTATACCTCGAGGGCTCCGTTCTGACACCTTACTTGCCCCGATCGGAGTTCCCTAGTGGAAGTTATGGTTGTTTTTCTCCAACCATACCATCTGGGACTGCACGCTAGAAATTCCTGGACAGCCCTTTATTTTGTACCAGTTTTGGTCCTGACCTGATTGCAGCCCCGCCCCAGCCACATGGGCTAAAAGTACATCTCATGGGCTCCGTAAAGACACCTCAATTGTCCCATTCGGAGTTGCCCACACAAAGTTATGGCCGATTTCCTACAGCACACTCTTACAGTCCATGACTACATCCCTTGTTTTTTAGGACAAAAACTTTATGAGACGGGATGGTTTGTAATGAACGGGGATCACGGGAATATCTTCTTCAGTGGAGGATAAACCCCGCTACCTTGTTCAGTGGAGGACAAAGCTAAGGTTTGGACAAAGCTATCTTCTCTCTACAAGCTGAAGACCTTTGCCCACCGTATTACCACAGAAAAGAAGCTCTAAATGCTTCCCGTCGATGATTCTTCTTCTACGAAGGATCACATCAACAAGATGGAGGAGTTGCGGGATGCGCTTGCATCCCTTGGTAGGACGATATCATCCAAAGGTATGGTGATGATTCTCATTACTCATCTCCCATCTGATATCTTCTACACTAGCTTATTGACCTCTAGATCCCATGGCAACCATTTTGTGGGAGGAGTTAATGTTAGTGTAACACCTCTTCTGTGAGATAGGGCCATGAAAGTATTATCACATGTCCTTTGAAAGCATGAAAGTATTATCATCTGTAGTCCAAGATGTGAAACCCTGATGCATTGTTTCCATAAAAAAGTGGACTATGCATACCAACATCACTAAGCATTGTGAGCGCAAATTAAAAACCACGCTTTCACTTGTTGGAACAGTAAAAAAGGAGCCAGCATTGTGGACTATGTAATGGGATCGCTAGCTTTAATTCCAGAAATTAGGCGATTTGAGATATTTGCCAAGCCCATCAGCATAGCAGCTGACCATGCAATCCTGAAATTTACCCTGGCATGTGGTCAAATACAAGAAACATGCACACAAGCACACACATTTCCGCACTATGAGTTTCTAGAGCAAACTTCGCATATCCATGGTGATGCAGTACAAGATGGCTTAAGACAGCTAGACCAGCTTGAACCTCTTGTGGATGTCACTAGATCTCTAGTAAAGGTGTTACATACAGCAGCTCACAGAGGCATTCCCGTTCAATCACTAAGCTCTACTGTTAGGAATCAAGCTCACCGTCAGTGTGTCTTTATCTATGACCGACATCTATGACAGCTAGAGTGTGCAGCTGTCTACATGTGACTACATTAAATAAGTCGGGTTCGTAGTCAGTTAGTGACCTGACTAGAGTTAGTATGTCTAGTCTACACTTACACTAGGTCACTTTATCTCTGTATTGTGTGTGTTTTTTCAGTAAGAGTGTGGAACATGAAGGAATGACTTTGAGAGCCTGAAGGCTCATGACAATGGAGGTTCCCTGCCTCTCTCTCTCTCAACTTTGAACATGGTATCAGAGCCTTACTTGGTGGACCTCTTGGAGCAGGAGGGGGTGAAGATGATCTGCAGTTGAAGACTTGTGTTATTTTTTCAAACAGGCTGAATGCCATTGTAAACTGAAGGTATGCATTGAGTGATTGCCTACTCTATGGGTCAAGCTGCAGGTTGTGGCTTGTTTAGAGCCTTGTGAAGGAGGTATTAAGCACTAGTGTGTGCTCCATCAGCATCAACCTCAGCAAATCGAGCTGCTGGAGCAGAGGACAGATTTGCGTGAACTGCGCCTGTTTGCTGCCATGAGTTGTTGGGCTGCACTTCATCAAATGCAACACATCTGAAAAAAAGAACAGATCAGTTGCTGGAGCAGAGGACAGATCAGAGTGGGCAGATCTGAAAAAAAGGCCAGCACTGCTGTATACACAGCATACATGGTATATGCAACACATTGAAGAGATTTGGAAGCTCTCTGACAAGCCCAGAAGTACTCTTGGAGCATAGGTATATGCTGGAGGTCATATGTACCTGTTGTGATCCACTGCAAGATGATTTTGGTAACTGAAATGCTCAGATGTGGAGCATTTCAGACAGGCTGAAAACTGTCATTTGACATGGACAGCAAGCATTTGTTCTTTACTGAAGCATAGTGTGACATTTGGTGACATCTATGAGATGTATGTACTGACATATGTATGTCAGAATGTTCATGGGTTGAGAAAAGCATTAAGTGCCACTGAATGCTGAAATTTTTGAAGCTGAAGCAAATGCAATCTCATCTTTTGGCGTATGACTTTGCTCATTAGAGAGACAGTCTATGGTCATTACATAGTCATGCATTGACCTTGTCATACTGGAGCACATGTATGGTTTGGTTTAAAGACACTTTGAAGTGGTTTGAAGCTGGTTATGCTAGTGTTTGGTTGATTGCAACCTGCAAACAAAACTGTTGATACTTGTACTTGCTGATTATGCACTTTTTTGTGCTTCTATGCTCATGTCTCGAGTGACATACGTACTTGCAATCATCTGAGAAGACTTGGGACATATATGACATGTGTGCATGTTGCTTTTGGCATCAAAAGTGTCGCTGTTAATCACAGTTTACAGGTTTAGACTGCATGTTTTTGGACCCTGACAGTGGATCTGCAGGAGTTCAATCTGAAGCAAGTACACGGCATATGTATTGACAGTTATTTCTACGAGCTGGACAACTTGATTGTGGACTATTTTGGGCTGATACTGGGCTGAAATTTACTGGGTTTTTACTGCATTTAATTGTAGAAAATTGTCATCAATTGTAATGGACTGAACTTAGTCAGTTGGACTTATTGACTTGCAGGGAGTCAGGCATTTGACATACAGGCTGTTGCATCATGGCTAATGCACATGGGACTGATAATATCACGCAAATAGTTGGAGAAAAGCTAGACAACAAAAACTTTGCATTATGGAAATTCAGAAGGAAAAATTTTCTGGTTGGCAGAGGATACTGGGACTTATGCACAGGAGATGAAGCAGCTCCTGAATTGCCTGAAGCAAATGCAACAAATGAACAGAAGAAAGCTCACAGGTTATGGACTGAAAGAGCATGTAAGGTACTGCATTGGTTTTCACTATGTATATCCGATGCTATGGCTATTCAAATCATTGGTTGTGAGTCTCCGAAGGATGCTTGGGATATACTGATGAGAAATTATGGAACCATGACACATGCACGGAAGATCCAGTTAAAACAACAGTTCAATAATATGTGTAGGAATGGCAAGAGCATCCAGGTGTATACCACGGAGATTAAGACCATAGCTTATCAACTTGCTACTATTGGCTCAAGTGTATCAGAAGATGATGTGATTGCTATTGCAGTAAACGAGAGGATGTGCCAACTTTGCGGATGGGAGCCGGAGAGCAATTACAGACCTTTTCAGTATGGGATCAGAGCCAATCCCAGCCACATCCACCCCTCCAGAGAGCAATTACAGACCACAACGAAGAGAGCCGCTCTAAATAGAAACCACAACAACAAAGAATGGGTTGCACTACATTCATTTAAGCATGGGTGCCAAGAAGAGACGGAGATCGGAAACCTTTTACCAAGTATGCTGAAAGCTGGACACTGTACAATTTCCCTCAAATATGCAAATTCTCAGTATCAAATTCCATTGCCGAGCATTGAGAAACTTGCATTGCATAAACTCTTGTAACAACAATCCAAAAGACTGGAACTGAGATGGCCAATGTACTATAGCGATACTAGAAAACACGGCTGACCCATCATTTTCTACAAAGCTGTGTGCTCTGACCATGGTACTAAATGATAGAGCAGCATCCTCTGTAAGGACATGTGGGACATCAATGTCACCCAAGGCAAAGAAACCAATAAGGACATGTGGGCAATCAACGAGGACGTGTGGGCAATCAATGCCATGCAAGGTAACGAAATCAGGAGAGCCTAGGCATCTCTCTCCACAAGATGGAAATTGGACTACGCTTTTGTAAATACTTTCCAACAAACCTTGGAAGCACCAAATCCTGTCACCAAGAATATGCACAGACCAATCAAGATCTCTGAGACCAACAAGGCCTCCATTTGAGGTGAATGGTTTCATGTTTTCCTTTACAGCATCAAAGACAGCCATTCCCTCCATTTTTGCGATGTCTACCAAGCACCATGGTCCTGCTTGGAGAGTACTGCAAGCATTGCACACAGATTCCAGAGTGTGAGTGTAGCATTCCATGTCCATTGGAAGGCTGCTTATCACGTTCTCAATAAGCTCCATTTGAAGAAGACCACATCAATCTGGATCCAAGAGAGTTCTGCGAGAACAAGACTAACAATCAAATGAGCTATGCTGCCATCTCTTATGCTGAGAACCGTCAGCACCACCCTCACAGAAACCTGACGATGGTGCCTCGCAATCTGATCAGACAAAGCCACGTCTTCGATCACAGAAACCAAACAAAGTCATCACAATCCTTTGTAAGTTCAATATATGAACAGCCCAATGGCCATCCACACACCGAAAGATTCATCTGCAAAGTTTCTATGTCAAAGAGTCCCTTCCCACCTCTCACTGTCTCCCTCCCCCACACTCAGTACATTTTATCTCGTTTCTCAATCTTGTTTTCCCTCAAAAATATGCATACAGTAGCCTTGGGGTCTGCATAGTTGCCTTTCTGCTTTTCATTAGATATCAGAATAATCAACTACTGTAGACTGTGTCACGCTGACATGATTATCACGCAATGCGAAACAAAATATGCATACAATATGCAGTTGATTATCTCGTTTGTCAGTCTTGTTTTCCCTCAAAAATATGCATACAATAGCCTTGGGGTCTGCATAGTTGCCTTTCTGCTTTTCATTAGATATCAGAATAATCAACTGCTATATACCAGAGGTAGCCATGCAGCTGAGAGAAGACTTGGCCACAGATAGCCCCAGTATCAACTTTGCAAGAGTGAGCACCCACATATAGACAAATTCACATTTTGAACTGCGATCAGACCCACAAGCAAACAATTGGTGAAGAGCAATCAACTATTCAGTAGCTTGGGGGTGTGACAATCAGAAGACCCACGTATCATCATCATTATCATCTCTCAACAAAGTTCCCCACCAAATGCAAACGATTGCAGAGTTTTCAGAATCAGACAACAACCACAGGCCAAAAAGGCATACTAGACCTGGCACTTGCAGCCAGCTGAAATGCATGCCGTAAAAACATCAACAAAGGATATGACAAAAAGCTGTGGACTCAATGGACATCCCTGCCGCCTTAGAGATCTGTGTCCACAGAGTCCATATAGTCTGCCACAAAGAAACAAACTGACATGTTCGTCCTCAGACAAAAGTTGGGACACAGCAAGCAGTGTGTGGCCCAAGGAGCCGTGCTCTCTACTTAGAGGCCATAGCGGGGGACCAACCTGCACCTGGAGGCCCTAATTGCCTTGACTGAGCTGTCACCTGACATTTGAACAAGAAAGCTCCTTTCCCCCCCTTCGGTTGGATACGCAATGTCTGCAATTGTTCCATCCCACAACATTGCATCGCCATGGAATGCAGTGATTGTAAGACCAGTCAATGTGCTACGAGCAATCTCTGCATTGTAATCTTTAGCACCCAAAGGCAGCATTGCATCACATGTTTTGCAAGCAAATGTGGACCGGCAGTCAATGATTAATGTTTTGCTACAACAATGTGGACACTGAATACGATCTTGCTGAGGAAACCTGATTCGTTTACGGCCTCGTTGATGTTTTTTTGGTAGTCGGCCTGTCTGATTCCTTGGGCGCTTAGGTGAGATTCCAATTTTCGGATCAACATCACTCTTCTTTGCACCATGCCCGAGTCTTGTCTCCGTCACATTTGCTTGGATCTGCCGAATACTTCCCCCGGATGGCATCTCAATGGTTCCAGGGGCAAGCAATCCAGCTATATGGCTCTGCAATGCTTTCATGTTTTCAATACAGCCCCTAACATCAGCAGCAGACAAAGAGGTTGCTACGTCCTCAAGTCTTTCCAAACTCCGACGTAGCTCGCTGATTTCAGCCTGCAGACATGCATCTTTCTGCGATTCCATGATATCCACGTCAACATCAACATCTTCATGCACCCCAACTGCTGGCAATGCTCCTCGCATGGACATAACATGGTCAACCACAGGAAGAGCATCGCGAAGATGTGAGAATTTGGTATGTAAAAATTGTCTTAACCCAAGTAAGTGCTTGCATTCTGTGGTCTGGTCAGGGCAGTCACAGTAACTTGCTTGCACGGAAACATTGTACCAAATGTTCGAGTTTGACTCGCTTAAAACCTTGAACAGCATGGACTCCTCACTAACCACTAGGACAGTAGATGGGTCAAGTTCGAAGCGCTTGCATATACGGTATCCCCCTTGCAAGCGCTTTGCGTGGTCTTTGGATGCCCCTCTGTGTGCATATCTGCCCGACTCTGCAATCCCCTGCTTCATCTTGAACCATTCAAGAGCAGTTCCACCCATCCTTGTGCCCGTCTGACTATCACCAACCAATGCATGCACAAGCTCAGTTATGGATCGATTGATCCTTCCATCTAGCAAGGTGTACTTAATGTACTGCCACAATCGCTCTACCAAGTTTGTCGTGTCAACGTTTCCATGGTAAAACAATCGCCCAAATTTGGGCCACATATATCGCCACTGGGAGCTTCTACCACACCAACCATGAGAAATGTAGCTTGTGACATCTGGAAACTGTGAGTACTCGAGCATGGTTGCATCAAACAATGTGTCAAAGTCTTTCTCACTTGTGCAATGCATTAATTGACTCATTCTCTGGTACACGCAGTTTCTATCAGTGCTTCCAACCTTTGGCAACAAGTTTTCTACCCAAGCTTTCTTGACATGAAACCAACATAGTAAAATTCTGCATGCTACCAGTTGTCTTTCAGCATCATGGGACTGCCAGCAGTGTGGATCTTCAGCAATGACATTAAGAAGGGCAAAGTACTCTGTAGGAGACTTGTCGATAACAATAGCCGCTGGTCTCACGTGATCCATTCTTGCGAATACAGCTTTGATGGTTACTGTTAGTGCAGCAATCTCCTGTGCAGTCCCTGGATCAGCCGAACACAGCATGAGCCATAGAGGAATCCCATGCCCAATATGGTTTGGTGCGACGGCTGCGTACAACGGAAGACTGAACATATTGGTTTTGAAAGTGCTATCTAGAGCCCATGCATTGTTAGGAGACAGACGCTTGCACATTTCCAACATCCACTCATCTTGCAGTATCAAAATAAATGGTTGCTTTGCCACATTTTCAGCAGTTGGATCATATGGCTGCACATACAACACCTTGCCAGCCTCCTTCAACTTATATGCCTCGTGCATCATTGAAACCCAATCATTGTCAGACACCTGACTTCCCATCCGCAACTTGTATGCCAGTTGAGCAACCTCTTTTGGTATCATAAAGAATCTCTGTCTTGCCCTATCCAAAAGAGGAACTCTGGACATCTGCCATGTTTCTTTCTTTGAGCTCATTTTTGCTACGTGTTTAACTGAACCCACGTAAAACAAATCATCCACACAACAACGCATTACATTCTCGTGCACGGGTAGATTGTATCTGTCACTACGAGTACCCGGCTGATGCCCTTTGTGATCTGCGTATAGAAATATTGTAGCCCTGTCAAGCGCTGTTTTGTAAACCACATTCACGCGAAAGGGACAGCCACATCGCTTGGATTGTTTAGGTCTTGGCACAGTTGTGCCTCTTCTGTTGGGCTTACCGCTACGATGGCAATCGTACCGTTCATACCTGACATCTGGGCAGCTTCTCTTCCATGGCCTGCCCTTTCTTAGCCGACTATTGTGCTTGATCTGAATTTCTGCCAACACTTCTTGCACCTCGCCTATCCGACACTGAAATGTCTCAGTCGCATTCTCTTGGGCCAGCAAAGTATGTTCCAATGCCTTTTCAGAAAGCTGAGAGTTTCAGCCAAGCTCCTGTGACATCCGTGATCTCTATCGAAGTGAGCATCCCAAACGATATCAGACCATTCTTCGACCCATGCAATGTAAAGCTTGTCTTTTGACTTCAAGCACAAACGGCCGTTCGCAGCAATGCATACATTCTCTTTTATTTTTCGCCATCTTCGTATATCGATGCTCTTGTACGGACATGCATGCCTCAAGCTCTCGATGGTTGCATGATTTGTGCCAGTAATATCCTGAGTCATTGTCTCATACAGCGGCCTTGCAAAGGCTAAATATTTGGATGATAGGAAATCTTGCGCGTTAGGCACATTTGTGTGTGGCCATTTGCGGTTATCACTTGAAGCATCATGGTCGTTTGTGAAGGAGTTGTTCCCTCCATTGGATTTCTCGCTGCTTTCAGAAACAGAAACAGAATCAGCATCTGAGGAGTATACATCTAAAGACATGCAATCTTCTCCACTGCTGTCAACGATGTCTGCTGGAATTTGATCCTCTCCAAAAGCATATGCCATGGAGCCTGCCATTTGCAAGGAATGTGTTTACTTAGCAGGGGGGTTGCCTTCTTTGCAGAACGCTTGATTCTATGCATCGCCGATCAGACCTTATCCATTCTATGCATCCAGATCAAGCACGAATTCTGTTGCACTAATCCATTGCCATGCAAACATTCAAAAGTACCTTATCCAGTCAGTGCATCCAGATCAAGTACGAATTCAGTTGCATTTTGCATTTAAATGTACCTTATCCCTTCAATGCATACAGAACAAGCACGATTTCAGTTGCATTCTCCATCCAGATCACACACGAATCCAAATCAAGGCATGAATTCTCCGTGCATGTCGTATATTGGGTGCTTCGAAGGTGGTGCAGACATTCAAATGTACCTTGTTCATTCATTCAGTGCATCCAAATCAAGGCACGAATTCTCCATGCATGTTGGGTGCTTCAAAGGTGGTGCGAGCTTTCAAATATACCTTATCCATTCATTCAGTGCATCGAGCTGGATCAAGTATGAATTCAGTTAACTGCATTCTCCATCTCTGCAGATCAAGCACGAATCCAGCTGGATCAAGCTCGGCACGATTTCTCCATGCATATCGCGCGCGTACTGGGTTGCTTCAAAGGTGGTGCAAGCCCGGTTTTTTCATTCGAATTTAAACTCTGTGCCCTTTTTTTAAAAAATAAAAAAGCAGGGTCGGGCACCCCAGGATCCGGGCACTTCCGAGACCAGGCACGCCCGAGGCCGGGCACCCCAGGATCCGGGCACTTTCGATGCCGGGCACGCTCGGGGCCGGGCACATTTGGAGCCGGGCACATTTTGGGCCGGGCACATTCGGAGCCGGGCACTTGGGCGACAAGACAGATATCCGTTCGAATTTCGCAGTCAACGTGATCGACGGCCCAAATGATCGGATGTGATGGGGGCAAAAAGGGGGCCGTCGATCACCACTCTCCCCTCCTTAAAGACCCCCCCTTACCATAGACATGAGGACCTACTCCCCTCCGTGCCACATCTCCTCATCAGTCATCATTGCAACCTGTTGTCATGATCGCCATCATCATTTTTACAAAGAGCCTGCCCTGATTGTCCTGTTGCTGATTGATGCTACTGTTTGAGACTTGTTGCTTTTCATTCAGGCTGTTCATACCTGCACTTTGGCTGCCCACATCCGATGGCTGCTCTCTTACTGTGCCACTGATCAATGCCCTCTGGAGGTCATCCACTATGCATTTTTACCCCAGGCGTACTATTGTCTTCATTTCCAGCCTTTGCAAGCTGCCACTATCATTGACAGACTGCTGCTGCTGCATCTGCCATCCGTCTTGGATACAATTCTTCGCCTTCCAGTCCCCCCTCTTTGAGACATGAAGACCAGAAGTTCTCTTGTACATTCTCATTATTCCATGTGTTCTCATTGAGCATTCATCAAATTGAGTTGGTGTGTGTTGTCTGCTCTATTTGCCCCAGCATTTCCTTACAATGCAGGACTGAATGAACGATTAATGCCTTGGATGACCCATCATGAGCAATAAGACATGAAATCCTATCCATGGATCAAAACACAAATCCTAAGGCAGTACATCTACAACGTAACCATGCAACCATGATTTGCTAATTTCTGCCAACACTGGCAACAAGAAAGATGAACCTCCTGACCACGTTTTCTCATTGCTCCTTTGGCCTTTGTCATGATAGGTCACAAGCAGTAAACACAAACCAAATTGTTGCATCTCTTCAAACTCTACAACAGTCACTCTCTCACCAAGTCTCTATGCACCATTGCCAATTACAAGGGTTGGTAGAGTAGATCTAGCACAGAGCCCCCAAAAGAAGAACAAGTTGAAGGGAGGAACAGAGTCCAACTATGTCATTTTGTCATGTTTTGATCTGAACACACAAGTTTACGCCTTCCACAAGCTTCTACTTAAGTATCTCTCTCAATTACTGCATTAAAATCAATCTATTTAGCTGCTGACATACTGCAGTCATAGATAAACGAGAGCTGTGGATCAGTTGTCAAATATTTGCTCCATGAATATTCAACAAATGTAAGACCAGCACAAGCTCCAAAACGCTTCAAAACCACCAACATAACTCCTGAAATGCCGAATTTGGACTAAAAACAAGAAACAATAGCTTCCAAAAGGCAGATCTTCCCCCTCCTACATACACGAGCATGCAGATGCAAGTGTGGGTGTCATAAACACAGACACACACACCTGCCCTGCCCCCCTCCCTCTTTTTTTTTGTAAAGAGTAACTATATTCGTTACTGGAAAAGTACAAGAGCACATAAGTCGCAACGAACTAAAGAGACAACAGCCCCATTGTTCATCACAATATGTGTGTGTGTGTGTGTGTGTGTGTGTGTGTGTGAGACAAGTCACACAATCCATAGGTCGCCGACAGTTTGTAGGTCGCCTCATTGTTCGCCTCACTGTCTGCCTCATGGTCATATTCCTTCCCTCCTTTCATTTCTTTTCTTTTTCTTTCCCATCCACATATTCTCTCCCCTGGGCCCTTTTACATAAGGGGTTGAGGGATAGGCCTTAGCTCTTACCCTAAGAATGAGATTAACCCAAAGACTTTCTTAACAGTCTTGGCATCACCACCAAGCCAAATAGAGAGCCGAGCTTATGAAAGGTGTCCTGCATCGACAAGTTTGCAACTTGGATGCAGGGAATCTAGTTTCATAAGACTCGCTTGCCAAAGCACTTACGCACTTGGACAAATTAAAGGGAAAGTTGGCAAGAGAAGTGGCCACAACCAATAAAAATTTTGAAGATGAAGTCAAGGAAATAACTACCAAAGTACAATATAAAGTACAAAGAATTGAAACAAGAAAGAAGGCACATCAACAAGTACAAAAGAAAATCAAAACAAGGAGAAGACAATCTATAAGGTATGGCAAAACCATCTCTTCAGTAGTTAATGAAGCTCTATTACAAATGAAAATTGCATTGTATGCACGTATAGGAGGCCTCCTTGAGGGATGGCATGAAGAAATACAAGAGGGCTCAATTGATGAAGAGCACCAAGAATGCTAAGAGTCATACAAGAAGCTAGAGACTAGGGCCAAGAAAAAGGTTTTAAATGGCATGGCGAGTCATCAAGCAAGGAAAGCATCAACCAACTTTGCGGTTTGAAAACACGGAAGATGAAGTTGAAAGTATCAAAACAATCAAAATGTTTCAAGTATGGATCAACCAACTTTGCGGTTTGAAAACACGGAAGATGAAGTTGAAGTATCAAAACAATCAAAATGTTTCAAGTATGGATCGTGGATGAACTTACATCAGCACAACTCAAAGCACGATGCCAAGCTGAAGGCAGCTAGAAAGGAGGGTAAATGGCCAGTTTATCAAGGTAGCAAAGTCATCAAAGAGGAGTTTAAAAGGCCTGTGCACTTAGTTACTTTTGGAGCAAATGGGTAGTTTATCAAAATGGTAAATTCATAGTTAAAGCACTAAGTTACTTTTGGGTCATGATGTATTAAGTAACTTTGATAGCTTTAGTAGTTGGTTTTCTTTTTGGTGCTAATGGCACCTTGCTGTGGGTTGCTTTACGTTCCAATGGCTCCTTGCAGTGGATTGTACCTAAAAACTTTGATTTGTATCCATGTCCTTTACACCTCTAAGGCGTCTAAAAGGATGTTAATACAACTTTCTTTCTTTGTTCTATTTCTACTCAGATTAGCAACACAAAGTTCGAAATAACTCCCTACCACAGCACAACTGAAGAGGATCTACCCTGGAGAAACTGGAAACACTCTATACAAGGCAGCCTGAACTTCCAAGGGAACATACACAAGAGAAGTGACTAAAGGTTTGCCATTATACACTACCGGCTTTAGACACAAGAAGATAGGCATAGCAAGTCTCTTGATAGGAAAAAGTTTCAAGAAACAATAACTATACTGCAAGCTTTCACTATGCAGCTGTCCAAGATTTTCTGCTCATTGGAAAAATATAACTTAGAAATAAGTTCATCATCAATGGATCCCATCTACCATGGCAGACCAAGCAAGGCCCAACCACTCCTAGTGTTAACTATATTGCTAAATCAGATCCACATTTTATGTTTACAGTGTGCTAACAGGCAGAGTAATTAGGGAGAGATGATAATGGTAATAAACCGACAAGGCCAAAGGTAGAGACAAGTCCTGCCACCGCCGCCTCCCCCCAGCCCCCCAAAAAACAAAAAAATGCAAGAGAGAAAGAAAGAAAGGGAAAAAGTCATATTAACGTCCACGGGACGCCGAACTCAACCTATGGGACATAGACACTTCCATTTACATTCCACTTAAGGTCATCGCCATATAGCCAAATGTAAAATAAAAAGAAAAAGTAAAATTTGAGATGAGAGAGAGAGAGAAAGAGAGAGAGGTTCCTGGCTGTTCGCACATTTTATAACATTCAATAAATACACCTGCTTTTGACTAGAATAGGTTTGTAACTTGACCATGCTAGACATCCATGAAGACTGAACTTCTCTATGGATTTGGAGGAAAGTCAACTGATAGAGACCATTGGCTTTAACCTTAACAACCGTGAGGCTGTATTTATATGCCATTAGCATGGTAGGGTAGCCCCATTCACTTGATATGCCCAGAAACATGTTCAGTATCTGCACCTTCTCCAGCAACAGCCCCCAAGTTGGAGTTACAGCTGTGTGAAACCAAAACTTTTCGACAATACCTGAATGCCAAGGTGGCAAGTACATGGCCAGATTGATTCCAAGGCTTTAGAATTGTCCTTGTGTCATAAAAACTTACAAAATGATAAATACTAGATAATCACCTAATTTTATTTTGCTGAAACCACTTAGTATTGCTGTTCTACTGCCAATCTACTTCCAATCCAAACCAATAAAAGGCCAGCAAATTTGTTCAAGTTAGACAAGGTATCTGATTGCTGCGTCCAGGTTCTAACAGGCTACCACTACAGGAGTTATTCAAGGTTAGAAGAGATCACTGGAATAAGATGACTTTGAAGGGGTTAAAGTACCAGCAGTTGTTCCCTAGAAATTCCATGAAACTTACAAAGCTTTACATCAAAAATGTAGTAAAATCTATTGCAATATGACAAATTTGTCTTCGTTGAGCCTATTCACAATCAGCATTCTATAAGTGGCCTTTAAAAATCCTGTAAGAGACATTTGCTATCAACATATAACTCATATGATATCCATACAATGTGAGACCATTCACTTATGCAAATTCCTGATGGAATTTCAGCTATCAAATAGTGATACACCAAAATGCTCCCAACCTCGATGCAGACTCAAACAGCCAACAGTACTTCCTTTTCTGTGATAGAAGCACAAGGAGCCAGAGAAAGTTGTGAAAGAGAATTCCATTCTCTGATGAAGGAGACAACACATGTATCCAGAATATCAAGATGCCTGATCTTCTGCTCATTCAGCCTACAAGCTATCCTTCAGCCTCCTGACAAGAGCATCCAATGACCTTTTCTTGCCAACATTCTTTGGGTTCCTTGAAAACAGCTTGTCAGGCAAATCTTTGTACTTCTCTGCGATAACCATTACCTTCTTGTAATCAAGAGCACTGTAATTCTTTTCCCTGATTACAGGATTTAGATAGAGTTCCGGTTGGTTACTCAAAAGAAGATTGACAAGCTGCCTGGCTTCAGAAAGACATTGTCTGAGATTGGTTGCACCAGGAAGTTCATTCAAACCAGTACTTTGAAATTTTTCATCTGCAAATGACTCCAAAACCTTCAGATCAGCATCTAGCCCCATGACTGCATTTATGTTGTATCGGTAAACATCATCACTCATCATTGTGGCCACTATTGTTTCTGAGATATGCTTCAAAATACCACTGACAACCGTATCTAGTGCATCCAAAGGAAGAATCTGCTGAGCTGTAGGCACTATGGTTTCCAAATATATCATGACATCAGTAAGATATTCATTGCCATTTTGGGGTGGATCATCAGGAGTCCATTTGATGTTATCAGTCAATTGCATAAATTCATCCACTTTTGATTTGACAAGCACAAGCATCTGCTCATGTGCAGCACCTTGTGATGTGTGCAGGACTGCTTTAGCAGCCAGGGATGCTTGAGGCCTATCAACCAACCGTACAGGAATGCCACATAACTGTGCAGCATATCGAGTGAAAAAATCACAGGAACGTTCAAGCACAGTCATATTAGCAGCTATCTGCATAGCATGTGAAACTGCCAAAGTCGTGCTGCGAATCAGTTTCAAAAGTGCTTCATTTAGCACATTGATGAGAAGTTTGTCTACATATTTCTTCACGATATCATAGAAGTCCATGCGGCTACCATAAGCCAGAAAACTGACAGAGTCTTCTATAAAAGACTTGACAATCTTGCAGCATTCTGGCACAGTGGCAGAGAAAGGAGCAACATAGGGGAAAGCCGGCATAATATCAGTACTTTGCAAGTGAAAGGCCAGGACATTGGACTTGTACTCATAATCCTTTTTAATTATCATTTTCTCATGGTTGTCATTGGCCAAAGTGTCATTTATTTGCTTTTTGCAATCACTGAGGAGAAGGTCATGGTATTTGTCCCGGTTCTTATCCAATACGTCAAGAAGAGGCCCAACTTGATATCCATATCTTCTCAGCGTTGCACACAGGAGACTTACATAGTCCTTCACAATCAACAGATGATTTGCTGTCTGCATTCTAGAAAACTGATCTTCTACAACTGAGATCATTTTTGCCACAGCTGTCTCCCATAAATTCTCAACTTGGTCACCAGTCATTAAACCACCAGCAGTTCTTAAAACTCTGTTCTCCACTATGAAGAAACCTGCAACCTGTGCAAAGTAGGTTTGATGGAGCTCCAAGAAAGATTGCATTGATGAGATTTGGAGATCGGAGTTAAGCTGTAGTTGACGGTTCTTGAAATAGTACTCTCGAAACTGATCCTGGAGTCCCAGACAAGTGTGTATATGATGAGCTCTGTACACAGGAGTAAGATCAAACCTCACAAGAGCATCATCTTCATCAATATCTTCCGTCTCCAATATATATATGCAATCCTTTACACCAGATCTGCTTAGCTCTTCTGCCTCTCTTTGTCGAGTACGCAGCTCCATCTCTCTCTTCCTAGAAGACGATGCCTGCCCAATAGATTGTTGACCAACTTCCCTGGCAATACTTCTGATCTGAACAAGCCATTCATTGAACTCATTACTAACACTCTTTTCTAGATAGCCTCTGCTTACTGGGATCTGCCTTTCAAGCATATGGCGCAGCGCCCGGGATGGGACCTTTGGTAAATAGTCTCTCTCTATTGTGTCTAGTAGCTTCAATGCAGGATAATAGGAATTGCTTGTAATATGCTCATTGGCCCTGGTGCACATGTCCATTACATCTGTGCAAAGCTTCAGAGAATCAATGGCTTCCGTTAAGTTTTTTTTTGTTGCATGAGCTTCAATAAGGTCATCTAGCTTAGACAGCAAAGCATTTCCAACTTCCTGCATTTGGGTGTTTTCAGAAGCCAGGCCATTTTTTAATTCATCAGCATCAACTAGGACACCTCTAAGCTCATCAACAGCATGAATGAATTCCTCGTAGTGGACCTTGCATAGCTCCTCAATTTCCTTCTCTTTCTTCTTTACAAAATTTCTTAGCTGCTGCAAGAGTGCTTCTGGCTTGCCTACATCAAATGCTGCACGAATGATAGAACCAAGGTCCTCCCCATTGCCAATACTAGAAGCGAGTGCCAACTCATCAACGACACCATGGGTTCTATCACCGTTTTCTACTGAGCTTCTTCTCTTTGCTTTTGCCAACATTGTTCTGTTAGAAAGGCCAGCATAGGCTGGTCAGCCATTAAAGTTCATCTGATGATGCCAAATGACAAAACTATGGCATTTGGTTGATTCCATTGACCATGCACAAAAACCTGAAAGCAATAGGGTTTCACCTGCAGAGAAATGGCAGCAAGTCCTGAGCTCACTCGGTGGAAAAGAACGCCCTCTGGAGAATTGATCTGGCTCTGCAGAAAACTGCAAGATCAGAGGACCACATTTCGGGACTCTCTTTATCGGCTTTGTTACGCAGAATTAAGCTGCAAAGCATCACATTAGACGAAAAGATCAAGGCAGAGATGAGAAAAAGCTAGGGTCACCTGGAAACTTGAAGCGATCAGGCCCGCAGTCTGACACGTAAGATCGATCTCTGACCCTCTCCTCTTCCTCCTCCGAGCAGCTCCTGTATATGCCAATCCTCTCTCGCTCTCGCTCTCTTTGTCTCTCTGTGCTGGCTGGCCGGTCGGCTTATTTGAGATGATCAAAGGTCAGATCGATCTCCGGTCCAGGTAGAAACAAAGGCTCTCTTCTCCGTCCTTTCCTCCGCGGGAGGAAACGGATATGGCAGGACAAAGCTGCAGCAATGTTGGTAATGTGATGTGGGGTGCAGAAACTGACAAAGTCTCCTTTGCCTGCACGCCATGGCAGAGTCCGAGTATACTCCCTCTCTCTCTCCGCTGTGAGACAAATAGTAATTAATTTAACCCCAAAAAGAAAACAAAACAAAATAAATGTGTTCATTTTTGAAGGTTGCATAGCCCTTCCGGCCCATTACTGCCTGTTGGACAATCCCAAATATTTGTAAGCATTGCATTTGAAAGGCAATAGAAAAATTTTGCCTTCTTGGAGAAAGCCAAAATTCTTCTAGCACTACATTTGAAGGGTGCTTTTTTCCTTTAAAAATCAATATTTTTATTATAAATCAAACTATTAATCTTATTGCCTAATGCATTTCGACTAGTTTGGAAATTGGGAGACTCGTAAGTGACCGTCACAATGCCACACACTGACCAATGACTAGTGGATACTTACAACTAACTGTCGTATCTAAAATTTATTGTCCATTCTCGAATATTAGTATAGTATAACATTTATTACTACAGTTTATCAAGCTCGAAAATCAAAACCCTCCCCTCATCTTCTTGAAAGTGATAGGTCACGACTCACAACATCATTGTAGCCGCCTCAAGAGTCAAGCCTATAGGCTGTAAATTGAAGTCTCAAGAGTCGAGACTTGCCATTGCCTACGAGATCTCGTGGGAGTCGATCCGACTCGAGCCCCCTCACCATTGACCACTGGCAAGTCCAAGGCATAGACAGCACCTTCCAACCACCACATTGCAACTTGCCATTCGGGTCAAGATTCGAGACTCAAGAGTCACGAGTCAACTCAGGACTCACACAATACATGCAAGTTGAGAGTTGGAACTCGGAGCCTGGAGGCATGAGTGATGGCAACTAACCACCATCCAATAGTGCAAGTGGCAACATCCAAAGCGAGATCTATCTAGTCATTGGTGAATTTGTGATTCTGGTCCCTGGGGCCTGGGGCCTACAATCAGTCACCAACCTCTACAGCAATTGCCACTAGCTAGCGCTACACAACCTCAGTAGTAAGCAGCTACTAGCCACCCTCAGCCACAGCCTAGCAGCCACCCTGAATGATCAATCACAACCCAAGTTCCAACGGCCCGCCTATACGAGTCACAACTCAATCACTCATGTCAGACCTGCAAGCTACGTACGATATAGGTTAGAGCTTTAAACACACTAAACTTTGAAGTCTCTACTTAGTACTTAGATAATACACTAGAGAATGTTTGGTTTGAACTTTGAACCTTATAATAAATTAATAGGTTAGTTATGGATGATTGTTTAATATGATATTGAAAGTTATGTAAGGTATCATATGACATGAATGTTAAGGCTATTTGGAGGTCATGTAAAGGGTGTAGATAGTAGCTACTAGCAACTAGCCATGTTTACAAGGCTACACATCAATGTGCAATGCTCATGAGTCATGCTATTACAAAGTTTCGATTTAGTTTAAGAGGATGTAATTTACCACCAATAATAGAGGACAACTGCTTGAATTTAAAAAGAATGAACTTCAATACACTGATCAAAATTTTCATAAATGGAAAAATGCTTATTTGATATTCATGTTATATCATTTGTTCATGCTAGTCTAGTCTAGCACAACTTTTTTTTTGGAAGGCACATATTCTTCATGACATGGTGATATAGATCATAGGCCCTACGGTTTTCTACATTTCCATGATGTTCAACCAAGTCTTCTGCAAAGTAGGACCATGTGATAGGGATGAGCTACAATGGCTATCTACGTGTTAGTCAATAAAAAATAAACAACTCAAATATATTGATATTCCACCACATGGTACTCTAAGGTCTAACCATGTTTATACTCTAGCCTCTACACCATCCCCCATCTTACACATAATATCACATTATGCCATGGATGATGCAAATCCTCCTAAAGCCTTGGCTTTATTTAACAACATACTATGTAGACTTCAAGCATAAATGGAGATTCACTTTTTGGTACTTTGCCTTGTAGGGTAGACTGATCTTAGAGTATACCATCTACCTTTAAATCAAGTCCTATTCATCAAAACTTTGAGTAGGTATGAGTTCAACATTCTACAATTTTTAATGCTCAAGTTTTAAAGCTTGCTAGTATTTGCCCCTACCATTTGGAGTGTCTAAATTTAGCATACCTTAACTTTTTGCATGCATATTATAGATATGGGTCATCCTAAGAGGGATTTGAGTCAATTTACTCTATCTCTAGCACTTACTTGAAAGAAATGGGTTGCTCAAGGAGATTCCATACTTGTTAGTGACTCATTGGTTGCACCTACATCCACATTAGACGCACCTATTGCATCTATTCACGTAAATGTGAGTTTGGATCTTAACATGCCTATAGGGGATGCAAGTCAAAGTGTGGATTCTTTCGATGATGCTATGAGAAGTCTTGATGGGGTAAGAGAGCCATATGTTGCTCATGCAGGTGCTACCCTAGATTGTGAGGGTAGTGCACCTCAAAAAGTGAAAGGTCAATGCTCTTACAAAGAGCATTGGAAATCATATCATCCATGGAGTTATTCATTGCATGATGCTAATGGTAAATAAATGATTTTTTATAGCGATTGGATACAATTTTGAATGACCAATGCTTTTGTTACTATTGGGAGTACAATACTTCAAAGGCCATCATTACAGACTCATGAGAGAAATCGAAGGAGAATGAGAAGACTGCATTTCTATGGGCTAAAAAAGAAAGGAAATCCGTGGTGCCTATGAGGATGCATCTTGAAAAGATGGACTCTACCGCATTAGATATAAAGGTATCTCGTGTAAAAGTGCTTTTGAAAGTTTTGTATTTCATTGCCATTAGGGATAAGCCTTTGTGTGACTTTCAAAACAATGTAGAGGAATTGGCATTCTTGGAATGCCAAACGTTTCCATTGAGAATTGCTATGCATCCTACCTTTCATACACATCTTCTTTGCTTTTCTTGGAGGCATGTTATACACACTTTTATGAGATGGTTAAAAGTGAAATTATTGAGAGTCCTTTCTTCTCCTTGATGGTAGATGAAAGTACAAATGTCTCTAATGACCATCATATGATTGTGTGTATAACATATTTGACAAAAAGTGGTGATGAATGTAATCGTTTCATTAGGTTGCTTCATACAAGTAATGGAACTACAGCTACTTTATATGATGCACTTTCAGAGTTCTTATGTATATATGGTTTATCAAAAACAAAATTAGCGGGGTTTGCCACTGATGAATGCAGTGTTATGATGGGCATTGAGAAAGGATTGGTTGCACATTTTACCCAAGATGTACCTCATTTGGTTGGAATTCATTGCACTACACATAGAGATGCTTTGGCAGTAAAAGATGCATTGGGTGCATTTTCTATTTTCGATGTTGTGGAAAAGGTAGTAAAGAAGGCTTACAAATGGGTGAATAGCTCTTATAGGAGACAAGAAGAGGTAAAGGACCTTGCTTTAGAGTTTCATCTTTCAGGCCATGAGATTTTGAGAATGCATGACATTCGTTGGTTATCATGTGGGCAAGTAACAAAGAGAATGGTAACTTTGATGCTAGTGCTCTTGCGAATTTGGAAGTGAGAGAAATGTGATTTGTATACCTCCTTTACCTCTTTCAAAGTTCAGTTTTTTCTTCATTCATTGAAAGATATGCTTCATCATCTGAATGTTCTGAACAAAAATTTCCAAGCTAATCATGTGGATATTACCACAATTGGCACAGAGCTTATGACTACAATGGATATTCTTCAAGCTCGCTTTTTTGCAAGTGAATTTGGTAGAGGTGCTGAATATATTACTCAAATTTTTGGGCAAGTGAAAGATGGTTACATTGTGTTTCAGAATGGTGCACAACTGAATGATAATCATGTATTGCATATCAATATCTCAGGAAATAAAGATACAACTAAGGATCTTATCACATGGGATGCTTGTATTGATGTTGGAAGATAGTTTGTTCATAGTGGCATAACTTCATTGCATGCTCAATTTCATGACTTGGAGCTTTTTTAGGCTACCAAAATATTTAGCCCTAGAGACTATCCAAAGGATGTACATGGTATTTTTAGCATGGGTACTATATGGATTAGGCCATTGTTAGAAAGGTTTGGAGATATAGTGAATGTGAATATGTGTAAATTGCAATATGAAGAGTTTATGGCAAAATTGAAGAGAGCATGTTCTAGAAAGAGTATGCATATGGGATGGCAATTTTGTGCACATGACATTGAATGGGATTTGGTGAGATGAAGAAGCTTTGGCATGCTTTCTTGGTTATTGTTGCAAGCACAGTCAATTATGAAAGGGGATTCTCCAAGATGAACCGTATCAAGTCAAATGACCACAATCGATTGAGCTTGGAGAATGTTAACAAGCTCATGTTTCTTTATTACAATGGCACACAAGATCCAAGAGAGGAAGATAGGGATGGGATCTACTCTACTTGGGATAGCTTGAAGGCTCATTGGGATATTGTTGATATCCATACCACAAGTCCGACATTTGTGCTCTCATTATGCTTTCACTTGTATGGACTATAATTTCTTTTCTTTGTTGGCTTGAGATTTGAAAGTTGTTATTTTAGCATACAATTCAAATAAAAAGAGATTAGCATTGTTGTTAAAGCTTATAAGAATACAAAGATTCATGTCTCATAAATTACTTTGAAGTTTCTTGCCAGAGATACTTGAAAATAGGTTTGATCAAATAGTTCATAGAGGTTAGATAGTAAAGACTAAATCAATGATTCATAATAGAGTTAACTAAATTGAATATATATAGTCAAAATTGTCTTACAAATGAATTAGAATTTTATCATTGTTAAGTGATTTTGATTAAAAAACTTGCTTGCACAAAGTCTAAACCTTGAAAGGTAATATTCATAGCACACATCATTTAAAGGCCATATTTTAAAAAGTGGCCTTCAAGTCAAAGGGCAAAATTGTAGACATACCTTCAAGAGAAAATATGGTTTAGCCCTTCAAAAATAATCATTGATTTAATTTTAATTAAAATTAATAAGACAAGGGCTCATGAGCGCATATGGGCATGGTCTTTTGTTTGATGTGCCTATGCTCAACTGACTCACTCGACACGGCATAGCAAGAATACATGAAATGTGAGAACAAGGTAGGCTCTTGTATTACTCAAAAGAAAGAAAGGTATAAGATAGACATGCCTTAGGATTATATCCTCACGATGCACACATAGAAAGGTTCACCACCACTAAGCATTGGGAATCACACATAGAGTGCACCGCAAGCTACACTCGAGTCACCACTACTCCCTATATAGGTGACATCTAGCTCCAACTCCAAGGAATAGCTACAAAACCCCAAAGTGGGAAAGGGGACCTCACACTCAACCCCCCCCCCCCTTGAAAGAGCTTAAAGTCCCTTTCTAGCTTGTGGACACTTGGCTGGTTATTACAATACTTTGCTAGCCTATTACAAGCTAGTCTAAGGAAGACATACAATGCTTTATAGTCTTATTACAATCCAAGTAGTGGCTCAAGATACATCAGAAGTATTGGCGGGATTCTCCTTGAGCCAGATGGCTAAGACATCTTTGCCATGTTGAAATACAAGTGGCTTCCTTGAGAGGGCGCCCTTTTCACTTGGCGAGGTATTCAAGGTAACCCTTATACTCTCTCGGTACCAAAGGATTGCCTAGACTTCAAAGTATGTGTTGCCCCCACTTGGTACCAAAGGATTGCCTAGACTTCAAAGTAGCCATTGGAGTGAAGCAATAGTATGTGTTGCCCCCACTAAGTGTTTCAATGGAACTTGCATAGAAGGCATGCATGAAAGGCATTGTGCACATAGATGCTTTCTGACAAGTCCAATTTGTAATGACCTCTTTGATGACTTTGATGATTTTGTATGGTCCATAATAACAGTGATTACACTTCAAAATCATGTTATTGGGCAATGAGATATGCTTGGAACTAACTAGGACCATATCCCCTTTGGTGAAAAGGACTTCCTTCCACATCCTATTGGCTTGTTCTACCATGGTGATCTTGCTCTGCTCCAGACTCTTTTTGGATGTTGCATTTCTTTCATGCCATTTCCTTAGGAAAATTTCTACATCTTGGTCCTCTATGTGGATGGTTCTTGAAGCCATGACTAATGGGATGATGACTTCTTTCTCGGTGGTTAACTCAAACACATCCAAGTATAGTGTCCAATCCTTATGGTCCACTCAAATATAGCACCTAAGATAGTGTTTTATACCTTGGTTGAGGCACATTGTTTGACCATCTATTTTTGGGTGAAATGATGAGGAAAATCTATGCTGGGTCTCCAATGTCTTGAAGAGTTCCTTCCACATGTCGCTCCTCAATCTAACATCACGGTCTGAGATAATAGCCAATGGTAGCCCATGTAACTTGAAGACATGAGTGAAAGGATGAGGAAAATCTAAGTTGGGTGTCCAATGACTTGAAGAGTTCCTTCCACATGTTGCTCCTAAATCTGACATCACAGTCTAAGATAATAGCCAATGGTAGCCCATGTAACTTGAAGACATGAGTGAAGAAGAGGCCTACTACTTCCTTAGCAATGAGTGGTGGCTTGGCTAGGATGGAGTATACTTGCTTGGAAAAGTAATCCACCACTACAAAGATGATGATGTACCCATGGGACTTGGGAAGTTCCATGATAAAGTTCCACAATAAAGTCCATAATGATGACATCCCATAGGTGGTCTGCTATAGGCATTGGTTGAAGCAAGCATGTGGGCTTTGTTCGAGGGGACTTCACCATTTGGAAAGTTGGGCAAGTTTTGACATAGTCAATAATTTCTTCCTTCATGTTTGGCTAGAAAATGTGTCTCCTCAAGGCTTCTAAGGTTTTACTTTGCCCCTTGTATCCTCCTCGTTTTCCATCATGCACTTCATGTAAGATGATCTTCTTTAGCTCCACACTATTAGGGACATAGAATCTTTCTCTAGATTATACATTCCATAGGGAATTCGCCCAATCCTCACATATGTTATCAAACTTTGCATCTACTTGTCATTCTCTAGTGCATCCTTCACCACTTAAAGTTCCCTTCTCCTTCGATAAGTTGAGACAATGGGACTATTATGATGCAATCCTTAACAAAATCTAGAACATTATGAAGCCCAAGAATTCTCTAATTTCCATTGTTTTGAGTATTGATCAAGTCTTTACTGCTTCTACTCTCTTTAGATCTACATGATTCCTTTCTCCCCTATGATGAATCCCAAGAAATCTAACTCCTTTACTACAAATTCACACTTTGGTCTCGATATACAACATGTGCTACCTTAGCTTCCCAAGTACCTTCCTTAATTGTTCATTGTGTTCCTTTAGGTCTTGTTATATACTAGTAGGTCATCTATGTAGATGATGATAAAAACATCTATGTCTACTCTGAAGACACTATCCACCATCAACCCACAAGAAGGTGTCTAGCCCATCACTAAGGCGAAATCCTAGGACAAGCCACTTAGTGCTCCCATATCTAATGCAAAATGTATTATCCAAGATGTCTCCCTTAGCTATGCATACTAATCTCTATGTGACTAAAATACTTGGCTTTGTGTAGTCTGTCTAGTAGATCATCTTCCAAGGGCATTAGGTACTTGTTCTTTAGAGTGATTTTGTTGAGTACCCTATAGTCTATGCATAGCATCAACCCTCATCCTTATCCTTTAACACTAGGGCTGTGGTGGATGAGGATTTTCTAGGATGGATGAAGCCTTAATCTTTTGGCTCATGCAATTGCTTTTTTAATTCCACTAGCTATGTATGGTTTATTCTACATGGGGCCTTCGCTAGTGCTGGTAATCTTGGAATCAATTTGGTCATATGATCTACATCTCTTTTTGGGGGAAACCTTGGGTAATTCTACGGGCATCACATCTACATACTCCTTCAATACCTCTTCTACTTCCTAATTTCCCATATCCAATCATGGTGTTTTAGGTGCTTTGGCTTCCATGGGCCTCATGATGCATAAATACACCATATCTCCTTGCTTCACTGACTTCTCCACTTGCTTCATACTACATTATGTGATTCTAGGCCAAATGTTGGAATTTATACTAGTCACAACCCTTTCCTAAATTTAATTGGGGCTTGGAGCCCTTGGGTTATTATGAGAGTTTGCACCTTGGCAAGAGGCTCTTGTTTCTTTGTTGAGTGCTTCTTTCTCCTTTGACATATTCTCCTTCACTTGCACTTTGGTTGGGGATTGTTTCAAGAGTTGAAATTTATCACATGGGACTCATACTCTCCTTGCATATCAAGAAACATCTCATTGACTCCCTTTCCAAGCATTGCTATGGCATATTTTTCATAAAACTCAAGGCCCAAAATGACTACAAAGTCATCCATAGATATTACTAGGAAATACGTTTTGAGCTTTCATTTTCTTGACTCCACTAGTACTAATAATAGCTACTTCACCTCCTTTGCTTCTCCTTGTGCAAATGTCACATTTAGATCCTGTGGTGCCTTAGTCAACTTGAACCCATGCTTTTTTGCACATTCTAGGGTGAGAAAGTTGCAAGTTTCTCCTGTATCCACCATGATGCATGTTGTTTGCTCACTCACCTTTCCCTTTAGATATAAGTAGTGTGCATTGCTACTACCCAAATTGCCATACATTGGGGACGTGCACTCACTATACCAATCGTGAGGTTATCCTAACTCTCTTCCCTCCCATTGGAAATCTCTTAGATGAGAGGGGGTTGTAGCTTATCTCCCCAATATGCACGTATAGTCGATGCATGACTAGATTTTTTGTCTTCCATGGAGTATCTAGACTAGTAGTGTGGTCATCCACACTTAAAACATCTCACTCATGTGGATGAGGATTGAGGTCCCCACCATAATGCATTTGACCCCATCGATCCATAGGATACACTCAAGGTTGGCCTATAATAGTCACTCCCCCACCTTCCAAATGCTCCCCTTGGTACCAAGGCGGATTGTGATGTGGCTAGGGTGCCTCTTGACATTCTACTTCTAGTTTTTGTTGCTTATCCTCTTGGAGGGGCTAGCTTTGGGGTTCAAGTGTTGGTGTTGTACCCTGCTATACTTCTTGGGCTACTCTCATTCCTTCCAAGTCTACTAGCCTTTTGGTTACTCTCATGGCTTTAGTTAAGCTCTTTGGTTCTTGCCTCTCCCCATCCCTTCTCATCCACTCCCACATTCCATAAGAAACGATGTAGCTTGGTGTCTACATCCATGTCTAGGATTTATGGCATCAGTTGGAAGTACTTGTGAACATGTTGCATTATCTTCCCTTGCACTGACTTGAGATTCCTCCTTTCACCCGTGACTTTGAACTTCTCTATCTTTGAGATGTAGTCCTTCAACTCCTCCTATAGTTCCTCCCATGAGAAGATGGTCTTGATTACTCTGACATGTACCAATTGGTTGTGTCCTCTTCGAGGTAGATACTTGCTACTTGTCCCTCCCTCTCTTTTGGCACTTTTAAATACTTTAGATACTTGTCTACCTTTGTTATCCACTTCTTCAAAACCAACCCATCACTTTCTTCCTTGGTAGGTTGTCGCATCCTGAATCTCCCATACTCATCTTCTGAGCTTTCATTGTCTTCTCCATCACTCGCCTCATACTACCACTACCACTACCACTACCACTACCACTACCACTACCACTACCACTTCTTCTTATGGGATGACTTTGGCTGCTCCTCTTTCTCCTTCTTCTTCTTTTTGGGCACTTCAGGTTGTTCCTATTTCTCCTTCTTCTTTTTTTTCCTTTTTTAGATGTTTCTTCTTCTACCCTATGCATAGTCTCTTCCTCTTGTTATAGGTTTACCTAGTCATGGTATACTTGTTCATTAGTCTTCCTTATAGACTCCTCTTCTTCCTTCTTCCTTTGCACATGAGTCCCACATGGTGGCCATTAACACAAACATGTTTGCCATGTGCTTCTCCAATCCTA
The DNA here is from genome assembly GCF_053477565.2 of Lygodium microphyllum. Lineage (NCBI taxonomy): Eukaryota > Viridiplantae > Streptophyta > Polypodiopsida > Schizaeales > Lygodiaceae > Lygodium > Lygodium microphyllum. The sequence continues at coordinate 128,377,405 of NC_141149.1, forward strand.
CTATCTTCTCTTCTTAGGCCTCCCTCCATTTATGATGACCATATTTTTTCTTCTCATTAGTACTGTTGGGTGTAGGGATGTTGCCTCCATGGCTACTTTTTAGGGGGAAAGTTGCATCTTGGCTTTGGATGGTATGTCACAAGGAAGTCATGCCTCTCTGTGTCATTGTAAAGTTGTCTCAGCTTCAGGTGGTATGCAATGGGGAAGTCATGCTTTGACTATGAGGTGTCGGATCTTCTCTCTTGCTTCCATGAGCACAGTTGCTCTACTATTAATTATGATGTACCTACCCTCAGCTCACTCACTTACACCTCCTCACTCATTGGATATAGCACAAAAAGAACATGAAAAATTTGAGAATAAGGTATTTTCTAGTATTACTTAAAAGAAAGAAGGGTACATCATAGACATACCTCAAGACTACACCCTCATGATGCCACACATAGGAGGATTCACTATTAAATATAGAGAACCACATGTAGAGTGCACCACAAGCTACATTTAAGTCACCACTACTCGTTATACATAAGTGCATTTGGCTCCAATGCCAAGGAATAGCTACAAAGCCCCAAAGCTGAAAAAGGGGGAGAATAGAGCTCACATTTTGGTTGGGGGAGGGGGTGTTTGCGGTTTAAAAGGGGCTTTGTGGCTTAAGACCTTGGAGACTATGTTATTATGGTGGAATGTTTGAGAAGTATTTGTTTGTTCATTGCTTGTCTTGCGATTTGCCATACTATCTTGGGTTTTTCTGGGGAGCTAGTTGGTGGTGACTATGGTTGAGTGGATATATGCTCCTTGCATATTATTTGAAGGTTTAGGGCTCAAAACCATTCAATTAGTCTCGAGTGCTGGCTGTGCTTAAGTACCTATTTTTCTTACTACATGTTTCTTAGAGCTTGTGTGCAGTTTGTGTTTATATTATTTGTTTCTTTTATCTGCTTGTGTATGCTATGTGTATCGTGTTATGGCCAATGGGCAGTGTTGCAATTTTTGTTTTGGTTCATGTTATGTTTCTACATGCGCAATCTATTAATGCATTGATGTTGTCTCTTGATTTTTATTGCATTTCATCTTTTAGCTTTCAAGATATTGGTTTTCTTTAAGGATGTTATATTCATGTCTCGTACTATGAAAATGGGTGGTTATCACATGTCTTTCTTACTATTCATTGCATATTTGTTGAAGATAAGTGGTTTTGAGTTTGGTTTTTTGTAAGTGGCTATGATCATGATCATTATTTTGATTTGTGATTATTGTATGTCGTTGTTGCCATGTGATATTTAAATTGTTGCTATGATTTTGTTTCTTGGTTGTGAATGTGTTGTCATATGGGAGATAAATGCAAGATTTTAATTTTGCTTAAAGTATATTAATTTTACTTTGTTAAGATAGTGTGTTATGTCCAACATGTGTATCCTTGTACAACATTAGATGCTCGGAAAAGGGAACAAGGCCTCATGCTACATAGGGGAGAAGTAATGAACTGCATAAAGCTTCCTTCTTTTATTCTTTTATTAGGTGTAAATTGATGTATACCCCCAACTATAATACAACTACAATTTCATTTATGCAACTATTTGACACACTAGAATTTCATCTATGCAACTATTTGTTTTTGGTTTCAAAAAACGAGTCCAAATAACCATAAATCTATTATTGAGAGTACTAACTCGAGGATCACTTTGAGTATATTTAAAGTTTCGTTTTTGCAAATAATTATTGTTGCAATTGCTTCTCTCAAGATTTAATAGTCAATGTATTAGGTTCCCAATTATTTCAAAATTAATTGTTTGCTCAAATAGGTTGAGCTAGAGCTTTGCTTTGACCATTTCCAACTCTTATCTCTAATCATGGTTATTCCAAAAGAAAGTAAAGACAAGGGCACTTGTTTGGTTGTGGCATCTCCACTATCTTGGAAATCATTGATAGCTCCATTGATGCATTGCTTCCTTTTCAAAAGTAGTTCATTAAGTGGCCCACTACGCCTAATGAAATGGCTCCTTTCAATGTAGACATGGGACAACAATAGTGTTATCGAAATTGCAAGGAAATTTACATGAAAATAAAGTGATGATTTTTTTTTTTTGCGGATTTTCAAAATGGTTTAAGTTTGTTCCATGCATATAATCACAGGCACTACGAAATGACACAGAAGTTGCTTGTTTTTGAGAGTTAGAAGGTCATCATCATAAGTGAAAAATCAAGGGACCTACTTGCTATTTTGAAGCTCAAGATCTACTTGTTCTATTAAGAATGAAGAGGAAAGAGAGATAGAGTTGATGCTTTTGTGAGATCGTGGTGTTTATGAGTTTTATTGTGCATTCAACTACTCCAAGAGATTGCTATTGATAAAAACAACCTATTTTAATGCATTTTGATGGCTCAAGCTATTTGCATTATTTTTGCACACTTTTCATGTTTGGAAATCCACAATGCATAGGTTTAATTGAAAAGACCCTTCTTTGTAATCTTTGGATTAAGGTCAAATAGGCTAGAATCATTTTCACACTACAAAAACAAGATAAATGTGTTTTGGAGATTGTTTGGCATAATCTAAATGATCCTCTCCCAACCTAATACTCTTCCTCAATAAATACAAAAGTTCTATATACGAGAGAGCATCTCTTTAAACACGTGCAAAGGGTAAGAAGCATCAATCACCAAAAGTACAAGAATCTCTATTGAGAAAAGGCACCTCTACACTAAGGGATGTAAAGCATGGTAGGTAGTTGTTTGTAGAGGGAATCAACCACCGAGACCCATGGACCACTTATTGTTTCAAGTGTTCCAAGCCAAGCGCTAATGGCTACCTCTCACATAGCCGACGTGCCATCCATCTCTACGGGTGTAGTGAGCTTACCTCCATGCTCGATTGAGTTACCTCCTCTCCCAAGCACTTCGGTAACTCCACGATCCAAGTGCAAGCTTCAAGCAAGCTCCATCCTCAAGCTCCGCGCTCTAAGCTCCATTGCCACAAGCAAGAGAATAGAAGAGAAGAGAAGAGAAGAAGGGAGGAGAAGATGGAGAGCTTCTCCTCCCCGGTCCCTCACCCTCACACACTCACTCCCTCACACTCACACTCTCACACTCTCACGCTCCCTCTCTCAAGCACAAGCTTAAGAAAGCAAGAACAAGAAGAGGAAGAAGATGATGAGAGCTACTTTTGGCCACACACAAGAATGAGCTTCTCATTCTCTTTCAACTTTATATACAAAACCCTAAATCCCTTTTGGGTGGTCATCCCCTTATCCCCTTTTTTACATGGTCGGCCTAGGCCCTTTTTCCCACTGTCCTCCTATCTTTCTAGCTTCCTTCCTACCACCCATCTACCTTTACAAATTGCATGGGTGAGAGCTCGGCACTCTTAAAATAAATCATGGTGCGCCTTGCGCCTTTTTTACAAAAGTATTGACATGCACTTTTCTCCTTGATTTAAGACCTTTCTGCACTTCTTGTGTTTCCAAAAATCTTCTTGGTGCACCTTTGTCTTCTATTTCACTCTTGCCTTGGCCTTGTCTTCCGCTTTAGATTTTTCAGCTTTTCCACCTTGTTCGTTTGAGGTTCTAAACGAGGCTTAGGTGATCGACCGCGTTCACAGCCATGCTTGATAAGACACATCTCTTTCATAGTCCTCATGCATGGGGGTATTGGGCACTTGGCTACAACAAAGGGATCTTGGACCATTGCATTGTTATCCACATGTGGTGCCCCTACTTTAAAACATCCATGTTGTGAGATGGCATGTGCTTGTACCCCAAGACAACATGATTCAATGGCCATATTCTAGTATCATGGAATCTAGCTTTTATGTTTGATTCTGAGCCTGTGGTGGCTAGTGCCCTTGAGGCAATACTAGCAAGATCCCCCTTTCATGCTTGATTGGAGTGTGTTTGAAGTTGCCACAAATTTCTCTCCTTTGTAAAATATGGCTTAAAGGGTTTAAAAATTGAGACATCTGAAAGTTGTAGCTTGTTTGAGGTATGGGTCGAAAGAGTGATAATGTCTATGTTGATATCCTTTGCCCTTGCAATAACTTCAAGTCTTGTGTGGCTACCGTGCCCATCCATGATAAGTGAATGTTAATAAGAAGAAGAGGGAGGGTTTGGGATAGCCACCATGAAGTGTTCCAACCATGCTTCAAATATTCGCCTTGTCATCCATGCCTTATTTTACATGGACATTATAGCCCCTTCTTCACACTCCAACAAATAATTTTGCATAGCCTTTTTACCTTTGAAGATACAGTGATTGGCAAGGCATACCTATAGCATTCACACAACACAATATAGTTATCCACTCCCTACTATTAGGAGTCATACCATAGACATTCTTGGAACCCTTCCTTTGCCAATACTTGCATGCCTCTATCCGCACTACCTTGCCAATACTTGCATGCCTCTATCCGCACTTCCTTGCCAATACTTGCATGCCTTTATCCGCACTACCTTGCACACCTATCTCATCTGCATTCCAAATATTCTCAAGGGGATATTAATGCTAATTGTAATGGTAGCCAAGTTATTACGAAATGTTCTTACCACTTCATGCCACAAAGCAATTGCACGAGACCTATCAAGACTCCCACATACACAAATTGCGAGTTATTGGTGCCATTTTCAAAATCCATCCCACCAACCTTTTCCAAGGATGCCATTACTAAAGGGTTTGTTGCAAGATTGAACAATATCAGTAGCCTTCAAGTTCATGGTATTTAGAGATACCTCATGACTTGTATCTTGCATGGGGAGTGACCAATCAACAAGTGCCTTTTCTTCTTCATCAATAGATAATATAGTTGCTAGAACCTTCCTCTTTTTCTTGGTTTGACCATTGATCCACTTCCCCAATGCCATTATACTCATCCCATACTACCTAATGCACTCTCACATTGTCATGCCATCCTCATGAACTGTAATTGCCTTCAGCATATTACCTTTTGTCCATGTTGGTTACCTCCTTTTCTTACTAGTAATCTTTCTAGGGGACTTGGGAGGAGGTGAAAGGGGCAACATGGGACTCTCATCGGATTGGTTGCCATGTGATGGAGTGGATGGACCACTTTCCTTATTTGTAGGTTTAGGAGGATGTATCATTTTGTAATGCAAACGAGTTGGCTTGGGTGGAGCTCTAGTTGTATGAATTTGTGGTTTACAAATAGCCTTGCTAGGCCACCTCCTTGCATTTTTCTTGTTGCTTGGCATGTTGTAGAGGAAGGAGAATTATGTGTTAAAAAACACAGTAGAGTAAAGAAGACAAGTGTGTGTTAAGAAAAACATCAAAGGATTGATTGATCACCTTAAAGATGTAGTTGTTATTAGGGAGTGGCCTGCCAAACATAATAGAAAATGTTACATATTTCTCTATGGACAATGACACTCCAAGTAGCCCACTAAGGTTGACTATACCTTAGTCAAGTCAAAAAGCATAGTCACAACATTGAACCCTCTTCTTTGATGGTTGTTCCACGGGCAGATCTCTAGGAATTTGATTGTCTCCAACTTTGGGCAACTTGGATAGCTGGGTTTTGGTGTGGAATGAAGGGGCAAGTTGGTTAGACCTCTTTCTTCACAAGGAAAAATGGGGAGATATCACATGGATTCCTCCACATTGACAAACTCTATGCCCTTTCTTATCTAACATCAAATTGGTGTATAAAATATGGGAGACAAAGGGAAGTCTTGAAGATACATACCAGAGACATGGTAGGATAGGAAAATTATGACAGAGATGAGGTTGATTCTAAGTTTAACAATTAGGAAGTCAGACTCATTTGCAAGGTGGTTTGGGTAGTTTTGTGTAGAGTAGTACTTAGAGTAGTAACATGTTGAGTACAATAACATTGTGCAAATTACAATGTACTCAACATCAAAATTGAGACGCTGAGTATAGTTGTGTGCTACATGGTGCACAAAAGCAAGATGCACTCTTAGACACATGAGACATCACAAAGCATGGCACTTAGGAGCATCAAAATTGAGGACAATAAAATTGAGCACACAACAGGTCATACATTAACAGTGTACTCAACAAAAGTAGAGTTGAGTACAATAGAATTATGTAATGTAGGGCACATGGCGATAAGACACTTAGGACTAAGATGACACTTGCGTAGCACTTACCTATCCATGGTAAGGTACTTAAAAGTAAGGAGATTCCTAGTTACATAGTCATGAGATGACAAAAGCATGGCGCTCAAGAAAGAGACATGCACCAGTATGATTTAGGAACTATTGCACAAGGTAGGGATTCTATAGGCAAAGGATGGGGTGGGCAGATAGTTATCCACTTAGATTTGATTAACTTTAGTTTTGAATTCAAGTAAGGTAGGATTAGTCATAATTAGGGGTATTCAATGTGGTATATTTGTGATTCATATGCTAGATGTGCTTGGGAAAGAGAGCCTTTCTTGATGAATTAGTGGGCTATGCAGGACCATGAAGAACAAAGACAACATGGAAAGAGGTGGTTATTGAGGACCAGAAGAAGCATGGATACTTTGCACAGGTTTCTAGGATGCGATGGGTGTTGTGTAACTCTTTTAGGCTGCTATCTGATTTCTTTTTGGATGATGTTGCTTTGTTTTGATAAATAGCCATTTGTTGTGTCTCTAGACCCCGATTGCAACCTTGAAATGCCACTCTTTTTGGGGGCTATAACCCTTTTGCCCCCCTTACCCTACATATTTACTAACATTTTTGTCACTCATATTATGGAATGAAATTCTTTTAGAAATATAATTTAGCCACTTTTTTGTATGTGAAATCATATTAAAAAATGTAGAAATTTCTAGCCAAATGTTTTTGCACAATCATAATAATGGCAACAAGAAATAACAAATTCTCTACTACTTTTTATTCTTGGTTTAGAAATTATAATAGTGAGACATGTACAACTTTTATAAGGCAAAGAACATTTTGTTCTTTTTCCAATGGTCTACACAATTGAAATTGAACTTATATAAAAAACTACTATTTTTTCTTAAGAACTCCAAAGTGTCTTTAACATCTAATGTCCACTTGGGAGCAACTATAACCTTGATTTTTTCTTCATGGTTAATAACTTGTAGCTTAAGTTAAAAAGCATCCAACAGTAAGCATGAATAGGCAAAACTATTTCTACATATGTATGGTTGAAAACATGGATCAAAGCTTATAGTATTTGTAGAGACATGTTCTATTGGAGGCAAATACTTATCAAGTTATGTAAACATGCTCAACTTGAATGAACCATCCCTATGATATAGCCTTGAAAGAAGCAATATGTCCCTTCAATGATATTTGACATCCTCGCATTTCATTTTTTTCACATTGTGTGAGTCCATGCAAGGTGGTCATATGGTGACCTAATCATTTATATTAAAGATTTTGGGCTCCCAAGTTTCATTCGCACTTTTGTTATAGCTAATGCAAGAGTTCATAGAATGAGAAGGATGCCTTGTAGATACCATGGAAAAAAATTAAAAGTCCAAATACTATGTAGAGAAAGGAACTCAAAGAGAAGGTTAAAGAAGGAGAATCTAAAGAGCTCATATGAATACATGCCAAAAAGAAGTCATATAGTCAAATCCTCCTTTTTAAAGAATATTTGGTATTGAATTTGAGTCCCATCTTTGTCATATATTTTGATAACCTTGATATTTGAATAAGGTGATTGAGTCTACTAAAGATATCACAATTTTGACATTTTGACTGAAAAAGAGGAGAGAACCAGGAAATATAGGTGCCAGAAGGCATGTAGTCAAATCCATCAATTTTCAAAACATCTAGTATTAAATTTGGGTCCCATCTTTGTCATATCTTTTGACAATCTATGTAAGTGAATAGGACCATTAGACTACCAAAACATATCAAACCTTTGAGATTTCAGCTTAAAAGAGGAGAGAACCATGGAATGGACTCTACTATCTCTAAAGTGGAGGAGACACGTTTTAAAAAGGGGATTGAGAGGTGAGAGAAGAGAATGCAAAAGAGAGAGAAAATAGGAGAGAGAATAAGTGATGAGGAGAGAGAGACTAGAAAGATAGGAGAGAAGAGAGAGAAGCCATGAAAGTTGTGAACAAGAAGGCAAGATGACGAGACTACAATTGTATTATTATAAAGTGGTAAAAAATTACAAGTCTTAGCACCTTATATACCTATTCCAGTGTGATAAGGTATTACTAGTAAAACCATTTCAAATAATATGTCTTCCTAACTTCTTACAATCCATCCCTTCCCAAAGATTTTTGTTTACAAGAACAAAATTACAACGATTGAAAAGCATGAATAGAACAGAGTACTACTCTGTTTACAACTATATAAACTATAGGAAATGAATGAAGAGAATCGAATCTTGTGATGATTAAAATGAAGATACAAATGACACCTTTGCCATGTACACCATCTAGATGTCTTCAAAGAGAATTTGAGCCTTCAGATCTTCAAGAAAAGTCCCTATAATGTGTAGATAGCTTGTTGGAAGAACAAGCCTTGCTAGACAAAACCTACCATAACTCCTCATTGAGTAGTCCAAATTGGGTGTACCACATGTCAAAACATAGCCCTCAAAGAGCATTTTGAGCCTATGTAGGTGGCATTTTTTTGAAAATTAGGAAATGTAAAAATTACTAAAATAGATAATTGTTTAAATCCTATTTGTATCAAAATTGGCTCATCTGGAGCTATGCTTTAGCCATTAATGCATCTCGTAAGTATGGAAACTGAGTTTAAAATAGAATCAAGTATCTAAGAAGTTTTCTTCAATGGCAAACCTCTCCATTTAATCAAGTATCCAATGATAGATCGAGAGTGAAACTTTTTCTTGCTTTGTCATGTGATCTTCTCATGGATGTACACTGTATGAGACCTTTTTCCTCAACATGAGGCAACTCATTAACTATATCCAATTAGGTGCCATAAAATGGTTTGAGTTGATTGATATGAAACACATTATGAATCTTAGTGGAAGAGGGTAGTTCCAGTCTATATGCCAAGTCTCCTATACGCTTCAAGTTCTTATAGGGTCCATAAATCATGTGAGCAAGTTTGTTACTAGAGCTATCTTTCTATTAGCGTAACAAGTCTTGGGTACTTTCAGCAAAACCAAATCTCCTTCCTAGAACTCTATAGGGCACCTCTTCTCATTAGCATACATCTTCATTTGCTCTTGGGCTTTCCTAAATTTACCTTATATTGCTAAAGAACTTAGCCATGAGGGTTTACGTTCTCATTGCGAATGACTATGGGAAGGGGCACTTTATATTCATACAAGGCTTCAAAGGGTGAAACTTCGATACTAGCCTGGGTAGAGTTGTTAGATGCAAACTCAGCAAAGTGTAAATAGGGATCCCACACTTGTTGTACATCAAGCGAGAAATGGTGAAGGTAGGTCTCTAACCACTTATCTACCCTTTCTGTCTAAGCATCACTCTATGGATGACAAGTTATAGAAGGAGCCAACTTAATATCCATGGAGTTGAATATTGCCTGCCAAGTTACTCATGAACTTTGTATCCCTGTCATACACAATTACCTATGGTAATCCATGTAATTTAAAGATATGCTCCATGAACTGACTAGCTACATATGATCTAGTGAACTATGTCTTTGTACAAAAAAAAAGTTTGCCTTGGTGAGTCTATCCATCACCACATATATAATGTTCCATCCCTTTTTAGTTGTAGGCAAGCCAATGATAAAGTCTGTGGTTATATGCATCCATTTTCCTTTAGGAATGGGAAATGGCTGCAATAAATCACCTGGCTTATGAGAGGAATTCATGACATAACTCTTCACATCTTTCCACAATCCCTTCTAGTGAAAGATTTTTTTGATTTTATCATAGGTCTTAAACATTCAAAAATATCTAGTTGTAGGTGAATAATGCATCTTCTCTATAATTTTTAGCTTGAATGGAGAAGTAGAGAGAATAACAATCCTAATATTGAGCTAGATGGGGCCATTCTTAAGCTAAAGTTGCAAGTCTTCTTCCATTAATCCTTGTTGTAATTTTGAAATGCATGGTTGAGCTTTTCATCCAAAAGATAAGCTTCTTGTAGCTCTTCAACCCAGCCATTATGTAGCTAAATCATGGCGCTTTACATGCCCATATCCTTGAAAGAGAATCAATTGCTATATTATCATTGTCTTGTGTATGAGTAATGTCAAAATCATAATTTTGTAGGGTAGCCACCCTCCTGCGTTGCTTAGGAGTGAGATTTTACTGGGTTAGGAACTTGTTAGGAAGCACTTCAGGACCCATTGATCACTCTTGACTCTAAAACGATTGCCATAAAAATAGTGATGCTACTATTTATTGCATGAAGAATAGCCAACACTTGTTGGCTATGGTCATAGGCATTTGTAGCCATCTCTTTATCCATGGATTTGTGACTCTCTAAGGCAATGACTCCATGCTCCTATAATAATACAACCCCCAATATCAGCCATTGGCATCACAACGTATGATAAACTCTTTAGAGAAGTCTAGGCATACTAAAATAGGAGCAAAAGTGAGGACTTCCTTTAACTAATTGAAACTTCTATCTACAAGTATATCCCAAAAGAAAGCTTCCTTATTCAACTTATTAGTTAAAGAAGCTGCTATAGTTGCATAATGCTTTATGAACCTTTGCTAGAATGATGATAGACTAAGAAATTCTCTAAGAGAAGTAGTAGTGGTAGGTGTTGGCCAATCTTTGACAGACTACACCTTCTTAGGGTCAACCTTTATCCCTTTCTTGCTAAGAATGTAACGTAAGTAGTCCATCTCTATCTACATGAATGAACACTTTTTCTCCTTAGCAAAGAGTTTGTGGTGCCTTAACACATCAAAGACCTTCCTCGTATGTGTCTTGCTATAAATTAGTATGTCATCAAAGAATGCTAGAACAAAATTAAAGGGAAAAGGTTGCAAAGTCTTGTTTATTAGACTTTGGAAGGTAGTTGGGGTATTGCTATAAATTAGTATGTCATCAAAGAATGCTAGAACAAAATTAAAGAGAAAAGGTTGCAAAGTCTTGTTTATTAGACTTTGGAAGGTAGTTGGGGTATTGCTAAGCCCACATGGTATCACCAAGAAACGATATAACTCATGATCAACCCTAAAGGCGAATGCTAGAACAAAATTAAAGAGAAAAGGTAACTGCAAAGTCTTGTTTATTAGACTTTGGAAGGTAGTTGGGATATTGCTAAGCCCACATGGTATCACCAAGAAATGATATAACTCATGATCAACCCTAAAGGCGATGTTTATCTCAGAATTATCTCATCACCCTCTCACATGCGGATTTGATGATATCTTGATCTCAAGTCAACTTTGGTAAAGAACTTAGCCCCCTTATGCTCATCAAGCAAATTGTCCACTCTAAGAATCATATACATATTCTTCATTGTGATCTTGTTTAGATCCATGTAGTCTATACACATCCTAAAGGATCCATCTTTCTTCTCACAAAACAAACATGGGAAAGCAAGTGGTAAAAAAATACACTCTATAAAATCCATCTCTAGAAGCTCCTTGATTTGCATGGCTACTTCTTTGTGCTCACATTTAGACAATTTGTAGTAGGGTGGCTTATTGACTAGCTTGGAGTGTGGCTCTAGGTCTATAGGATGATCCATCACTCTTGTGGGAGGTCATGATGTAGTCACCTCAAACAAATCCCTATACACCTCAAGTAGAGCTTTTAATGTAGGGTTATCAACTGAATATTTGGACTAATCTTCAACCTCTTTATTAATGTGTAAAAGAAAAATTTGAGAGTGCTTCTTATACTCCTTATTGAGCCACTTAATGGTGATAAGTTGAAAATTTGATTTAGTTTTCTATAGATGGATAGGCTACCCATCAATGGAAAACTTCATGTACAACTATAAATATCAATAGCAATCCTCCCTAAAAGTCATTAGCCAATCACACCCAAGTACTACATTTATGGGTCCCATTTCCAAGATAATCAGATTTATATTTGCTTCATAATTTCGGGAGCATGTGGACACATCTAGGTGCTGATTTTCTCTTCACCATTTTGCTACCTAAACTCTTATGGGATGCTATAAATTAGTAGAGGAAGACAATTTAGCCCTATAAAAAACAATTGACTTATTTACAAAACTATGTGTATTGTCACTATCTATCAAGATGAACACATCCTTCCATTAATGGTACCCTTTATATGGAGTGTGCTAGGGCTCCTAGAACTTGTCCAAGCATATATGGAAATAAAACAAAGGCAGTGGTAGCAGCATGCAAATTTGTCCCACTAGATCAAATGGAACGTGCCCACTAGGGTAAAATGGAAATCCATATGCTAGGTCATAAGATTGATCTTACTCGAGATCCTCATCATAATCTTCAAATTTAGCTTGTGCTCCCACCATTGGTTCCTTAATTACTTCTTCTTCAGCATCCTTAAGTACAATCATGTTATAATTCTTAGCTTTGGTATTCTTATAAGTGCACTTAGATGCATGGCCAACCATGTACTTTTCACCACACTTGAAGCATAGACCCTTTTCTTTGCATTCTTTGAAAAGATCCATGGGTATAAAATTTGAACCATTTATTGAATTATTTTTGTGTCCATTGTCACCATGTTTGGGCTCAATTTTATGACTGATTGTTGGCTTTGAAGGATTTTACTACCTTGAAGCATTAAATGTGGGATATGTAGGGACTTTGGGGTTACCAAATGAAGTATTAGACCCATCATAATTGCCACAAAAGTTTCCCTATCTATTAATAGCCCTTTTCTATCCAAAAGAAGCCTACGTTGGAATATCCTTCCTATACTTATGAGCATACCTCTCTACTAACTCAACAACTTGGAATAGTGTGGTAGGTTTTTGGGCCATAACATCAACTAACAAATTAGTCTCTAGACCATAGATGTACTTATGCAATTTTGTATCATTGCTCACACTCTCAACATACTTGGTAAGGTTTCTTTGGTCCCAACTGATACCACCTCTTGGCCAATTTCTCTTTCTCTATGGGAGATACAAACACTTGAGCCATCTTTGCTTTGATGTCTTCCCAATTGTCAACTTGTTGGTTCTGCCTTTTTATGTATCTTCACCATGTATGAGCAAAGCCCTCAAGAAGAAGTGTAGCTAAGTGGATATTTTGATCATTAGACCTAAGGAAGATGTCAAAGTAAGACTCTAACTTTGAGGTCCACTCCTCCAATCTCGGGGGTGAAGATGAATGGCCACTCTAACTTTGAGGTCCACTCCTCCAAGGAGTCCCCAATAGAGTGAGCCATTCTCTCCATGATTTCCTTGGTTTGGGCATTTGATTGAACCATCTACTCAATTACTTGATCTGACTTTGCAACAAGATTCTTATGTTTGATGGAATGCCTAGTCTCGTATGGACAAAGTGTGGCATTTAACATGCTATATGCACCATATTCATGGTATTCCTTTTCATCATGATATGGCTCAGGTAATGCTTCATGTTTCTCTTTGATTTATTGCTAGAAATTTCATTAGCTTTGTTCTTCCCCTTATTTCTAGCTATTTCTACTCATTGTCAAAGTGTAGTCTAAATAGACCTCTTGCCATAAAAATGGCTATAACTTTTCACCACAATATTTGAATGAGTAATTTTTTAGTTCAAAATGAAGCTAATGAGTAGCTCTTTAGGATGATCTATTATACTTTACTTCAAAAGTGAATAAAATATTTTGAAAATATTCTTTTTTTGCTATATAGAAAGTCCAACACCTTGTAAATTCACTATTTTGGTCTTTCAGCACATGTAGGTCCAATGTAAGGTCTCTAAATCCTACAACAACTTGGATGTGATCTATAGGTACTAAGTACCACTTGCAATCACCTATATAAGCTTTGCATAAACTCTAAAATAGCCTACAATACCTATAACCAAGTGAATAATGTTACCAAAATGGCCCTAGTATCACGTTACCAAAATGGCCCTAGTATCATGTTTCTTTGTAATAACCTATAAGCAACGTATGAATGACATGGAATAATCTACAACACCTATAAATGGATGAAACTTTATCCCACTAAATACCCAAGTATCCTATTACTCTTATAAGTACATGTATCTTGCTAATAAAGGCCAAAAGGGCTTGGAAACATCTTGTAATCCCTATAATTTGATCAATAAAGGCCCTATTTGAATGCTCTTCATTAGTTGAGATCTTCAAGCCTTTAATTTCTCCACTCATGGTACCTGTGCGAGGAATAAAATAACAAGACGGGCTCCCTATATGGGCTCTAAATCACTTAGAGGTGGGCAAAGTTCCTTCTGGGGGTTGGTTGGTTACACCCCTTCAAGATCTTCGATAGTAAGGGTGTTATATGAAAACATGGATGAGATGCATTACTAAAATAATTCTTTCAACCTAATGATATGCATGGATTGATTGATCAAAAAGAAAATTGAAAATGAGAATTGGCTAAGGGCCTTTGTCAAGATCGTGGGAGAGAAGGAAGGAGTCTCACTTGAAGCTTTCTTGCTTGCACAATGGGGGAATACACACAGACATGGAGGCTGAAAACAGTTTTCCTCTTCTTAGTTGTGTAAGCCAAAAAGAACTCACGTACATAGAAATAGAAGAACCCTATATATGGGTCTCAAACCAAACTCAACTAACTAAGGTGGCTAACTAACTGAGCCACGAACTAGAGTAGATAAGGATAGCTATCATCTAGCTATTATTCATGGGCGGTGTACCAAGTGCATCTGCAACAACTGACAAGTCGGTGACATAAATACACAACGGTCACCCTGGCGTGTCACGAGTGGAGCTCGATATCTCAACACTCCCCCTCGAGCTCAATTCCAATTCCTGCACACCAAGCAGGCCTCTAAACTTGTGCAGCTTCTCTGCGCCCAATGCCTTCGTGAATATGTCAGCTACCTGATCCTCTGTGCTGACATAAACTAGATCAATAAGACCTAGTAAAACCCTCTCCCGCACATAGTGATAGTGCACCTCAATGTGCTTTGTTCTAGCATGATAGACTGGGTTATTTGCCAAGTGTATACTACTCATGTTGTCACAATAAATGACAACTCGCCCATTTGTAGGAGGCTGATGCATATCATAAAGTAGCTTATGCAACCAAGCTACCTCACATGCAGCCACTGCTGCACCCTTGTACTCAGCCTCTGTGCTGGACAAGGCAACTGTAGGCTGTTTCTTGCTGCTCCAAGTGACTGCAGCACTCCCAAAAGAGAACACATATCCACTGGTAGATCGTCTATCAGAAATGCTACCAGCCCAATCAGCATCAGTGTATCCATGCAACTGTATCTGAACCCCATTCTCATAAAATAGTCCATACTGCAATGTGGACTTCACATACCTGAGTATGCGTCTAGCCGCATCCAAATGCGGTTTCCTTGGAGCCTATATAAACTGACTTACCAATCCAACAACATAGCTCAAATCTGGCCTGGTAATAGTCATATAAATCAAGCTTCCTACTATGCGTCTGTACATAGTAGGGTCTTCCAGAAGCTCACCTGCATCTGCACTCAGCTTCACATTCTGCTCCAAAGGAACTGAAATAGGCTTACAGCCTGTCATTCCATATTTGGACAGCATGTCCAATCCATACTGCCTCTGCAAGAGCTGTATCCCACTTGGTGATCTAATCACCTCAATGCCCAAGAAATAATGTAGCTCTCCCAAATCCATCATCTCAAACTTCTGCTTCAATAGCATTTTCACATGAAGAATATCTTCATCACTGTCACCTGTCATAATCAAATCGTCAACATAATGACAAGTAGCATAATACCTTTCTCTATTTTTCTCACATAAAGTGAGAAATCTGCCTTGGAAATCTGAAAGCCAATAGTGACAAGATACTGTCCTATCTTGTCAGACCATGCTCTAGGTGCTTGCTTCAAGCCATACAAGGCTTTCTTCAACCTGCAAACAAACTCAGGATGAACAACATGCACATAACCTGGTGGCTGCTCCATATAGACCTCTTCTTGCAAATCACCATGCAAGAAGGCATTCTTTACATCCATCTGATGTAAAGACCATCCCTTTGATGCAGCCATAGCAATGACTGCTCTTAAGGTTGCCATCCTTGCAACCGGACTGAATGTTTCTTCATAGTCAATGCCATATGCTTGTGCATACTCCTTGACTACTAATCTTGCCTTGTATCTATTCACAAAACCATCTGCATTGTGCTTCACCTTATAAACCCACTTACAGCCAATTGCATTCTTACCTTTAGGCAAAGGTACAAATTCCCATGTAGCATTTGCTTCCAAGGCATCCATTTCTTCATCCAGGGCTTTCTCCCATTTTTCTTTTCCCATGGCTTGCTCAAAAGAAGTGGGTTTTGGTTCCTGTATCACTTTGATCATATATGCATAGTGAATGGCTGTAAATCCATCATATTTCAGCCTATCCACAGGATACCTAGCTCTCATAGACCTGCGCAAAATAGGTTCACTCCCAAGTGCTCTCAAAACATCCCTGGTCTTCCTTACTCCAGGTGTAACAATAGAAGGAATACCCAACTCATCATCAATGCTCTGTTCTGAGCCACTGGATTCACCATCCACATAAGAGTGACCTGCATTCACATCAAACATGGGCTGATCAATCTTCTCTTTTCCTTTTCGTGATACCTGCATACCACTATCTACATTGCTTTGAGAAGATTCTCCTGATCTCAATCTGCGTGTCCATGGCGAAGAATGTGAACCACTGCTAGAGGACGCTCCAGGTCCACTAATATTTTGTGACTGCTGCTGTGAATTTTGTGCAGCATTACCATTTTGTGCATCTATATCATCAATCACATTTATTGGTTTATACCAGCTACTCATCTCATCAAAAACAACATCTTTGCTCACTGTAAACTTACGAGTAGAAGGGTTATAGCATCTATACCCTTTTTGCTGGCAGAGAGTAAGCAATAAAGATGCACTTCTCAGCTTTTGGATCCAACTTGGATCTCAACTCATCTGGCACATGTACATAGGCAATGCAACCAAAAATTTTCAAATGAGAAATATCTGGTTTCCTACCAGTATACCTCTCCTCTGGAGTCATCCCATGTATTGCTGCAGTGGGAATCCTGTTCATTATGTAGACTACTGTAGCAACTGCTTCAGCCCAATAAAAATCTGGCAAGTCTTTTTCACTGAGCATGGCACGAGATACCTCTCCAATATGCCTGTTTTTCCTTTCTGCAATTCCATTTTGTTGTGGGGTATGACTGCATGAATATTGCTACTTTATGCCATGCTCCTGCAGGAACCTTGCAAACTCATTTGAGAGGTACTCTCCCCCTCCATCTGACCTTAGGCATTTTATTTCCAGACCTGTTTCTTTTTCAGCCATAGCTTTAAGAGTTTTGAAATGCCCAAAAACTTCACTTTTCTTTTTTATAAAATACACCCAAACTTTTCTGCTATAGTTATCAATAAAAATGACAAAATAATGACAGCCTCCAAGAGATGCAGCTTTAGTAGTCCACACATCAGAGTGGATTAATTCCAATGGCTTCTTACTCTCTTGAACATGTCTAGGAAATGGTTTCCTTGCTTGTTTTCCAAATTGACAGGTTTCACATACCTTATGCATTTCTGCAACCTTGAATTTAGGCAATCCTGCAACAATATTTTGGGCCTGCATTGATTTAAGTCGCTGTACATTAACATGACCAATGCATTTATGCCAGATATCAATATCTGCAACTACACCGGTCCCATGTGCAAACATTGCTGCACTCAATTCAGGCATGTCTGCATCCAACGTAAACATTCTGCCCTTCTTATTTCCTTTTGCTATCAAGCGACCTTTATTTTTCATATCCTCAACAAAGCATCCATGAGGATTAAATCTGACCTGCAAGCCCTGCTCAACCATTTGACCAACAGAAACCAGATTCTTGGTGATATTCGGGACATGAAATACATCGGACAGGTATTTCTTTTTCCCATCCTGCATAGACAAAGGAATTTTTCCAATCTGCACAAAAGGATGTGCAGTATCATCATCAGTCTCCACAAATCCTGGTTTTTCCATTTTCCTTGCATCCTCCATCCATTCTGCATGACCTGTCATGTGGTTTGATGCACCTGAGTCAACTTGCTTTCTTCTGCACTTGTCACAGAATTGTTCATGTGCTGCACCATAAACAAATGCTCATTTCTGTCATCACCCTGTCTACTAGAAAATGCATAATTCCCTTGTTGCAATTTCCCATTCATGATGTCATTCTGCTTTTTATAGCAGTCTTTAGCCATATGACCCATTTTACCACAGTAGTAGCATTCAACATTGCTGTTTGCATTTTGGCCTCTTTGCCATCCACCACGACCTCTTTGGCTCCCCCTGCCTCTAGAGTTACCACGTCCTCCTCCATAAGACTGGTTTTCTTGAGTTTGCTGCATATTCTGATTTCTACCACGGCCTCCAAATCAGCCTCCTCTACCTCTGCCTCTACCTCTTCCAGCATTTGAGTAGAAGACAGCTTCTTTTGAAGTTCCTCCTGAAGAAGATGCACCACCATTTCTCTGCTCCTCAGAAATTAGAAAAGCAATCAACTCCTCAAAATCAGGAAATCTTTCACGGACGGAAATGGATGTTCGGAACTGTGCATAATCCTTTCCTAGACCATTCAAGGTCACTGAAACTAAATCATCATCTTCCACTGGCGACCCAATGGAAGCAAGTGCATCTGCAATCTTCTTCACCTTCATGTGGTAGTCGTTGATGCTCATATTTTCCCTTTGCACATTGTGCAACTCTTGCTTGAGCTGCATTTTCCTGGTTTGCGTATTTGTGCTATACATTTTTGACAAAGTATCCCATGCCTCCTTTGGCGTACTTGCATCTTGAATATGCACAATCATAGAGTCTGAAATGCTGATAGACAACCAGTACATAACTTTCCTGGCTCTCTCATGCCATGCTCTAAATGCCTGCATTTGCTGTTGATTGGGAACATCAGGAAGAACTGGTTCTTCTTCATTTCCTGCAACAAATTTCCAATATCCTTTTCCCATAAGGAAATTCGTCATTCTAAACTTCCATGCTTGGAAGTTGTTCTTGTCAAGCTTTTCAGTGACAATCTGTGAAAGAGAATCAGACGCCATTACAGAACACTGCAAAAAATTCTGTCACTACAAAGAACACGGCAAATCTGCAAAACTGGTGAAAGTGGTATTTGACCACACAGTCACTTCCTAGTGACGATTTTGCATATATAGGAACCAAGGATGATTCTGTAACTCCCAATGTCTCTGCACACAAGCATACGATGCAATATCTGTGGTAACTTTTCAGCGACCTGTAGAACAGTGGTCGCACAGGATAAAACATGGCTTTTTTCTGAGTGCGTGCAGAAAACTTCCGCCTCCAAAACAGGTCCTGAAATGGCCTCAAATAAAAAAAGCAGGGTCGCCAAGGGCTAAAGCCCTTGCCCGTAGCATATACTGCCCTCTTGCTTCACCGCGAAGGGCGTCTCAACTTGAGACAATGCACTCTTGCAATTTCCGGCTGTGCTGCCTGCAGAGATCTGCTCCCAAAACAGAAAATAAAAGCAACACTGCTCCTCTTACCAGAACACCGTGAGCTTGGCTTGCTTTCTTGAGCTCCTTACCACGAACAAGGCTCTGATACCATGTTAAGATTGTGGGAGAGAAGGAAGGAGTCTCACTTGAAGAAATCTTGCTTGCACAATGGGGGAATACGCACAGAGATGGAGGCTGAAAACAATTTTCCTCTTCTTAGTTGTGTAAGCAAAAAAGAACTCACGTACATAGAAATAGAAGAACCCTATATATGGGTCTCAAACCAAACTCAACTAATTAAGGTGGCATACTAACTGAGCCACGAACTAGAGTAGATAAGGATAGCTGTCATCTAGCTATTATTCATGGGCAGTGTACCAACCGCATCTGCAACTGACAAGTCGGTGACATAAATACACAACGGTCACCCTGGCATATCACGAGTGGAGCTCGATATCTCAACAGCCTTACCACTGCAAATCAATGACTTACTGATTGCAATACTTGCTCTTTACAAATTATTTCTTGGGTACAAGAGAATCAAAAGAAACAAATCAATGTTATGCATTAAAGCATGTAAAATTGGGTTCATGATTGAAAATGAAATGTAATCAATGCTAAAAATTGTTGTTGTCTAGTATCTTTAATTTGCCTAAAGAGATATTAATATTCAATTTATGGTTGTAGAGAGCTCAATGAACCAATATTTCTCACTCATCGCTCATCAACAAGTGGATAATCTTGAGTAAGTGGGTTAAGAGAGATTTTAGAGATTAAAAGGAGTTGAAATACCTCTTGAAATCTTGAAGAAGATGCAAGATTCAAATGGAATCAAGCATTAACCATTTATTGAAGAAGAATGCCCCGTTCAATCCATAATGCTCCATGCTCCATAATCCCCATGAATTAGCATGTACTTTGCTTGAAGACCATAAAGACTTTGAAGAATAAGTGCCTTTAGCCTTCTTGAATTCTCGAAGACAAGAAATTCAAGCTCTTTGACCAAAATCCCCAAAATGTGGTCCCATTATGCTTGATAGACTGAAATCTTCTTCAATGTCTTCAATCTTGATGCCAATGTTAGATGATACTGGCAATAGAAGAGTCTTAAAGGTCAAAAAGAACCAAAACTTGAAGAAAATAGGAGCTTCAAGGTTGAAGCTATGGTTTCCTTGTTATTTTTTTAGGGTTTAAAGAAACTTTGATCAAAGGGATGAAGAAAAAGGTTAAAGATCACATGATTCAGAAGGTCCTTTGCTTGTTTGAAGCTTGGAGAAGCTAGAGATCAATGAGCAATGGCTGACAACTATTGGAATCCTTAGCATAGGGAGTGCATTTTGTGTTGGATTTTATGAGCCATTGTTGTGAGTGACCCCTAGGCAAGTGTTATTTACTTGGCAAAAGCTCTAGAATCATTGCCCCAAGGTTTCAAGAGGAGAGAAAGTGATTATTGAGCAGAGAAAGAATTCTTTGGTGTCCACCATGAAAGTTCCACAAAGCTTGAAGGGAAGAAGAGAGAGAAAGCATTTTTGCAAAAGATAACTAGACTTCTAGATCTGCTAACTCTATTTTCCCTTTCTTTAACTATTTTACCTCTAGAATGGCTTATTTCGACCATGACTTGACATTTTGTCCATTGTGCCTCTAACTTGGTCTCCATATCCTCCATTTAGCTTTGAATAGGCTATCCTCTACACTTCAAAGCTCCTTGGTCTTTGCACCTATCTACTTCAAGAGCTAGACACCTTGTCCTTGAGAAATTGGAATGTAACTAGTTCGATAAAGAAATTTAAGGTAAGATTATGACCAAATGGATCAAAGACCAATGTTTTGATACTAGTTGTTAAGAAGAGAAGTGAGAGGTGAGAGAAGAAAATGCAGAAGAGCTAGAAAAGAGGAGAGAGAATGGTGACAAGGAGAGAGAAAGATTAGAAAGATAGAAGAGAAGAGAGAGAAGCCATGAAAGCATGAACAAGAAGGTAAGATAAAGAGATTGTAATTGTATTATTGTAAATTTGTGAAAATTTACACATCTCAACACCTTATATACTTATGCTAGTGTGACAAGGTATAATTAATAAAACCATCTCAAATAATATGTCTTCCTAGCTTCTTACAATAAGAACACCATATTCTTGCACATGTGGAAAAATCTCTTTGACTCTTTTCTTAATTGATAAATTAAGAAAGAGCTCTTTTTTAAAACCTTTTTCTCCCTAATGATAGGATGGAAGGAAATTATGATATGTATAATATGAAGGGAATTTTATATAGTTTACAATTAACTAGTAGAAACAGCTCTACTATTGGATATACTTTCGGTCCATGGTGAAGAAGTTTGAGATTTTATGATAGTGATGTTTAGCCACTTCACATAATGTGAATAAATAGTAAACCTCTGCATCATAAATACATTATGATGGAAATTCTTGGAATTAAAAAATATTTTATGAAGGGTTTGACGTCACAACCAAACAATAGTAGTTGGAGTGCAAAAAGCACAATACTATACTAAGATATTTGATAGTGTTCTAAAGCATGCAAGTCTATTGATGGTATGAGAAGTTGGAGTTGGTACAACTATGCCAGCTATAGGGTAACAAGGTTATTGGATGTAAGTAATTTTACAAGGTAATGTAAATGCGTAGATTGACAAATATATAGCAAGGTTGATTTGTAAAAGGCTATACACAAGCTTATGACACAAAGTATGAGGCTCAACATTTCATTTTGTTTCTAGAGCAATAAGATTTAAATGTGTGATTGCTATAAATGATTAAAGCAATATAATCATCTTTACATTAGATGATTGTAAGAATGTGTTTTTAGATGAAAATAGATATTTATATTAATAAATATATTTGGATAAAAAATGAAGGAATGATATGATTACATTATGACCCTTAAGGTCCTAGTCGTATATCTCTTTTATTGATCTTATTTGATTTACAAGCTATCCCAAAAGACCACTTACTTTGAATGCTATCTCCACTTAAGTGACTTCTACTATAGTACTTTCAAAGGTAGATTTCAAGTGTGCCTCTCTCAACTTGATAATCTAACTCTTTATATATATTCTTGAGTTGAGTGATACTAGAAGTACATGATTCCAGTAGGGGATCCTCATTAACTTGATTTGTAGAGCCTTGCTTATAGCATGCCTTAAACCCCCCCCACCAAGAACCAAACCCCCCCCCCCCCCCTCGCCCGCCCCACCTGTCCTCCTCTTTTCCTTGCCACCCCACTAGTCCCCACACCACAAGAAGAAGATCTTGTACTTGTTCTTTGGTATAATTATATAAAAGTAGGATTTGTATAACTTTTATAAATTAGAAGAACAATGGTTGAATTAGGATTTGGATCAAAAGTGCAAAATTTCATATATTGGCCCTACCAAGACAACAAAGCCCACATCATTCTTGTTCTTGACTTGATGAAACTCTAAAGCTTAGACATTGGGAAAATATTTAAGATAGGGTTTTCCCCTAACTCTATGATTTATGGAATTTCCACTAATCCATGGTTGTCCTATCTTGATCATCAATGGTTTTTGAACAACTTCATGGATTAAGACTTCTTGATGTCTAGCATTGTGTTTCACGTATATACCAACTCCTTTTTCCACCTAGAAGTGTATTTAAGAGGATCTTTTATGCATCATAAGGAGCTTGGAAGCTTTGGACTCATTGTAAGTTTAAGGGTCAATTTTGGAAATCTAAAATGCTTCATTTAACTCTAAAACATTAGCATCATTTGTTATGGCCAAGAGACATTCTCGAGTCAATTGTGATTTCTAAACAAATAGGTCACCCTATTGGATGAATGTATCTTATTACTCTCAAATTGATATTAGGTTGGGTAGTGGATAAATTGAGAGTCAAATGCAATTATTGGAAATTCTACATGGCCTTTGCATATTCTCTTAAAATTGTAGTACAATCTATTATTATGGCTTACATGTAGTTCTTTTTGGCTCTTATTATGTGATCCAAAACTTAAAATTGATTCTTTCATGTCAATGAAAATGGAGACTCATTTGGATCTATATAAATCATATAAATTAGAAAATGTAGCTTGCTTTACGAGTGCATTACTCATCCCTAGTTGTTGTAGCATCAATGATGGTAGTCACATATGTGCCACAACCATAGATGTGCAACACTACTCCAAGAAAGAAATGGAAGAATAAGGAAGAGTTAATGGAGAAATTTGTAATTTGATAGGTTTCTTATAGGCTATAGCACACTTTCCATCACTAATGCATTGCTTTACAGTTTGTACCCGTTGCAAAAAGCATCACACAAGCATTGCTTAAAATATGTCACTTATGGGATGTGAATTGAGGTCACATATGTGATGCTTTTAATGTCCATCACATGTAAGGAACACTTGTAAATTTTACAACCTCCTTGCAAATGTCCCCAAATTTTTGTAGTGATCTGAGGTAATTTATAGATCCCTAATGTTGAAAATGCTTGGTTTACTAAAGGGTCTCTTTAAATATAATTTTTTATCTATCCATATAAATTCATCCCATATGTATCTACATGTCACAATAATTACAAATTATATGTTGTATGTACACTACATGAAATTTGATATACTAAAAATGTGACCACCCTAGGCTCAAAAATGGGCTTGATTTTCCCTCAAAAGGGCATCTGAGAATTGCACTAAGCAAGCTCACATGTAGATGCACTTTCCTTCATGAGGATCTATGAATGGTTGGAATAGTTTGGTACACTAGTGTAATTAATGTCTCATCTCATTGATAAAAGAACACAAAAATATGCATAGAAAATTATACATGCACTTGCACATGTTTGATTGTGACTGCCCATATATTAGTGATTTATAATACGACTCAAATTCTTGAATCACCAAACAATAAAGTTTCATGTTGTCAATTGATATATTAGCATGGCTTAAAAAAGGGTTGATAAAAGAAAAATAGGAAAAGACTAAACAAATCATCAAATGTTTTCATGACGAAGAGGGGACTTTACAAGAGAAAAGAGAAAGGCGCTCTATACTAGAATAATCATAGATATAAATTCATCGAAGATATACAAGAGTATTTATTGATTGGTGGTAGATTATGATATTATTTTATGACAAAATCAACTATCTCTACTACACAATTGAGATCAATTGAAGTCGATCATTCAATTACTCAAGTGCTCTCATAAGGTTTCTTTTAGGATGGTACAAAAAGTGACAGCCATTTGATTTCTCTTCCAAAATTTCCCTCATCATAGATCTTCAAGTGAGGGAGAGAAGTATTCATGCATAATGCCACTTCTTGTTCACAAGTATATAACAGATCTTGATACATTCTTTCCTACAAATTATGGGTGCTCCAAATGAGCCCTTAAATACAAACAAGTACACCTCCCATGGACATTGGCATTTGTAGGAGTAATAGGCTCATGGATTTCTTGATAATGTCAATTATTTCCTCTCAAAGGAGCAAATAGATGTTGAAGTATTTGTGGTCTCTTCTCACCATCGATTCCCCTAACAAAAGAGTCATTCCTCCATATTTTTTGCAACTCTGCAAATCTACAAAGTTGAAGGACCACAAACACAAAGGAAAAAATGAAATGGGTGAATATTTTTTGTATTTAGGCTATTACATGTACATCCACCTTATATGAACTTCAAAATCCTAAATAAATCACTTATTTACCTTGCAACTCGATCAATTTTTCCACCTCGTAGTGATGATCGCTCAGATCTAGTACTTGAACGACTTCTAATATGAAGAGTAGAGAACTTTCTCAAATCATCTGAACTCACACTCCCACGATGACCTAATTATCATAAGAAAGCCAAATTAGTATAATTTTACTCACCCTCATGACCTTATAATCACGTGTTGACCCAACTAACTAGAAATTCTTTCAAACAAAAACATTGAGAAATTTTGTCACCAGACAAGTCTTAGATTGCATGTCTTTTACTTCTTAATACATGTCTAATCAATTAGTAAATTTCCATAATATTGGCTCTTTACATAATTGAGCTTATGAGTTTTTGAAATGCATGCTACTACTTAGTTTACCAAGAGACATCGCAGCAAGAACACAAAAAAAAACCTAATTTGGCTTTTGATAGTAATTATGTGGTGTGATAGATATGCATAGGTGGATTTTCTCCATAATATGTAACCAATCAATTTGTAATTATAATTCATTAGTGTATGTTTTTTCTTTTGAAATTTGGCATAGATTGATTGGAAATCCACTATCAAAGCAAACTTGAAGCACCTTAAGCCTTCTTGAAACCTTATCAATAAAAGTAAAGAATGGTGACTAAAATAATAGCATTTGGACATAAAATGCTCTAATGCATATTAAGGCATGTCTAATACGATAATAAAAATTATAACTTACCATATGGTTACTAAAGGCTTGGGGGAGGTGCTTTATGTCTCTTCTTTGGAAATGCCAACTATAAATCCAATACCCTTGATCGATTTGTATCTTCTCTTAAAGTGCCTAATACCTCTTGCTTTCCAACAGTCTTTATTGTGGGCTATAGAATTGTTAAGGACTTAAGAGAAAAAGAACTGGATACCATGAAAAGTTCATCTTACCAAATGAGTAAGGGATATAAGACCCTCAAGTATATATGTTTCCCTTTCACAATAGAGCAAATGAGAGAAAATTGAGTACAAGTAAATATTAGCACAAAATATCATTATGGCTTCCTAGATGGCAATGGCTGGCTTAATACTTGATAAGGAAATACTCGACAAGATTTGATGAAACTTATTTTTCCCTAAAAAAATGAGTCCTGATCTTATCACGAGACTTATCCCCCCTAGGAAGAGACTTTAAGATAGAAGTTATCCTAATGTGCACATATTACCATCATGTTAATAATATTTACGTATTTATGCTAGGGATTCATGTTAGTAACATTATTGGGATTAGCCAATATTAATGTTATTTAAAAATTAACCTATTACCCTAGTATTAACATAGTTTACTAGGCTTTTTAAAAGCTCTCACAACTTCTTATTCATATTAGGCCCATTCAACTAAAGAAAATCTAGACATGTTTGTAATTCTTATAAAATTACAGAGCTATCAAATGTAATGGCAATTCATTAAGGAAGTTCTTTTGGGAAAAAGAACTATGTTAATACATGGTTGTTGACCTTTGATAGACATTTGATTTGGAAGGGTTGTTGAGAACTTACATATTGTATGGATTGAGCTAAATGTCCTTCAATCATTAAGAGCGGTTTTTATAAAGATTGTTTGGACCTGTAACACTCAATAGGATTGCAAAGGATTGCATTTAGGTATTTGGGCTATTTATCCTAGTTTAGGCAATATTCTAATATCTAAACGCATAGGTCATGTGCTATTGTTATACATGTTATTTGTTTTATAGCTTGGGCTTTTTCCTAGTTTTAGGCAAGGGTAGCCCTTATCTAAGACTTGAGGTGTATAATTGAGAATTTGTGGTCAATCGGTAATTCTTGGCTTACTCATCCTATAAGCCTTGAAGGGTCCACTTGTTTTAGTTTAACCTCTTTTGTTTGTAGTATATTTTTATTTTAGGTATTGGATCCTACTTTGCCCAATATATGTCCTTAAGGAGATACAAATCTATATTTACATGGCATCATAGTTGCTTTTTCATTGTCTTTATTTGTTATAGAGTTTGATTTATTTAAGTTTCAAATATAGCTACTAGTTATAGTCTCTTACAGGTCTTCATGTAAATAGAGTGGTAAGGGATAATTGGCAACTAATAGCTAGGTACATAAGTGTTCAAAGGGCTATTGAAGTTACAACAACACATTCCAAGATAAGTGGATGATAGCTTGTCATTCTTGTTTGGTTAGGCATCCTAATAGTTCATTTAGCATTATGACCTCAATTTTGGCAATTCATTATTACAAAAATACTATAATTTATAATTGTATGATATGAAAATTTAAAAATTTTGGCTGGCTTTTAGCAAGTCACCAAAGCACTATCAACTTGCTTGTGACCATGCCCATGATAACATGACTACATGCAAATGCTATTTATGTGAGTTAACAACTTGAAAAACCTCGCGATCATGTAATATAAAATCCTCCTTTAGTAGAAAAAGCATTCCAAGCAACCACTACATAGTGTACAGTCATAAATGTATTTTACGTATGGGTTAGGAAAAATACAATGTCATCTAGGTTTTGATATTAAACCTTCCCAAGTGTGTTACTAGACAAGAAAGTTGTTTTGGTAAGTGAGGATGAATCTCACTCTTATAAAAATTTATGAACAATTACTGGAATGCTAGTATCTTCAACTTGTTCAATTAGGACAAGTCTGATAGGTTGAACCCTTGTTGAATCTCACTCCTAGTTGTGGCCTAAAGGGAACTTCTTAATCTTAATCTCAATTATGGCAAAGGAAAGTTTTAAAGTCCCAATGCTTGTCTTTAATATTCTCAGTGATTAGTATGGTTTGTAGGGGATTTTATCTTCTAATTAGTGAGCAAAGAGTCCCAAGGATACTAAGGAGCAAAGAGTCCTAAGGATACTAAGGAGTAGTAGCAAAGAGTCCCAAGGATACTAAGGAGCAAAAAGAGTCCTAAGGATACTAAGGAGTAGTAGCTGCATGGGTGGTGAGTAATGGGAGGTCAAGGGTTCAATCTTATGAATTAGTGGCTCCATGGTGCCTTGGGTGTGCCTTACTCTTAGGGGTATAGAGATTGGACCCAACCACAAATAAATCAAGGAGGTCTCGTTCTGAAAAAAGTCCCAAGGAACTCATGTGGGTAAGCTAAAAACTTCCCCTAACTTATATGTCTATGCACCGTGAAAAGATCCATACACAATTTAAAGAAAACGGAAAAAGAAAGCTTACGGATATATGAAGGGCTACTCTCAGTGCTGGCTCTGCCACCATTGATGGTAATGTGGCTGCTGGGCGTGTAAGAATGGGGGCGTTGATCATCTTCATTAGTGCTAATCCGAGTAGAAGGGGGGTTCTGGCCGTGATTGTTACTGCTTCCATTAACCGCACTAATCCTCCTCCTGCTATTTCCATTCATGTCGCCATTGGTCGTGATGCCATTAATCTCCTGCTTGTTAATCTGCAGGTCGCCATTATTAATCACGTTCTGCTGCTGCTGCTGCTGCTTCAATCTCGCAGCAGCTGAGCCGAAATCAAGATTAATGGGCTTAATGATGGTGTTCATCTGCTTTAAGCTCTTCCTGATCTTGCCCTTTGAGCCCGGGATGGGCAAGCAGATGTGCCCCGCGACCTTCCTGATCCGGTTATAATCAGAACTATTAGTGCAGTTAGGAGGGACTAGATTCTCCTTCTCTTTCTGTGCCGTCTCGTTTTTCTTCTTTTTGGGAGGATGATCGTTGGCCGGAGATGGATTAGGGTTAGGGTTTTCCGTAGCCAGTCTCTGATTATTATTAGGACTATCCAATGTAGCCTCTCTCTGATTATCTATGGCGCTTAATTCTCTAGGGTTAGGGTTTCGCATTCCCTCTCTATGATAAGGGCTACTTATGATTTCAGAGCCCTGATTAGGGTTTGCATAGGTAGCTGCGCCATGAGTCGAATTAGCTGCTGCTTGCTCAATAATTCCTGTTCGCATGGCGATAGGGCAAATCACTGCAGAGGATGAGGATGATGATCCTGAATTCGGGCTTTCTGCATTCAGCTGCTCCACAGGTGCTTCGTCCTGCACCTTTCGATCATCAATGGTGGTCGCTGATTTCTTGTCTGAATTGATCAGGCCTGAAGCTGGCGATATGTCGTCTGCATTCTCTCTCGTGTTCTCTGATACTTCATCCATGATCATATCACGGCCGCTGCCATCATCATCATCATCGTCGTCGTCGTCGTCTATCTCCTCTTCCTCTTCCTCGATAGCTTCCAATACCTCCTCTCCGATTTCTTCGTCTAATTCACCTTCATCCTCATCCTCATCATCAATCTCTACTGCCTCTTCGATCAAGATATCCTCTGCTTGGGGCTGCGCCATAAGCTGCTGTAAAGCGGGCGCCTGATCGTCTACAGTCGAGTCCTGATGTTGATGATCGAGGAAGTCTGATTTGGTGCGATGGAGATCATGGCATGCGGGATCAGGCACCTGCATGTCGGGGGGAGAGAGAGAGAGAGAGAGATGAGGAAGAGACGTGTTTGGAAGGAAGCAGAGAGAGAGAGAGAGAGAGAGAGAGAGAGAGAGAGAGAGAGAGAGAGAGCCCGGGAGCATCGAAAGGTGGCGAAGCTCTTTGTTGCAAAGACATGCCACCTTTACACACCTACATACATGCATCCGGTGATACAACGATTAATTGTGGGAGCCCCAAATAGCATAACCATAGTTACTATAAAGTAACTATAGATAAGCAACAATTACGAAAATGGACAGATATAACTTATTGGTGCAGGTGTTGTGGAGCAGTTCCACTCCAGTTGCCAGCCATCCTTGTAGTTAGACCAATAAAATACACAACCCTTCTTTGAGTTTGTGTGTGTGTTCACATAATATTTATGCATAGGAGCCAATGAACGCTACATTATTTGGGCTCAAACTTATCCCCACTCCAAATGCCAGCCATCGTTGTAATTAGACCAATCAAAAACACAATCCTTCTCTGAGTTTATGTGTGTGTGTTCACAAAATATTTATCCATAGGAGCCAATGAATACTACACTACTTGGGCTCAAACTTATCCCCACTCCGCATTTGTGCAAGCTCATAACCAACATAATATTGTGAGAATAGGGGAGATTGGGGGGGGGGGGGGGGGCATCGGAGGGGGTGTTACTAAATATATGTATCTATCACAAGGGTTCAAAAGAAGGGTTTTTTAAATTTGATTTTGAATATATTTATTTATATATAGAAGGGTCTTATTTAAAGAAGATATTCACAAATTGGATAGAAATATGGTGTGTTTTTATTCATGAAAAATTCACAGATAATGGGGGTTTTAAAGTAGACTTTGAATACATGTCGTATATTTTTTAAAATTCACAAATAAGGGTGTTTTAAAATAGAGGTTGAATAGGGAGTGTTTACATATAGTGAATCCCCTAAGGAAACAAAACAGATAACAAAGAGAATCATATTAAAATACTCTCTCAATAACAACCCAACCAAACCGACTCAAAAAGAAGAAGAAGAATAAAAGTATAATTTATCTATAGTATGCTCACGAAAAGTACAAAATGATCCAATGATTTACTTCCCAATACTACAAGTCCTAGATCACAAAAATTAGTGGAAATGGCATGTAAGGGCATGCTCATTTTATAAGCTATTGGAAATGATCCAATGATTTACTTCTAATACTACAAGTCCTAGACCACAAAAACTAGTGGAAATGGCATATAAGGGCATGCTCATTTACAAGCTATTCAACAAGAAAGCTACTATTAATGATGCCATTCGGATTAGGATTCAAGAGAAGGTAATATGGAATAATCAAGGAAAGATCCCACTACCAACTAAGAACAAGAGGTGGTAGCATGTTAACTATAAAAACAAAATCCCTATGTGAGATGTTGTATACTTTTAAACAAGACAACTTTGATATATTATAATGTTCGTTTAAAGACTCCACAGCAAATTGACAACAACATAGAAGAATATCTAAATACTGCTCAATTAGTATATGAGAGTTTGTACAATGTGTATAATTTTAATCACGTTACTTTGTAGTGATTTCAATCAAATAGATTTCTCATTTGGCTAGTTTCAAGTTTTTGATATTTACTTTTTCCTTCTAATAAAATATTTCAATAAAACAAGTTTCTCATTTTGCTAGTTTAATCTTTCTCATCTTTACTTTTTCCTTCTAGCAAGAGATTATTACCTTTGTTTTGCATAACATATCTTTTTCTCTTGTAGCTTTGCCATGGGGGATTCTTAACAAGGTTGGTATCCATGTCATGCATGTATGCATGCCTTATCTTTACCCGTGGCCACCATAGCCTCTAACAAACATAGAAGTTGGAAAATGTCTATTTACCTCCTAGACATTCAAGAGAACATCCCATTTTTTCACACCTATGGACTCTATATTTAACTTAACATTGACGATTCCATTTCTACTAATTGCTAATCATTTGACCCTTTGGTCTACATATCCTTATACTGATCTCTTAGTATCATATGCCATGACATAAGCTATCCACAATCAATCCTTCACTGGCCCATGTCTTAGCATACATAGACTGGTTTCCCATTATCAACATTATGATCGAGCTATTCTAGAGAGTATGTCTGCTTAGGACCTATTAGTTCTCTCACAAGCAACACTCCTGTACCTATAGATCACTTCCTTATATGCACATTGACAGGATGAGTGCCTTAAATGGTTCTCCATTAATACGGGGCATGTTCCCAAGAGTGAATCTTGGGCGGAAGGTTGATGGGGACACCTATCATGTTCAGGCGTGAGACTTGCAAGTGTGAATGTGGGTGATGCCACAATATTCATATCTCAAGTGTTAATGTCTACATCAATTGATTATTTAATGGAATTATAATGAATAATTATTTATTATAGCTAGTTGTATTTATTTAGTTAATTTTTTTTCTAACATGATTTTTTGAAATTTTGATAGCTTATGTGTAGAGCAAGATGAATTGGATATTCGCATCAAGTGCAACCTATTTCAAAGTCTTCTTCATTAAATTATTTAAATAAGATGCACCCTCGCTTACTCTAAGGTATGTGTATATACTCTTTGTAAATGTTTTTTATATTTGAGATCCTAGGAGATATATTGAAGATATTTTGGAAATATTTTATGGCTTTCAACAGTTGTGGGTTGTGCAATTGTTTGTAACAATTGATTCAGTTGTTAACTCAAACTCTTTTGCGAAAAGAGTGATCATAAAGGGCCTATCTTTGGGCAAAGCAAGATTCACTTTAATATTATAAATACGACATGGAGGAGATATCCACTCCATGTACAGGGGAAAATTGTACCCAATCGTGTGTCGTTCAAATTTACTTTACTCTCCTTTTTTAGTTTTATGAGTCGTGCTATCAATTTTTATAAGAAAAGAGAGTAAGGAAGAGCTTCTTTGGTTCGCTACATGCAAGTCTTGCATAGGATCTACGCAACAATGGTATCAAAGCGCTCAACTTACATCTAGGGCTTCCAATCGCTTATCATCTTGCCCGAAGGTGAGCCCGAAGGTGAGCTTTCTGGAGTAATCAGGCTCTACAATTTGAAACCAATTGCACGGTTGGATTCTAAGGAATTCCAAACCCCAAACCCCTCTATGTCGGCTCAGAAATTTTGTAGTTCAAGCCAAGATTGAAAAATTCAATCCCCTTTCTCATGGCACCATTATTCTGAGAATCTATGGTGAAAGGAAGGTATAGATAAGTTTAATTAGCTTTATTATTAAGCTTGATTAAGCTTTAAGAAGCTTAAAAGCTTCAACTTGAATTTCATGGGGGGAGGGGCTGTTTTTGGCCATCAATTGAAAAATGGCACCATAAGTAAGTCCTACAAAGCCAAGTTTAATCACATTAAGGCTAAAAAGTATAAATTACTCCCTTCTAACTTAACCAACTTCAAGTTTCTTTACTCCAAGTCACATGCAAACCATCCAAATCAGCTTAAATCATCTCGGACTTCCAACCTCTAAGAGGTGATTCTTGCATAGTTACTTTAGGTTTACCGAACCTTATCAAAATATCATAAAAAATTATTGTCCTTCTCGCCTATTGCATCTTATTATTCTGCCAAGAAGCCACTCTTTATTTTGGTGCTTACATGCCAAAATTCTATTATTACAAGTAAAGTATCTTTTCAAGGCATCTTTATTATTCGAATATCTTCCAAGTCATTCGTAATCATTATGTCTCATGAAGGCCTGTCTAGCACTACAAATTTTGATTCCACATCACTACTTCCTAAAACAACTATGGATCAATGCATGGATTGATTGGCCATGTAGCTGGAAGAAGAACATCAACATCAAGCCCAATTGAAGCAAGAGTTGTGATCTCTCAAGCGTCCATCCTCTCAAATTTCCTCTGACAACGACACTATGGTTTGCACCATCAATGCCACCCACAAAGCTCAATTCAATCGCAAAGAGGTGAACATAAGTAAATGTACCTTTAAATTTAATACTTACGGTGGTATTAAAGATGGCCATAAAGTTCTCTCTTGGCTAAGTCATTTTGACTCATATTTTGATAATGAAAGTTATGCTGAAAATTATAAAATCAAGTGTACTATGCATTATTTTATCAACAAAGCTTCTTTATGGTGGGATGTCACACGCAAGAGCATCCATTCTTCTCTTACATGGAAAGCATTTTGTAAGAAGGTTCTTACTATTTTTTTAAATTCCCCATTTGATCTTCATGTGCAACAATAAGGGGATGTCTTTATGAAGCGAGAGCGAGAGAACATTCCTCAGTACACTGAAAGATTTTGGAATACTTTGCTACAACTTTAGATGGTCGAGCTTGTAGTAATTGAAACAACATTTAAAAGGAAGTATATGTTCGGCCTTCTTCCATTTTTCCAAGCTAAAGTTAATATGTTTAAACCCAATACATTGGACGAGACTATTTCTTTGGCACATGATGCCAAGAAGGAACAAACTAAAGGTCGATGACAATTTTTAACTTTCACAAAAAAAATATGGGTAACAATAAATCTTGTTTTAATTCATTTCATGCTGCCAACTTTCAATTTGGAAAAAATCGTCATAATCATCGACCTTGTATGAGAAATTTTTATAATAATGTAAGCTAGTCTAATCCTAAAATATCTCCTCTGCCTACTACTAGTAAGCCATCTGAACCTAAAAATGTTAATCCAAGCGTCTCAAATACCAATTCCAAAAATGTAATTTGTTACAAATGTAATCGCTCTGGCCATATTGTGAGTTATTATCCTATATGGGCAATACTCATGACTGGAAAAAGCTCACTACACACTTAAATTATATTGGAGTTGATGAAGCAAGTGAAGGCCTTGAAGCAAGACCAGATTTTGATGAAGCTGCATTTATGGGAGAAAATTGTAATGATATTGATGAACCTGCTAGTAAAATTTCTATCCATGTTCTATTAAAAATGAGATGTAAAATCTATAATTATAAAATGATTGTTCTGCATGATAATGGAAGTACGCATGACTTTGTTTTAGAAAAGGTAGTCAAAAAATTGCAACTTAAAATTGTTTTGTCTATCTACTTATAAAATTAAGGCTGTGTTCTTAAGGCAATGATATAATGGAACTAAAGAAGTACATGGATTAGAAATATGTTGCTAGATGACACCTATACGAGGGGATGAGCGCCTTCATTCAATAGTTTTATTGTGTGTGCACATTGACAGGATGAGTATCTAAAACGGTTCTCCGTTAACGTGGGGCATGTTCTCAAGAGCGAATCTTGGGCAGAAGGTTGATGGGGACACCTATCCTTTCTGAGCATGAGACTTGTAGGTGTGAATGTAAGTGAAGTTGTATGTGGTCTATGTGAATTGATTATTTAATGGAATTTCAATGATTAATTGTTTATTATAGCTACATGTGTTTATTCAATTAATTATTTTTCTAACATGATTTTTTGAATTTTTGATAGGTTGATGTATAGAGCAAGATGAATTGGATATGCATGACAAGCGCAACCTATTCCAAAGACTTCTTCATTAAATTATTTAAATAAGATGCACTGTCGTTTATTCTAATGCGTGCGTACATTCTTTTTGTAAATATTTTTGATATTTGAGATTCTAGGAGATATATTGAAGATATTTTAGAAATATTTTATGGCTTTCAACAGTTGTGGGTTGTGCAACTTTTTTGTAACCATTGATTCAGTTAACTCAAGCCCTTTTATAAAAATAGTGATTGTAAACTTGGGATTATCTTTGGGCAAATCAAGATTTCACTTCAATATCATAAATATGGCATCGAGGAGATGCCCACTCCATATATGTGGAAAATTGCACCCAATAGTGTGTTGCTCAAATTTACTTTACTCTTCTTTTTTTCTATTTTGAGTTTTATGAGTCATGTTATTAATTTTTATAAGAAAAGAGAGTAAGGGAGAATTTATTTGGTTCTCTATGCGTAAATTTTGCATCAATCTACGCAACAGTGCTATCATACCCCATGGGTATATTGCCAGGTGGTACCTACATGAGGGGATGAGTGCCTTCAATGGTTTTCCCTTGTGTGCATATTGACAGGATGAGTGCCTTAAATGATTCTCCATTAATGCAGGGCATGTTTCAAAGAGCAAATATTGGGCAGAAGGTTGATGCAGACACCTATCCTTTTCAAGGGTGAGACTTGTAGGTGTGAACGTGGGTGAAGTTATACGTAGGTGATGCCACAATATTTATATCTCAAGTGTTAACATCTACGTGAATTGGTTATTTAATGGAATTCCAATAAGTAATTGTTTATTATGGCTAGATGTATTTATCCAGTTAATTTATTTTTTAATATAATTTTTTGAATATTTGATAGTTGATGTGTAGAGATAGATGAATTGGATATTCATGGCAAGTGCAACCTATTCAAAAAACTTCTTCATTAAATTATTTAAATAAGATGCACCACCATTTATTCTAAGGTGTGCGTACATCCTTTTTGTAAATATTTATTGATATTTGAGATTCTAGGATATATATTGAGGATATTTTAGAAATATTTTATGGCTTTCAGTAGTTGTGGGTTGTGCAACTGATTGTAACCATTGATTCAGTTAACTCAAACTCTTTTGTGAAAAGAGTGATTGTAAAGAGCCTATCTTTGGTCAAAGCAAGATTCACTTTAACATTATAAATACAGCATGGAGGAGATGTCCACTCCATGTATGGGGAAAAATTGCACCCAATAGTGTGTCACTTAAATTTACTTTACTCTTCTTTTTGTCTATTTTGAGTTTTATGAGTCGTGCTATCAATTTTTATAAGAAAAGAGAGTAAGGGAGAACTTCTTTGGTGTGCTAAGTGCAAGTCTTACATCCGATCTCTGCGCAATAGAGCTTCTCCAAGCCAATCCCTCACTCTCACTCACACTCTCCCTCTCTCTCAATCTTCCCTCTCTCACATACAATAAGATAGACACGAGATCAAGAAGAGAGCCACAAGTTTGCACACTCCA
Source organism: Lygodium microphyllum (assembly GCF_053477565.2). Taxonomy (NCBI): domain Eukaryota; kingdom Viridiplantae; phylum Streptophyta; class Polypodiopsida; order Schizaeales; family Lygodiaceae; genus Lygodium; species Lygodium microphyllum. The sequence goes on from NC_141149.1 coordinate 128,414,043, forward strand.
AGAATGAGTGTCCAAGTGGCATTGGATTTCTTTCTCTATGATCATGTTGCTTGAGAAATCTAACCATTTATTTGTTGTGGTGCTTGCTAATAAATTATTGTTATGATCTAGCATTAACAAATTGCTAGAAGTTTGTGTATAGGTTGTCTATGTTTGAGAAATTGAGTTTTGGAATTGTGATTGTTTATTATAAAGAGAAGAGTCCCAAGCTAAACCTTGGTATTTAAGTGTATATATTTTAAGTATCTTGGAGGTATCTTGGTGTCTAGCCATGGACTAGGTGTTTAGAATACCTTTTACAATAGTTAATGACAAGAAGTTAACCATCTATATCACTAGTAGTGTTTGAGTAGCTAATTAATACTTTAGCTCATGACCATAGAAGAATTTTCGAGAAAGTTGTTGAAAGGATTAGCGATCCCAATTGAGGTACATAGCTCAAGCTAATAAAAAGTGCAAGGTTATTAAATTTCAAGAGAATGATATAGTTCAGTTGAGAACTCAAAAGAGGAGGGTAAAATCCATTGAAAGGCATCATCGTGAGATTTTTTTGGTTAACTTCTATAATGAGCATAGGAAATCAATATCATAGGTATCTAGTTAAACATAAATGTTATTCTGTGGAAGAATCACAATGGATTCAAAAATCATTGGTAACTTTGATATATGAAAATCTAATTGATGCCTACCACTCATAATCACATTAGATATCCCACAGGTAGCACAAAGTTGTCATAGGAGGTAGGATTTCATATAAAATCCACAAAACTTTATAGTATAGATTTTTCATAGGAGGTAGCACTAGTATACGATATAGATTCACCTCGTAAAAGGCAGTACTTGCATATGGTTGGCCATCATTGTTTTTTGTAATGTGCCCGCCTATCGGCTGTCCAATCACGTTTTAGCGGTCCATCGAGAAACGAATCTAAGCTTCACTGCCCGGCACTCCCATGGAATGTTACGGGGTTTGTCGCTTAGGGTTTCTCGAGTCTGCCTTGCAATGGAACGTTTGCGGTCGAACCCACTAGGATCGACCTGAAATCTGGATCCCTGATGGTCAAGGTCTCTCTCCTGACAGCATTCTAGCGTCGGGTCCCGGACATTCTACTTTTTATGCAAAGATACACAAGCCGAAGTAGATCCATGCCGCACTTGGTTCAAAGAGAATGGAAAATGAGAGGGATGTGCCACTCAATCTCTCTGCCCGTAGGGCATAGTCCCATTCCGGTCCCCTAAAACGACATGAATTGGGTTCTAACCTAACCATACCTAAAGGTCAAACTACAGTAAAACCTTGTGAGAAGCCTCCAAGTTCTCAGTTCTCTGGGACCACCTTGCTGTAGGATAGATTGTTGTGGTTCTGTCCACCCACTTCCCTTGATAGCTTTAGTTTTCTAATTAGGTCCTATCACATTTATGTATGGCATTCACAATCTGCTTCCTTAATTAGGCCTTTTTGGGAACATGATTCGTTTGCATAATTTACAGCACTGACACGAAAACAAAACAAGCAGTCCTTATGACAAACAATTTTCTTAACTTATCTTCAAGTTAATCTTTGTCTCTTGTCCATACAGGAGAATTATATATCCCTTCTGTCCAATAGAAGTACCTGGTCCAAATCACATGGCATAATAATTTTTGTCCTTTATCTAGAATAGGATCTTCCAATGCCTCCAGACGTTGGGCTCATAGCAGTCTTCACCTTCGTTCCAGACTAGGCAAGGGGTGTCTAGAGCTCCACTGACCCCAAGTGACCTAGGAGTGAGACATTTTCCGTGGTTGGCCTTTTCACCACTCAACCTTCGGCTCGTGAATCGAGCAGTGCCATCTCGGTTTGAAATGCGGAGTGACCTTAGTGATGATCCACCCGCGCAAAATATCCTTCTTTAATTAATCCAATTAAGAACCAAGTGCAACCAAGGCAATCAGCCTAATATCATCTTCCAAGAAGATCATTCCTTTATTCCCATGGAAACTTGTCATTACAAATCCCTGCCATGCATTTACCATCAAACACAAGCACTTGGAATAATCCTCCAATTCACATCCCACAATCAGTTTAATGCAAAGGCACTTAGGATGTTATTTAATCAATCCACAAAATAATGGTATCATTTCCCAAACATTATAGGAATAGTCTTGATAGCCTTCCATCACGTGTTTGCTCTCCCCCTTGGGATCTAAGCGATTCCATGCAGAAATACTTAACACTTGGACTAAGACACATACCAAGGTCTTATGTAAATTCTATTGAGCACTTATATTGATCAATAACCTAATCCTCTTCTCAACAAGTTCGAAAGCATCGGCCTCTCCTTTGTCTCGAGTCTCCCTAACCCCTTGAGCTCTCTACTTGCCTTTGAGGCCCAGAGTTGTCTGTATCTAGTCCAATCCCCAAATTTGGATTGATAAATATAGTGTTTATGGGGCAGATCCCAAGGCAACTTAGTCTCTAATCCTTGTGATCATTGTTTGTACTAGTTAAGCACAACATCAAGTTTCCCAATCTAACGACATGAGCTATTAGCGAGAGTTTGGCAAGGAGCTTCAAAAAATGATTCTCTTCTAGAATAAGTTGCTTTCCATGTAATCTATCAAACATGTGAGTTGTGACATACACCTTTGAAGTGAAAAAATGCACCTACTATTGCGGGGATAGGAAGCTGACAATGCTTGAGTCTTATATATTTATGAATTAATCATATAGCATTTAAATACAATGGTCTTCTCTTGATACGTGTATTTGGGGAATTCAATCTGTTGAATACTTGCGATGCAATTTATACTTCTAAATGTCCTATTCTCGTGCGAATTTAATGCATCTCATGCGGGACTTAAAGCAAGACTTTATCAAACTGGAAATACATTACTTATGATTGGTACTGCAGTTGGATGGGCACTAATGTCCTCGCCTGGGGCTTTGTTGGTCATTGTGGGGTTTCCATCCACATGTGTCATTTTCTGCTTGGGAGCCATCCTCGATCCCTTCCAGCTGCACACGACTCCCGCACCTTGTGCTCCATTAGTGGGGCCAGTTGGGGAGAGAGTTGAGTTTGCAAGTGGGGGATAATCCCACATGACGGGTATAGGTTCGTGGCTACGGGGGAAAAGAGATGCGTGTGGCCACCCTCTTCGGAGGGAAATGATCCCTTCGTAGAGTCTCTCTCTCTCTCTCTCTCTCTCTCTCTCTCTCTCTCTCTCTTGCTCCCTCTTCTTCTCCTTTCTCTTTTTCTTCTTCTCCTCACTCTTTCCCTCTCTCTTCCTCTCCCTCTCTCTCTCTCTCTTCTTCTTCTTCTTCTTCTTCTTCTTCTTCTTCTTCTTCTTCTTCTTCTTCTCTTTCTTTTCTCATTCTTCTTCTCCTCACTCTCTCTGTCACTCTTCTTGTCTCCTCTTCTTCTTCTTTTTCTCCTCTCTCTCCATAGTGTCCTAGGCTCCTCCTCTAATGCTTCCATATCTCCTCCCTCTCTTCCTCCTCATGGCCAGCATTAGCAGATTAGGCCCTCCAAGGCTTCCTGTCCCCCTCCTATTACGATGGGGGGGGGGGGGGACTCCTTGGCCCTCTAGGTGGCACCCAAGGGGGGGGTGGTAGGCCTGTGGCCTTCCCCACCTCATCATCATCACCTTCTCCAACTGATCGACGGCTCCCTTCCACTTGCCATGTCGCCCTCCTCTCCCCTCATCTTCCCCTCATTCAGTCATCCTCGTCCTTTCCCCCCTCCCCCCCTCGCCACTTGTTGTCGACGACGACAGGGGGAAAAAATTTCCTTTAACCTTTTTAGGGACGGGTGGTTCCTCCGCGGGACATTACATCCTCTTGATGCACTTGGTTCAAGGAGAATGGGAAATGAGAGGGATGCGCCGCTCAACCTCTCTGCCCATATAGGGCTTAGTCCCATTCGGGTCCCCTAAAACTATTAAGATTCTGTGAGAGAGCAGTGGACCAAGATATAGGCTCAGGCTTCAAGGGTAGCAAACATACTCCCTGTTAGTTCATTCCATTCCATCATTACACACTCAATCAAGTCAACTGTGTACCTCTCACTTACAAAACAAAGTGACCTAGTACTTACCATGGTTAAGCCAGTATGACTTAACTTTATTCAACTAGGGTAGGCCTATGAGCTTGAATCTCAACACTCCTCCTCAAGCTCAAGTGGGGTACTTCACTCCAAGTAGCTCTCTAAAGTGCACAAACTTATCTTTACCCAATGACTTGGTAAAGATATTTGCAACTTGGTCTTCTGTCCTCACATGGACGAAATCAATGTCACCTGCAATCACTTTTTCTCTAATAAAGTGATAGTGTACTTCAATGTGCTTAGTCCTAGCATGATAGATAGGATTACTGGCTAGGAGCACACCACTCATGTTGTCACAATAAAGTGTGACATGCCTGACTTCATGCATGCCCAAATAATCAAGAAGTTTCATGAGCCATGCTGCCTCACATGCAGCTAATGCAGCACCTCTATAATCTGCCTCAGTACTAGAGAGTGCAACTATAGGTTGCTTCTTCCTACTCTAGCTGACCATACTACTACCAAGGGAAAATTCATACCCACTAGTAGATCTCCTGTCATAGGTACTTCCTACCCAATCAGCATCTGTATATCCTGTAAGCTCCAAAGGCTTACCATGCTCATAGAATAGACCATAATTTGATGTAGCCTTCACATACCTCAAGATCCTCCTCACTGCATCCAAGTGCGGCTTCATAAGATTCTACATGAACTGGCTAATCAGTCCAACTGAATAGCTAAGATCCAGTCTAGTAATGGTAAGATAAATCAAGCTACCCACAATTTGTCTATACATAGTGACATTCTCAATCTCATGTCCAACATCTGCAAGTAGCTTAACATTTTGCTCCAATGGAGTGCTCAAAGACTTGCAATCCAACATACCATACTTGGTCAACATGTCTTGTGCATACTGCTTCTGCAACAACCAAGTACCATGAGGTGTAGAGACAACCTCAATCCCAAGGAAATACTTCAATTCTCCCAAATCTTTGACCTGAAATTCAGCATGTAACATTTCCTTGATCTCTCCAATTCCTGTGGCATCATCACCTGTAATTATCAAGTCATCCACATAGATGACTAATATCACATAACCAGCCCTTGTCTTCTTTTTGAATAGGCTATGATCAGCCTTGCCCATAGTGAAACCAAGTTTATTTAAGGATGCACTTAGCAGTCCAAGCTCTAGGTGCTTGCTTCAACCCATATAATGATTTCTTCAATCTACAAACATATGTAGGAAAATCTGGATGTTCATAGCCCTCGGGTTGATCCATGTATACTTCCTCAACCAAATCACCATTGAGAAAAGCATTCTTCACATCCATTTGATACATACTCCATCCTTTAGATGCTACCAAAGCAATCATCGTCCTCACGATTGCCATTTTAGCAACAGGGCTGAATGTTTCCTCATAATCAAGACCATATTGTTATGCATACCCTTTTGCCACAAGTCTTGCCTTGTATCTTTCCAATGTGCCATCTGATTTGCACTTCACTTTGTATACCCATTTGCAACCAATAGACATTTTGCCTTCAGGAAAATCAACTAAATCCCAAGTGTCATTTTCAGCCAATGCTGAATATTCCTCATCCATTGCCTTGCACCAATGATCATCTAAGATAGCTTCAGAAAACTTTGTGGGTTCATTGAAGCTAGTGACTTTTGCCATATATGCATAGTGTCTCACTGTATAACCACTGTATGTAAGCCTATCCACAGGCCTCCTGACTCTTTCTGATCTCCTCAACTAAGGTGCATTATGAGACTCTCCTCTCTCATGAGGTGGTATGTATCTATGTCTCACAGTAGGAGTCACAACTGATGGAATACCATACTCACTATCCAAGCTATCAGTGCCAAGTGAATCATAACCACAAGTGAGTGGCCATGTAACATAATCAAGTTTGACTTTGCCTTTATCCACATTTCTCCCCCTCACTGGCATGCCCGTGTCAGTGGACAAAGATGCTGAAGTCCTCAATCTACCTGTCCAAGGAATAACTAATGAAGTAGCATCTTTAGAAGGCCCAGAAATTTCTGCACTTTCATTTGTACATGCATGCACATGAGTCTCCTGACAAACATCATCATCATTCATCAAAGTGATCTTCTTCTCATGCCATGATTTCAGCTAATCAAATACCACATCTCTTGAGACCAATGTCTCATGAGTAGAAGGATTGTAGCATTTGTACGCTTTCCTATCTTGTGCATATCCAATAAAGATGGCCTTTTCTGCCTTTGGATCAAGCTTTTTCCTCTTTTCATTTGGAACATGTACATATGCCAAGCATCCAAAGACCTTAAGATGGCTAATGTCTGGGTTTATCCCATAAAGCCTCTCATGAGGAGTCACCTCATGTATACCTGCTGTTGGTGTACGATTCATGACATACACTACAGTCATTACAGCCTCTGCCCAATATGCATTTGGTAGGCTCTTCTAATTCAACATGGCTCTTGCCGATTCCATGATCACCCTGCTTTTCCTTTCTACCACACCATTTTGTTGTGGTGTGTACCTGCATATCAATTGTCTTTTAATCCCATGAGCTGCCAAGAAGTGATCAAAGCCTTTAGAAACATATTCTCCTCCACTATTAGATCTCAAGCATGAGATGTAGCAAGCCAATTCTTTCTCCACGTCTCTTAAAATCTTGAAAAGCATCCATGACATCACTCTTGTGCTTAAGTACATACAACCATGTGTACCTACTATAGTCATCTATGAATGACACATAGTAACGTGATCCCCCAAGAGATGCATTCTGTGAGGGTCCCCATACATCAGAATGTACAAGCTATAATGGTCTAGTAGTAGTGCTTACATGCCTCATAAATGGAAGCCTTGATTGCTTCCCAAATTGACAAGATTGACATACATGCCCCAATTCTACAGGCTTGAACTTAGGAAGTCCAAGTACAATTTTCTTATGCTGCATATTCTTCAACATTTACATGACTGATCCTTTTATGCCATATCTCAATGTCCCTTATTGCAGCATTTTCATGTGAGTACATAGCAACATTCAATGCTAGAATTTTCGTATCCAATGTAAAAATCCTGCCATTTCTTTTGCCTTTAGCAATGAGTTTGCATCCTTGACCATATCTTCAATGTAACAACCATCTCTATTGAATCTAACTTGTAGATTCTGTTCAGCCATTTGTCCCATAGAAAGTAAATTTTTGGTTATGGAGGGTACATGTAACACATCATAGAGACTCTTTTCCTTGTCACCATGCATCATCAAGGGAACAGTACCTGTATGCATAATGTCATGCTGCGCAGCATCCCCTGTACAAACATATCCATGAGCACCTTGTACCAATGTGTCAAACCACTCTCCATGAGGAGTCATGAGGTTAGATGCCCCTGAGTCTATATACCATACATCATCTGCTTTGCCTTGTGTAGGCGACCCTTTCGTCACATGTTGCATAGCAAACAACCTGTCATCCTCCTGCATACCACTAGAAGAAGCATAATGACCATGTTGCTTCCCTCTTGCTTTTTGATCATTCTGCTTCTTGTAGCAATCCTTAGCTACATGCCCATATTTTCCACAATAATGGAAATCCTTATTTGCATTTGATTGCTGTCCGTGACTCATTTGAGGCTGCTGCCAAGTGCCTCTTCCTCTAGCTGAATAACCCCCTCTTCCACGAGCATTTGAGGCACCTCTAGTTGCTTGAGGCTGCCTATTTTGCCATTCGATAGCTTGCTGTCCACGAGCTGCATATGCATTTCTAGCACCTCTTCCTCTAAATGATATTCCTCTTCCACTTCTACCCCTTTGATTGGAGTAGAAGACACTGTCCCTGTTGTTTTTAAATCCACTCGAACTTGTATTAAGTCCAAGTTTCACTTCTTCATGCAATAGAAGTGCCACAAGTTCATCAAAATCAGGCTGCTCCTGACGCACTAAAAATGGAAGTATCAAACTGCTCATATTCCTGTCCAAGTCCATGGAGGGTAGTAGCCACCAAATCATCATCGTCAACTTCAGCTCCAATTGAGCCTAGTTGTTCTGCAATGGATCTGATCTCACTGACATAGTCTGCAATAGACCTTCCATTTCTGGATATGTGGCTGAATTTTTACTTCAGTTGTGTCTTTCTAGCATGAGTGACATGCCCATAATTCTTCATCAATAAGTCTTAAGCAACTTTTGGGGAAGTACAGTTTGCAATTTGCATAGCCTTTGTATCTGACACACATAATGACAACCAATGCAAGACCTTGCTGGCCTTTTCCAACCAAGTCCTATGTGCCTTTAACTAATCCTGTGTTGGAGGTCTATCCTCCAGTAGCTTGGGCTCATCTTCAAGACCTATAACTAGGTCCCAATAGCCTCTTCCAATTAAGAAATTAGACATCCTGAATTTCCATAGAACGAAATTGTTGTAGTTCAGCTTCTCACCAACAACTGTCTGAGTGATAGTGTCCTTCTCTCCTGTGTTTGCCATTTTAAAGCCTTAGCTTTGCAAAACCAGTCAATTTCTCAAAATGCCAGCAGGCAATATACTTCAGTGACCTATAGTACAACCAGTTTTTACTGTAAAAATTTAGCCATAACCACTATTGCAATTTTAGACAGTACATGTGCTTTTGTTTCCATTCAACTGCAGTTACAATGCATCAACAACTTTGCATTCCAATCTAATATGATAACTGCATAAGATCCAATACATGCAGAAAATAGAAACTTAGTATTTCTTCAGCTGACTGCTCAAATACATTTGTCATAGCATTTCTGACCTATTCATGTGAGCTTTACTCAATCATCATACTCTCCACAAGTATGCCATTCATAAGCAATGGAATGCCATTAATCACTAACAATGCATAAGAGAGAATCAAGTACATTTCACGCTAGACTTAGTGAGCTTCAAGCCTGCTTGATACATTCACTGCTGCTGCAAACATGAGCCAAATACAAGCTTCAAATAGTGTTCACTGATACCAATTGTACCCTTGAATTTACTGCTTAGGACCTGTTGTCCAAGGTAAACATGACTTGTTGAATTGTTTTCATAGTCCATAGAAAAAACTAGCACATTTCTTTCTTGCTATCCATATTGAATACTGATGGTTATTCTCCAAAGTACACAATTATACATGCTCAAATAGCTGTAAAGCATGCAGCTCTTGCTAATCAGTAGACTATTGCACACTAGACAAGCTTTACCTTAAAATGCAATTGGTAATTTAGATGCTCCAGCAGCCCTCAATGAGAAACCTCTTACTTTTTCTCTCTCCAATCCAATTGAGCTCACAGCTGAGGACAGTTCTACTATTGTATCTCCACATCACTTAGGCAACAAATCAGGTGCCACATTGTCTCCAAGCTCCATGGCATTCGCATCTACCACGTGATGCAGCACAAGGCCCCTCTACAGACGCCCTCAAACCAAGGGAGTTGTTGTCAAGCCGGGACTTTTTACTTGATGGAGGTACAGTAGGGCTCCTGTGCCAGTTGTAGCAAGCAATCAGACTTCTAGCATGTTCTTCAACAGTCCCTAGACTAGTGGTCTCTATTCGGGTCAATGAGGCTTTGTGTGTACTAATGCAACCCCTCCAGCTACTTTTCTTCAACCGCTAACGGAAATGTGACCGCATACAATCCCTCTCTTGCGGTCGCCCTACATTCATTGTAGAAATAATCTTCTGGGCAATCTTCTCAGAATACGTCCATCCATTTGGGCGAAATGCCAATACGGAGATGAACCTTGGAAGTCCTGCCAAGTAGGCTGTCAACTTCTGAGGCCACAAGTGTTCTATGGGCAGAACCTATAGCATTGTGTTGCTTGCATCGGTACAAGGTCTGCGAAAAAGTTCAGACCAGTTGAGCACTTTCAGAATACGTCAAAGAAGGTGCAATCGACTGTCTTTTTAAGGCCTGACCCGCTCTGCTGTTGCCACTGTTTGCGCTAGGATGCATCAAATTTGAAACATGCGTCTGCACTCTCAATGCTATGCTTTCGTAGTGAAATAGACCAAGACTACTTCAGATGTGGCTACCACACTCTCTATTACAGTAACAAGGCTAGAGCCAAGACCAATTCCAGGTGATCAACATCGAGGCAGAAACTTCGACTCAGGCTAATGAAAACTGAAGCATCCAAGGACAAGCGAGCTTCAGAGAAACAACCTGCAAGGTCAAATAGGTGCTTCATGTGTAGCAAGCAAGTGGGTTTGACTGGATTCAAGTGTCACTTTGGCAATATCTTCTATTCACTTCATCGATACAATGACAAGCACGACTGCTCTGATACCATATTAAGATTCTGTGAGAGAGAAGTGGACCAAGACATAGGCTCAAGCTTCAAGGGTAGTAGACATGCTCCCTGTCAATTCATTCCATCCCATCATTACACACTCAATCAAGTCAACTGTGTGCCTCTCACTTACAAAACAAAGTGACCTAGTACTTACCATGGTTAAGTCAATATGACTTAACTTTATTCAACTAGGGTAGGCCTATGAGCTTGAATCTCAACAAAAACATCATGAATCATCTTCGGTTTGGGCATCTTTGCGTAAAGAAGAATGTTTGGGACCCGACGCTAGAATGCTGTCAGGAGACCTTGACCACCAAGGACCCAGATTTCAGGTCGATCCTAGTGGGTTTAGCCATGAATGTTTCGTTGCGAGGTGGACTCGGGAAACCCTAAGCAATAAACCCTGTAACATTCCATGGGAGTGCCGGGCAGTGACGCTTAGATTCGTTTCTTGATGGACTGCTAATACGTGCTTGGACAACCGATAGGCAGGCACATTGCATTTTTTTCCTTGTGTTATCAAATGGAGATAGTTACTTTTTGACCTCCACAAAATGTTATGAAATTATCACGATATTTTACTAGAATCACTATGGAAATAAGTTGATTGTGGAATTTGTCTATTTGCTGCATAATCCATGATTGATCATGTGAACATGTGCATGTAGTACTAGTCATTATGCCTAGCAGATAGATGGATGGATACTAATGTATTTTGTGTTGTGGTGAGTAGATAGTTAGATGGAGCTAAGTAAAATTATTATTTTGGAGTGTATATTTTAATATCTGAAATTTATGTGCCTCACAACATGGAAAAATATTATTGAAAATATTTTATTTTGTATATGCCTATTAGCACAAGGACTTTGCATGCTCATATGTGCAATAGATTCATTTTGATATTTTTATTAGAGAAGATAAAATATTTTATTTTCTGTAAAGCTATTGAGCATGCTTGATTAATTTGCACAAAAGCAAGTCATGTAAGGAGACAAAAAGGAAGAACTAAAAAAGGATGCTTTCAATATATTTTGAGCACACAATATTAATTGAATATTATAAATACATGCATGGGGGAGATGCTCACCCATGCATGGGGGGAGATTGCACTAATCTTGTGGCTCCTTGCTCAAGTCTCTATGGCATGTAATTTCTACAAAATCAACCTTCAAGGAAAGGAAGAATGGGAAAGAATGTATGCCCTACTTCAACAATGAAAAGTTAATCTTAAGAAATCACAAGCACAGATTAAACTCTATGTTATGAAAGGAGGAGACATATAGCATTTCAAGAAAGTGAGTTAGTGCTTCTAAGAGTACCCAACTCAAGATATGCTACTCTTAAGAATGGCTCAAGCAACAAATTGGCCTATCATTACTATGGGCCATACAAGATTCTCAAATGTGTTGGTGACTTGACAAATAAATTGGAACTTCCTTCTTTTACCAAGATTCACAATGTCTTCCATATGAGTCAGCTCAAACCTTTCATTGGGTCAAAAGTGAACTATCTAGAAGAGCTATCGCTGATGGATGAAGATGGTATCATTCAATAGTATATCCCTAACAATATCATTGCCCACCAATGTAAAAAGAAGATTAGATCTAGGTCAATATTAAAATGCTTGATCAAGTGGAAGGGTCGACCCTTGAGAGAAGCTTTGAGAACTATCTGTATAAAATAAGGTCTACACTTGGAAGCAGAGTTGCTTGTCTAAGAAGTATTTGTCATAGATAGAGCCTACAAAAGATCTAAACATTTAAAAAGTAGGTATATTGGATGGCTCTCTTAAATGGTCATGTTCTTGAAAGGAAGAAGAAGTCTTATCTTGATGTTGAAAAAAAAGCATGAATAATGTTTATCCTTGAGAAGAAAAAGCTTAAAATGTACCTTCTCTCTATGATAGCTCTTGTATGTATGTTCTTGTGTTTCATAACTTCCACTTAGCTCTTTTTTTGCCTTCTTTCTCTCAAAAAGATGTTGAAAATTGAAAAGAATTGTTGGTTTTGAATGTATTATCCCTATTTAAAGCACTTTTATATGTAAATTTATGAATGTATTAAAAATACAAATCGAATGCATGTATATATGCACCTATGAATAGGCTTGCAGTCACAACTATAAAAGCATATTTATCAACCATGACTAGCTCCCATTCTATTATAGTGGTTATTCCAATCTCTTATTCTTCATCTTTGCATTACATTATGCATCTAAAATGAAGTATCAATAAAATCTCTACATAAGAGTATTGTGCTCCATGAATGTTGAGTAAAGCTTTTTGGATAGCTTGAATCTATATGAAAAAATTGCAAGAAGCTAGAAAGAGACATATTTTTAGTGTGGTTTATTAAATAATATCATGTCACACTGACATAGGTAAATAAGGTGTTGAGACTTGTAATTTTTCACCAATTCATTAATACTAAATATAATCTCTTCATTATACCTTCTCTCTCAAAGTTTCCATGGCTTCTCTCACCTCTCTCTTATCTTTCTAGTATTTCTCTCTCCTCATCACTCATTCTCTCTCCTCTTTCCCTCTCTTCTATACTCTCTTCTCTCACATGTAAGTCCTCTTCTTGAGAAGTGGTATCAGAGTATTGGCCTTGGATCCATTTAGTCACAATCTAAGTAGAGACTTCTATCTTAGACAATTAAATCCTAGTTACTCAAGGACAGGTTGTACAACTCTTGAAGTAAATTGGTGTAGAGACCAAGGATTTTGCAAGTGTAGAGGATAACCTTGTTAGAGCTATTTCCAGGATATGGAGGCCAAGTTAGACACAATGGACAAGACAATAGGTTTCCACCAAGAAGCATGCTTTTTTCAAGGTACTTTGGTTAAATAGGAGGTCATAGGAGTTAGTCAAGGTTAGAACTTCAGTACTTTTTTGAAAGTGGCATTCTCTCTCTTCTCCTTTCAAGATCTTTCCAAGATTTCATGTGGTGGACAACCAAAGATCTTGACCTCCTACTCTCTTGAAGCCATATCTCTTTCTCTGATCTTGGGAAAAAGATTCTTACTCATGTTGAGCATTAAAACAACCAATGATGAAACATAACAATCAATAGCCTACATGAGAAGCCCCATATTTTTCATATTAAATCACGTAAAATTATTGTGATTCTTCACACAACAATGTTGGCCCTCATGTCTTGCCTATGGTTCAAGCAATCAATGGACACTTACTTGCAAGCATTCTCAATGGGCTTAAGGTACTTCTACCCTCTGATCTTCATCTTCTCCATAAAAAACCCTAATACATAGCAGAGTAGCCATAGTTTCAATCTTGAAGCTTCCAATTTCTTCAAGATTTGGTATTTCTTGACCTTCAATTCTCACCTTCAATCATTATAGATTTCTACTACAATCACACCTACTTAGTGTCTTTGTATGGAGTAGTGTGGGCTCATGACTAGAATCCCATAAGCACATTAGGAGAAGTGCTACCATCCAGTTCCTATAAAGCATTGTACTTGCTCTCTTTTCGAATGCAATGTCATAGTACTTTTGTCCTTCAGTAAAGTCTCTGTGTCATTGTTAGTCTATACACAAGATTGTGTTTATGAGTCCAAGCTTCCATCTTGGAACCTAATTCACTTGTATAACAGTCAATCCTTCAGTAAAGTCTATGTGTCATTGTTAGTCTATACACAAGATTGTGTTTATGAGTCCAAGCTTCCATCATGTCAATATTTTCATGAACTCACTCTTTCTCTTCCAACCTCCATAGCTTTTGCCTCAAGCCATATTCTAGGTCCACGTTTTTATACTCTGGCCACAAGCAAGCATGGGTGTTGTCCCACACTTGAGGACCTAGTTCATGCATAAGGGAGGTGCAGTGGGTGCGGGAGACATGTCTTAACCATAGGCGAGTGTGACCTCCCTAGATATGTCCTGTCCTTGATGCACCCTAAGCGTGATGTGGGGAATAAAAAATGGGCTAGGGGGTAGGGACAGAGCCGGTTGACTGAAGCCATCGGACACCCTAACTTGGGAACCTCTAATGCGATGGCTGTGGCCTACATGCAGTGAGGTGATTTAATTGCTTTTTCTTGTGATTTCCTTCTCTTTTCTTTTCTTTTTCCTTTGCTTTTTCATTTATTTTTATTTTTATCTCTTTTTTATTTTTCCTTTTTTTTTTGAATTACATAAATATGATGAGAAGCTAGTCTTTGTCATTTGAGTTGTGAGAGGGTGGTTCTAGGGGACTTAAGATATTTTTCAAGGAATTTTCAGCTCTGCATGTACCCCTTGAGGTTCAAACATACTTGGAGAGTGGTGGTGGAAAGAAATGGATGATTGCAGTCACGGGTGAAGCAGCTATCATTCATATCTTCTAAGAGGGCTAAGAAAAATGAGGAGAGTAGAGCAGCTTGCATCATTAATCTAGCCATAACATAGCTATCTATGCCATTGAGATAAAAAAAGAGTGTTGGGAGGCGGTGCTCTTGTGGTGTCGGATCCTGCCTTAGTAGTATCCTAAGCAACCTAAGATAGTTACATGTGATGATGAAAGAGGGATCAAGGCAAGAATAGAATTCATCAATGAAGCAGACTATTGAGTCGTATAGGTCCTCTACCTTGAAGACTAGGGCTTCTTTGGGTTTAGTAGCATTCACATTATAGATCCATGGAAAGTCATATATGCCATGGATGCTTGGATTAAAATCCACTCCTACCCTTCTTGATATGTCATGAAATTCAGGTTATTCCTTTCGAAGGGTAGGGTGTTACAAAATGCCATCTAGGCGTCCATGTTTACATAAAAAATGTGTCTTCTCCATGTTGGTTGGCATTCATAGCCCTTCACTGCTCTGGGTACTTCAAAAACTTTGTTCTGCCAAAAATGTGTGTCCTATGTCCCCCATAAGGTAGGGTTATGTGTCCTCTCTGATATCCATTTGTCTTTTGGCTTGCTTCTGACATTAATTACCTCTTCCACCACCTTGACTGGTAGTACTCTACACAAGTTGGTGAGAAATTGGAAATTAAAGTTGAAGGGCTTACGAGCAGTCTCTTGTTGCTCCCAGATTATGATCTCAACATTAAATCTTGATGGGAAGTCATCTTGGCTTGGTGGGATATGTGCTATTGGCACTATTGCTAGTTGGGCATTGAACATCCTATGTGCTCACTCTACCATCTATTCTCTCTTCCTTTTAAGTGTAGCTTTCCTTTCCACAGAGGTGTCCACTTGTTGCTACTCTTCTAGTCAAGGGAAAGGTGGCAGTGGGATGAGTTCTTCCTCTTGAGATCCCATCTCAAAAATTATTCCTACCTCTTTCTCTTGTTTTTCCTCTTGTTGTGCTTCCTCAATGAACCCTAGGGCATCCACTTCTTGTGGGGTCAAGCTTGCCCTTAGTAGATAACTCCTCTGTCCTTCAAGTACTAAGGGTGACACCCACTGGTTGTGCCAACATATGCAATCCTGTTCTCATGGCCCTTCTGCAGGCAATACCTAGCTTCTTCTTCAATAGTTCAATGGCCTCCCCTTCTTTTGTTTGAGTGATGTCTTGGATTGTGTTAAGGAAGGCACGTTGTTGGGTCTCTAGGCTCATTTGAGTAGCCTTTGCCTTGCTCTTTACTAACACTTTATCTCCTTCCACATGAGCTAGATGGCGTGCCAAGTCCTTGACTCTTCTTTCATTATGATTGTCCTAATCTTTTGCTCTCTTTTTCATTTCTTCAAGGCTCTCCCCTTGCCTTCAAGCTAGGACCATCAATCTTTGCTCTTGATCTTCAATCTCTCTCTCCAAACTCTTTTGCTCCTCCTGCCCCAAGGTTGCCTCCTTTTTCAAAATTTCTATCTCCTTTTGATACATGTGTGCCCTTTCCTCTCGTGCTGCTTCTAGCATCTCTATGGCATCTTGGACATTCTTCATTTCTTCTTGCAGCTCTTCATACAACTTTACCAGCTCGTCGATATGTTTCCTCACGAGGTTCTATTTCTCCTTAGGCAACCTTGTTTCCCACTTTCCTTCATCGCCCTCCTTAGATTTGAGCTTTACCTTTAGGTCATTTATTTCTTTCTAGCACATAGCTACTTGGCGGGTCTTCTCTAATTGGAACACCACCATGGACTCCTTTTCAGCTTCTAACTCAGCCATTGCTACCTTCTTATCCTCGTTTTCTTTCTATAACTACAAGAGAAGCTCTTGGACGTACTCATCATAGTTTGCACGTGGCATCATTATTGTGGGAATGGAGGTCATGGAGGTTTCCACCCTCTACATCTTAGGATCCTATCTTGACTTGGCATCTACTGCTGCCAATCGCTTGGTTCTTGCTAAAAGGGGTGCCTTCACGTGTCTCTTGGGCCATTTCTTTATTGACCAAGAATTGTACCTAGGCCAACATGTTGCTAACATCAACTTTAAACATGGAGCCTTGGGTGGTTGTGGTTGTAGGGATGTTGGTGGGCACTAGGAAAGTAGGGATGGGATCAATTAAGCCCTTGCCCTTGTCTTCTTTCACCGGAGGCAGCATGATCTCTAGAACTTGGGTATTTGAGCCTTGGCCTTCATCTCGTGGTGGACTCATAGCACCCAGCTCGTCCTGTCTGCACTGCTGTTCTATTAACATGTGCGTTGCTAGCGTGATATCCTCTTCTTCCTTCTCAATTCTTCCTCTTTTTCAGTTGCCTTTCTCCTTCTCTCCTATTTGGTTCTCCTTGATTCTTCTTTTAACCTCTCTAATTCCTCCTTTTCTTTCTTTTTTCTTTCTTCCTCCACTTTTATGGATTCTTTCTTAGCCATTTCTAAGTCTGCATTCTCCTTTTTCATGCTTTCTTATTCTTGTTTCTCCTGAAAGTGTGTGTCTTGATCACTAACCAATTCAATGGGGTAGCCGAATCGTGAGATCACTTGCCACCATAGGAATCAGCAGTGGTCCTAGCATCGTTTTTCCTTGTGGCTCTCATGCAATGATGTACTTGGCCTGCAAGCATTGTGCTGCGGGACTAATAGGCCCAATGAAGTCAATCCCCCACTTCTCGAATGGTTGTCTTGCAATGATTGGCTTAACTCCATATTGTCCTTGTGAATATGTACCTTGGTCCGTTGGCACTTGTCACCGTGCTTGGCAAATCGTGCTGTGTCTCGAAAAAGAGTAGGTCACCATAGTTGAGATTGCAGCACCTTGCGAGCTGTTGTGTCTCCCCCAAAATGTCCTCTCGCAATCCCGTCGTGTGCCTCTACAAGTATGCCATGCATTTCATGCTCACACACACATCTTCGTAGCAACCCGTCTTGCCCTAGCCTTCCTATAGAGTTGGCCTACTATCAGCTATGATAGGGTTGTATTTTAAGGATGAGTTGCCTGCAGGCTTTTTCGATGGGTTGTTTAGGTAGTCCATGTTTAAGCACTTGGACTATGTTGTCTACCCAATATGGCATAAAATCAGCTCTAAACAAATCTCATTCGCTATAGGCAATTCGTATGTGATGCCCTATTTAGCGGCTTCTCTAGTGGGTATGCGAGACATATGATCAGCCATGTAATGCTGCTCTCCTTTTCGTAAAATCACAGAGAACTTGAATTCTAAAAGCAAAAGTAGCCATGGAGCAATGCATCCTGTAGCATTAGATTTATTAACGAGATAAAGCAAGGCTTGATGGTGGTCAACAAAGAAGATAAAAGGCATAGCCAAAAGATAATGCCGAAACTTCTTTATAGCAAACACCATAGCTAAACCCTCTCTCTCTGTCATTGAATAGTTCATTTTTGTATTCGTAAGTTGTATGCTACCAAAGCTCATTGGATAATCTAGATTGTGTTCACCAGGCTAGCACAACACAGCTCCCACGGCAAACTTCAAAGTGTCAATGTGAACGTGGAAGGTTATGGTCCAGTCAGAGGCTTGTAGGATTGGAGCTGTGGTTAGAGCCCTTTTCAATTCCTTGTATGCACACTGGCATTCCTCAGTTCATTCAAATATTATCTGCAACTTGTATAGAGGTCTCACAATCAATGCATAATTCAATACAAATCTTTGATAATAACCCGTATGGCCTTGGAAAAGTATTGAACTCCCTTGTAATTAGATGGTGGTGGTAGATCGACAATAACCATGACTTTCAAAAAGTCTGTGGCAATGCCGTTCTTTGACACTATGTGCCCTAGGATGAATCCATTTTTTACCCACAACTGGCACTTCAAGGGGTTCAATGAGAGAGGATACAATTGACATCGTTCAAAGACTGTTTGCTCAAAGTTTGTCTAGGTGTTCCTTCCAATTAGAGTGAACACACAAATCATCAACAAATACTTGTAACTCTTCCCTAAGCATGTATGTGAATATGGCACACATGAGCCTTTGGAATGTGGTTGGTGCATTTGTCAACCCAAAGGGCATGACTAAGTAGGCAAAGACCCCCCACTCAGTGGCGAATGTAGTCTTGTGCCTATCGTTAGGATGCACTTGCATCTAATTGTATCTTGAGAAGCCATCCAAAAAACTGTAGGCCTCTTTGCTAGCTACTTTCTCGAGCATATGCTCAGGTGTAGCAATGGGTAAGTGTCTCTCTTGGTAGTAGCATTGACTACCTTGTAGTTAATGCACACTTTGATCTTTCCATTTTTCTTTAGTACGATCACTATGGGTGAGACCCAATCTGTGTGCTCAATCTTTGTAAATAAATTATGCTCTCAATAGTTTATCAATTTCTTCTTTTACACATGAGCATGCTTAGGATTCATAGGATATGATCACTGCTTGACCGGCGTTGCATCGAGCATCGTGGGTATATTGTGAGTCACTACACTTGGATCTACCCCTTTTAGCTCATCGAGGGACCAAGCAAAGACATTTATATACTCCCATAAGAGAGCAATGAGACTGGCTTCCTCCTTCTCAATCAAGTCATCAGCTATAAAGACAGGTTGAGGCGTTTGCTCTTCCTTAGCTAGACTAACCTCCTTGACTTTGGTTGGCCCTTCTATTGGTTCACTCACTTGCCCTTGTCATTTGGCTCCTAGCAAGATCACTACGCTATCACCTTTCTTCAAATTTGTGAATCATTTCGATAGGTTGTGCGATTTTTTTTTCTCCTCGGCTTGCAGTTCCTTAGGCTGCTTCTTTCGTTCTTCCTTCAACCTTCGGTGCCCTAGGTGGACCGGTAAGTCTCCTTTGGTTTGTCTATGGTCTTAGGTGGTCGAGGTATTTCAGATCACTATTTGAGCTTACTTTCGACTCAGAATCTATTCTGAATAATGGTGCGGCACTTAATTGGACCAGGCCTTCTTGCTCATAGTCAATTGCCCCTATATGCTCCAACCATGTGTGATCACAATCCATGTGCATGAATCCTCTCTCGATTATAAAAGTATTCTTCTTTTGAGGTTTGGAGTCCACTTGTATTTACTCAATTACATACCCCTCAGTGTCGTATTCTATTGTATTGATCTCTCCTTTGCTCTCATCACTGAAGGAGTAGCAGTCTTTGTATTCGTTGTTAGAACTATCGTCATCCAACTTCTCGTCACCTCCTAAGTCTTGATACGACGTTCCCATCAGTGACTAATGCCCAATTATACATTAAGTTTAGGTCGTGCACATTAGTCCCTGGCCACTTGGGTCCATCTAAGAGATCCTTGAGTGGCTTGAGATTGGCTACTAGATTGCAAGCTAGCTTTTTTGTCATCCGATGCTCTAAGATCTCAAGGAGTTCTCGCTTGTTGTTTAGTATATGGAATATGACAGGGTTGGATTGTCTATGTGAGCTTCTAGCCATCATGCAAACTAGTATTGGGGGCGTGTCACTAGGCTTACCAATTGCATTAGCAACTTGCTCGTCAAGAATGGCAGATCGATTGTGGCTAGCACATTCATCCAAGCTCACTCATCCTTAGGGCAAGGGATATACTTAGTGAGTGGCCCGTATGATTTTCTAACTTATGCATCACCCTTCAGCATGGCTGAGATGGTATCTAAGTCGACTGGCATAGTCTTCCAAGTATCCATCTGTACCCTTACCACTTCCATTCGATTGCCTAGGAAGATCAAACCATTGCCCCAATCTTCTATGACTCATGCGTTGTGCATCCAGGGTGGGCCTAACAGGATGTCATAGTCCACTCCTTTCATGACTATGAAGTCTATAGAGAACTGGACTCTAGCAATCTTCAATGGACAATTCTTTAGTACTCCGAATGGCTTCACTTTCATTCCATTATCTAGTGCGACATTGAACCTAGCATTCTTGATAGGCATGTTATCCCAAGCTTGGAGTACTACATGGCTAAGCACATTGACTCTTGCCCCCGTGTCTACAATTTCCTTTCTCGTGGTATCACTTAGAGCTAGGACTAGTAAGACTGCATGCATTTCAGTGCCAAAAAGCATCAACGTGCAAGGACTTGGGCACTGAGTGAAATGTCAAACTTGGTATCTGTGTCATAGCATCATGCTCATGCAAGTCAGTAGGATCTTGCTCTATCGATCCTTCAACCCACTACTTCAGCTCTTGCCATAGCGTCAGATGCTGCCTAAGTAGGTCTCCTAAGTTTAGAGTCACCAGAGTGGTTATTAGCATTGTGAGGAGATTGCTAATTGCTTGCTTCCCTCCCGATTTTGCGTTTCTTGGCCAATGGCCTTGGTTGATTTTCTAGCCCATATAACATTTAAACTCCGTCTAAGCAACACTACTTGTGGTGTAGTTGCGTCTCTTGATTTTGGTTGTGGATATGAAACTGGTGTGCTTACACTTGAGAGATCGTCGATCTCACCCTCCAAGATGGGTTCAACATCCTTTAGGTGTTGTTGGGCTTCTTTCACCCACTCCACTTTTTCTATAGCTTCTAGTTGGTGCTTCGGGTTGGGGTACTCCCCTACCTTAGCACTCCCCTTCTTAGGAGTCTTTGGAGTGGAGGTCTCTTCCTCTGCATATGTGACCTTCTTTCCAATAAGCAGTGTTGTGGCACTCTCGATTTTAAGTGGAACTTTGCATTGGTTTTCTTTTTCCTTTACCTATAACTTTTCTTTCCAATTGAGGCTCCATCTAAGTTGCTAGGCCTTAGAAGCGATATGCCAACATGCTTTGTCTGCGCTTGGGTCATGACATGCAATGGGATGGGCATGGGCTTACCGTTGAGTGTTTTGACATGAAAAAACCCCAATGGGACTGATGGCATGATTGTCGAGCTAGTGGATGGCTTTCATCTAGGGAAATTGGCAAAGAGATGTGTGATTCCACACTCAGCGCATCTAAGATCATCCTTGTCTCCGATTGGCTTGTTTCCTTTCAGGGCAGTGTGAGGAGATGTGTCCTAGGTGACTGCAAGTCCAACGGGCTCTTGGATCTTCTCTCCTTAGCCTTAGCCTCTACCCCTACCTAGCGCCATCACTTGTATTGGTTGATAATCCATGAGGATTGGATTTTCCTCTTCGTCATACGAGACATAAGGGTTCACATAGGGCTCGTCGTCATTTGGCTCCACATACTGGATTGGCGTGTGGCTCGGTGGATGGGTTACAAAAGGTCCAGGTGGTCGGGATATGCCTATGGGATTTGTGTCCATCCTAGGAATGGATGGTTTAGCATCATTAGGTGTTGGGAGAGGCAATTGGACTCTCCTCTCGAAGAAATTTGGTGGCCTATTCCCTAGATAAGGCTAGTTGTAGGATTGTGAGTATGGGAGTCATCTCGGTAATCTACAATGCATGGCATTGCGACCAAACCTACCACAATTGGTGCAAGGTCAGGACCTAGGGTCTTGACCTCAGCTGGCAGGTGGTTTCCGCCACAATACACACACTGGACGTGTGGGTGTGTAGGTCTCTTCATCATTTATTGTAGTCTTGCTAGCTCCCTTCATCTCCACTAGCTCCTAGTTTTGGTCAGTACTCTTTCCCTTATCTTGGCTACTTGGGAAGATAGTTCTTTGGATATGGTTGCCCTTTTTGAGGTTCTAGAGATAGCCTCATCTCAGTTTGAGTTCTTGGAGCTCCTCTCCTTGAGCTAGTCATCCACTCTTATGGCCTCTTCAAAGACCCTAGTTAGCGTGTCTCCCTGTAAGCTTCAGTTGCCTGCCAAGGCCTTGTAGAGCTCTTCACTGCGTATTCCATTGATAAAGATCGTGGACACCACTCTTTTTGTGGGTCATTTGTTTGTTGGGACTCTCATAAAGAGACTCCTCGCATGGGTCACATAATCCCTGATATCTTCCTTATCTCTCTACTTCATGTTCATGAGCCGTATCATCAGATTGTCTGAGTACCCAGCCTCTGAGAATCTCTTAATGAAGAGGTTCTTGAGATGGTTGAAATTGTTATGTTCTGGGGCATCTAAGCTGGTGTACCAAGTCCTTCACTTATCGCCTAAGCATAAGCCAAAGGCTTGTGAGCGCTGCGTGAGATCGGCGAGGCCATTGGCTTCACAGACCTACTTGAATTGCTCTACCAAGATGTAGGGATCATTGTTCCACTAGTACTTGTCTAACTGCTTAGCAAAAATAGGAATTTTTGATTGGATCTTGGAGCCCTAGTTGACTCCTAATCGTGTGAGTAATGAGTTTGCCAGTGCTGCTGTGCTCTACTCTGTTGACGTGTTATCTAAAAGTCGCTTCATGAGAAAATCACTTAGTGTAAGGTCTCCTTGTAGCTCTCTCTCTCTATGTCAGGTCCTGTTGTTCTATTTCTATTTGCTAAAGGCTAACACTCATTGGATCTCCCACATTTCTACGTTCGATTGCAAGCTTCTAGCTTGTTGTTCTTGATTATATGCCACCATGCCTTGCAAATCTTTCCACGCTAGTTTTCTCTCCTCTTTGAGGTCCACTATGATATCCTCAGATGGCCTACCATGGTGGTCCATCTAGGTTTGCAAGTCGTACTTACTCACCATTGGTTGGATTTCATTTGGGAAATCCCCTAGATTGAGCTCTTTGTTGTGTCTATGGTTCGAGCTTTTCTGTGCCATGTCTACGATCTTTTGTTCCACCAGGTTATTGATGAGGTTGATCAAGTCGGGTAGATTCACTTCCCTAATGATGTGGGTCCTTGATGCATCTAACACCTGTGTCTTGTCTTCCTCTTGGTCCTACAACTTGGGGTTCTCGATTATCTGTCTAAGTCTTAGGGTCCTCTCCTACTGGTGAGTTCGTTTGGTTTCTTAAGTCTGAGTGAGTTCCTTGTTATTTAGAGACCATCCTCAATTTACCATCACTGTGTGTGTGTGTGTGTGTGTGCTCTTTTCTGTGCACCATGTGAAATCAAGCTTTCAGCTTTTCTTTAGGTGCACTTCAAGTGTCAAAAAATAATGTGGGGTGCAATGCAGAATGGTAAAAGTAGCTTCAACACTCCCGTCTACATTCTCAGCCTAATGGGGCTTTAAGCTTGATCGTTGGCCGCTATCACTAGTCTCTAGGGTCCGTGCTGCATCTTTTTGCTCAGTCAAGGTCCAACTCAAGGTCTATGGTTCAGTTTGGTGCTCTTAGCGGGGTGGACAGCTAGCAGGTTGGGTGGCGTTGCTTCCAGGTCTGTGATTTATTGGTTCTCTTGTTTCTTGTGCTAGAAAGGTGTTATGTTTGTCTGTATCGCTCTCGAGGGTTCATACGGCTATGGCCTAGGTTAGTTAGGGTCTACAGATGTCAAATTTGAGAAATTCTAGATTCGACCTAGCTGGTCTAAATTGCAAGGTCCAAGTGTCAGATTTGACTCGTCCGAGTAGCCTAGGGCCGAATTTGAGGGCCGAGTGTTCGAGGGGCGAATGTAAGGCCACGTCCGAATGCTAGGTGGCAAGGTGGGTCAAGTGCCCAATTGTCTTGAATATGGTGGTCTGAGTGGGCAGGGCTGAGTGGGTGGAATGGTTGAGTTAAGCCCACACTAGGCTGATTTTGGGGCTCTAGGCCTAGAGTGGCCATCCGATTGCGATGGCACGTGTTGGCAGGGGTGACAATTTTGGTTCGAATAAATCAATTCCTAGCATCCTAGGTCACATGAACTTCAAGAATAGATCAATGGACAAAGATCAAGGTTTGCATATACCTGACATGCTTGAAAACCTTTGGAACATATCGATTGATCCATTGAAAAGGTTTGGTCTCTCCAAGCTCTCTCTCTCTCAATGCTACTGTTGCAAATGAGCTCTCCCTTGACCACTTGGGTTTCAAACCCTTGCCCAAGCTCAACCTTCCTGATCACTCCCCTTGCAACATTAACACATCTAAGAGCTATTTTTTCCCATTTCTTCCTTGTTTGAGCCTTGTTTGGGCCTGTTTTAGAGCAGCAACCCTAAAGCTTTTCACTTTGATTTCTCTATCCTATCCTACTCTAAATGCAACAAAAATCAAAACCCAAATATTGAAATGATTCCTCCTACTTTTCTAATCATCAAAAAACCAAAATACTTACTTGTTACAAAGATTAAAACCCAAAATCTCCTACCTATCTCAAGCTCCGGCTCGGGGATGAAACCCTTACTTCATTACTCGATTTGAGGCACTTAAGTGCTCAAGGTTGAATCTGTTAGTCCTGACAACATAACCAAAATGTAGAGGCAACTCACACTCAACTGCCAAGACCCACGGACCGCTTATTGCTTCAATCATTTCAAGCAAGAACAAATGGATATCTCTTACCTAGTCGATGCACCTTTGATCCTATCGAGCTGTAGTGAGCTTACCTTGATGCCCGAATGAGTAGCCTCCTCCTTCAAGCAAGCCAGTAGCTCCACAATTTGTGATGTGAGCTTAAGCATCTCAAGGCTCCACCTCCAAGCTCCATTCTTCATAGTCATGCCTGATACAAGAGAAGAGAAGAGAAGGGAAGAAGAAGAGAGGAGATGATGGAGAGTTTCTTCTCCAAGATCCCTCACCCTTGCACACTCACACTCTCACACTCCCTCTCTCAAGCACACACAAACAAGTAAGAAGGAGAGAAGAAGGAAAGAAGAAGAGTCCACTTTAGCCACACACCAAAGAATGAGCTTCTCATTCACTTTTAAGTTTATATATAAAATCCTAATACATTTGGAAACCCATCTCCTTTTTTACATGACTGACCATTGTGGCAAGGTCCTCTTTTCCCATTCCCTTCTAATTGACCATTCTCTTTACCTATTCCCTTCCACCTTTTAAAATTTGCAGAGGAGGGAGCTTGGCACTCTTTTACAAAAGTTTTAGGGGCACCTTGCATTAAAAAATGTGCTTTTTCCTTTGACACAGCTTTTGAGGCCGCCCTTGCACTTTTGGCCATTTCCCTTCGTGCTTCTTCCTTTGTATCTACATTTGGAGTTTTCTTGGACCTTATTGGACTTCTTTTTCTTCATCTTGAACTAGGGTTAACAATAGGACACATGGGAGGCTAAATTTCTTGGAGATGCTTCATTCCAACCAAGTAGTTGGCCACCAAGGATTAACACCCTCAACTTGAATTACTCTCACATGTCATCTCAAGATGGGGGCTCGTATGCCACCTCGTGTTGATTGGAAACTACCCAACCCACTTGAGCTATTGAAAACCTCTTATCTAGATGATGTCCAACTGGCACATAGGGCCCTCCTGTAGTTGACTTAGACATCCATTATGGGGAAAGTAGAATAGCTTCCAACTAACCTTAAGGGGTAAAACATACCTCAAATGGATAGCTTGGCACTATCTCGAGTTGGGAAACACAATAACCCTTGGCACAAAGATAAATGATGGCCAATAAAAACTTACTCTATTAGAGAAAGCCGCAATAGGACTTGAGGAGTGAACCTTGCATACCTAACAAAGGTGCCAAGAATTTAAGAATTCTAGAAGGGGAGTAAGTGGATGCACCCTAGAGTGAGTATATTTCTTCCATTGAGGCCAACTCTAGTAGCTTGCAACAAAACCTAAAGTTGACTAGTTAGCTCACAACTACCCTTGCCTAGCAGATTTCTGAAAAGATAGAACTACCTTGTGTAACGAACTTCAGGACATGCATCAAAGGATCACATGAGAGAGGAACCTAGAACACGGGACTTGTTAACTAGGATCCCATGGTTATAGGCATGAGTTCATAGTGCTAAGAGGTGGGTGAGAATTGAAGCCTAAGGATCTTAGGAGGAACCCAAAAAGGTGAGATGGAAGCTCTAGGGTGTGAGAACCATAAGAAGAAGTGAGGAAAAACAAGAAAAGAAAGTAGCATCTAGACTTAGGAAGATTTACACAAGGCTTTGTGCACAAATGAAAAGCACACAGAGGACCCTACAAGTTCAAAAGATTGATTCCTTGATCTAATTGAGTCGTGATAGACATAATGAGTTACTCATCCATGATTCTAACATGAGAAGTAGTACTATTAGAGCTAAAGGAAAGGCATCAGCCCCTCAACCATCTGGATATTGAATAAGGATATCAACACATCAATGCACTACATCTAAAAGTCACAATTCTTCTAGACCCATGTGCTAGTTGGAAAGCTTGCATAAGAGCCAAGCACATCAAACCTTGAGTGGCTCCCAGAAAAGAGCTACCATCACTTAGAGTTAGGTCACACAAAATATTGCTAAGGATACTTGGAATCCTATAGCACTACACCCCTTAACTTTCAACTTTTCTTAGAGAAATTGTGTGAGAAGTACGAGATGGAGCTAGACACATTTCATTAAGAGAGGTTAAGTGCCATGAGTACAAATGCTCAAGACATCATAAGGTCAAGGCCCTTCACTGTAAGCAAGCATTGTGCTCAAATTTGGAGCCCCAAGAGAGACATAAAGGAAAAAGGGTTTCTACTGCAAGAAAATCTATATTGTAACATCAATAAATTTTTGTTTCATTCTTTAAAGAACCACAACAAGGAAAAAGAACACCACCAGCAAGAAATCTTCACACAACATCATAGAAACAATTCTCCCACGGCTTTATCTTCAAAAAAATTCGTATTTCTCTTCATATTCTTCATAGAATTCATTGATAGAAAAAGAGAACACAAAAGAAACACCAATTTGAATGGAAATAATCACATATGATTCATCTTCATTGTCTTCATAGTTTTCTCTCACAGTCTCTATAGAAAGATACATTTTTTTGCATAGAATTGACTATCTTTGACTCTCTCTTTCTCTCTCAATCAATAGTACATATTATCCTCTTACAATAATAAATAATTAATCATAATAATCCTTCTTAGGTTGTGGATACACCTCCCAAAAGGTGTGTTAGATGCGAAGAGGCACCAAAGACATCATAGTGTCTTGTGAGATTTGGCTTCTGTCAACTATTCTTCTGTAACCTTCTATGAATCTTCATTAGCTACTTATTCACTTCAATTATCTTGAATAGATCTTCCATTCATCCTTTTCTAAGACAATAATACTTCCCAAAACATCCATACATCCAACATAACACTCAAGAAAAACAAATAGCACAGACCACAGAACAACAGGATAAAAGAAGAACAGAACTACAAAAGCTACAGAACCTTACAAAAGATCAACAAAGACCATAAAAACCACAAAAACCAAACCAAACCAATTCAATATTTCATAAACCTTTTAACACAACTTCAACCATCTCTCAAAACATCCATTCAACCATCTCAACTACCAAAATAGAAAAAAACATAACAAAACCAAACCTTACAGAACCAAACCGAGAGAATCACAGAACCCTTTAAAACAACATATCCTCATCAAACACCAACATAAACCCTTCAAACATACTCAAACCATTTCAAACAGTTCAAAACATCTTCAAATTAAAACAATCAATCACAAAAAACAACCATTTAGCAACAACAAAAACAACAAAAAATTAGCCCAAAAAAACAAAAATTTCCACACTCAACATATCCCCACACTTAGAAAAGAAGCATCCTCGCGACCTCAGAAAGAAAATGAGAATAAAATATCTAATATTTGCTAAAAATAATCTTCAATCCATCACAATTCACCAACTACTATCACTTCCCCAACATATCAACTTCATAGAACTTTTATCTAAAACACATATGAAAGGAAAACCAATAACACCAAGAACCATTCCAACATCATAAAACCAAAATAACTCAAATTATTACACGATATAAAAGTTCGGCATCCAAGTCTTCAAATTCAATCATGTTATAACTAACATCATCAATCTTCACAGCTTCATCTTGTTAGCTCCACATGATAAAAAACAAAAAGAATATTACCCATCACAAAAAATACCCATATACAAATATAATCTGAATGGCATGGATCCCCAAAAATTAGAGAGAAAAAAGAAGTTTCCATCAATAAAAAGATGATACAATCATGAAAAGATCCAATGCTAAGTAGGATGAAGGTATCTCTTCTTAAACTGCATACTAAGCTTGAGGCGCTCTAGAGCTTTACTCTCATCAACAAAATACTGAGGCACATTTTGGAGGATCTGTAAACAACACATCCTTTCAAGTAAGATAATGAACCTGGTAGGGAAGGCCTGTGAAAAGTAGTACAGAGCATCCATTTGAGAGAGTCACATCCACATTTGGATTGATGATCAATGGGGGGATACTCTTTCAAGTATTCAAGTTTGACTGCTGAAGCATAAAAGAAAGATACCAAGAAAAGTGAGCTGCAAGACAAACAATCGTATCCTCAGAAGTAACATGCACTCTGGAAAAATGAAGGTAAGAGTTCAAGCATACTGTAGACGAATCCCAGGACCCTGGAATAAGAGGCCACAGTTAAATACCGGTCCTGTCATAGAATCATGCAACATCCATTATCTTTGACGATGTCATGATCATAACCAAGTGTATCCAGCACTGACTGGGGAGGAAGGTTAATATAATCGGAGGGAGAGGGTAATGAAATAATATGAGAACATTGTAAAAGGAGGATAAGATAAATCATAAAATGAGGGTAAATGAAGAGATAAGGAAGGTGGAAAAGATGGAGAATTCAACAAAAAGGTTTGAAGGGAATCTGCTGAAAAAATAGAAGGAATAGTAAGTGGAGGTTTAGAAGGGGTAGGAGATAATGTGGGATCGGAAATAAAATGACAAATGGTAAACACATGGATATGAGGAGATCTAGAAGGGATAAAAGATAAAAGCAAAATGGTATCAGGACTGAAGGAAAGAAGGGAAACATAAAAAGGAAAACAATACACCATAAGAGAATAAGAAAGGAGATCAGTAGGATCCAATGGATAAATAGAACAACGAAAATCAAGATCATAGAAAAAGGGCTCAATAAATAACAGATGATCAGTAATAAAGCTCAACAACTGAGTTTGTAATGGTTGGATATTGAATTTATGAAATACATTCCTAAGAGGAGGAGGTTCCAAAGCATCAGCCTCCAAAGGTGGATGCCAAGAATGTCCTTTACAGAAAGATGTCTACTCATGATAAGTCCTCAAAATTTTTGCTAGAGCCGAAGCTCAATTGAATGCACATACATAACAACTTGCAAGATCACATCCCCCACATAAATATTCAAGTCCTCCTCATCAGGGATTTGCAAATGGCCGGTAAGATACATGAAAGATAACAACTGGACCTCATGGGAAACCAACTCATCCACAAAACTATCAAATACCACTCTCAGTAAGTCTACAGAGACCATAGATTTGACCATCCATCCTTTGGAGGTTCCAAATTCACATTGTTCAAAGAAATATACAAGGCAAACCTCTGCTGACTATATTTGATCCAAAAGGATGGGGGAGGAGACACCAATTCAATGTAAATGGATAATATCTTGTTGCATGCAATCCATACGCTGCTGAAGGCGGTCCACTTTAGTAGAAAACCCATCACACAGTTTAGCTTTATGTTGCAACTGATCAAGCTCCTCTTTGGATGACAAAATAGAAGATACAGGAGTTGGAGAAGGAATAGAAAGAACAACCACCTTTTGGTGAAGCTCTTCAATAAGTTTCTTTTGGGACTCTACAGTTTCCTGAGAGTGCTGCAATTGACCCTCACTAGTACCAAGTTTACTAGCCAAAGTGACCATTTCCTCAAGGGAAATTTTTTTCTCAATCATTAGAGATGCATTCTCCTCCCCCAATTTAGTGACCTTAGATTCTAGCTCATGAATGGTTGTCTTTTGTGAATCCATTAAGGTTGTGGTGGCAACAGTCATTTGTTTATGGATATCACTGATTATAGCCCTTTCTGAAGACAGATCCTCGAGTGCCTTACTCAACTAACTGGTTATGGAATCCACCTTGTCTTGCATGGAAGTGTAAACACTTGTGTACAGTGTCTAAAGACAAGAAACGAGGGAGGTTTGTAGAGTAGACTGGACATTTGAAACCATATGGGGAAGCATGGGTTCAGATAATATGGTTTGTAAAGATGAAGGAATTTGCGAATCTAGCTGTCCTTCCCTTTGTGCTACAAATAAATTGGTACAGGAGAGGAATGAAGGAAGGGCACTGCCAAAAACAACATGAGCAGATGCTTATACAGGGGAATCTAGTACAAGAGGACTAGAAGGGCCCTTCGTATGAAGGCATTTTTGTTGAAGAAAAACAATAGGCGACTCTTCATCTTCTAAATTAGGTTGCATGGACTGAGGAGAAGGGACTAAAGGTGGAGGTTGAACTGGCAAAGGAACAGGATCATGGTTCACCACGAGGAAGAGGTGCGAAAGTGATAATGCATTGTAAGAAAGTACCATAGGAGACATTACTGATTTGACCCTTCCGTACTCGCTGAAAATGTTGATCCATTTTGGATAGTAGAAAGCATGCCCAATTGAACTTAGCACCATCTAGAATCTTCATAGAAGTTGTGAACAATTCCTTGGATAGATACTTAAATACATGTTTTCCAGTCCTGGAGGAATTGACATAACTGCTTCCATACTGGAAAAGAGATATGGGCAATAGATACCCCTGAACTATTAATAAGCTGGTTGAGAAGCAAGGGGGTAGAAGTTTCCTTCTTTAAGAGCATGACAATCTCTTCAGCAGTAAGTAACTGGTTACTGTTGGGCACAAATGAAGTAGAAATGGGCAAGCACAGTGCTTCATTGATATTAGCTATAGATAAACAGAAGGTGCAGTTATAAACTAGACCAGACTAGTTTTTATAAGAAGCCAAGAAGGAGTAACAAAGCTTCTCATCCACATGTGACAATGTGAGGGTAACAAATGGGCAAAGGCCTGCACGTCGAATACAATTTGCTACTAAAAGGAGGGAATAATCATGGGTTGCGAGGGAAACATGCTATACCACAATCTAAGAGGTAGAAGAAGGTGCCATTCAGAATATATCAAAAACCCACACACACACAAAACCAAGAATAAAAAGAGAAAACCTGCAAAACCCACAAACAAAACCACCATTGAGACCATCAACGAGACATGAGAAAGATTTATGACAAGACTGACTGAACTGGACCAAACCATCCCAAGCAAACCACATCCTACAGAAAATTCAACATGACCTA
Organism: Lygodium microphyllum; assembly: GCF_053477565.2. NCBI lineage: Eukaryota > Viridiplantae > Streptophyta > Polypodiopsida > Schizaeales > Lygodiaceae > Lygodium > Lygodium microphyllum. The sequence goes on from NC_141149.1 coordinate 128,445,712, forward strand.
CACACATATGTAAATGAAAGCTTCATGATATGCATAATAATCAAGCACCCTGATCCCCGTAGACAAGCACACAACAGAAAACAAAAGTGTCACACATACCATAACCTAGACACAAACTCAAAAAGTCATCGACTGAACCAAAAAATTTGACCAAAAATATAAAAAACACCGATAAGACCAAGGGCAAACTAATATTCCCAAATCCCACATAATGTTCAGCGTCCTACAGTGCGGTGAAGCAGGTGGGTGAAACTAACGACTTATTTTTTTAGATGATCAATAAAGCAAAATTCATTGTTAATTTAATCCATTATTGCATGGTGAGTCGAAAACATATCCCAGCCCCTCTCAGATTGGACACTACTTAATTTGACTTGGTCTTTATTGATGCAGTTCATTTTTACAGTTATATGATGTGTGGCACTTGATTGCATGCATACGCAACTTCAGGGGTTCATTTTAATTACAATTTAAATGTGTCTATAAACGGGTATGCGTGTGCACTTGTGAATGGTTTTTAATTTACCAAAATTAAGTGGGTTAGAGTGCAAAGCTCTCTCTCTCTCTCTCTCTCTCTCTCTCTCTCTCTCTCTCTCTCTCTCTCTCTCTCTCTCTCTCTCTCTCTCTCTCTCTCTCTCCATTTTCCTTCATTTCTTCTCCCTCTCTCATTTCCTCTATTTCTCCCTCAATGCATCTCATTCCCAAGAAAAATAAACAAAAGAAAAGAAAGAAAGCACAAGAACAAACCAAGAGGAGGCAATATACCTACCGCAAAGGCCCAAGGATAGATTCTTCGTCTCCTCTTCGCAACATCCCCTCTTTCTCCCTTGTGCACTTCTCCCTCTTCTTGGCGTACGGTGATGGTGGCGGCGGTGATGAGAAGCTCTCCTTCTCTCTCTTTCTCTCTTCCTCTCCATCTCCCTCCCAAAGCCAAGATCTATTTCGCTCTCTCTCGAACTATTTGTGGCAAAATACCGCACTTGGGTTTCGGTACTTTTTTTTTCTCAGAGCAACGTCGCAATTTGCGACATAAATAGCGACACCGCTATTTTGAATCGGAAACCACCATTGTTGTACCCCCATTCCCTTGTAGTGTATGTTTGTGATCCAAACTTTTTTAGAACATCTTAATATTCAAATGTCATATGTGAATTAGTTAACATGTCCCTTATTTACACATTTTATGAACTAAGAGGAAGAAGCATAACAAGAATATTATCTTAGTATGAAGCGTAACATTGTGTGTATCCAAGTTGCCCAATATAATATATTTTACTCAAATAACTATAAGTTAGGGAAACATACACATGTTACTTAGTCCCTAATGAGTGTCATAGCAAAATGTATATAGGAGGGGGATGGTGAATGCTGGGCTAGTGCTTGAGATGTTTTACCATAAGGCCAAATATTTTATGTTCCTTGCGAAAAGTCAAAAAAGGCGAAAGGTATTATGCAGCTAAAGATATTGTGAAAATTAGAATTCATGAATTCACCATGTGCCATTGCATGATCGCAATAAAATTAATCCCTAATAAGACCATTCGATATCTAACATATGTGTGAGATGACTAAACTAAATAGTGAAGATGTTTGTAAGAGCTAATGAAATTGGATCCCAGTGGAGATAGGTGGGATCCATCTCCTGTATTATATTTGTCTAAAATTGCAATCATAGTGGTAGTATGCCAATTAGAAAAGTAAAGTAATGTAGAGTAAGGAGTGAGCCCGAAGTGCAAGCACGCTCATCGCAAAACTACTCAAAAGCTTTTAAGACATACTCACCTCCATTATTTGACCTTAGGCATTTCAAGCTATACCTAGACTTGTTCTCAACAAGAGCAAGCCAATGCTAAAAGGTAAACAAGACATCCGATTTCTGCTTAAGAGGGAAAGCATGTACCTTATGTGAGTAATCATCAATGAATGTGACAAAGTCCTTCGAAACACCTAGTGTGATTGGCAGGGCATGGGACCACATACATCGGAATGAGCAAGAGCCAAAGGCTCACCCATGTGTTTCATACCAGACTTCTTATGCATACCACGTATCTACCTACCATATAAACAATTATCATAAGACTCAAAACACTTATAGTCTAGGAGTGGAAGATATTGCAAACTAGTAAGCATTTCCATTCCTTTAAAAGACATGTGCCCAAGGCGACAATGCCAAAGAGATACATGTCGAATTGCATCCATAACCCAAAGATGGTCAACTAACCTAGATACAAGAAAAGGATAGAGGGTACTAAACTTAGTACCACGTGCAAGAACAAGATTTCCACTCGTAATCTTCCATGAGAAATCACCAAAATAGATAACATAACCTACATCATCCAAGGTGCTAACAGATATAAGGATGTTTATGAGAGTCAAAATATGGCATACATCATGAAGAGTGAACGTGCTGCATGAACCAAAACACAATTGGACATCACCAATACTAACTATCTCCAATGCCAATGTTGAGAGTGGAAAAAGACTGAATTTTTTACTAATTTTTGTTGATTTTTGATGGATTTAGAGTGATGTATAGTTGATAAAGGAAGTGTTTGAAAGTGTTTTGGATGATATTGATTATGTTTTGGAAGTTCATGATGATTCTCAGTAGAGATATGAAGCTCTGTGATATTCTAATAGGTTTTGTTGAGGTTTTGATTGGTTCTGTATACCTTCTGTATAGCTTCTGTTTTGTTCTGATTTTCTTCTGTATGAAGCATAGATTGATGATTGATGAAGATTGAGATCTTTTGGAAGCCTATTGAATAGTTTTTTATAGTTTGGAATGGTTTTAGTATGAGTTATGAGGTTCTGATGACCTTCTGTAACCCTCTGTAAACCTTCTGTAGAGCCTCTGTCTTTGCTCTGTCTCTACTCTGTAACTGCTCTGTCTTTGCTCTGTAACTGTTATGTATCTGCTCTGGTACTGTACTATACTATTCTGTAGACCTTTTGTAAGTGTTCTATAGAATGTATGTGTGACTTTGGAAAAATTTTCTAACTTTTGGAAATGATGAATCTAAGTTCAAAAGAGCTAAAACAAATGCAAGAGAAGATTGAGTGACACTGACAGTAGTGAGCTATGAAGAAACACTGTAGTGGCTCTCGTGCCTCTTCACATTAGACATACCTCTTGGGAGGTGTATCCACGACCTAAGAAGGATTATTGAGAGTTATTATGAGAGTATTGTAGTGAGGAGATGATGTACTATTGATGGATAGAGAGAGAGAGAGAGCCAGAGATAGCCAATTCTATCAAAATAGTGTAACTATATATGAGAGATTGAGAGAGAGAACTATGAAGACATTGAAGATGAATACTATGTGATTGATTTCCATTCAAAAGATGATGTATTCTTCTAGTACCTTTGTTTTATTGATGGATTCTATGAAGATGTTGAAGATTATGGTTGATTCTATCAAATCCGTGGGAGATATTTACTATGATGCTGAGTGAAGAATTGTTATTTTCTTTGTTTTGGTCATCAAAAGAATGAAATAAAAACTTATTGATGTTACAAGATATATTTTCTTGTATTAGAATCCCCTTTTCCTTGATGTTCGTCTTGGGGCTCCATGTTTTTGGTGCGCAACTGGGGAAACTTGCCATCAACAAGCATCAAAAGAGGCTGAAAATGAAGAAAATGGCATTGCCAAGAAGAGAAAAATTTAATGGATGCTTCCAAAGTTCCTTCTTCCATTGAAGAGTTGGAGATTCTCATTATCAAAGCCACTTTCCACAAGAAGTTTATCCCACAATGGCGGAAACATATCACCATCATGATGCATGCTCTATGTGGTGGACTATTTCCTCTTCCTGTTGAAGCAGCAGAAACTTGCATCTTGGTGGCAAATTGTTTGGAAACAAACTAAAGAGCAAAAACAAAGAGAATGACCATCCATGGAAGATTTGGCATTCATTGAGAAGTTTCCAGATATCATCAAGTGGGAGATTGTGAAGAAGCTTCAAGAGTCGTGGTCTGTGGAGGTTCACGAAAAAAAGAAGGAAAAGAGTTGGAATTTGTTTGTGGATGCTCAACACCAAGATACGTGGGATGCTTGGTGCACTGACAATCTTCTATTTGTTCAATTAGCAACCCACTGGAAGTTGCTAGACATAGTGTTTTTCACAACATACACTGTTGAAACCCTTAGAAGCTGGCATTATTATAATGGCACAACAACGATCCTAAGAAGAATGAGTTTGATACTTTTAGAATGGAATATCTTCCTCTCTATAGTGGTTTGAAAGCCGAATTCAGAGATGTTGAAAAAAAGGAAGTAGAAGAGATGTTGGCCAAAGAATCCATTAGAGATTGAAACCCCTCTCTGATACTATCATGTTGAGTACAGACCAACTGGTTGGAGCCAACCCCCTGATGAATGACGCAATCAAGAGGCAAGCATTGAACGAGTCCAGAGGTATGTGAGAATAAAGAAGGCAAAAATCAAAGCTGAGAATGAGCTTGCAGCAGAAACCTCCTTTGACGCCCTAAAAGCACTCTTTACAGAAGTCCCCATGGTGACTCAAGGTCCCCTTCCTAGTCAGATTCGTCCTGGAAATATTGATGATAGGCCAGCAAATCTAGTCCCATTGTCAATTTTTAAGGGAGAGTACAATGAAGACCCTGATCTTCATGTAGCAGAATTTATGGTAGTATGTGTGGCCAACAATGCCAGAACCCCTAAGCATTGGTTATCAATATTCCCCGCCACTTTCAAGGGCGCGGCGTTTCAGTGGTATGAGAGACAAGCAGCAGGAACTTTTGGCATTTGGGACGATCTGAAATTGGCCTTCCTCACTAAATTCAGACGTGAAGGTTTTGAAGAGCGGATGCAAGAGGAGTTCATGAACTTAAGTTAGTCCTCTGGAGAAAGAGTAGAAGCTTATGTCTCGCGAATGGAATCCATCCTGAAGAGATGGACTAACCATCATTTGGACGAAGGTATCCAGAAAGGAGTATTTCTCAGAGGCCTACAACCAGAAGTTTGCAAGTTCATGGAATTGAGAAGACCAATCAATCTGCAAGCTGCAGTGGAAGGTACAAGATTGTATGACGAAGTTAAAGCAAGGCTGTCAATGACTCCAAGAAGAGGAGTCTTACCTCCTCCCATGCCAGGAATGGTATACCCACCAAATGCAGTCCCAGGGACAGTTCCCTACCCCTATCCCCAGATACAAACAATACCGCAGTATAATGCACCTAATCCACTGTGGTCGCCATAGGCGACAGTGCCTCAAATGATGGTTCAACCACAACAACAGTGGCCTCAAACAGTTCCTCCAATGGCAACTCAACAACAGTGGAACCCTACCAACTAGAATCAACAACCCCAAGTCTCAACAAGAGCTCTAAATCAGAGCCAGAACATAGGACCTTCTGGGTCAACCCAACAAGTGTATGCAATAATTACAGAAGCTTCCCAAAACCCTCCTACAAGTACTTCAGGAGGTGAAAATCTGAAGGACTACTTATCCAACTCAGCTGCAAGTATCAAGAATGAGCTTATGGAAGTGATAACAAAGCAGCTACATACGCTAAAGGTGAATACCGCCAATATATCCATTCGTGTGGGAGATGGAAGAGATGTGATGCGCTCTAATACATGGTGCGGAAAGTGTCATCAAGCGGGACATTTAGCCACTGAATGTATCCGAAAACCAACCATTCCTAGGGCCTTCTGTTCTTACTATTTGCAAAAGAACCATACAGAGGATATTTGCTCTCTGAAAGAGATGCATGAACGAAGACAGAAGGATGAAAATGCAAGATTCAACTCATTGGAATCCAAAATGACAACACAAGATACTGGACCAAAGCCTATGGAGTTTGGCCCTAATTTCGGTCCAAGGAGGTTTCCCTCTCAAAGTTACAGAGGACGACAGTCTGGTGGTGGTCAGAGATCAGAGGTGGAATGTTATAGGTGTGGAGAAAAGGGACATATCTCCCCAAATTTTCCAAACCCTAGAAGATCTGTGGATCACAAGCCCTTATGCAGTCGATGCAAAGGAGAAGGCCACACTGCAAAGGACTGTCCAAGCCCAGCCCCCCTGTAAAGGCCAATGGCACTGATAGCCAACAGAAGGTACAAGAGCCTGCCTCCAATTTGGTAGAGTTGGAAGTTGCCGCTATCACGCGCACCAAGAAGAAGGAACCAGTTGTTCAGAATGAAAATAACTCTCCTGCCAAGACTGTGAAGTTCAACCTGCCAACAGAGGGATAGAGCAGTACAGGACAGAACAATACCGTACAGAGCACTATAGTGCTACAGAGACAGTCCCAGAGATAGGACCAGAGGTCCAGGAGATAGGTGATACAGAAGCACTTCCAGAAACAGAGAAAGTGTCGATACTGCAATTACTAGAAGAAAAAGGAAAGATGAAAATGGGTGTAGCCCCATTCCCCAGCTGGCTGGAGAAGCCTGTGGATTCTATCAAAGATTATGACTTGGTCAAAGACCTAGACACTTTTAAACCAAACCTAACATTCTGATAGTTACTGATGCTGTCTTCCGGCTTTCGAAAAAAATTCAAAAGCATCTTGACAAGAAGACGTGGACTAAGGATCGCTCCTTCAACAACGACCAAGACCAATAAGGCCCCGGAGCCTGTAAAGGAAGTCGATGTGGCTAACGCCTTCCTAGATCCTGGAACCCCAGAGATTAGTGTATGGATTGAAGAATGCTTCATCTCAGATGCATTGATTGATGGAGGCTCATCAGTAAAAATAATGACAAATGTGACAATGAAGGATTTAGGGTTGCAAAAGGAATTCAACCTACACAGTGGCTTATCAGATTGGCAGACCAAAGCAAAATTAAACCATTGGGCATCCTCCCATACGTCAAAACAACCCTTGCAGGAAGAGGCTATTGGCTGACATATTTGGTGGTCAAACCAAATTCTTATGGGACCTCATACCCTCTTCTGTTGGGAAGACCTTGGCTTTTTGAAGCAAGAGCCAGGACGGACTGGTTCAAAGGAACCCTGACCCTAGGCAGAGGACCCAACAAAGTGGTATTAAAGCTGTATGGATCGCAAAAAGGCAATAGATCCACATCCATTGAAGTCATAACTGACTCCTCCAACGAGGTAATAGATGGTACCTCAGGAGACGAAGAGGCTGTTAAGCAGATCTTTCCTAAGAAAACAGAGGCACAATCCCTAATAGTGGGCACTATAAGCCAACTATCGAGGAAAGTAAAATCCTTGTCAATGGGAGAATACCTCGTGCCTCAACTAGAATTAACTTTTCAAATCACCTCTGACAGTGAAATAGAAGTATGGATGTACTGTTCTCCCTGTTACATGATAGTTACAGAGACAGAACGTAGACAGAACAGATACAGAATAGTAACAGATACAGAGACAGAGCAGATGTAGAACAGAGACAGAACGGATACAGAGATAGTCACAGAGACAATAACAGACACAGAGCCAGAGACAAAGGCAGAAGCAAAGTCAGAAGCAGATGCAGATGCAAATGCAAAAGATCTGTTCTTCTCCTACATAGCCTCTACAGAAGCAGAGACAGAGCCTCTAGAGGAAGAGGATGAAAATGATGAGGAAGAAAATGAAGCAGGTTATGAGAGTGCAGATGAAGAATTTCCTCTGATAGTGGATGATCTTGTTGATGTCCCTACAGAGACCTCAAAGGTCGAAGATCTCAGGGTGCTGGATGGAATGACCATGGTTCCATTTGGGTTGGCCAATGGACCACAAAGTATGCAGAATCTGTATAAGCAATGGATTAAAAGCATAAAAATTAAGTTCACCAGTGGCTCATGTCGCCCTGACCGTTCAGTCCAAAGAAAAGATGATGATGATGCCCCTTGTCAACAGAAGTCAAAGCCCTCAGAGCCACAACCTCTAGAAGGTCCGTGCTATGTGACATTCCTGGACGCATCCTCTGAAGATGAATACCTAAGTCTAGAAGAAATTACCACTTACACAGAAGCAAACAAAGCTCTGATACCCTTCCAGCAACCTCAACAGACAAATGAGTCATCTGTTCAGAAGGAGGACACTGGTTCTAGTGGAACATCAGACGAGGATACTACTCTCTTGAAAGAGTCAAAAAGTAATCCGTGAGACATTCATCCGCGAAGTGGAAGGTGAAAGGCAAGTGACGTTCTTGGATACTGACAGTATTGAATGTCACGTGAAAGTGGGCCTCAATCTTCCAAAAGAAGAACTAGTGGTCCTGCGAGACTTATCAAAGGAGAACTTAGACGTGTTTTCTTGGTCATATAAAGACCTAAAGGGGATTGATCCCATAGTATGTCAACATCACATTGACCTAGAGCCTGATGCCAAACCTGTAAGGCAAAGACAAAGGTGTATGAATCCTAATTACTCTGCTCTGGTGAAGGCCGAATTATTGAAACTTCTGGAAGCAGAGTTCATTTATCCCGTGGCTAACAGTGAATGGGTTTCCCCCATTGTGGTAGTACCCAAGAAGAACGGGAAACTTTGAATATATGTAGACTTTCGGAAGTTGAACTCGAAGACGAAGAATGATCATTTTCCTATCCCTTTTACAAATCAACTGTTGGACACAGTGGCAGGTCATGAGTTGTACTCCCTCTTAGATGGATTCAGCAGATATAACCAAGTCCAAATCACAGAAGAGGACCAATCCAAAACAACCTTCACCACAGAATGGGGGACCTATGCCTATAGAGTGATGCCATTTGGGCTCTGTAATGCTTCTGCCACCTTCCAACAAGTAATTATGGCTGCCTTCTAGAATCATTTGCATGATTTCATTGAGGTGTATCTTGATGACTTCTGTGTCTATAGCTTGATCCGTGAGCACTGGGAACACCTGGAGCAATGTTTTGATAGATGCCGAGAGTATGGGATTTCTCTCAGCCCCGACAAATGTGTCTTTGGCATCTCATTAGGATTTCTTCTAGGCCATATTGTCTCCACACAAGGGATTGCAATAGACTCGGCAAAGATTGAGAAGATTGCCGCCTTGGCAGCACTAAGTAATTGAGAGGATTTCTTAGCCATGTGGGCTACTACAGAAGATTTATTGCACATTTTGCAACCAAGACATCCCCTCTGCACAAGCTCCTAAGGAAAGAAGTTGATTTCCTTTGGACTGATGACTGTGAAGAAGCCTTTAATACCCTAAAACAATGCCTTATCCGAGCACCTATCTTGCAGCCTCTTGATTGAACGAAGGAGTTCCATGTGCACACAGATGCATCCGTTAAAGGGCTAGGTGCTTTCCTTTGTCAAAAGGGCCCTTCTAAATTAGATCAACCAATTTATTATGCAAGTTGAAAGGTCACTGATAGGGAACAGAACTACACAGTGACAGAGCTTGAATGCTTAGCAATGGCGTTTGCACTAGAGAAGTATCGACACTATCTATTGTCAACGCATTTCAAGTTCTACGTGGATCATGAAGCCCTGTCCTTCTTGATGAACAAAGCAGATGTTAAAGGACGATTGATGAGATGGTTACTCCTATTCCAGGAGTTCAATTTTGAAGTGGTCACTAAGCCTGGCCGTTCCCATGTCCTAGCCAATCATCTATCACGGATCCCTCAAACTGCAGACAAGGAACAGGATGATCCAGACATTCCTGATGCTTCCTTGTTTCTAGTTGAAACAGTTACTCCCTGGTATGCAAACATAGCCAACCTCCTAGCAACTCAATAGTATCCTCCTGGCATCTCAAGCCGTGAGAAAAAAAAGCTTCTATTAGAATCAGCCCCCTACACCTTGTTAGGCGGTGCACTTTACAAGAGAGGCAAAGATGAAGTATTGCAAAGATGTGTTGCAGGGGATGAAATTGGTATAGTATTGAAAGCATGCCATGACGAACCATGTGGTGGACACTTCGTAGGGGAAGCGACAGCCAGGAAGGCTCTGTTAGCAGGATACTCGTGGCCGACCCTCCACAAGGATGCATATGATTACTGCAAGAGATGTGATGCCTGTCAACGAATGGGGAAACCCACCAAAACAAGTGCCATGCCACTGCAACCCATTCTTCCCCTAAAGTCATTCGAGAAGTGGGGGATTGATTTCGTGGGTCCCATTGATCCACCTACCAAACGGAAGCAGAACAGATACATCGTATGTACGGATTATGTCACAAAGTGGTACAAAGCTTAATCCCTGAAGCGGGACGATGGTAACAATGTAGCCCTGTTCATGTGCGAGAATATTATCACCCGTTTTAGCAGTCCCCTCGAGCTGGTAAGTGACCGAGGCACTCATTTTCTTAACAATATCATGGAGGAGCTGACGGAGCTGTATAAGGTTTCCATCGCAAGTCCACTCTCTATTACCCAAGAGCCAATGGCCAAGTTGAAGTCACCAATCACATCCTTTGCTTGATATTGACAAGAACGATTGCCGCACATCATCGCAACTGGGATGATCGACTTACAGAGGCCCTCTAGGCATATAGAACTTCCCATAAGGCAACTACAGGACAGGCCCCTTTTTAGTTAGTATATGGTACAAAAGCCATTTTCCCTGTCGAACTTGAATTACCCTCTTTGCAAGTGGCAGTTAAAGAATGCTTGGGAGATGATGAGTCACTGCAATGCCATCTCCTGCACTTGGAATACTTGGATGAGATACGACGGATGGCCCTACAATGCATGGAAACCACTCAAGCGCGACGAAAAGCGTATCATGACAATTTCATCAAGCACAAGGAGTTCAAAGAAGGTGATCTTGTCCTAGCCTATGATTTGAGATTTGCCAAGTTTCCTGGCAAGCTTCAACAACAGTGGATGGGCCCATATAAGGTACTTGCTGTCAATCCTAATGGCTCTGTTCAAATGCAGACCGTTGGTGCCTCTAATGATCCTTTCCTCATCAATGGCTATCACCTGAAGATGTACTTCCCTCCCTGGGGAACTTGACAATCACAGTCGACCTACCCTTTCCCTTTTGGGTGTCACACTGTCCTTCTCATCGTGCTTCTAATAGCCCTTATGATTCTCCTCAGGAGGCGGTCTCGTTCTGCTAGCCTCTCACAGATACCTCTCAACCCGACCTTGTTTTATTCTCGTCTGATCCAACAATGGTGGTGAGGTTGGTCCTAACACATGGTTATTCTACCATTCTCTTTCTTAATGAAAAAAAAAACAACAACAAATAGAAAAAAAAAAAAAAAACAAGCAAAACTATTATGGGTGAAAAGGAAGAAATTCCCTATCATAACAAAACTCGTTCCAAGAAAAGGTGGAAACACCCTTGGGGCGAGAAGCTGACTGTGGAAAAGGTGGCAACACCCCGCAGTTCAGGATAGCTAACTCATCACCAGCAAAACCTTTCCAGTAAGTAATTTGAAGCCACCTCCCTTGGTGCGATGTCTCTGTAATATCAGTCCGTCTGTCCTTCTTAACAGACGACCTTTCTTACAAATCATTGAAGTATGAGATTTGTTGGCTACCTCCCTGGGTACGCCTAGTCTTCAAGATCCTGATGACAACAACAACTACCATGATCTTCATCACCAACCCCTTGAGTGATGTGAGCTTTCATCCTAATAGGATGGGGACGTGAGTATGGGCTGCCCTCTGTATCTATCAGAGAGTGAGAAAGAGGGTGGGTTGAGTGACCAGTCTTTCCCTTCAAATTAAATGAGAGGTGAGATATGTGAATGGGGTGTTGCACGCACGAGATAGGCCTCTCAATGCACAATGCACGATTTGTTCATGTGCACTACACCATAAGGCTCCATGGCCTTCCTTCTTGCACTATATGCTGGCATAGGGCGGGCTGCATAGTTGCACCATCAAAGCGCATAAGGCATACAACCTCTGCACAAGTGACAGTGAGGATTACATCAATGGGTTTTAGGAATGGATTGCCCTCTGTATCTCTATCAATCGAGCGTGAGACAGAGGGTGGGCTAAGTGTGACTGGTGTTTCTTCAATCAATTATCGAGAGGTGAGGATTGAGGGACATTACAACCCTTGGAGTCAGGTACATTCTCGCTTCCCTATGTACCCACGAGATGGGTCTCTGCCATAAGCATAGGACATGTCATTCTGTTATGTCCACTGCATTACAAGGCTCCCTGGCCTTTCTTCTTGCACCTATGCCAAACGGGTTGGACGCACTGATGCACCATCGATTGCACACCCTGGCATACTCTTTCTACACCACCCCCTTGTCGATTCCTCAACTGGGTGTGAGCTCTGGGTTTTCATCATTATTTCCTCGAGTGATGTTAGTAATGGGGCGAGTGACTATTCTTTCATTCCATTTGAGTGATCGTGAGTTGAGTGCAATATCCCTCGTCATCGACGAATTTCCTACGATTCCTTCAACCAGCTAACTCCCTGGGTGCTGCTGCGTGGTCCCTGTCACAAAGGACATGTGCTGTGAAGACACCTTGGGACCTCCTACAGCCGACAATGATACAAGACGCAACCTCGATCATCGACATTCCTCCTCAGCAATATGGGCCAAGTTTTTCTAACCCTACACCTTCTGTTTTTCAGTAACGGTCATGTCTTAAGTGTGGGGATGTTCGTGGTTGGTCTGATGTGTGGTACTAGGTTCTTGTTGTTCCATTTATCCTTCCTGTTAAGGTTTTAAGTGTGCGGATGCGTCCCTGCGTGTCTATGCTGCATACCCCCATGCATATATCCTGCTCTAATCATGCATCTACTCCGTGACTTCATTTTACCCTGATGGGGTCCCTCCCCCACTTCTCTGTTTTATTTCACCTTGTCCTCGGAGCTATTCCTTGACCGTTTGCCCTTATTCTTTGTTTTGTTCTTTTTTCATACGAACGTACCCTACGTTCACTAAGAATCACATCCAACCTTCTAGCCGTGTTCATCCCTTCGAACTACCCATTTTTCCTTTTTACCAACCCCTGTTCCGACAAACGGTTCTTGAGTTATTAATTTTTGAAGCAATTCCTGTAAAATGGACTGTTTTCCATGTGAACGCGTATTTCTTGCTTCAGAACCCTAATCTAGTGTGCCAGTCATGTCCTACCCCTTCCCCCTGACATTTTTTCTCTTTTACTCCGTGTCATTCCGATGCACGATTGGTCCGCTATTAATTTTTGCGCGTTTTGGGATCCTTTTCGTGTCTATTTTTCACATTTTTCCATGTGAACCTGCCCTATTTGCATCAAAATTCTAGTTTGATTTGACAGTCGTGTTCCTTTTTCCTCCCCCCTCTTCCGACTGCCAGATTTTTAGTTATTAATTTTTTTGAGTGTTTTCGAGTGTTTTTTTGTGTTTTTCCTTTTTATTGTCCTCTATTCCAATGCACGGTTATTCCCGTATTAATTTTCGAGTCCATTTTTTGGTCTATTTTTGGGGTTTTTTCCATGTGCATGCATCCTATCTTGATCGGAACTGTGTTTTGCCGTGATAGGGTTGTTGAACACATTGTTCTACACAATTTTCCTTCTTTCCGCACTTCATTCAAATGCGCGGATTTTCCAATATTAATACCCGTATGTGTTTTTAGGCTTGTTTTTTGTGTTTTTCCCATGTGAACACCCTGATTTTGCCCCATAACCTCTGTCGCATTTTTCCATCATTTTCCCCTCATCTCCTAGCACATTTTTCCTTTTTACGGATTTTCGATCCAACGTATGGTTTGGGTTTTATTAATTTTTCTTCATTTTTACCGTGTGGCCGCGTTTCTCGTGTCGCACGTGAACTCGCCTGTTTTTTGTTTTACGTGCCTCGGGATACCTCGTGGCGTCTATGGTTCGTGCATCGTCGTCCCTGCCCCGTTTGATCCCGTCATTGCGAAATTTTTTACTCCATGCGCGTGGGACGGGGTGCGTTCCTTTTGCACATCCATACCCAATTTATATTTTTTAAATTTTTTAAGAAAAAACAATACTACTAATACTAAACACAAACCAAAAATACACGAACAAAAACGGGCCAAAAAAAAAGAGAGAGAGAAAAACAAAACAACCAAATACCCCATTAATAATCCAATACATTAAAAAACACAAATTATGAAAAAAAAATTAAAAAAACAAAACACACTTAATTAAAAAACACTCCAACTTTTTGAAAACAAATAAATTAAATTAAAAGAAAACAAAAAAAAAAACAAAAGTACAAAATTTTCCCAAAAAAACCAACAAAAAAAAGCATAAATATAACCAACAAAAAAAAAAACCGCTTACCTGCTCCTCCTCCTCGTCGCTCGAATCTCCTCCACACATGCCCCCTACTCCTCACTCTCCGTCGCCGTTGCGTCTGCGACCGCCTCCCCTGCGCCGCCGGTCGCCTCCTCCCCTCTCCACCACACCTCCTCCCTCTCCTCCCTTCCACCCCTCCCGTCTGCCGCCCTCTCCCTCTCGTCTCTCCTTTTCCCTCGTCTTCTCCTTCTCTTCCTCATGCTCCTGTTCCCCTACTCATCGCCGTCGTCCTCCTTGGCATGGCCCTTGGCGTCCACCCTCCGCCTCCATCGCTCCTTCTTTTCCTCCTCCTCCTCCTTCCCCACCGCCCGCCTCGCCCGCTCCTCCTCCTCCTCTGCCGTCGGCCTTTCCCCCCCCCCCCGATTAGTACTAACCTCCTCTAGCATCACTTAACCACACTAACCTAACTAACATAGATTTCCTTACTAATATTACTTACCCAGACTAACCTAACTAACATCCACTTACACAAACTAACCTAACTAATATTACTTACACAGACTAACCTAACTAACATAACTTAACCAACTAACCTAACCTAATCAACTTAAAAGACTAACCTCACCTAATTGATTTAACAAACTCAACTAACTTAATTGCTTTAACCCCCTATGTTAACCTAATTAACTTAAACTACTCAGTTACCTAATTTACTTCGGCCACTCCCTTACAACCCCGTTTCTGCCCATTCTCCCTTCTCCTTCGTTGTTCTCCCGCCGTGCAGCCGTTCTCGGTGTACGAATGTAGCTAGCAAGCGTTCACGTGCGAGGACACACTTTCGATTCGTCCGTACAAAGGAGTGTTGCAGTCAGCTGTTCACACACAGTCATCCTCCGTTGTTCACACGCAACTCGGGTATCGCCTTTTATTTTCAAACCCGCAAAATACATAAAGATAAACATAAAACACATAAAAAATTTAAAAATTTATTAAAATTTGTTTAAAATTCGAAAAAAAATTACCAAAAAATTTTCTAAAAAGTTTTCAACATTGTTGAAATCATTTGGAATATTTTTTGAAGTCAAAATTCAAGAAAATAAATTGCAAAAAATTCAAAATTTAAAAATTCCTTCAAAAATACATGCAAAATGAGTAAAACTCATTAAAAATTGGTAAAAATTCAAAAATATTTCCAAAAATTTTCCAAAAATTTTCACAAATTCCCTTGCATTTTTTTCCACTAATTTCTCAATTGGAAAGGTTTCTATAAATGGCCAAAGTATTATTTGAAGCCAAAAATCCTAAATTTAATACTTTTTCTCATGAAATTTCATTTTAAATTCCAAAAATCAGCTTAAAAATCATGGATAAATTCAAACACATTGTTGACACTTGTTGGATTGCTGAAATTCCACCTTTACACTTCACAACATATTCATGTGTCCTATATCTCAATTTAATTATTTTTATAAAAAATAAAAAAATAAAAAAATAACAAAACAAACAAACCAAACTAAACACTATACAAAATACAAACACACCTAAAATTCAAAGATTTAAAAAAACCCACAAACAAACAAAATAAAAAATAAAAAATAAAATCCAAATAAAACAAAAACACTAAGGTGCTTTATTTTTGCAAGTCAGTGGTGTTTATTTTTTTTACTGGATTCCTTGCATTTGGGGACTACTCCGTGCGCCTTCAATCTATTGTATACACACCCCTACCAGGTATTTATTTTTTTAGTTTTATTCATTTTCATTCTCCCTTAACCATAATTAATTGCTAAAATGAACTATATTCAAACACTTTTTCATGCGCATTTTCGCTAAACACACAAGTTTCTAATAATTTAAAAATCAACCAGCCGTTCACTTTGCATGCGCTACGTGCGCTTCAGAGACACTTTAATTTTTAATAAAAATGAACCAACCGTCACAAAAAAACATGCACTAATAAAAAAGTACTCCACATCACCATTAATTTTTAATTAATGAATTTGCATTTAGAGACCCCAGTTTGGTAATCGCAGTCCGGGTTTCATTAAAGCACCGTTTCACCCTAATAATTTGTAATTAAAATTTTAAAAAGGAACCGTCGTTTTCTTATTAAGGTTTATCACCTGATAAAATGTCACCCATTGTTAATAATTTCTTAAAATAAACCCTTCATTAAAACCATTTTTTCTCACTACACTTTTTTTTCCTTTTTAATAAACACGCTTTGTGGGATGGGTGCGTAAAGTCCTCTTAGCTGAAGTTGTTGGTTAAAGTTATAGTTAGGTCATGATTAGATTTTTATGGTATTATGGTTTGCTTATGTGCTACGATTACGGGTGTGATTTGTAGTTTTTTTTTCGTTTTTGCCTAATACAGGGTTTTGGGTGCTTGTTTGTTGCATTGCATGAAGTTTTCGATTGCATATGTGTAGAGGTCATGCCGATTTTTTTCTCGAATGTGGGTTGTTTGGGGTGCTAAATTGATTAGTTACGTCTGTGTGTGTCCTTCTTTTGATTAATTTCTTTTTGATAGCCCTTTGGTTGTTTTGCAGGCATTCTTTGTGATTGTCTGTGTTGTGATGTACGTGTTTTCCATCTGAATGGTGCCTCACACTTCTCCTCCTATCCAGTATGTTCCCTTGATCAGTAGGGATTATTCTTCCCTACTGGCCTTTGAGCCTATAGTGAAAGCAAGACTTGCGACTTTCGTGGCTGCTTCATTCCCATTGATTCCAAATGATCCATCCCTGTGTGATGAGTTTATTGCATCATACAGCAAAAGGTCGGGTCTGGTTCATGGTGCTTCCATGGTGTTGATACCCCGAGGTTTAGGGAAGGCTTTGTCTCTTCCCTACAAAGGAGAGCCCTTTGTTACAGCTAGACAATTATTCTCCGATGATGAGATTTTCAAGTTGTTACAGAAGCAGACCAAAGAGATTTTGGATGTCAAGAAAGTGATAAACACTTCAGGAGTATCTTTTTCCATGATCACTGATCCTCTTTGGAATTTAGTCTGTCAATTCCTCCAAGACATGTTTATGCCTGCCAAAATACCATCCCATTATTTGTCCAAAGAACTCTTCACAGCTTCCAGGATGGTGTTAAAAGGCGTGACTATTGATTGGAGTACTTACCTGCTTACAAAGATGAACCAACATTTTGTCAAAGTAACCAGAGAAAATGTCACAAATGTCACCTAGGGTTCCTACTTATACACTTTCTTGACATACTCAGGCCTTAAGAAGAGTGTGCTACCACCTCCTCCATCTGATCCAATTCCTCCCCCTCCACCTTCAGAAGAGTCAGAACCTATTGACATAGAGGATCTTGATTCCCCTCCTCCATTGGTCATTTAGCGGAAGCGCTTGAAGTGTGTGGCAAATAAAACTCCCTCAATCATTCCTTCAATCACAATTCCTGCTACTTCTGGCAGTGACCTCCCTGCCTACCTCACATGTAACAATTTGTTCACGGCACATAGAGAGGGTTCTTTGGAAATATCAGTCCCTTCACTGAACAGTTTAGTGTCAGGAGATGCTATTCCATTCCTTTGTAATGACATCCAGAACTTTCAGTGACAACTTGTGTTCAACAGTTGTATGCTTCTTTCTATGAAGAACTGATGCAATCCAAAGACCAGTTACATAAGGCAACCTCAGAATTAGCCTCTGCTAAAGACACACTTGCATATCTGTTTAAGCAGATGGAGCAGCAGACCCAAATGATTGAGACCCAGAGAGAATAAATATCTTCTTTGAAGATTCAGTTAACAGAAGCTCAATCAGAGGTCACTAGAGTTTCAGAGTTTTCAAAGGAGAAAGAGAGAATATCCAAAGAAGCTTAAGAGTTTCAGACTCTTTTAGATGCAAAACTGTCAGCCTTATAGACTGCTCATAATACAGTGGAATCATAAGCTGAGCAGATTAAGCAGTTGCAAGACTAACTAGCACAGTCAGGGTCCATTCCTCCAAGCCCCAATGTTCCTATTATTCCTTCTATCTCTAAGCAGGACTTGGCAGTTCTCCAGAGACAGGCCACATTGTGTCCCTTGTTTCAAGATAAAGTGAAAAGATTGCAGTCCAGGATGGATTTGTTATGGTCTACATTTGAGCACTTTCAAGAGTATGTTCCTCTGGACCATTTCTTCTTTGTCCACTATCAGTTGCAGAAGTTGGCCTTCTATATGAAGCTTTCAACGATGGATCTTCCTCTTCCAAAGGATGGTTGGAGTGGGACTTGGTCTTCTGATTTGCTGACAGAAGTGGTCCGTATGGTTTTTGAAGATTTTGTGATGATGGATACTATGTTGATGTCTTACATGTATCTACGAGGTGATCTGTTGATTTCAGATGATGTAGATTTGGCCTGGTATGTGGGGGATGTGGTTTTGAAAGCTGTCTTGTGTGTCAACTATTTGGAGTTGCAGATAGATGACATGTTCCAGTGTTATTCCTCAAAAGTGGCTACTTGCCCTGATAATTCATGGCACTCAATGATTGATTATATGGTCCTGAATCAGCGTCAGAATACAGCTTCTACTTATGTGTAGAGCACTAATCAACTAAGGGTGGATCCCCTAGCTTATCTTTCAAAAAACCATCCATTTGATTCATCCTTTTTTAATGCCTATCAGAGAAGATCTGTCTTAGGTCCCTCTGTTTCTAGCCTATTATACTATCAACAAATGGTCCATCGCTATGATACTTATCTTTCCCTTTATCAAACCAATTCAGCAGCTATCTTACCTCTTCTTTTCCAACCTCAAGATTTTCCTCAAATTCCTATATTTACCTATTGTTCTTTCATCGAAGATCGAGTTTTTTCTCCTTCTCCACCATGCCCTTCACTATCTATCCATGTACCTTCTACTTTTCCAGTTTATTAATTGACACCTTTCCTAACTGATTCACTTAAATTTTCAGCCACTCCTTCTTTATCTTATTCCTCCTTTTATGATTTTGCCTACCCATCTCTTCATCCTCTTTTACTTATTCCACTTCCATCTCCTGCCACTTCTATTTCTCAACCCCCTCAGTTGGTTAGTGAATACGAAGGATTTGATCAGCATATTCCAAGAAGAAGAGGATGGAGCTCGATTGATTCTCTCACAGGACCCCAGATAAACTGGCCATTAATTCTAGGGGATTGGATAACTACCAGTCAAGCATACCAAAATTACCTCCATTTTGCTCACCAATATTCACAATCTCTAGATCCTTTAGTGAGATTAACAGCTCATTTTGCTTGGTATCTAGCATACATGCATAGGCATTCCCATAATGATCAAAAGGCCATTCCAAAGCTTTGTATGAATGTTAATGTGAACATTGATTCCCAACAGTTGGATGTCCTATATTTTCATGCCCTATGTCTACCTAGCAGATACCTTATTTTGCTAGAAAGGATGTGCTGCCTGCAGTTCTTTCAAAATCCTCCAAAGACATTTGTGGATGAGTCCTTCTCCATGGATCGTTTTTGAAACCACCAAGCCTTCAAAAGGGATCACCTTCATTGATGCCTTTGCAATGTATTTTGGATGATTCTTAATGATATATATCTCTTTTTGGAGGTGTCATTCAAATGGTTGTGTTAGTGTTTGTGTGTGTTGTAATAATTGTATGTGATGAGTTCGTGCTGATTGAGAATAATTTGTTTGAGAGCTCTTTTCAAACTATTGATGGTGGATGGAACGCCTATGGTGGAAAGCTAAAGAAGAACCTCTTATATCCTTTACAAATTTGTTATGATTTTTTATTGATTAATCAGATGTGTTAATGAATAATGAAGTTTTTCTTTAGTATTTTTTTTAAGAGATACAGATAATAAGTTGGGGTCCTGGTTTAGCGAGATTGTTGAAGATCCTACGGAAGATAAAATTGAGCTCTTTAGTGAACTTATATTCTTATTTTCCTTAGGTCGCGAGGAGGCTTCCTTTCTAAGTGTGGGGATATGTTGAGAGTGGAAAAATACTGAATTTTTGACTGATTTTTGTTGTTTTTGAGGTCTGAATGATTGATTTTTGATGGATTTAGAATGATGTATAGTTGATAAAGGAAGTGTTTGAAAGTGTTTTGGATGATATTGATTATGTTTTGGAAGTTCATGATGATTCTCAGTAGAGATATGAAGCTCTGTGATGTTTTGATATGTTCTATTGAGGTTTTGATTGGTTCTGTATACCTTCTGTATAGCTTCTGTTTTGTTCTGATTTTCTTTTGTATGAAGCATCGATTGATGATTGATGAAGATTGAGATCTTTTGGAAGCTTATTGAATAGTTTTTTATAGTTTGGAATGGTTTTAGTAGGAGTTACGAGGTTCTGATGATCTTCTGTAACCCTTTGTAAACCTTCTGTAGAGCCTCTGTCTCTGCTCTGTCTCTACTCTGTAACTGCTCTGTCTTTGCTCTGTAACTGTTCTGTATCTGTTCTGGTACTGTACTGTATTGTTCTGTAGACCTTTTGTAAGTGTTCTATAGAATGTATGTGTGACTTTGGGAAATTTTTCTAACTTTTGGAAATGATGAATCTAAGTTTAAAAGAGCTAAAACAAATGGAAGAAGTAGCTGCTGAAGACTGAAGAGAAGACTGAGTGACACTGACAGTAGTGAGCTATGAAGAAACACTGTAGTGGCTCTCGTGCCTCTTCACATTAGACATACCTCTTGGGAGGTGTATCCACGACCTAAGAAGGATTATTGAGAGTTATTATGAGAGTATTGTAGTGAGGAGATGATGTACTATTGATGGATAGAGAGAGAGAGAGCCAGAGATAGCCAATTCTATCAAAACAGTGCAACTATATATGAGAGATTGAGAGAGAGAACTATGAAGACATTGAAGATGAATACTATGTGATTGATTTCCATTCAAAAGATGATGTATTCTTCTAGGTTCTTTGTTTTATTGATGGATTCTATGAAGATGTTGAAGATTATGGTTGATTCTATCAAATCCGTGGGAGATATTTACTATGATGCTGCGTGAAGAATTGTTGTTTTCTAAGAATGAAATAAAAACTTGTTGATGTTACAAGATAGATTTTCTTGCAGTAGAATCCCATTTTCCTTGGTGTTCCTCTTGGGGCTCCAGCCAAGTCATTACCCAATGGATAGATCCAATCATACTATGATAGGAGTGAAACCACTCTCTATGAGGGGTCACATGAAAGGAAGCCCCTGAATCTATAAACTAACACTGAGTATATCCTGGCAAAGCATCAATCAATTGTGAAGTATCCAAAGAAGAAGCTGCCAAGATAAGAATATTAGATATATCAGGATGCACTACATTAATCTCCTTAATCTTGACACTAGACTTGCTAGGCACAATACTCCGATCATCATTCTTGTCTTACACTCTACCCTTTTTCTTTTTCTTTTTCTTGTCTTTACATATTTTATGACACTATGGCTAAATATGACCTACTTTTCCACATAATGACAAGTAACACTAGACTTACAATCATGGGACTTATTGCGAGACTATCCACGTGTCCTAGACTGAGACTTGTTAGAGTCTCTACCATGGCCATTTTCATCCTATCGACCTTTTACAATCAATGCATATGATGTATGAGAAGTATCCACATTCTTTGTTTACCTCTTTTATCAAGAGGGTACTCTAAGCATCTTGCAATTTCAACCTATCCTTAGCACAAAGAGTCGTACGGAAAGTGTCCCATGACTCAAGTAGAGTACCAAGTAGAAATGAATGATACATAGTATCCTTGAACTCAATCTCTTACACAGCTAAATGGCTGATCATAGAGTGAAACTCATTCAAGTATGAAGCCATAGAAGTCAATTCCTTCATACGAAGGTCCATCAATTGTTTCAACCCATACATTTGAGATGCAAGACTCTGCTTGTCATAAAGATTCTTAATCTGTGTCCAAAGTTCATATGCAATCTAATTTCTAGTTACAATATTGTAGTGAACCTGCTTAGAGAGTGATAAAATGATGGTGGACTTGCATAGCTCATCCAGTTCATCCCAATCCTTAGCCATAATGTTTTCAGGTTTGGTACCCCATTTTTGAGTGGTCTAACTTGCAATGTGTGCACTAAAACCTACCATATCTAGGTCTTCCAATAGCTATATAATTGGTCCCATCTAGTTTCTCAATACTGAAGATAGCACTATCGTGAGAACCACTAGCCATAGGGCTATTGTAATACCTTACAAATTACCCCCAAAACCACTAGTAAATCAAGTGAGAGACTGGAGATACTACCAAAGCAATGAGTTGTCCCACAACTTGTAAGCAAAAGACTGTCAAGTCCAAGTGATTGTGTACAAATAGAATACATAAAACTGAAATGGCAGGTTGCTATAATAAACTACATCCATATGCCAACAACAAACTATGAGAGAAACCAAGGGGACTGCTAAATGCATAACCCACTAAGCAAAAGGTCAATACATAACCCAAAAGCATATAAATACCACTAACAACACCTTGACAGACATAAGTACTAGGTCCAAGCAAAGAGATTGAATCAACCCACAATATGACAACTGCATCCAATAAATATCAAGAGAGTATGTACATGTCACAATGAGTTTTATATCTCACTATGATAAGCTCAAGCTCAACTGAATAAACCAAATGCTCTCTAGTACATCCAAGTGCCAATGTGGCTTAGTACATAAAGCCGAGTAACTCCCACTGAAATAAAAGTTGAATGCCAAATGAGCAACCAAAGCTCAAAACATCATGTGAATGACATCTGAGTATCCAAGATACATGAAGCATAAGATGGAAGCATAAAACCCAATAAATTCTTCAGGCATGTAATTGCATAAGCCACTGAAGTAATCAAGGCATGTAACCACAACCAATATCAATGTAATGGAGCTCAAATCTCAACTCAAAAGCATGCCATAGCATATCAGAAAGTATACATAACAATCGAAGTAGCAGTCATTCATTGAGTATCCCATAAAGCATCAATGAGCATTAGGCATAAACCTTTCACTAATAAATGCTTGTTGCCCTCTTATTATACAACTAAAGTGACAATGAAATTTGAGCTATTTTAAGCTCAAATCAGTCCCAAAAGCATAACCATACCATTTGGGCACCAAAATAATATTTGCAAAGCATCAAACATACATTATAGAATTTATTATTTGCTGTCCAAACCAGAACCATTCTATTTTGTGTGAGACAAAGTGCAGAAAATTGCATAAAACCAAATCTATGAGTATTCAATTTTGTATATCTTATCGTGCTCTTCATTTCTAGCTATAGAACACCTAAATCTGATATCGTTTGCAAAAGTTATGGCCAAGACACAATAGTGTTGTCAAGTTGCCATAGTTGTCGACGACTTCTACAACATGCTCTATATCCACTCAAAATGGATAAAATGACTAGTCCTTAGCTCAATAAGCACTCAATAAGGCTCAGCTAAGCTTTGGGAAACTCCTTAACAAGCACGAAGTAAGCTAGAACAAGCCGGAAGAAGTAAATACTCAATCTATACCTCGAGAGAAAGAAACAATGGCTACCATGAAACCTTGGGATGAAGCTTTGAACCCAAGCTAAAGCAAAGGATGAAGAAGCTCCTCAAATGGTTGGCTCTGATATCAATTGAAGGGAGTGAGCCCTGAGTAAAAGCACATGAGTAGAAACAAGAGTTATGGTGGAAGGAGGAATAGCAAGAGAGAGACACATACAAGATGTGGGAACTCCAACAGTCATATATATGTGACTAGCCTTCCCTTTATTCAATTTTCACTGAAATAATAAAGAAGGTAGTGATAGTGATGGGCATCTACCACTTACAGTGTATAAGTATGTGGGTACTATTAGTGTAGTAATACACAGGCGACTAGGCACATGTGCCTTTACCCCCAACAAAAGGAGCATAACAAGAACATTATCTTAGTATGAAGTGTGACATTGTGTGTATACCAAGTTGCCCAAGATAATATGTTTTACTCAAATAACTATAAGTTAGGGTAACAAATGCATATTACTTAGTCCGTAGTGAGTGTCATAGTGAAATATATATAGGAGGGGGAAGGTGAATGTTGGGCTAGTGCTCCAGATGTTTTATCCTAAGGTCAACAATTTTATATTCATTGAGAAAAGTCCAAAGAGGAAAAAGGATTTATGTAGCCAAAGATGGCTATGAGAATTAGAATTCATGAGTTAACCATCTTTGTACAATGATCCTACCTTAGTAGATGCTTAGTTTGGATCAAATGATTGCCTTGATACAAAAAATAGTTCATAGATGCATTGGGTGCTATGACTTTGCAGTGCATGAAAAAAGTCCTATTACACAACGAACTTAAAGCAATGAGTACCTTTGAACATATTCCTTCTAGATTGTAGATTAAGCTTGATCTCAATGGTGTTCAAATGTGTACTATAATTTCATGATCTCTATTTTTTTTGGATCCAAGGCTATATTCCAATGTAATTCCTTCTTTGCATGTGCACAGTATGAATGAGGCTCACTCTGCAACCTTTGGAACTCCCATTAACAACCACATCTTCTATCTTTACACGTAGAAAGATAAACAAGCTAAGTGTGATTTTTTGTGTGTGCCCGTGCCTTCCCTATATATATATATATATATATATATATATATATATATATATATATATATATATATATATATATATATATATATATATATATATATATATATATATATAGATAGATAAGGGCAGGCACGTGCAAATATATATATATGGGATTTATAGCCCATGATATTTTGGTTGTCTAAGGAATATGTGTGTGTGTGTGAAATATGATTGGGGCGTGGTTGGGAGTACATTCAAGATATAGAATAGAATCTAGATATATGTATATAAAGGTTTAGGGTCCTACCTTCGTAAAACACTCAATGGAGCCTTATCCCATTGTCCACTTGGGTTGTCTTGTGCATGTGCTTGCACACATGCCTTTGTGTATGTGTGTGTGTCTACACTCCTCCATGTGTTTCTATGTGTTACTGTGATTGTGGTTTTTACTATGCATGTATACACATGCATACATGCATGTATGCATGATCCATGAGTATGTGTCAAGCTCCTCTATCCTCAGTTACTCTTTTCTCACCCAATCTTGTGTACATACCTAGCATTTCTATCACTTGTAAACATCCCATGGTTTGATCGCCTTTATGGCTTGGGTGTTTGCATTCCAACCTATGTAATATGTTAAGTCACATATATATGCACATGGTGTCATATACTAAGTCGCACATATATGCATGCATGCATGTGATGTGCATACATGTGTATTACCTTTTCTTGGAACTTCTTATAAGATCGTTGCAAATGCAATTTAAGTAGCCTCTGACAGTTGCATGGATATGCTACTTGGAGTTAGTGCAATGTTCATTTATTTATTTGCACTCCTTAAAAAATGTCTAATTTAAAATGATGTTGAAGTATACCACAAAAGAACACCCATACTACAAACTCAAGGGTATTCAAACCCTAAACACTCTTGCTTAGTGTGTCAACCAAGTTTACCTACAAAGTATATCAAGAACTGTTGATTATTGTTGCAAGACAATAGCACTTTGCCACTCCTCACCACACACACACACACACACACACATGTGCACACACACACACACAAAATCACACTTAACTTGTTTATCTTTCTATGTGTAACCTTGAGATAGACGATGTGACTGTTAATGGGAGTTCCAAAGGTTGCAGAGTGAACCTCATTCATAGTGTGCACATGCATAGAAGGAATTACATTGGAATATAGTCTTGGATCCAAATAAAATAGAGATAATGAAATTATATTACACATTTGAACACCACTGAGATAAAGCTTAACCTACAATCTACAAGGAATATGTTCAAAGGCACTTATTGCTTTAAGTTCATTGTGTAATAGGACCTTTTTCATGGGCTGCAAGGTCATTGCACCCAATGCATCTATAAACTATTTTTTCTAAGCATCTACTAAGGTAGGATCATTGTACAAAGATGGCTAATTTTTTAATGAACTTCTTGTACAAAATTCTCTAAGATGTGCCTCCCATTAGCGTGTTGCTCTACTTTGGCTAAGCCACCAAAACAACTGTGCTACTACCATATATTTTCCTTAAATACTAATCAAGAAAATGAGCTTGGAAGCTATTTCTATTTATATTTTCTTATGTGTTGTAAAATGATGATAATGATCATTGTGAGCATTCAAGTGCCAAATAGAATCCATTTAGTCTTAATAACTTGGAATATTGAATGGCTAATGCATGAGATCAATTTCTACACTAAGCTCTACCAACATTTGACACAGGCTGGACATGCAATTATAATGCACCCTTGCAACAAAATGTGGATTACTTACATCCTATAACATTTGAAGTTGGATAAATTGATCATCCAGACATCATGCACAAAACATAGAAATCAAAACTTGGCTAAGACCTACATGGGATGCCTTATATTACTAAAGGTTGAATTTGTTCTTTAGATACAACTATGAGTAAGAACTTCACACATATATATTCAAGAAACATGTCTGAAGCAACTTCACAAGATACATGATGGTAAATCCACCTCTTGAAAAAAAGAAGTTTGTGAGATCATCATGCTATTGTTTTTTAAGTCATGGTACTTCAAAGATGGACATTTACAAGCTTAGCAAATGTTTCCAAGTGGGCTTCAGAAATGTAAGGTTGTCCAAGAATGATAGGGTAACTACAAGAGTCTTGAACAAAAAAGTGAAAATTGTCTTTTATATCTCCAATAGTTACCTACACATTAGGACATGTAGCATATAACTCTCGAGAAGAATTGTTTGCAACTCTCATTTGCCAACCTAGATCAATATCTATGGGCCATCTGCCACTTTCATAGAGACTCCTTGCCATGACGTTTATCTCCGATCCATGGTCTAAGAGTGCAATACATGGTGTTTCTTTTTATCCAATTTTGACGACTATCTCCGTTGTTGCTCTTGCCTAATGCATACGGGAGTAGTGACTGCTTGGAATGAACCGAGCCTCTTCCTCCTCATGCACGTGCTATAGACGGCCTTCTTTTTTAGAGGTGGGCTACCCAACTGGTTTGGACCAGTCGACCATTACATTTTCAGCTTTCACTTCTTTAATTTTTGCATTCATACTTTCTTTATCTTCAACTTCAATTGCTGCAATTAACTACTTCAAGATGAATTCCTTGTGAAGTCAGCTTCTCTTCATCATGCACAAAAACTCGAAGAACTTGCAAAAAAGCATGCACTGTTTCTTCAGCTTCATCACCAACATATTGTCTTTTCCTTTTGATTACATTAATAATTACATCATGGAATTCACGTTTGGCAATTCCAAGAATTTCACCTAAGGTGAATTCAATTTTTCTTCCCAGAATTCATTCTTCTAGGACTTGTTTGAGATCGGTTTGCAGATTCTATGTTAGACTGCAATTTATAACCTGGCTGCTTTCCTTTCTTCTTTCCTTCGCTGTTCTTTGTTTGTGGCGCTTCTTCCATCTCTTGATCTGGGGTTATATTTTCAGCAAGCTTTGGTTGTTCACACGTTCTTCTAGTTACCCATTTCAGAGGGCCAGAAGAGGAAGGCCCTGGTTCATCTTCTTTTCTTCTCTTTTCTTCAATCAAGACTTCATTATGATTGACGTCAGCCAAATGTGCAAAGGCAAAAAAGAATCTACCAGTTATTCCTCGAATGCACTGACTAGCGTTAGCCAAATCTTCTTTGGCTACTTTACCACGTTCCATTTGATCTAGTGCCTACATCCATACTTTAGACTACACATTAGATTTACATGCTTTCAAATTTGATTTAGTTGGTTCTATTTGCAGCCCATAGGTAGCTACATCAATTGTTGCGTAGGCATTATTTACAACTAAATCTTCTAATCTTTTCTTCATTCCACCGTTGCCAAAATTTGGCTCCAGTGGAAGACTAGTTTCAGATGCATGAAATTTTCCATCTTTCCAAAAGACAAGCTTTTGTGCTTCAACCTCACGGAAGGCAAAACACTCCCTCTTGTCATGTTGTTGGCTGTCACACCAAATACAACACCTCTTATAGCCTTCTCTCATGGGTCTTTGAGTTGATGAGTTCCTCGTTCTTCAACTTTGACATCCAGCTTCTCCACCTTGGAACTAATTTCTATAAGGTTCATATGAAGGTCACACATGCTTTTAATGAGTTCATCCATGATATCATTTTTAGAAGGAACAAAAGACGAAAGAGTTGGTTGATTAGTCAAAGGAATAGGGGATTTTGAAGGTGGAACAAGCTCCATCAATGGAGTTGTTGAAGTTGAAGTAGAGCCCAATCTTAATCGCATCCGCTCTCTTCAAGTAATCATGTTAATTGCATCAATAACATTTGTCCATACAGTCTTGACTCGTAATTCGGAGGTAGCATCTTCTAGGCAATCAACAAGCTTCTCTTGCAGAATGGGATTTGCAGTCTTAAGGAATAATTCAATATTCTGAACTTCCATACTTTGTTGTTCTTCAGCATCAACTTGTCCAATTTTACTTTCAAACTCATTGTATAAAGTTGTTGCAGCTAAACCTTTTTTGGGTTTCTCAACCCAATCAGTGAAACTTTTCTTCGTCATTAGGCCAGAGTTTTTTAAGAAGAATTCTTTGCGTAGGGATTTTTGAATGCATCCCAATCCGCATCTCGTTGAAAAAGACCATGGATTCTTTCTTGAAGACCATGTTGGCTAGTCTAGCAAAATAATGACTCCATGCATGTTGCGGTACACCAAAGAAGAGCATTTTCTCAACATACAAGGGAATGAAAACAGAGATATTTTGACCATTAAATTGTTTTAATTCTCACCCAACTTCCTCTAGGGCCTTGATAGCTGTGGAATCAATCTTCTCTTTGTCTTGCCTTTGTTGTTGTTCTTGTAACATTTGGATTTGTTGTTGCTGAGTCTACTGTAGTATGCGCACCAACTGTTGTAGAATATCTCTTGAAGAATCCCCCATTTTGGATTTCTCTTACACCAACCTTCACGTTGGGTTCACCAATGTTGCAGCATGTGTAGGGTTGAAGGTCACCACAAGGGTTTGGTAAGAAAACTAGACAAGATAGATGGAGATGTGTCTTCAAGAGATAAGTAGATTACAGTGAATATTTAAAGGTTCAAGAGGTACTTCACGATCAATCACACGGGTTTGAGAGAGAAGAATGTATGGGGGTTCAAGAGCTTAGACTCCGAAGATGGTAGAGATAAGAGAAGGGTTGAAGGTTTCAAGCCAAGTTCTTGAAGATGTTAATAGAGCTTCCAACTGCATGTTCTTAGCAAAGATCACAAGAGTATTATCTCATAAGTTCTAACTCAAATCAAGCTTGTTTTCTTGAGTGTAAGAGCAATCAAAAATTATAAAATCAAGTACAATATGTTGTCATGTATCATAAACAACTCTGCATCCCATCATTCATACATGATGCCATAGCATGAATCAACTTTGCATGATTACATTCAATGTAGACTGTTAGGGACAAAAGCTTATGAGTCAATTACAAGGCTTGTAGGGCAAAGAGACTTGCTTCAAGAGAGCTTAAAATTGAGTTCCTGATAAGGATAAGTTACCACCGCCAGGAAATAAGAGAAAAAACTCCTCTTAATTCAACTCAAAGCATCTATGAATGATCTACAAACATTGCCCTACCATAGGGGCACATAATACTTGCATATTTTGACAAGATATCTTCTGTAGAGTAAGAAATGAATTAAAAGAACACTGTTGTAGCTAATTCTCTGAATATGACTGAAGATATCAACCCCAAATCAGCCCACGGAAGAGAAGGGGTTTGAAGAAATATAAGACATAAAATAATACTCACAGAAAGAAACAGAAAATACATAAGAATACTAACAGAGATGAAGCGTGTCAGTTTATTCTTGCATTATGAGAAGATAAAACTCTTGTAGACAAAAACGTGTATAAAATAATACCTTCCTCTATGCTGCTCAAATCCCCAATCTGATGCCTTGATTGGCTCCAAAAGGGGGTAAAATACTAGGACACCTTGCTAGAATTCAACTAGATCACTCCTTCTTCATCTCCCACTTTGGAGTGTTGTTCACTGCCTGAAAACAGCGATCATGCGTCGTGCGATTTTGCCAATCTCTCTTTTTACATAAAATCCTCTCAAATTAGTTGAAAGCTAGATGCTTTCTTTTACATGTTATCATAATCTAGAAGTTGTCTATAGTTTTATGGATTTTTACAAGAGATAATATTTAAAATATCAAAAATTGGCTAAAACTTGTCCAAAAATCTAATATTTTTGAACCATGGACACTAATACTAATGTCTAAAATGGCATTGGCTCTCTAAATCAATAAGAAATCCACACTCTAGATTTGTTTACACGATGTGTGCATAGCAGCATGACAGTGTTGTTGGGCTTCCAAAGTCACATGTGCGGCCTCTACCTTGCTCTCTTCTAACACCGTGCCGCCTTTTGCTAGTCGGCGTGCTAAGTCTCTCACTTTTTCGTCGCTCATGTCAACCCATTTATATGCTTTTTTATGCATTTCTTCTAGGCTTTAATTATGCCTGCAAACTAATGCCCTTAGCCTCCTCTCATGTTCCTTGATTTCTCTTTCCAAGTGCTATTGCTCTCCAAGCTTTGAGGCTAATATCCTTTTTTCCAGATTTTCTATATGCTTTTGGTGTCATTAGCTTCTTTCTTCTTCTACCGGTGCTAGTTGCTCCATGGCATTTTGGATCTTTTCATTTTCCTCTTGCAAGTCTATATATAGCACTACCAGCTCATTAATAATTACATTGTAGGCTCAGAGGCTTTGTGTTTCAGCCGCAAGTTTTGCTTGCCACCTCTCATTTTCTCCTCCCTTGGCCTCAAGCTTCTCCTTTAGCTCCTTGATCTCTCTTTGATACATGGCCACTTGATGGGTTCTCACTAATTGAGAGGCTGCCATCGTCTCCCTTTTTGTCTTGAGCTCAGCTATGGCTATTTTTTTGCCTTTCTTTGCCCGCTCTAGCTGTGATAGGAGTTCCTATACATAGTCATCATAGTTCGTAGACAACAGCAGTGTAGTGGGACTAGTGCTTGTAGATGCTTCTATCTTCTGCCTTTTGGGTCTTATTTGGATTCCACATCTACAACTGCCTATCTTTTTGCTCCCATCACAGGGGTTCCTGCACTTGCACCTTGAGTTGCTTCTTTATTGACCATGAACTGCACCCAAGCCACAAGATTTATGGCATCCACCGTGGTAGAGGAGTCTTGGGTGGGTGCAATGATTGGGGTGGTGGAAAATAGGATGGGTGGGATGGGGTTGATTAGACCCTTTCCCTTACCCTCGATTAATGGGGGTGGCAGGCTTTTGGGTGCTTTGGAGCTTGTGCTTGGACCTTTGCATCTGGATGGACTCATGGCAGCAGCCAACTCTTCTTGCCTTGAAGGCTACTCACTAAGAGGTGGATGGCCAGGGCTATATGGCCAAGGCTATATCTTCTTCCTCTTTCTTCCTGAGCTCCACAACTTCTTCCTCAGCTCCTCTCTTTCTCTCCTCAGCTTTCTTGGATTTCGCTTTTATTCTCCTTGCCTCATCCCCTTCTTTTCTCTTTCTTCGTTCTTGCGTGCTTTTGGACTTACTTTTTGTTCCATGTAGGTCTACTTTCTCTTTCTTCCCACTCTCTTCTTTGGCCTTCTTTTGTGGAGTCTCTTTCTTTGATTTCTTGGCCCTTCCTTGGCTAGATTGTGCTTCTTGCTCTCCTTCTTCCTCACTCATAGTCCTTTCGCTAGATTGCTTATGTCCTTGGCGTGTAGGGGACCTATTTGGTGTCTCACCACTGCCTCATCTTTTTATGCTTTCCCCAGTGCCTCTCTTATGATGGCCATCAAGACCCCTCCGAAGCCAATGGTAGAGGCCTTTGATGACAATGATTTCCTAGTTTTGGAGGTTGGGGACTCTGCCCTTGTGGGTCTTCTGCCAATGTCCAATGCTTTTGCCAACATTTCTATCGTCTTCCTCACAAAGCCATTTAGGTTCACCTCATCGAAGGACTTGGCAGCAATTCTCTCCAGCATTAGCACATTGATTTTGTTCATCAATGCATTGTACCTTTGGCTAGAGAATAGGGCGTGCACCATTTTGGTGTGAATTTGGACTTCGCAATTGGGGATGTCAGCTAGGTTGATGTCGTCGATGGTGTGGACTATCACTTTGTCCATTCCCAACATGTCGTACACATCCCTTTTTGGCCATCTTTCCACTTTGTTGGGTAGGCCTAGTGCATTCTGTACCAACTCAGGGCTCAACTTGATTTCTGCTTGGCAGGCTTCATTCTCTAGATGCACCGTGATGGTGCCGCCGTTCCTATTTAAGGTTCAAAATAATTCTGCGCACTTCTTATAGTCGATGGCTTGGCCCACCTTCTCCACATACTTTTGTACTTGCACTGCTTCACCAATTGCTTGATGGCTGGCTCCCCCATGACTATGTCTTCCAAATTTAGGATATGCATGAATTTGAATTGATTGTAAGCCCTTGTTTCCAACAAGAGGCCGTACTTTGCCTGCTCCTCCTCCAAGAATGAAAGTTTAGTGCTTTTCTCTTGACCTGCCATTGTAGGTACCTGTCATAATACCATAGTTCACCATTAGTATTCTTCATATCATTTTTTCATAAAGACATGTAGGCGATGGAAAAAATGCTTACGGAAACTGAAATGCTCAATTAAAGAGAGAGAGTTTTTCTCTTAAATAGTCCATGTTTTTTCACAAAAAAATTGTTACTTATCCTCAATCACAAGTTGATTTTCATCCGTTCTTTTCTGCTTTTGGACATTTTTAAATGGTTTTTTTTTGTTTCATTCATCTTACATGTTTGCTTCACCTTACCCTGTCTCCTTTGGGATTGAGAAAAATCATTCTTAGGATTAAGGTTTGAGAGGGCAAGGGCATTGAGCGTGTGTTCTTGGTGTTTTACTGTTGCATGAGCCAAGCATAGAAGTTTGGATTTTATTCTAGATTAGCATAGCGGTCCATGTCAAAAGGATGGATGACTACTTGAGTGATGTAGGTGAGAACATCCATGAGAAAGTCATTGGAGTCTATTCAACTGGCAATGTGTAACTCCTCCTCAGTAAGAATTCGATCTAAATATGCGTGGGTTAGGAGATGATGTTCTAGGGGTCGGTTACGAATGGTGTTCAACACCCTATAAGAGATTGGAGCTACATAAGTGGGGTCATACTCTGAGGTTTTGATGGCACATTGTTGCTCAACGTTGGTCATGATTTGGCAGCCCTCTTGCTCCCATTGAGGTCAGAGAGCATACCATTTCCTTAAGAAGGAGGAGTCAGAATCGTCTAGTTTTGTCAGCTCTTCTAGCTCTTGGCCTGTTGCAATGACTTTGCTCTTGCGATATGATGGGATCAACCGTTGTGTGCAAGATTGCTCTCGAGAGACCCCATTGTCAATCAGTTCCTTGGCTACCTTAGGAATCTTGATGAACACAAACTCATAGTTCTCCCAAGTGCATGGCAAGGAGCGCACTTCCATTTCTAATGTCTTATTGCGAGGAGGCCTAAGTCTAGGTTCATAGTTCTTGGCTAGCATGGTGAATGTGGTATCCAAGCATCTGATGCAGGTGACTAAATTTCCCCCTGTGTTTACGGCTAGGTCCATGGCCATTGTAAGGATATATTTACACTTATAGGAGGGTTTGAGGTTTGCGGGAGGTTGGGGTTTGGTTGAGTTGGATAGCTCACCCCCTCCTTAGACCTTGCATTAGGTTCCTCCATTGGTGGCATTGCATGCTTTGATGGAGCTGTGCTACCCTTGTTGAAAGCGATCACTATTCGAACATTGCCAATGTCAAGGTGAATGTGTTGTAAGTGATAGTTAACATTGCAGTGTGCTTATTTCTTGAATACACATGTTAGGCATCACATAGAAGATCATAGATAGGCTTTCAGTCTCTTGATAGAGGCCGCTATTTTGCACTTTCCTAGCAGTGAGTAGGACTGTCCTCCAAATGGGTTGAGTTAGTGTTGGTAGGTTACAGTTGGGGCTGACCAATGAGGGTCCAATGATCATGTGTAAAGATGTTACAATCAGCTCCCTCATCAATGAGTGCATCAAAGACGTGTGTCTTTTGGGCAGTCACACTGATATGCATAGGTAGGCACGTGCCACCACTTCTTCATCTTCATCTTCAATTTTCGTGATAGTGACCATTTATACCTTAACAGGGTTAGGTTCTCTATATGCAAGCTCCTTGTCATCATATAGATTGGTACTAGGGGCGTGTCACTAGGCTTACCAATTGCCTTAGCAGCTTTCTCATACTCATCAGTATTCAAGAATGGCAGATTGATTGTGGCTAGTACATGCATCCAATCTTGCTCATCCTCAAGACAAGGGATATGCTTGGTGAGTGGCCCGTACGATTTTCTAACTTGCGCATCACCCTTCAGCATGGCTGAGATGGCATCTAAGTTGACTAGCATAGTCTTCCAGGTATCCATCTCTACCCTTATCGCTTCCGTTCGGTTTCCTAGGAAGATCATACTTTTTCCCCAATCTTCTATGACTCGTGCATTGTGCATCCAGGGTCAGGACCTAAGAGAATGTCATAATCTACTCCCTTCATGACAATGAAGTTCACAAAAATTTGGACACCTGTGATCTTCAATGGCCAATTCTTTAACACTCTGAATGGCCTAACTTTCATTCCATTGGCCAGTGTAACATTAAACCTAGCATTCTCGACATGTGGGTTACCTCAAGCCTGGAGTACTACATGGCTAAGCACACTGACTTCTACCCCCATGTCCATGATCCCTTTTCGTGTGGCATCTCCTAATGCTAGGACCGGTAAAATTGCATGCATCTCTATGCCCTCCCAAAAAGTAGTAACGTGTAAGGACTTGGGCATTGAGTGCAGTGTCAGACTAGGTATCTAAGTTACCATGTCATGATCATGTAGGTCAGCTAACCCTTTCTCCATTGGTCCTTCAACCCATTGCTTCAGTTCTTGCCATATCGTCAAGTGCTACCTAAGCAGATCTCCTAAGCTTAGAGTCACTAAGGTAGTCACTAGCATTGTAAGAAGATTTCTAGCTACTTGCTCTTCTTCTATTCCAACATTCTTTAGCCAATGGCCTTGACTGGTTTGCTGGTCTGTAGCATTTAAACTTCGTCTAAGCGACGCTACTTGTGGTGTAGACACGTCTTTCGACTTTGGTCATGGAGGCAAAGCTGGTGTGCTTACGCTTGAGAAATAATCAATCTCATCCTCCAAGATGGGATTAGTGTCCTTAAGGTACTATTGTGCCTCTTTCACCTACTCCTTGATCTTATCTATGGTGTCGAGCTGGCATTTTTGGTTGTGGTACTCCCCCACCCTAGCACTCCCCTTCTCAATAGTCCTTGGGGTGGATGTCTCTACCTTTGCTTTTGTGACTTTCTTTCCTATGGGCAATATCGTAGCACCCTCCGTTTTAAGCGTGACCTTGGCCTCTGTCCTCTTCTTCCTTTTCCTACAGTTCTTTTTTCCTATCAAGGCTACATCTAGATTGAAGGATCCATGTAGTGATATGCCAACCTACTTCATTTGTGCCTGAGTCATGATGTGTAACGGGATAGTTGTGTCCTCTCTGTCAAATGTCTCAACTCCAAATAGCCCCAATGGTACTGGTGGCTCATTTGCTGCACTAGAGGATGGCTTTTATCTAGGGCATTTGGCAAATAGGTGAGTGGTTCCACACTCTGGGCATCTAAGATCGATATTTTCTTGATTAGCATGCTCCCGTTTGGGGCAGCGTGAGGAGATGTGTCCTGGGTGACCACAATTCCATCAGTTCTTGGGTCTCGCCCCCTAAGGATCTGCCTCTACCTAGCACCATCACTGGCACTAGTCAATAATCCATGAGGATTGGATTGCCCTCTTCATTGTACAAGATGTAAGGGTTCATATAGGGCTTGTCCTCATTCGGCTCCTCCACATAGTGCACTGGAGTGTCGCTCGTTGGATGGGTTATGAAAGGTCCAAGTGGCTGGGGTATGCCTATGAGATTTATTTCCATCCTGATAATAGGGCTTGTCCTCATTCGGCTCCTCCACATAGTGCATTGGAGTGTCGCTCTCGCTGGATGGGTTATGAAAGGTCCACGTGGCTAGGGTATGCCTATGAGATTTATTTCCATCCTGATAATAGCCATTTTAGCATCATTATGTGTTAGGAGAGCCAATGGGGCTCCCCTCTTGAAGAAGTTTGGCGTCCTATTTCCTAGGTAAGGCTAGTTGTAAGGTTGTGAGTATGGGAGTCATCTTGGTAGTTTGCAATGCATGGCATCGTGACTGAAACTACCGTAATTAGCGCAAGGTCGGGACCTAGGGTCCTGACACTCAAATGGCAAGTGGTTACCTCCACAATACACGCACTACTGGACGTGTGGCTGCATTGGTTTCCTCACCATTTCTTGTATCCTTGCTATCTGCATCTTAATCTCCACTAGCTCCTAGTTCTGGACAGTACTCTTTCCCTTATCATGGCTATTTGGGACCAACCATTTGCTGGATGCGGTTGCCCTTTCTGAGGTTCTAGAGCTAGTCTCATCTTGGTTTGAGCTCCTAGACCTCCTCTCCTTGAGTTGGTCATCCACTCGAATGGCCTCCTCAAAGACCCTAGTTAGCGCATCTCGCTACAAGCTTGAGTTTCCTACCAAGGCCTTGTAGAGTTCCTGACTTAGTAGTCTGTTGATGAAGACCGTGGACACTGCTCTTTTCGTGGGTCATTTGTTTGTTGAGATTCTCTTAAAGAGACTCCTCACATGGATCACATAATCCTTGATATCCTCCTTATCTTTCTGCTTCATGTTCATGAGCCATACGATCAGGTTGTCCAAGTACCCCACCTTTGAGAATCTCTTAATGAAGAGGTTCTTGAGATGGTTGAGGTTGTTATGTTCTACAGCATCTAAGCTAGTGTACCAAGTCCTTTCCTTATCGCCTAAGTAGAGACCAAAGGCCTACGAGTGCTGGGTGAGATCGATGAGGCCGTTGGCCTCACAAACCTACTCAAACTTCTCTACAAAGATGTAGGGATCATCGTTTGGCTGGTACTTGTCTAATTGCATAGCAATGACAGGGATTTTCGATTGGCTCTTCAAGCCCTGATTGATGACTCCTAGCCCTGTGAGCAACAAGGTTGCAAGTATTGATGTGCTCTACTCTATGAAGATGTTTTCCAACAGTCACTTCATAAGAAGCTCACTCAGTATAAGGTCTCCTTCTAGCACTCTCTCTCTCTCTCCGTGTCAGGTCCTGATCAATTTCTATTTGCTAAGGTTGGATCTCCTACATTTCTATGTTCTATCGCAAGCGTCTAGCTTGTTGTTCCTAATTGTAGGCCACTATGTCTTGCAGAGCTTCCCGCACTAATCTCCTCTTCTCTTCGAGGTCTGCTATGATATCCTCGAATGGCCTACCGTGGTGGTCCATCCAGGTTTGCAAGTCATACTTGCTCACCATCTATTGGATTTCATTCAGCAAATCCCCCAAATTGAGTGCTTTGGTGCATCATCTACAATTCGTACTGGTCTCTACCATATCTGCGGTCTCTTGTTCCACTAGGGTGTCGATAAGGTTGATTATATCGAGTAGATTCACTCTAACAATGATGTTGGACCTTTGATTCATCTAGCTCCTATTCACGTCTTCCTCTTGGTCCTACGACTTGGGGTTCTCGATCACACGACTACCTTTTAGGGTCTTCTCCTATTGGTGGGTTTTTCCTAATTATTAAGTCTAAGTGAGTTCCTTATTATTTACAAATAGTCCTAAACTTACACTCACTCAGTGTGTGTGCGTGCTCTCTTTCGTGCACCGTGTGAAATCACACTTTTAGCTTTTCTTAAGTGCACTTCAAGTGCTAGAAAACAATGTGGATGTGAATACGAAATGACAATTGTAGCTCTCGCACTCTTTTCCATGTACTCATTCTAATGGGGATCTAGGCTCAATTCCTAACTGTTCTTGCTGGTGATTAGGGTCTGTGATGTGTCGTTCAGCTCATTCAAGGTCAAATTGGGGTCTGTGATGTGTCGTTCAGCTCATTCAAGGTCAAATTGGGGTCTGCTCGTTAGCCTATGACTCTAAGCACGTTGAATATGCTGATATGAGTGTCAGCATTATTCCTAGCCATTTTACCACTGCAATTTCTAGGGTTATATTTTCTTGTAAGGCTTTTGGTGAATTCTCATGTTGCTGGTTGTACACTCCATTGTCCTAGACGCGCTAAATTTTTTGATTTTGATGTGTTAAATTCTGGTCCGATTCTACAGAGTCCAATTCTACAATATCCGATTCTAGGAATCGAACATCCAATTTGACAGGTGTCTGATTTGGAGTGTTCGATTGCCAAAATCGAATAGGGTATGTCCAATCAAACATGATGGGTTGGGTCCAATTTGAGTGTGTCCGATTGCCAAAATCGAATAGAGTGGTCCGAGCATCGAATTTCCAAAATCGGACGAGGTTGCAAGTTTGAGTGATCAATCCTTAGGATCGAACGCATGGCAATGTTTTGATTGTTGGCCATCCGATTCTCGGAATTGGATGGGTGTGGGGCATCTGAGCATCCAATTTTGGGAATCATACACCGTTAAAGTGGTCCGATTTCGCTACTGCACCAAGGGGCCAAAATGGCAAAAAATCAAAACGATGACACGATTATGAGCAATCTAGCAGTCAATGACTTCTAGAATGCAGCTATGACACAAGGCAAGGTTTGTATATACATGGGATGCGCTACCAACACCGATGGGAGTCGATCGATTCATAGGAAACATTGGTTGTCCAAGCTCTCTCTCTCTCTCTCTC
This sequence comes from Lygodium microphyllum, assembly GCF_053477565.2. Taxonomy (NCBI): domain Eukaryota; kingdom Viridiplantae; phylum Streptophyta; class Polypodiopsida; order Schizaeales; family Lygodiaceae; genus Lygodium; species Lygodium microphyllum. The sequence goes on from NC_141149.1 coordinate 128,484,661, forward strand.
TCTCTCTCTCTCTCTCTCTCTCTCTCTCTCTCTCTCTCTCTCTCTCTCTCTCTCTCTCTCTCTCTCTCTCTCTCTCTCTCTCTCTCTCTCTCTCTCTCTCTCTCTCTCTCCCTCTCTCTCTCTCTCTCTCTCTCTCTCTCCCTCCTCTCTCTCTCTCTCTCTCTCTCTCCCTCTCTCTCTCTCTCTCTCTCTCTCTCTCTCTCTCTCTCTCTCTCTCTCTCTCTCTCTCTCTCTCTCTCTCTCTCTCTCTCTCTCTCTCTCTCTCTCTCTCTCTCTCTCTCTCTCTCTCTCTCTCTCTCTCTCTCTCTCTCTCTCTCTCTCTCAATGCCACAAGTGAAAATGAGGTCTCCCTTTGCTTCCCAAGGTCTTAAACCCTTGCTGGACTCAATCGTAATCTTCCTGATCACTCCCTGTGTGACTCTAACACCTCTCAACACTCTTTTTTTCCATTTTTTCCCTATTTGTGCCCTGTTTGGGTCTATTTCATAGCAGTAATCCTAAAGCTTCCTGCTTCAATTTCTCAAATCCTATCCTGCTCTAAATGCAACTAAAATTGAAAGCAAAATACTGAAATGATTTCTCCTACTTGCCTAATCATAAAAAAACCAAAATACTTGTTGCAAAGATTAAAAACCCAAAACCAAATTTGATCAAGAAGATAAATGACCACTATATTTTGTCAACAATATCTTATCACAAAGTTCTCTTTCTACAAAGCCTTGCTACCCATTTGAAGATTGGGGATACATGTCCATGTAGCTACCAATGGAAGCTAAAATATTTGAGGTACTCCTATGATAGTTTGCTTGGAATATTCTTAGAGGAATAGGTGGCCAACTCCTAGCTCCTAAAGGGTAAGATGCATGGATACTCAACATTGGCTCATCAGTCCTAAAAGATGTCCCCCTTATCACATAGGTAATGTGTAATATGCCTTTCTTTCTAATGATTTCAAGTTGTGGTTTAGGACTAGGTGGATGGAATGATTGTTTATCCCTACTTTTCTTGTCTGTCATTTGTGCTACCACAAGTAAAGATATTTGAGCATTGATCAAATGATTCTTTAGTAGAAGTAGTCAATTTCTCTAAAAAATCTTGAGTGGAATGGTCCATATTCTTTATCACTTCTTTGCTTTGAGCATTAGACTGATCCATCTACTCAACCACCTGATCTAGCTTGAAAATAAGCTCCATGTTTTTGATAGAGTGTCTTGTCTCATGATTACAAAGTGTGGCATTCTCAAAGTACTCTAGGTCTCATATGTGTTTGATAGAGTGTCTAGTCTCATGGTTACAAAGTATGGCATTCAAAGTACTCTAGGCCTCATATTTTTCTAATTTCTCATCCTCATGATGTGGCTTCATTTCTATTCATTGAGTGCAATCCAAACAAATCCCCTGTCACAAAAATAGCTCTTTGAGATGAGATATCATGCACTACTTCAGAATCAGATCAAACTATTTTGGATATTTTTTAAAATGTACAAAACTATTTAGCATCATGTAAACTCATTGTTTTAGAATTCCCACTACTTGAAGTCCAAAGTAAGGTCTCAAAACCCTACATCACAAAGTTTAATATCTGTCGTACTAAATAACACCTACAATGACTTGTAATAGCCCTACTTAATCTTTGAAATAACCTGCAGCACTTGTAATAGGGTAGATATTATCCCTAAAGTGACTTCTAATGCCCTACTTTACCATAATAACATGTAAGCAACCTCTATAGGACCTAGAATAGTTTGCACACTTGAAAATGGATGAAAATCATCCCCAATAAATGCAAAAGTACCCTATTTCTCTTGCAAGTACATGTACCCTATTCTTAAAGGCTAAAAGGACCTATAATCCTTGTAATCTAAAAAGGCAAAAATCAACATTATCCATAAAAGCATGAAATATTGGAGCTATGATTGTATTTGAAATGAAATCAATGCTAAAAAGTTATCTAAAAGCTCTTATCAATCTAAGGAGGTATTAATATCTAATTTATGGCTCACTGGATACCTAAATAAACCATAATATCCCATCAACAATTGAATAAGCTTGAGCCATTGGATAAAGAGAGATTTGAGATATTAGAAGGGAATGAATTACATCTTCAAAGATCAAAGATGATGAACCATTCAAAGAGAATCAAGTCATTGAGCATAAGAGAATCATCCATTTGGTCCATAATGCTCCATAGCTAATAAGCTCTGTAAATCAGCCCATCCATTGCTTGAAGATCATTAAAGCCTTGACGTAGAAGTGCCTTTAATCCTTTTGACTGCTCAAAGATAAGAAATTTGAGCTTTATCTATAAAAACCCCAAAATGTTGAGCTTTAATCCTTTTGAATGCTCAAAGATAAGAAATTTGAGCTTTATCTATAAAAACCCCAAAATGTTGCTCCATAGTGCTTGTAATGCTCAAATCCCTTCAATGTTTGCAAACACCCCTTCTCAATCACAACCAAGAGTACAAAGTGTGTAGAGTCTTTAGTGAGAGCAACACCTACAAAGTGTGGGCACACCATAAACATGGCAAAACACTAGAGGCTGTCATAGAAAAGGCCAAGTGTGGATACCACAAACATGGTGGACATCCAAAGGTTGTAACAAGGGCCTCACAAAGTGTACAGAGGCTATAGTACAAGGCTACATGAGGATTTTACAAGCGTATGATAGAGGCATTTTGGGCTAGGCAGTGCAAAGCTAAAAAAGTCTATCAGAATAGTGAGAATAGAAGGATTGGTGAGGCTTGTCCTTCTGGTCCTAGTGGTCCTCTTCTTATTCCTCCTCCTTTGCTCCATGGGCTTCTTCTTCTTTCATTGTACCAAGATATGCCTTCTAGGACCTCTTTCTGGAGTGGCAGAACTTTTCAGTGTGTCTGATACTTTTGCAAAAATCACATAATAGCTTATCCTTCTTGCCTTTGTACCTGTTGCTATCATATAACATTTATTCATCTCTAGAGGTGCTTGGTTCTTCTTTAGATTTCAACTTCTTTTCCTCCTCTAGCAGTGATTCCTAGATATCAACAAGCTTAGGATTTGGCATATTGATTAGGGTTGTTGAAACACTACTATATTCAGGAGGCAAATTTTAAGCAGAACACCAATACTAATATCGTCATCCATTTTCAAATTTATTCCTGCAAGCTGGGTTAGAAGTGCTTCCATGTAATTTAAATGTGTAGCAAGAGGTGTGCTAGAATTCATGTCAAGCCTGAAGAATTCAATCAAGAGACCATACTTTGATGACTTAGACTGTGCACCAAACAAAGTGTCAAGTCTCTTCCATGTATCATGTGATGTATCACAGTTATCCACATGGTGGATATAGATGTCATCTAGCTCTAGTTTGATAATGGCCTGAGCCTTATCATCATTCTTTTGCCAGGTGACTACAAGTTCCACATCATGAGGCTTCTTCTCTTTGCCCTTATCATCATTCTTTTGGTAGGTGACTACAAGTTCCACATCATGAGGCTTCTTCTCTTTGCCACTAGTGATGTCCCAAAGACCCTTCTTCATTAGGATGAGGTTGATGCGGGTTTGCCAGGTGTGAAACCCGACCCCTTTGAAGCAAACTATCAAAGAGTCCTTGCACATGATGGAGTTGGAGAATCAACAGCAGATCAGCTTCAAAATTCTCATATTTCAGCACTAGAAGACTTGATCTTGAGTGTACTTGATAAGCATAAGTGCCAAAAGATACTAGATGAATAGTATCAAGAGATACTGATGCTTGTGGCTCAAAGCTTCAGACCTTGAGAATGACCTTCAGAATCTCCCCTCCTTGATTTGATGCTAAACAAAGTGCTAGACAACTTGAGATTCAATGGATTAGAGTGGCAGAGGCTTGGTTTGAGTGTCAAGAGAGAGAAAATAATGGAAAGATGAAGCTTTGAGTTCTTGGCTATGGCAATCATAGTTAGGATTTGCAGGGCAGCCTGTTTTTTCATAGATTGTAGGAGCTCTAGTGCATCATTTCCAAAGATTTTTTTTATAGAAATGAAGCTTACATGGGCTACCAATGCCCTATGATGGCACCTTGAATCGCAATGTGTAGAGAGAATGAGATGAGTATGAACAAGGCAGGTGCAGTTCTAAGCAACAAGCCAAAAAATTCACAATGATGGGCCATATGTAGCCTAATGTCGAGGTCGCATATGGCAAGAAGAAGCGCCCTCATGTGGGGAACAAGTCCTCAGAAGGAAGTGTGAGGAGATACTGCTTGGATGTGGAGATATAAGAGCTCCAAGCAAGCTTGGTGCTGCCTGGCTATGGCTGTCATGGAAGGTTGGTGAAGATAGAGTAAGAAAATAAACTCATTGGTTGTTGGAGAGAGGCTAGAAGGGGGGTTTACTAATCTGAAATGATGTATGCCATGCTCACCATGGCTCTGATACCATGTAAAAACATGGATCTAGAACATGGCTTGAGGTGCAAAAGCTATGGAGGTTGAAAGAGAAAGAGTGAGTTCATGAAGACATTGACATGACTAACTGTTACACAAGTGAATTAGGTTCCAAGATGGAAGCTTGGACTCATAAACACAATCTTGTGTATAGACTGACAATGACATAGAGACTTTATTGAAGGACAAAAGTACTATGACATTGCATCAGAAAAGAGAGCAAGTACAATGCTTTATAGGAACTGGATGGTAGCACTTCTCCTACTGTGCTTATGTGATTCTAGTCCTAAGCCCACACTGCTCCATACAAAGAGCTAAGTAGGTGTGATTGCAAAAATCTCAACACAAAGACCTAGCTCCTAGTTCCACTAGCACAATCACAATGCACCACATGGTAAGGTAGACACTCCCCCTAGGTAGCACACTTCTTTTCTTTTTAGGTACAGACAAAGGCTGCAAACCACCAACTTTGGAGGCCTCGTCATCCACTCCAACCATTCTCAGCCTCCACCACCTCAACATTTTGATCAGCTTCTCTCCAATGACTAATCCCCAAGAGGCCCCATCATCATCAATTCACCAACCACCCTTCAAATCACCAAACCCTCATCAACACAGGCCCGCAAGTGCCATGGGAGTGGTACTCGTCTAGGAAAGGGGGGTAATGTTAACCCCAGTTCGAGACGGAGAAAAATAAGTCCAATAAGATCCAAGAAAACTCCAAATGCAGACACAAATGAAGAAGCGGGAAGGGAAATGGCCAAAAGCACAAGGGCAGCCTCAAAAGCTAAGTCAAAGGCAAAAGCGCATTTTTCAATGCAAGGTGCCCCTAAAACTTTTGTAAAAGAGTGCCAGGATCCCTCCTGTACAAATTGTAAAAGGTAGAAGGGCATAGATAAAGAGAAAGGGTAACTAGAAGGGAATGGGAAAAGAGAACCTTGCCACAATGGACAGTCATGTAAAAAAGGGGATGGATGCTCAAAGGGATAAGGGTTCTATATATAAACTCAAAAGTGAATAAGAAGCTCATTCTTTGGTGTGTGGCAAAGTGGACTCATCTTCTTCTCTTCCTCTATTCTCCTTCTTACAGTTGGGGGTAAAGGCGCCTCCGCCGTGCCGCCCCGTGTATTACTACACTGACAGTACCCGCCACTGCACACTGCAGGTGGCGGGTGCCCGTCACGTCACTTTATTCTTTATTCTTTTAGTGACAGTTTGAATAAAGGAAGGCCCGGTCACACATTGTGACTGTTGGAGTTCCCATTTCTTGTCTCTCTCTTTCTTGCTCTTGCTCTCCCGCCATAGCTCGCGTGCAAGCTTCGATCCTTCTCACCTTTCAACTGGTATCAAAGCTTGGCATTCTCTTGCTCGAGCTCGACTCGGTGCTTCCCGACCTTCGCATCGACTCGCTTCATGCATTGGGTCTCCATCCCGGCAGCCATAGCCGACCTCTTGAGCTCCCGACTCTCCCCGGCTTCTCGAGCTCCATCCCGGCCTTCTTGAGCTTCATCAGGGCCTTGCCCTTGAGGTATTGCTTCAGCATTTGCAGGCATTTGAGTGTATTCTCAGTTTGAAACAGGGCAGGAACAAAGGGCAGCCACTCTTCTTGAGCTCCATAGCTCATATCTTCCCTCCCCTTTGCATTGGGCCTTCATGGCTTGGTATGTGCCTACCTTGGGCCATCATTGAGCCCCCCCACACTCAACATTCAGCCATGTGATTAAAGCAGCACTCCAGGCCTCAACACGCTGAATATGGCGCCCATTTTCAGACTTTGACCTCCACGTTTTACATCTGAATGCTTTGTTGCTCATGGAGCACTCATCATTGGCCTATTTGGAGGGCATTTGAGCCATTTTTGGATGTCATTTTGATGCTTTGGCTTGACATTGAGGTTGGGAGCTGATCATTCTCAGTTTTGAAACTGTCATTCACTGCATAACAGTGCTGGAAACAGGGTAGCACCCCTGACACTGACATTTGTTGCTTATGCCTCATTCCATTGGAGCTATTTGATGCCCATATGCGGTCTACTTCCTACCCGGATGTATTGGGGATGTATGCATTTGGTTTGACCATAATTTTGGCTTGCATTTGGGGCTGAAATCTACTATTTAGAACAGTAAATACATGTTGGAATAACAGTGGGCTGAAGGTACTTTACATGCTTTGGCACTTACCTACCGATACCGGATGTATGCTTTGAGCTTTGGCATGATGTCTCTGACATTTGGGGACGACTTGGAGCGATTTTGGCTTGAATACGGGGCTGAAATCTACTATTTAGAACAGTAAATACATGCTGGAATAACAGTGGGCTGAAGGTACTTTACATGCTTTGGCACTTACCTACCGATACCGGATGTATGCTTTGAGCTTTGGCATGATGTCTCTGACATTTGGGGACGACTTGGAGCATATGTATGAGATTATGGGATGCTTTTGAGCTTTGCATTAGCTCCGTCTTCACTGGCATTTGGACCGACTTGGCATGCTCGTGGACCGCCTATGCCTCATGTCTCTGCTTGACAGTTAGGCTTTTGCATTACATGCTTTGGTTCGTGACATATGCTATTTGGTTCGTGTATGCCATACCGACATTTGGAGCTTGGATTTGGATGTATTTGAACATTCCCGGCTTACTTGATCACTGATCTTGGTTGCTATTTGGATGTCATTGAGTTGACCGAGAGCTTATTTGGGCTTATGTATTGCTTCATGGTTAATACGACCGGTGCTTCATGTATGTCATGCTCTCTTGGATGCGCTTGATGCATTGACAGGGTCACTTATCACTGGTGCTTTCTCTTAGGTTGTTTGAGCTTCTGAGCTCGCTGTGTACGCCTTTTGTGCCAGTGGGAGCATTTTACATGCTTGCTTGACCTTTGAGAGTTGCATGCTATTGGAGCACTTACATGTATTTGGAGCAGTTTATGTCTTGAGCAGCTACATACGCATTGAGACTTTGGGATCATACTCCGATCTTTATGGATATGCATTGATGTACTCTTGGTTCACAGGATGCTTATGAGCTGAGTCTCATATTTGGATCTTTCTCTTTGAGCGGACACCTATTTGTGTCAGGTTTTGGCAGTTACAAGAACCCTTTGCCTAGAGTGTCTGGGGGTGTGCCTTTCACTGGCAGATGTTATTTTGACATGCTTCGGTGTTGAGCTCATGTTCTTTTCACTGTCATTGGCCTTGCTTATGTCCGTTTCATGCCGGCTTTGGACCTAGCATTGTTTGCTTGACATTGGATCCTATTTTGGGACAGTTTGCTCTCTAGACTGCATACCTGCAATTTATTACAGCAAGCAGTTGGTGGACTGAGGTGTACTTTTCATGCTGAAATATCTTGATTTGGTGTACCGCACCTAGTACTAAGTGGGCAGCAACTTTTGGCACACTTTGCTCGCCCTTTGGACCCCATTTTGGTCATTTTTGGGCAATTTCTGCAGTAAAACAACAAGCAGTTTTGAACTGTTTGGGCATTTCCAGCCTGCATAATGGCGTCATCTTCGCATGATAGTGCCATCTTTAACATTACAAAGTTGGATGGTACCAACTACTCTTACTGGAATAGTCAAATATAGCAGGTTTTGGTGCAGAAATCTCAGATTAAGCCACTTCGGTTGAGTGGGGAGCAGCCTGAAACTATGGACAACGACGACTGGCTTGAACTTGATGAGCTATGCAAGTCCACGATTGTATTGTCTCTCACTGAACAGGTACATTATAATGTATTTGAGGAAGCACAGAGTGCATGGGATCTATGGAATAAGATCAAGAATCTTTATGATAAGAAAAGTCCGGCGAGTCAGATGTACTGGTTGAAGCAGCTTATGGATCTGTGCATGAAGGAGAATGCGACTATGTCTACTCACTTGAGCCAGTTCCATGCTATACTGAAGAACCTGACTTCGCAGGATATCACCTTTGGAGAGGAAGTAACTCCTCTTTTCTTGCTTGGGACTCTGAATGAGTCATGGGATGTATTCCGCACTGCTCTTTGTGCCTCTAGTGCTACTCTAAAATTGGCAGATGTTGAGAGTGCTCTTCTTCAGGAAGAGGTGAATCGCAAAAACTTGGATGCCTCTCGTGGTAGTCATGCTTTGACAGTTAGAAGCAGGAATGACAGGTATGACCGTGGTAATGGCCGAGGCCGTGACTCGCAGAAGAGTCGGTCTAAATCTCGTGGCAATTCGCGTGGTAAGTCACGTGGGCGCAATGCAAATGTCACTTGTCATCATTGTGGGAAAAAGAGCCATATTAGACCACAGTGTCATGAGTTGCGCAATGAGAAGTGCAAGGATAAGGGGAAAGATAAAGTGCAGGAGAAGTCCTCTGATCGCAGCATAGTACCTGCGAAGTCCAGCGTCAAGATTGAGGAAATTAATGTCACGCAGACTGAGGAGTCCGATGGTGGTGATGAGTTTATACTTGCAGCTAGTTCTTCTGATGCTTCACACTTGACTGAGACATCTAGTATGTATGCACAGTGCTGGTTATTGGATTCAGGTGCGTCCTTCCATGTGACGCCTTACCGTGAGTGGTTTCACTCTTACCGTACTGTATCTGGATCAGTCAGACTTGGAGATGACAAGTCTCTTGATATTGTGGGCTATGGAGATATTCAGTTGGAGTTTTCCACTGGCAGTTCCTTTTTGCTCAGGGATGTACATCATGTACCTACGCTTACACGCATTCTTATGTCTGCAGGACAGTTGGATGATGCAGGGTTTCATGTCTGTTTTGGGGATTCTGCCTGGAAAATTACCAAAGGCAGACTTGTGCTTGCTAGAGGCGCCAAGGCTGGTAGCCTCTATCCTCTTGTTGTATCTGGGTCTTCTGTAGACCATGTTTTGGCAGTAAGCTCTATCCCACATGTATCACTTTGGCATGCCCGTTTGGGGCATATGTCTTTGAAGAGAATGAAAATGTTATCTGGTTTGCAGTATCTTCCGCCTTTGGACTATGCAAGTTTTGACTCGTGTGATCATTGTCTTTATGGTAAGCAGAATAGGTCTACACATAAGAAATCGGGTAGGCCACGCATGAGTGAGCCCTTGGCATTGGTGCATTCCGATGTTTGTGGGCCTATGCCTTGCATGTCTATGGGTGGCGCGAAGTACTTTGTTACCTTCATTGATGATTTTTCTAGGAAAGTGTGGGCTTATCCCATAAAGCAAAAGTCTGATGTCTTGGCAGTCTTTCAGCACTGGCTTGCTCTTGTTGAGAACCAAACTGGGTATAGGCTGAAATGCCTTAGGACTGACAATGGGGGAGAATATGTCTCACGTGCTTTTGAGCAATTTTGTGATGACAGGGGTATTAAGCGTCAGTTGACCGCCCCTTACACCCCACCCCGGAATGGTTTGGCTGAGCGCATGAACAGGACTATTCAGGAGCGTGTGCGCTCTATGCTTAGCCATGCAGGCCTACCCCAGAGTTTTTGGGCTGAGGCAGTTAGTACGGCAGTGCATGTCATAAACCGATCGTCTTCCAGTGGATTGGATTTCCAGGTTGCAGAGGAAGTTTGGGCTGGTAAGCCACCCTCTTATGCGCATCTCCGTATCTTTGGATGTGAGGCATTCTGCCATGTGCCCAAGGACAAGAGGAGTAAATTGGATCCAAAGAGCATTAAATGCATATTCCTTGGCTATGGTGAGTTAGGAGAGATGGGCTATCGCCTATGGGATCCGTAGGCGCGGAAAATAGTACGCAGCCATGATGTCGTCTTCCATGAAGACAAGATGCACATGCAACCTGAGAAGGTGGTTGAGATCCGCAGAGTGATCTTTCAGGAGGAGCCTAGAGCTCCAGCACAGCCAGTAATACAGCCTGCAGTAGTTCCTCCACAGGGCCAAGGTGTTGGACAGGCAGTTAGACAGGCAGCAGAGCCTGTGGTGAGACGGTCTGCTAGAGACAGACATCCACCTAACAGATTTCAGCCCTCTATGCATTATATTTTAGTTACAGATGCAGGAGAGCCTTTCACTTATGATGAGGCTATGCGCAGGGGTGACAGTCACTCCTGGGAGAGGGCTATGCAGTCTGAGATAGACTCCCTGCATAAGAATGAGACTTGGGATTTGGTTGCCTTGCCTAAGGGCAAGAAGGCTTTGCCATGCAAGTGGGTGTACAAGCTGAAAAGTACCCCTGGACACCCCAAGCCGGCATACAAGGCTAGATTGGTAGCAAAGGGTTTTAAGCAGGAACATGGTGTGGACTTTGATGAGGTCTTCTCTCCTGTGGTTAAGATGACCACCCTGCGCTTAGTCTTGGCTTTGGTTGCACAGCTTGACTTAGATCTATATCAGATGGATGTCAAGACGGCTTTTCTACATGTGGACTTGCATGATGAGATCTATATGGATCAGCCTAAGGGCTTTGCAGAACCTGGCAGGGAGCACCTAGTGTGCAAGTTGAAGAAGAGCTTGTGTGGCTTGAAGCAGGCACCTAGGGAATGGTATCATAAGTTTGATGCCTTTATGCAGTCACAGGGCTACAGCAGGAGTGCTATGGATCCGTGTCTTTTCACGAAGAAAGCCTGTGATGGCAGTTTGCTTATCTTGGTACTCTATGTTGATGATATGCTGATAGCAGGGAAAGCTCATGATGAGCTAGATACTCTTAAATCTCAGCTGAAGAAGAGCTTTGAGATGAAGGATTTGGGACAGGCCTCACATATACTTGGGATGCGCATTAAGCGCGATAGGCATCAAGGGCTTTTGTATCTCTCACAGCAGGAGTACATTCATAAAGTCCTTGAGCGCTTCTGCATGCAGGACGTAAAGCCTATTGCCTGTCCATTACCTTCTTATGTGAAGGTATCACAGGCCGATTGTCCGTAGATAGATGAGTAGAGGGCCGAGATGGCCAAGATCCCTTATGCTTCAGCCGTGGGCAGTTTGATGTATGCCATGATAGCCACTCGTCCAGATATTGCGCATGCAGTTGGTGTTGTGGCACGCTATATGGCTACACCTGGCAGCAGACATTGGGATGCCGTGAAGGGTATCATGAGGTACCTGAAGGGCACAGCAGATATGTGTATTTGCTATGGCAGCCAGGATACAGGGGTCGTGGGGTACACTGACTCCGATTATGCAAGACATGCAGATAGTAGGAAGTCCACTTCTGGCTATGTATTCAACTATGCTGGAGGGGCTGTCTCTTGGATGTCCAGGGTTCTGAGGCTTGCAAGGAGGCCATATGGTTAGGCCGTCTAGTTGCTAACCTTGGGATTGATGCTACACCTACACTGCATTCGGATTCTATGAGTGCCATTCAGTTGGCTAAGAATCCGGTCTTCCATGCGAAGACGAAACACATTGAGGTGAGGTATCACTTCATACGTGGTGTCGTGGAGGACAGGTCTATTGACCTTGTCAAGATCTCCACTGACGAGAATCCTGCAGATCTGCTCACGAAGAGCCTCACTACTGAGCGCTTTGCCTTCCTCAGGAGGTTGATGGGCATTGGATGAGATGTCGCCTTTCCTCATCCCTTGTACCTATGTACATTTGTACTGTCTTTTCTTTTTCTTTTCTCTCTCACTAGGGCAGATTCGCCTTTAAGTGGGAGGTTGGGGGGGTAAAGGCGCTTCCGCCATGCCGCCCCATGTATTACTACACTGACAGTACCCGCCACTGCACACTGCAGGTGGCGGGCGCCCGTCACGTCACTTTATTCTTTATTCTTTTAGTGATAGTTTGAATAAAGGAAGGCCCGGTCACACATTGTGACTGTTGGAGTTCCCATTTCTTGTCTCTCTCTTTCTTGCTCTTGCTCTCCCACCATAGCTCGCGTTCAAGCTTTGATCCTTCTCACCTTTCACTTACTTGCTTATGTGTGCTTGAGAGAGGGAGTGTGAGAGTGTGTGGGAGTGAGTGTGTGAGGGTAAGGGATCTTGGAGAAGAAGCTCTCCATCATCTCCTCTCTTCTTCTTCCCTTCTCTTTTTCTTCTCTTGTCTCGTGTGCAGCTATGGAGGATAGAGCTTGGAGGTGGAGGATTGAGGATGCTTGAGCTCACATCACAAATTGTGGAGCTACCAGCTTGCTTGAAGGAGGAGGCTACTCATTCAGACATCAAGGTAGGCTCACTACACCTTGGTAGGATCAAAGGCACATCAGCTAAGTGAGAGATAGCCATTTGTGCTCGCTTGAAATGATTGAAGCAATAAGTAGTCCGTGGGTCTTGGCTGTTGAGTGTGAGCTCCCTCTACACCTATGGTTTCACAATGGAACTCAAGAGTTAAACAATGCCTTGGATAGGAATTAGGCTTAGTCAATTCAGACTAGTGTGAGGCTCAAAACCACACCTTGATAATTGAGACTCCATTACGAATTGCTTAATGCTGTGATAATGCAAATGAAATTTATGGCGTAATGCATAGTCACCAATCGTTTGGCTTTACACCTTATGGAAACTTTGGATGATGCATATCAAAAGGCTTAATGCCTCAATTTGGATAGACAAGGCTAAAGCCTTTGACATCTAGGGCAAGGCTTTGAACAAGCCGTAATCATCTTGGATAGTCATCAATTGCAAGGCTTTAAGGCCTTGGTTAATATAAGGCTACAACAACTTAATTTTGGATGGGATTAAATGAGGTTTGATGCCTTAATGAGGCTTCATCAATTCGAACTAACACCAATTTGGATGGCGCCAGTTTGGCTTGATGCCTTAATGAGGATTCATTTTGGACTAACGCAAACTTAGATGGCACCTGGTCATAGTCAACTCAAAGGTTAAAGGCTCAATTGAGCCTTGATTTGGACGGTCACCACAAGGCTTAATGAAAAGTAACACCATCATCAAGGCATCTGAACAAAAGGCACAAAAGACGTTAATGCCTATAGGCATTTAGATGAAAGGCTTTAATGCCTATAGCATTTGAACTTGCCTATAGTAGTCAAATGTGAAGATACATAATCAAGGCTTAATCAAAAGCCACACCATCATCAAGACTTAATGAAAAGCTTAAATTCCTACATCATTTGGACCTAAGGGTTTAATGCTTTCTGGGTCAATCATTTAGTCGAGATGGTACATTGGTCAATTTCTGCACCATCAACACAAGGCTTAAGCCTTTGCCTTTACTCTATTTGAGCTCAGATGCCATCAAGACTAAGTCTTAATGCCTATTACAACTTGGAATCAGATGTGGCACCCCTATTAAAGGCATAGTGCCTTGGCCATTACACCTTGTGATCATTCAAATGGCTCAATTATCGATGAAGGGAGTAAGCTTGAAGTGGAAGCATGTGAGCAAAAGCAAGAGCTCGTCATAAGAACAAGGAAGAAGAGACAAAGACATGGAGCTTCCTAGAGAGAGAACATTATAATCTCATTATTTTTATTATTTCATCATTATACTCAACTAAGTACCACACAAAAGTCACACATGACTAAATGAACTAGGTTACTGAGACTGATTGTACTACTAACTGCAATTAAGTCTAAGTGACTCAGTTATTATAGCACACATGGATGATGATAGCTAGATCTACAACTATCTAGATAGACTCGATGGCAGTAATTAACTTCTCAGCTTGAATCTCAACAGTTCCCCTCAAGATCAAGCTAACTATTGTACTCCAAATAGCTCTCTAAAGTGAAAAAACTTATATCTACCAAGTGATTTGGTAAAGATGTCAGCTACATAGTTTTTTGTCTTCACATGGAGTAGATCAATCCGTCCTACAAGTACCATTTCCCTGATGAAGTGATAATGAACTTCTATGTGCTTAGACCTAGCATGATAGACTAGGGTTCTAGCTAATAGCACACTACTCATATTGTTACAATGCAATGTGACCTTCTTGTCCAATTGTATACCCAAATCACATAACAGTTTCACAAGCCAAACTTTTTTGCATGCCACTAAGGCTACACCTCTATATTCAGTCTCTATGGTAGAGAGAGCAATGGTCAGCTACTTTTTACTACTCCAGTTGATTATACTACTGCCTAGCCGAAAGCATAACTATTGGTTGACCTTCTATTATAGGCACAACCAGTCCAATCAACATCTATATAACTTGTCAAATCAAGTGGCTTTCCAAGCTCATACACCCCTCATAGAACATCCCATAATCAGAAGTGCCTTCCACATACTGCATAATCCTCTTGACTACATCCAAATGTGGCTTATGGGGCTTCCGCATTAACTGGGTAATCAGCCCCACTACATCAAGATGGGTGATAGTGAGATAAACTAGGCTGCCTACCAACTATCTATACATAGTGACATTCTCAATTTCACTTCCAATATCAATTACAAGTTTGACATTCTAATCCAATGATGTTTCCATGGGCTTACACTTTATCATACCATATTTCAACAACATATCCCGAGCATACTATTTTTGTAATATCCATTTACCTTGAGATGTAGATACAACCTCAATCCCAAGGAAATATTTTCGCTCTCCCAAATCTCTTACCTTAAACTCAGCTTGTAAAATGGTTTTAATTTCAACAATTCCATGGTCATCATCTCCAGTTATGATCAAGTCATCCACATAAATCACCAAGAATATATAGCCATTCTATGTCCTCTTTGTAAAGAGACTCTGGTTTGCATGACCCATTTGAAAACCAAGCTATTGTAAATACATATTAATGCAAGCATTTCATGCTCTTCATGCCTATTTTAGTCCATACAATTCCTTTTTCATCCTACACACATACTTCGGGTAATCAGGGTGTACATAACCCTTAGGCTATTCTATATACCTCCTCAATCAAATATCCATTTAGAAATGCATTCTTGACGTCCATTTGCCAAAGTTTCCATCCCTTACACACTGCTAAAGCAATGATGGTTCTTACAGTTGCCATCTTTGCAACCACGTTGAAAGTCTCCCCATAATCTAAACCATATTGTTGTGCATAATCCTTTGCAACCAGTTGGGCTTTATAACTTTCCAATTATCCATATGCCTTGCATTTTACCTTGTAAACCCATTTACAACCAATGGGTGTTTTGCCTTCAAGTTAACTAACCAACTCCCATGTGTCATTTTCAGCCACTGCTACGTATTCCTCATCCATGGCAGCACACCAATTTTCATCTCCAACTACCTCACTGAACTTTGTAGGCTCTATGAATCATCACTTTAGTCATGTAAGCAAAATGTTGGGTTGAATATCCAATATATGTCACCCTATCAAAATAATCTTTCTGGCCCTTTCTGACCTTCTTAACTATGGTTCACTATGCGATTGCCTCTGATGAGGAGGTACATACCTACTTTGTCTTGCTCTAGGCATCATAACAAATGGTATTCCCAATTCACTATTAAGACTGTCACTGCCAAGTGACTCATATCCAGACATAACTAGGCTAGTAACATCCTCAAACATCTTGTATTTACCTTTATCTAATCTCCCCCTCATTGACATATCCTGGTTAGTGGATGCAGAATCATGACTATGTAGCCATCCTATCCAAGGACTTTGACAGTAGAAGGACCATCACCCTCATTGACATATCCAGGTTAGTGGATGCAGAACCATGACTATGTAGCCATCCTATCCAAGGACTTTGACAATAGAAGGACCATCACCTATAGATCCACTCACTGTAGTACTAGTAGAAGGGCAATTTTCAGTAGGAGTAGGGCTGGCTCGTCCATCAAAAACCACTACACTCTAACCATCATGCCATGATGCCAACTCATCAAAAGAAAAACATATTTTCCAACCTTTGGATCCAACTTCTTTCTCTTCTCATCAAGAAAATGTACATAAGCATTGCAACCAAATACTTTAAGGTGGCTAATATCGGGCTTTTGACCATACAATTTCTCATATAATGTGAGATCATGACTTCTACCTATAGGTGTTCTATTCAATACATAAACTACAACAACTACTACTTCAATCCAATAACCATTTGGTAAGTTTTTTTCATTAAGCATTGCCCTAGCAACTTCCATAAACACCCAATTTTTTCTCTCTATTGCACCATTCTACACAATGTGTAACTACATATAAGCTATCTTTTAATACCATACTTTGCCAAGTACCTATTAAACTCCCATTACATATATTCTCCATATCCATTAGATCTCAGACATGAGATATAATATCCAAACTCATTTTTAGCATGTGTCTTGAAATCCTTGAAAACATCAAGTACCTCATCTTTGTGCTTCAAGATATACAGCCATGTATACCTACTAAAATCATCAATAAATGACACATAATATTTGGCACCACCAAAATATGCATTATGGATTGGACCCATACATCTGAATGTATTAACTGTAGAGATCAAGAACTATTTCTAACATGTCTCATAAATAGAAAACTCACTTGTTTCCCAAACTGACAAGCTCAACAAATCCGTATATTTGAACCCTTGCCAATCGAAATATGGTAGGACCAAATGCTAAGAGGAAGAGAGCAATAGAAGCCAACCTTATGCTAAGTGATCTTCTTATGAAACAACTCTTAGACAACATGACTATAGAGTAGAGCAAAGCGGCCCTGGAAACTTCATTGTTAACAGGACTAGGAATTAGCCCGAATTCTAGGAGCCAAACCAAGATACATGTAGTTGCCAAGAAACTCGATAAGTATTTGCTAGATAATGAGCCATATAGCTTTGTGGAGTAGTTCGAGCAATTATGTGAGGCTAATGGCCTTACGGACCTTGCTTAACATTCCCAAGCTTTCGGACTTTTGCCTAGGAGACAAAGAACGGATGTGGTACACTAGTCTAGATAATGCCAAATGCAATGATTTCAATAACCTCAAGAGTCTCTTCATCAAGAGATTCTCTGAGGTGGGATACTCTAACAACCTCATCATTAGATTGATGAACATCAGTCAAAGAACAAGGAGTATCCAAGACTATGTCACCTTTAACAGAATCCCAGCCGTAGAGTGACCTGGTGAACAAGTTACCTCCCCTATGTTCATAAGCAGAATCCAAAGCAAAGAGCTTTACAAGGCCTTGGTAAGCATCTCAACCTTGCAAAGGGATGTGCTAGCTAGGGTCTTTAAAGAAGCCATACGAGTGGATGACCTACTCAAGGAGAGGAGCTCAAAACCCATAGCTCGAGACAACACTACCTCTAGAATCTCAAAAAAAGGGCTATGACTGTTAGTGAAAGATCTAGCCAGAGCACCCAAGACAAGGGAAAGAGTATCAACCAAGGCCAAGAGTTGGTGGATGTGAAGCTAGAGTTAGCTAGGCTGCAAGAGATGATCAAAAGGCCCACACGACCTCACGTGCAATGCATGCATTGCAGAGCAACCTACCTTCCAACTAAGTGCATGGATCCTAGATCTAGACCTTGTGCCAATTGTGATAGGTTTGGCCATGATGCAATGCATTGCTAATTATCAATAGGGGTTGATTGCAATACTCACAACCATACAATCAGCCTTTCAACCTAGGGAGTAGACTGCCATATTTTGGAAGGGGAGCTCCACTAGCTCTCCCAATACCCAATGATTCAAAGCCATCAATCCCTAGGATGGATATCAAACCCACAGGGATACCTAGATCACCTAGACCCATTATGATCCAACCATCTAGTGCAATGCTCTGATACATTAGTAGAGGAGCCAAATGAGGATGAAGCATATGTTAACCCTTATGTCTCCTATGATGAAGAGGGTAACCCCATCTTGATGGATTTTAGACTAGTGTCGGTGATGGCATTGGGTAGGGAAAGAGGTAGAGTCCAGGAGGACAAATGCAAGAACCCATTAGACTTGCAACCACTTAGGATACATCTCATCTTGATGGCCCAAAAGGGAGCAAGCCAATCAAGACAAGGCCAATCTGAGATGCCCTAAGTGTGGGATCACACACTTGTATGCCGAGTGCCCTAGATGGAAACCTCCACTAGTTTGGCTATCGTGCCATTTGTACCATTGGGACTGTTTAGATTAGAAACACTTGATGGCGAAGCCACACTAATTCCATCAAATTTCATGACCCAAGCATAGGCAAGGTAGGATGATATTTCATTATCAAGACCTAGCAACCTTGATGCAGCTTTAATAGGGAAGAAAAACTATAGAAGAATGAAAAAAAGGGCTGAGATGAAGATTACACTTAAGACGGACAGTGCCACCATGTTGTCAAAGGGGAAGCAAGTCAACGGACGCAGAAGCAAAGACATCTACTCCTCAAACATCAGAAAAGGAAAGTGCCAAGATTGGAGAATATCCTGATCCAATGCACCAATTAGAGTGGTTGATAAGGTCAGAGAGTGGGTGAGAGAAGCCCAAGTGCACCTAAAGGATGAAAAATCCATTATCAAAGAGACAACATCAACGAGCTCTCTAGCATGAGCACACTAGTCTCCTCAACTCAGTTAAGCTCAAGAAACACATCTGCAACCCACATAGCACCGCATAGACAGAGCCCAAACACCACAGGTAGGGAGATTGTCCAAAATGAAGATATTGGAAGTCCAATTCTCAATGAACTTCATAGTCATGAAGGGAGTGGAGTACAACATCCTACTAGGCCGACCTTGGATACAAAACACACGAGTGATAGAAGATTGGGGCAATAGTCTCATGTTCTTAGGCAACAAAGTGGAAACTGTAAGAATCGAGATGGATACTTGGAGACCACATCAGTCAATCTAGATGCCATCTCCACTATCTTGAAAGGACATTCATAGGTTAGAAATTCTTATGGGCCACTAACAAATTATATCCTATGCCTCGAGGATGAGTGGGATTGGATGCATGTGCTAGCCATTATCAACACGTTTTTCTCACATGACGAAAAGAATTATAGGCAAGCTACAAGGACAACAAGTGAGTCCCATAAAGCCATAACATCTTAGTTGCTGAAGGGTAAGACTTTGCCATCAATATCACTTTGTATGATGGCTAGGATCCCTAGCACACAACCAACACATGTCCCTTTCCACAATGCGTTTGACAAACTCAAACTCCATGGGACCCTTGAGTACTTGACTAGAGGGCTGGCAGGTAACCTCGGTGCTAATCTCAAACCCATCAAGGACCTCATGGACGAGCCAAAGTGGTAGTGGACCAAAATGCACAACTTGAATCTAATGTACAATTGGCAACTGATCATAGATGAAAAGAGGGTTGAGGCTAGAAGCCTAGCCTAGGGGATGATGAGCAGCCAGAAGATAACGATTTGAATGGCGAGTATGAAGACTGCTACTTTACAAACAAGGAAAGTGAGGAAGAAGCCAACACAATAGAGTATCACACGGATAGCCAAGTGATTGAACAAATACAAGTAGAATCTAAGCCACGGAAAGCCAATGTTTTTAGAATTGAAAGAGGATTCTTCAGAACATAATGTGATTGTACTTGGTTGGGACTACCTAGGGGTGATAGACTATGAGCAAGTTGGATTAGTTCAACCAAGAGCCGCACCACTCCTTAGAACAGAATCAGCCTCAGATTTGCAATCATCAGGGGAAACTCCTTCTTTAGCAAAGGTTGTGAGTTTCACTCTAAGTTGGAAGTGAGATCTGAGTGACTCAAAAATGCCCCAACCTTCTAAGGCACAGGCAGTTGAAGGAGGACAAGGAAAAGTAGCCAAGGGGATTGGAAGCCAAAAAACAATAGAAGTCCCAAGACCTACCTAAGCACTTCACGAAGTTAAAAAAGGGCGACATGGTAGTTATCTTATTAGGAGCTAAGGGGAAAGGGCAAGAAAATGAACCTATCGAAGGAGCTTCTAAGGCCAAGGAAGCCAACTTAGTAGCAGGGGAAGGGGAAAATCCTAGACCCGTCTTCATAGCTGACAACCTGACTAAGCAAGAAGAGGTTGATCTCATTGCTCTCCTGTAGGAGTACATAGATGTATTCGCTTGGTCCTTAGATGAACTCAAAGGAGTCGATTGAAGGGTCATAACCCATAGCATCCTGATGACTCCAATGCAACACTCGCTAAGCAATGGCCATACATGATGAATCCATAGCAGACACATGCCATCAAGGAGGAGATAGATAAGATGTTAAAAGCCAGATTCATCTACAAAATCAAGCACACGGACTAGGTATCACCCATACTGATTGTCTTAAAGAAAAAAAAAATTGGAGTGTGTGTAAACTATAAAAGAGTCAACGGTGCGACAAAGAGAGAGAACTATCCCTACCCTACACTGAGCACATGCTGGAGAAAGTAGCGGAAAGAGAGGCCTATAGTTTCCTAGATGGTTACTCAAGTTATAACTAGGTGCAAGTGCACCTTGATGATAGGCATAAAATAGTGTTTACAATGGAATGGGGCATGTTTGCCTATATAGTCATGCCATTCGGGCTAATGAATGCACCAGTTACCTTTCACAACCTCATGTGTACCATCTTCAAAGACATGCTTAGGTGAGAATTGGAGGTGCTTGTTGACTCCACTTGGAGGGAATACCTAGATAAACTTTGTGCGATCTTTGAGTTGTGTAAGCTGTATAACCTCTCCTTGAACCCCTTGAATTGCTAGTTCTAGGTGAAACATGGATGTATCCTAGTACACATGGTGTCTAAGAATGGCATTGCCACCAACTTCTCTAAACTTAGAGTCATTGTCAATTTACCACTACCCACGAACTATAAGAGAGTTCACTAGTTCCTAGGACACACATGGTATTATTATTGGCAATTCATTTTGAACTACATCAATTGCTAGGCCCCTTTATAAATTGCTCATCGTATTCGAGTGGACCAAGGAATGCCAATGTGCCTACAATGAACTAAAAAGGGCTCTTACGACCACACTCATTCTATGATCCCCAAATTGGAACATAACATTCCACATGCACATTGATGCCTCAAAGTTTGCCGTGGGAGTTGTTTTGTGCCAACCTGGTGAACATAATCTTGATTATCCTGTGAGCTTTGCTACTAGATAACTCATAAATACATAGATGAATTACTCCACAATGGAGAGGGAAGGCCTAGCCATGGTATTCAATGTAAAGAAGTTTCATTGTATCTTTTGGCTATGCCCTTTGTCTTCTTTGTTGACCATCAAGCCTTACTTTATCTAGTGAATAAACCAATTTGAGCAAACTTGTATCAATCTCTCCAATACAACAAATATATAAGCAAATCTAGTGGCAGAGGGCTTCAATAGCTCAAGTGTGCTATTGGCTCAAAACATACTAGTGATAGATAGTCTTTTCTTCACAAATCTTACCATACTTGTTACTATCATCCATCCAAGATATTTACCCAATATCTTCAATGAGTAAGTCAAATGCATATGGAGTCCATACTATGCTAAGGAACTCATTTTCAAGCATATATTCTATGGACACACAATTGCTTCCATTATCTGTCACCACTTGCACCACATTTTGGACTCCTCTATCCATGATAAATTGTAGCATGTACTCCCAAATAAAAGCTCATGTGATATAAGATCTAAGGCAGAGGCATTGATGGCCTTAATGAATATATAGTGTCTTTGAATAAAAAGACAAAATATTATATACATTCCTTCTACATATATCAGATCATCCATCACATAAAATTATGCATACATATTTCATCCATATCTCCTTCGAGGGCTCTAATTAACCCTCTATGAATGCCTTTTCATTTCGAAGGTCTTGTATGCATAATGCATCTATGGAGTACCTTTCCACTCACATCCTATGTGGCTCACTATCCGAATCGACCTCTTCCATTCATGTGCAATGGCCACATTGAAAGGGATACTATGTGGCTCACTATCCGAATCGACCTCTTCCATTCATGTGCAATGGCCACATTGAAAGGGATAGCACACCAAATGAACAAGTGTATGAGCTTCCTAGTTGCCTCCAAAATAGCCGGCCTTTGAAGTCCTACATGGACACTTGCACCATGCAATGAGCCCCTTTGCCCACCAACACTAGAAAATCGCAATGCAATTATTTTCACGCTAGAACTTGATACGTATACATATGCATTTTTTTTAAATGAACCACTGTCATCTCCAATTTGGCTAGAACCACTAGGTCCACTAGCCTCTCCTTGCCCCACTTATGCTTCATTACCCCTATGTGGTGTTGAATGAGAGGATTTATTCTCTTGTAGCTTAATTCCCATACATTTTCAGTGCCAAAGATGGAGACTTTACCATTACTTCTATCGGCACATTTGCACAAGGCCACTTATCCTTGTTGGGAACCCATGCTAAGTGGTCTTTCACACAGGTTACGCTCCCCGATTTCTTCAATCCATAATAGTTACACCACCACTTCTTCGATCCACCAGAGCCCTCATATCCCTTGATTGGAGTGATGTACCTCGAAAATAGATTCATCGCCATAATTAGAACTTAGGAACTCCCAACTCCAAACTTTCAACTTAGAAAATAGATTTAAGGCTTAAGCCTTAAAGTTAAGGGCCTAGCTAATGGAATAAATGTTTAAAACTTGGAAAAAGATTGGAGGAGAAGGAGGAGAAGAAGAAAAAAAAAAGAGGAGCGAATGTCTCCTCACATTCAATGTCCTTTTTCTAAGCAAATTCCTTCACAACGAGCCTTGCCTTGTATCTATCAATAGAACCATCAGATTTTCTTTCTAGCTTATAAACCCAGCATGTTTCAATTAAAATCAACCTGCCGTTCACTTAGCACGCGCTACGTGCGCATAAGAGGCACCTTAATATTTTTAGTAACAATGAATCAGCCGTCACAAAAGCACGCGCTGGCAAAAAAGCGCTCCACATCACCTTAATTTTTAATCAATGAATTTACATTTAGAGACCCAGTCTGGGTATCGAAGTCTGGGATTCAGATTAATGCACCGCTCCAACTTAATAATTTGTAATTAAAATTTTAAGAAGAAATCGTTGTTTTCTTGTAGGGTGCATAGCTAGTTGGTTACTCTTGCTTCTAGAATTTGACTTCTCTGTGGTTGTAGGCAAGGGTAAACAGCATTACATGGCCGACCATATGTCCCGCATACCCACAAGAGAAGCCGCTGTGGAACAAGGAATCATAGACGACTTGCCCAATATGCACCTGTTTAGCATGTCTGATGTGAGAGAGACCTTTTTAGGGCCGATCTAACACATGTTGGGAAGATGACATAGTCCAAGTCCTAGAGCATGGATTGCGTGAGAAATCTATAGAGAAGGCTAGGTTAAAGAACCTTATCCTTAAGATTTGACCCTATCAGTTAATTGATGGCCAGCTCTATAGACTAGGATAGGATGGGTTATTGCAAAGATGTGTGTGTGAGCACGAAATGCATGAGGTGCTTACTGAAGCACATGGTGGAATTGCTGGAGGGCACTTCAGCACTACAACATGCAAGGTGTTGTAATCTCAACTGTGGTGGCCCACCCTATTTTGTGATGTTGCTAAGGTCGTGAAGCACTGCGACGAATGTCAAAGGATCAAAGTACCAATCTGTAAGGGTCAAGATGGAGTTGACCCCCCGGTAATACCATGACAACCCCTTGAAAAGTGGGGATCATCTTTATTGGGCCAATTAGCCATGCTTGCAATGCATTACTCACAAGCAAGGTACACCGTTGTAGCGATAGATTATCTCACAAAATGGGCTAAAGCTCGGGCCATCAAGAAGAATGACACTATAGGACCACAGCTAAGTTCCTTTGGGAGCATGTGATCTCACAATTTAGCTGCCCAATTGAGCTAGTTTAGTGATCAAGGCACACACTTCATTAATGAAGTGATTGCCCATTTACTGTCTACATTCTTGATCATCCATAGAAAATCATCACCATACTACTCTCAAGCTAACGGTCAGGTGGAATCCATCTAGTGAATGTACTAACTAAGGTAGTCTCTTCATCATGCAGTGATTGGGACAATAAACTCATGGCAATGCTATGGGTCTATAGAATAGCCTACAAGATGACTGCATGGAAACACCATTCAAGCCTACCAATGGGACCGAAACAATCCTACCCATGGAGTTTTTTGTTCCAAGTTTGAGAGTAGCAATGCAAGAAAGATAGGATGGAAAGGAGGTATATATAGAATGCATGGTAGAGCTAGAACACATTTTTGAGACCTAACTCCTAGCTACCCATGTGCTAATTTGTGAAAAGATAGGATGCAAGAGCTAGTTTGACAAACACGTCAAACAATGTGACTTTGAGCAAGGTGACTTGGTGCTACTATACTCTATAAAGGGCCATAAGAGCAGAAGATGAAGTTCAGAGGATTGGAGCCTTTCAAGGTCCGCAACATCAATCGAATTGGAAACGTAGAGCTCGAGACCCTAAAAGGAGAGGGAATAGGCTTCTTCAATGGCAGTCGCCTCAAGAAGCACTACCCTCCAATGCATCCACTGCACAAGCCTCCAATGTTAAAACCCTCTGTAAGAGTAGCCACCATCACTGAGATAGAGGAGGACGAGGATGAGGACGTGGTAGAACCTGCCTACCTACACATATTAATGACTGCCCAAAAGGCACATGCCTTTGACATACTTATTAATGAGGGAGTTGAGTTTAATATCCTTACACATGATCATTGGACCCTCATTGGTCACTCAGCCCCCCAACTATAGCCTAGTAATGCTAAACTCAACCCATTTGGGGGATAGTCCTACTCATTACTAGGAAAGTGAAAAATAACAATCTCTATCGAGACCGAAAGCCTGCCTATGATCTTCTATGTGATTTGCTAACATAAGGCCACCAATAGGGAATTGCTTCTAGGATGCCCATTCAAAAAACAAGCACACTGCAATGTCAACTATGACTCATAGCCCATTCACCTCACTACCATTGGAAATGTTTGGATAGTGACGGCTTTCGACAAGGGTAGCGCGGCTCCATCACAGCCTATAGTGCCATCGAAAGAGGAACCAAGTGCAAAACCTAAGGAGGGAGGTTGGGACTTATCCCACCCTTCCAAAACAAAATGATTGCAACCCAAGGGAGCCGCACAGTGAGCAACAGCTCAAATGGGTGCCCAAATGCCCACTGCAACTGCCTAGAATCCAAATCACACGAGCCCGTAACCACGGAACCTCATGCCCTAGGCCAGGAGGCAAAGCTTGTGCTACCAAAGCAACCAAACACTCAAGCCACAATGGGTGCCCAAAGACCTATTGTGTGCTCAAGGCTACTACTATGAAGACAACAACCAGATTTGGTTACCCAAGTCTACAAGCAACACGCATGCCCCTCAATCCCTGCCCTCCAGCCCATCTCCACAAAATGGTAAGCTAGCTAGGAATGAGAAATCTATTGACTCCAAAAGCACCAATTCTATAGAACCTCAACACGTCTATTGACCAAAACCAAAACGAGCTACCTTTAGACCAACTCAACCTAACACTCCCAGTATCCCAACTACTCCATGAGTAAAAGGCCGTGCATCATTTGAGCCATAAGGCCAATCCATCACACAAATGGCTAACAAACACCCCACTAAACGGCTAGGAGGTAGGCATAACTAGTGGAGTTATCCAACTCCAACCAAACCCCAATCTCCAACAAGCCTTAGACCTTCCTATGAGCATAGACCTATCCTTACATTGGCCTCAAACTTAGCCACTAATACGGGGAACGACTTAGTCACCTGCATAAGATGATTGGATGCTACCTTCAACATGCTAGCTAAGAGCTATGAAAGGTTGGACTTGGGCTCCTAAGCAAGCTATTAGCACTAGATGTATGCTCTTTGCCATGCACCTAGGAAGAATCTGAATTCACGTTTGTCAAGATTCCCATGGTAACCAAGGAATTGGTCACGGCTGAAATCTCTCAAGAGCAAGCTCGCACACAACAACTGATCACATTCTATAGTAGGAGCAAAGTCTCTGCAATAATCCAGGAGCTCAAAGAGCTATAAAAAGCTAGTTGACTCTTACTCTCCTTTTCCGTGCAAATGGTACACTCTTTGTCTCCAATGGGAACAAGAGGGTTTCCAAATTGTGACCAATGCAGAGCAAAGATGGGCAATCAAAACCTCTAAGTATGATCCAACCTATATATCCTCTACCTGTTTCATAGTATTGGATATCAATCGCTATCTACTATTAGAAGACCATCATGGCCCACCCCTATTTTGATCAAATCCTAACCAAGGAGGAATTGCATATCACTAGTAGGATGACCTCTGATGACTTCCTCACACTGATGTCCTAACCTACATTATACATGTAGGTATTAGACATCATGACATGGACCATCACCTCCACTTGGAGTATAACCCAAACTTCTATGATTGGCTCATGACAAAGTAAAGCACAGTATGCATGTGCTTCATGCCCTTAACCCTTCGTCCTCCAATCCTAGGAAGGATTTTCATCACTCTTGGGAGGGAGGGCGTAAGGTGGAAAAGAAGACATGACTTCAACCGTAAATCAAACTTTAAAAAGTAAAAAGGACTTATAAAGATCAATTCGCACTTAAGGGTTCACGGAATTCTGGGTTCAACTATGTGGACTGCTTGAAGCAAAAAAATTTCAATGTGTATTTGAGGGATTCATCTTTCCCTAGCATATATTCATAACCCCCTTATCTTTTCGCAAAAAGTTTTTTCAAGTAAACTAATAGTGAGCTAGATGGCCAGGCATGAGAAAGGCACCAAGCTCCCATTCAACAAAAGAAGAGTAGGCCAAATATGGCCTAACAATGGAAACAAGGGCCTTTAATCAACTTAAGTTAAGAAGCATCTAGAACTTAGAAAGCATGGTGATGAAAGAGCAGGTGGTAAAATAGATCATTGACTAGGGTAATCTTGGCAAATACATGGAGAAGGTGACCCAAGAGAGATGTTTACAGTATGCTTGGGATGGACAAGGCCCAAGTATACACGAATGATGGAGTTAGCCTAGCCGACATCCTCAACCCTGAACATTAGACTACAAGCAAAGATAATCCATGCTCTATTCTCTAATCAGAGGTAATTCCTTGATGAGCAAGATTGGAGCGCCACTGCTCGAGAGCCTCGTGGCCAAGTGGCTAGAAACAATCAATTGGAATGGCTATGTGTGGAAGACTATGGAACCTCAACAAAAGCGCTAGCCACAAGAGCTAGAGTAGCAGGCGGGGAGTCTCCAACTTCCATAGCAGAGATGGTAAGGAAAAAGCCAATAGCCAAGGCCTCCAATATAGGTTTTGGAGGTGTGCTCACCGCCATTGTCTAGGAGGTTGTTGGGGACTTGGAAAGATGGGAAGTGGTAGAAGAAACCCTCAAGTGCTCACCAGCCCACAAATCACCAATGTAGTCACCCAAAAATAGGAAATCTCCACCCCAAGTCCAATAGTAACAAGAGGCCTTGAGCAAGAGAACCATTAGTGGGGAAGGGAAGGAGGGCTCAGTACCATCGAGCCAAGGTGAAAAAAGAAAACTCAAGCTGAACATCCCAAGAAAAAGGAAGAAAACCATGGCAGAAAGAGACAAGGAAGTAGAAGCTACACAAAAGGAATCGAGAGAATTAAAAGATGAATGGAGAAAGAAGCAAGAAGAGGAAGAGGAGTGAGTAAGAAGGGTGGAGGAGGACTGAAGAAGAAAGAAAATAGAAAACAAGGAAAGGAAAAAAAAGAGAAAAAGACGAGCAAATGGCCCTACCCTTACAGTTGTCAGTAGAGCAACTCTCTCGACTTGAAGAACTCACAAGAAGAAGCCAAGGTGTTGACCTTGGCTCTAGTGCTATAGCAGCAGCAAAAGGAGTTCAAGGGCCCATTATGCTAAGGAAGGGAAAGGTCCCCCATGATCCCACCACCACTGTCCCCGATTGCCATGCCAGTCACACCACCCTAGAGACCTCAGAAGGGGAAATGGACCAAAGCAATGTGGTGGCATGGGTGTAATACCTACTAAACTCAATGAAGCAGCTTGGCCTAGCACCCAATGGTGGAGTACTAATAATAGGGACAAAGACACTCGTTGCCATGGATGCAAAATCTAGAAAGGATCCAAAGAAGTCCAAGGTCAAAGCATCCACAACGCCTATGCAATTGACTATGCCAGCATAGCGACCAACTACGACAAGTACATGCAAGAGCTCCTATGCCAAATTGAAAAGATGAAGGCAAGAAAAATTCCATGGAAGAATTGGAGGTGGAAAAGGATGTGTTCGCTGCCTATCAAATAGAGAAAACAAAGTAGATAACTATCTATTAGAGGCAAGTGAATGACCTAAAGAATGAATTAGAAGCAAGGAAAAAAATGGAGGTAGAGAATGAAGAAGAAAGTGTAAAAGAGCTACAAGTGGAAAAGATAGAGGGAGAATGGGGCTAGAAATGGACTTCAAAAGCCTTCATACAGGGGAAAAAGTATACGAAGGAGAAATTTGAACAATTACAAAACCTAAGAGAGAAGCTCACCAAGGAGATGAAGAGGGTAAACACACAAGCCCATGCAAAGTTCCAAAAGGAGAGGAGGAAAAAGGAACAAATACTAAAGGGACTGCAAGAGATTAGGGCCTAGAAGAACACGAGGTCATTAAAAAGGTTGTTGGATGCAAAGAACCAACTCCTCGAGACCCTCCAAGACCAAGAACGGCTAAAAGAAGAGCTGAATTGCCACAAATATGACAAGGAAAAGATGCTATCAATATGTAAAGAATAAGAAGAGCTAGTGACAACACTGTACAAGAGCTGCATCAGCTGAATCAAGGCAAGATGGAGGAAAAGGCTAAGGCCTGGGAAGAGAGGAACCTTAGAAGAGTCAAAGACCTAGTCGAACGCCTTTCCCTAGAGCAAAAAGCAAGAGAATCATTGGGGAAGCAAGGACCAAAGTAGTGAAGGTAGGGCTAGAGGTCTAGCAACATGCCTTCCTTAACACAATACTTCATGTAACTTAGGCTAGGGATGATGACCCTATGGAAGGGCTAAAGAGGAAGCTGGAGTCTCAAGGAGAGCCATAAAATATGGGCCCCAAGAGCACACCTCAAGAACCAGCACCAGCCCAAGCCTGGCGCAACGGAGGCAACTTTTGCTACAAGAAGCGGGGCTCTCGATATACAGGAGTTAGAGTAACTAGAGATTGGAGAGCAGGAGCACCAAAAGCAGCCAACTATAACAACCCAAAAAAAACCACCAAGAGATGAAGAGCCAATTTTGAGCAACCTACCATCAAAGAGGTATAGCCTGGTGAATAGAACCCTCCCCACCTTTGATAATGGAAGCAGAAGGCCAAGAAGAAGAAGATCTTGCCACCATTGCTACACAAAAATAATCATCAAGGCCAAAAGAAAATGTAGAGAGTCGGTTGACTTCATGAGGAGAAAGTTTAATGTCAGACCACAAGACATGCCCGATGTCTAGATGTGCTGCAAACTGAGAAACAACTACCTATCAATTCGGCACTGGAATTAAACTTTTGGGAGCAGTGGGAGAACAAGTGCACACCATTTGGATTTGAATTATTCTACCCTTCTACCTTGAATTGAGTGCTTACCCCTCCAATGGTTGAAGGGGCCATCCAGGTTGCGAAGAGACTAGGAAAGCGGTGGCTCGATGAGAGGTCTAGAAATCTCACATTATGGAGAAGAGAGCTTGTGAGGTACTAGGAGGATAAGGTCACTGTAATATTCCCCTAGCCATGATGGTAAGACCCCCCTTATAAATTAATGAAATTTTTTTACTTAAAAAATCTCCCCCTATTCAAGCCGCCAACTAGGGATGGAGGGGGGGATATTGTGGGATGATGGCCGTGATGACGGCATGATAAGGCAACAGGGGGAGCTGCAAGGGTCGACGACGTGGTGGAAACAAAACAGTAGAGGAAGGCAATGACCATCCCTTCTCTCCCCCTCCACCATACTCTGCATGGCAGCCATCCACCTAGGCGCCTTGATGGGGATGGGGGGGGGGGCGCTCCATGCCATGCCATTCCTCGCCCCCCCCCCCCCCCCCCCCCAATACTACTATAAAATCCCCCCCTTAGGCAAGAGAAGAAGAGCATTATTATCATTAGTCTCCCCTGCTGTCGGACTGAAGGAGAGAGGGAGAGAGAATCTGTGAGAGAGAAGAGGGAGAGAGAGAGAAAGAGAGGGGGAGGAGAGAGAGAGAGAGAAAGGGGAGAATCTCGTTGGAAGCTTTCAAGCTTCCTCTTTCCCCCCCTCTTTGAGAGGGTCCCCACGGCCGTTTCCCCCACGAGAAGACAACTCCTTTGTAGCCACATGCATATCCATGAAGAAAAGGCCAAACTATACAATGCCTCCCAAGCAAAGTAAGGTCTAATCAAGCATGAATCCCACATCAACCGATGGAGCTACAGGTCAAGGAACCCCGACACTTGGTAACCAGGTGCATCCCATAAATCCTACTTTGATAGGAAACTTTTAAAACATAGACTGACTTCATTAGGAAGGGGGAAGTATTCTTGCAAAAATCTATGATAGCTAACCACCAATTAGGTTGCATTATATAATCATGTTGGAAATTGTGTTTTATCGCACTATGACATGTTATAGAACAAACAATTTGCACAAAAGATTACACTTTGGTGCACACTGAAATCAACGGCTTTATTGATTGTGTTCATAGAGCATTAGATTTATGCACTAGCATTGCCATGCTTGAGAGGTAAAAGAAACTAAAAAATGGGTTATCGGGTATAAACACTAATTCAACACTCTAGAACCAGGTACTGTTACGATGTCAAGCCCTACGAACGGGATGATAAAGCATAGTCATCACTAGAAAGAAATCATACTTTTGCATCATGGAATTTGCATAATTGGAGAGGTACGAGTAAAGGCTTGAATCAAGTCCATGATGACCATGAGTTGCCACGAAACGGTTAAGTATCTATGGGTTGTTGCAATACTAGGTCGAGTATTAGGCTCCTATAAACTTTTAAAAAGAATTAGCCCACATCTGGATTAGGCATGATGATTTCATGTTCCTCACACAAAGAGAAATACAAGTCATTATTTATGATTTGCATAAATGCATTAAAATGAATTCCTGAAAATAGAAGAGTCACATTGCATCATCAACTTAGGGAAGACTCGCATCTAGATTTGTGTGGCATCATGACACTTTCAGTTGCACTACATGTTAGGGAGTCATGTTAAAAGATAGATATAAGATGCACCTATGAATTGCTAAACTTAATTGTTTGAGGCAATTCGATAAATGAAACCATGTATGATACGTGAAGCTGACTTAACTAGGGTTTAATTGTAAATAAGTCAAGCTATTCTTACAAACATAGGTTGACCTAGAAACAAGTAAGCCACTCATGGGTCTCTATCCTACAACTGATCGTGATAAATCCAAAACACCCTTGGAGATATCACCTTTAACCATGATACAACTCGATGTCAATACAAGAAAACTCGAGTGTCGTATCCCCCAGTCAAGAACCCTGGACTAAAGGCTAGCAAATTAGGGCAGCCACCATCCGAAAACTATCATATATAAATCCAATAGCGTAATTGCTCACTCCTATCACATACAAATGAAGTCGGAATGAGGGTAATCTCTAACTCTCAGAAGGTCATGGCAAGTGTCACCAAGGCGAGAAAGACCCAAGAAGGGTGAATGATAAGCATTCAAATATGAAAACTCCATCTTAGCAGATGTCTCGAGCACTCACCTTCACTATTGTTTGTGCTTGTAAATTTAGGAACACCGTCTGAGAAAGGAATGTATGACCCTGAACTCACAAAAGAAATTGGTATAATGAATCAAGTTGAATTCATGGAGGGTGCACCAAACCACCCCCAAAACCCTATCCAAGGGGGTTTTAGATAACCGTGATAGGAACGTGGACCAAACCCAGCACAAGAGGTCTCTCTGTGGGTTAGTTTGAACTTAAGAGGATGCTTGGATGACAAGGGGGGCTCTGGCTATAAATTCCCTACCTCCGGGTCCTACTCAAATGATCTACGTGACTCGAGATGGTTTCTTAAGGCCCTGTTACTAGTGCAAGGGCGAAAACTTGGAGGAAGTAATGTGTATCCGCATGAAATGCAAAAATATTCCTTTTTTGGACAAGACTTGTATCTCAATTAAAATGTTAATATAAAACTTACTTCCAAGGAACCTGTTTGAATTGTCTTCGTGTCGGTGCCATAAGATTACCTAAACGAACCATGTTTCCCTAAAAGGCATAATTAAAGAAGTTGATTTTTATTGTCACACATAAATGTGGTAGGATCTAATTAGATAATTAAAGAATGCCTATTGAGGGAAACAGGTGGGCAGAACCTTTGACGGGGTCCGTCCTATGGCAAGGTGGTCCTAGAGAACTGGGAGGCTTCTCACAAGGTTTTACCGACATTCGACCCTAGACATTGTAGGGTTAGAGCCTAATTCATGCCATTTTAGGGACTGGAATGGGAGTATGCCCTACGGGCAAAGAGGTTGAGTGGCACATCCCCCTCGTTTCCCATTCTCTTTGAACCAAGCGCGGTATGGGTCTACTTCGGCTTGGGTATCTTTGCGTAAAGTAGGATGTCCAAGACCCACCGATGCTAGATTACTGTCAAGAGATCCTAACCACTAGAAACCTAGATTTCATGTCAATCCTAGTGGGTTCGGCCACAAACATTCCATTGTGAGATGGACAAACCCCATAACATTCCATGGGAGTGCTAGGTGGCGTTGCTTAGATTTATCTCTCGATGGACCACTAAAAACATGCTTGGACAGCCAATGGGTGCGCATGTTACAATCATGGAAGAGCCAAGAAAGGTCAAAGGCTATGAAGCACAACCTAAATGGCACCAAAGAATCCAAAACACCAATTTTGAGGCATGGATAGCTTTTTGCAACACGCTACCATACAAAAGGAATGACCCCACCTACATGTCTTACCTGAGGTACCACAGTGTGGAATTTGACCTAGGGAAGCATGGCAGGTACAACTTCCCTTTTATCTACAATGAATGTTGCTACTCCTAAAGAACCTTTGGAGCACAAGACCTCCAACCTTCCATTACCCACTTTTTGGACAAGTTCACGGCATGCCCCAACCTTGCTTTGCTTACCACTTGTAATTACCTCCATCTCTTGTGAACTCTACTAAAACAAAACCAATAGCCCAAGAAGAGTGCCTATCACCCCTCTATTTTGACATCAATGTAGGGATAGACAGTTGTGTAATGACCCATCTAATGTTAAGGGGGGCCACTCTCTTGCTAGTTTTTTGTATGAGTGATAGTAGCAAGTTCTCAAAATATAATCATCCTTTCCTCTCTACTATCCCTCTCAACATAAGGATTAACCAAAAGGGCTACATGCAAAGCCATGCATTCCTTAGCAAGCCTCTTAGGCCCCCTCGAAATATAGCTACTGAAGAGCATCAGGAGATTATGTCTATCGTGCTCCCTCCCAATGTATCTCAAAAAAAGGAGGAAAAAAAAATAGAAAATAGAAAACAAAGTAAAGACCCACACGAAGCAAAAATAAATGAACAAAGAGCTTCTCATGTAACATTGGAGTGCCACAAACATCGCACCTAGGCTTTCTCAAGTTAGGTGCATCCGGTGGCCTCGATCAACCAGCTCTGTGCCTAACTCCCTAACCCTCCCTGTCCCCCTACTTCACCCTTAGGGCACATCAAGGATAGGACACACCTAGGGAGTTTTGTGCTCCCTACGATTAGTTGGACCTGTCTCCCTAAGTCACGCCCATAGCACCTCCCCTTGTACACAAACTGGGTCCTCAAGTGTGGGACAATACCACAAGCTTTCCTAAGGTTCAACCCAACACCCAATTTCACTGGCACACGGACACCTCGCACTGCATAGTGAGATAGGCACATCCCCCAAGTAGTGTACTTCCTTTTCCTTTTCAAGTACATTCAACAATCCGCAAGACTGACCACCAACTTCAGAGGCCCCTGCCACCCACTTACTCTACTTTCGGCCTCCACAATCTCACATCCATTTTGTGATGCTTCGTCTCCCCATCCAATCTCAACAAAGTCCCATCATTGACCCACATGTGGCAACCCTTCAACCACCCAAGCCCTCATCAACAAGTGTCCGCAAGTGCCATGGGACTGGCACTCGGCTAAGAAGAGGTAATATTAACCCCAATATAAAGATGCAAGACAAAGCAAAAAAAGGCAACCCAATCAAAGAAATAGGAGGAAAAAAGGCCAAGCACAAGGGCAATCTTAAAAGTTCAGGGCAAGTGCAAAAGAGAAAATGTGTGGTTTAAATATAAAAGTGCACTCTAAATCATTGTAAAAGAGTGCAAGGTTCCCTCGTATGCAATTTGTAAATGTAGACAAGCATGGGTGAAGGAACAATGTAAAGAGAAAGGAAATAGGGAAAGAGGACCTAGGCTAATATGACCGATCATGTGTAATAAAGCATAAATGCCTTAGTCTAAGGTAGGCTAGGGTTAAGTATAAAAGGTGGAGATGTAACATGTGAAGGATCTTTTTGTCATTTTACAACAAGTTTGAGGTCTCAAACTCCCACCATCTATGACGGTGAATACTATTGGCCACCATAGCTTGAAGTACATACCATGCTACAGCCACTCATCATTTGATTCTCAGTCAACATTGGTAATATCATTTCATGCCTAGCCACCTTGGCTATGGTTTTCTTGGCATTTAGTCTATTTCTTTGTATTTTCAGTTTAATGGTTACCTATGGGAATTAGCTTCTTTACATTGGTATCAGAGCACATCTTTGATTCAATGGGAATGTCATTTTCATGGTAAATCTGGTTACAGTTTAGGTACAGAGTAACTAGAAGACAAGAATTAGTCACATGATTTGATTTACTTAAAATTGTGACTAGTTAAGGTCTCTACAGTAAGCCGTGACTAAATTTGATAGCCTTGAAGAATGTCTGAAGAAATAATGGTGGATTCATGGTCATTTTGGTGATTTGTGGTCAATTTTGGGCCATTTTGAAGGATTATGGACTTAATTGAAGCCTAAACAGGGTTTAGAGAGGTTAAACCATGGTTACTTTTTGGAGCAAGCTTCTCTTTCCTCTTTCTGAGCTTCTTGTGCTGAAAATTGCCATGGAGATTCTGCTCATTTCTCTCTCCCATGATCATTTCTCTTCAAGCCACCTATTGGAGATGATTCTTGATACCCTGGGCAACATATGGAGTACCTATTTGATGGTTCTTCATAAAGATGATCATCACGTGATGCAAGAGAAGCTCCTGGGATAGTTTGCACCAGTTTTCGGCATGTTGTTAACCTCTTGAATCATCTCACTACCTCATCTTGAAGCTATGCCCTCTCTTTCATGATCAAATGCAGCCCTAACCTGAATTATTAGTCATCTCTTACTTGATATTTCACCTTCGTTCAACCCTAAAGCTTCCCTCATAACCCTAACTATGGCTGAAAGTGGATAGTATGAAGATCTCAACATTTTCTTGAAGTTTTGAGTCAATCTTGGCCGCTTTTAGCTTCAAGAAGTGGAAACCAAACATGATTCTAACAAGCATTTACACTCTTCAAAGCTCAAAGGAACTTCTCCAACAAGCTATTGTTGTAGACTTCTATCAAATCATTAGCTTCTCTTAATTCAATTGGAGCAATCTTATTAATCGGGAGTTGAAGATTACATGGGAGTAATCACATTGGGCAAACCTTTCTTGAAGTTGGTCTTATAATCTTCAATCTTGGTCCATTGATGGTGGTTTATGCTGAATGTTGATTGGTTGGATTCATCTACTACTCTTCATCAACATTAAAGAGGTAATTCTATTGCTTTCAACTTAATCTCTCTTTCATCCAATTGTTGAACCAGTCCTATTGTTCATAAGTGAGATTGAGTGTAATAGAACCTCTTAATTTCCATTAAAGGGCATGTAGAATTCAGCCTAGGATTGATTTTAATTGCTTGATGAATTTATTTCCTGCCCATTCAAATGTTGATCCTGAATTAATTGCATAAATGCTAGTCACTGCCTACTTAACTTGGATTTTTGTTGGATGATTGAACATTGATGCTATAGGACGGAAATAATGATCAAAATGGTAAGTGGAAATACTGTAAAAGGAGTGAGTCACTGCAAAAGGGTAATGCCCTATCCATAGTCCTTTCAATTCAGTCATTTTCCAATACCCACTTACATTTCATTGAAGAATTTAAAGGCTTTTTCAGTCAATGCATAGCATCCTTGTTTGATTAGCCATTACAATGTACTTTCCATGTTGGTTCCCGTGAGGAAAACCGAATGCCAGGCGAGTCGAGAAGACAAAAGAGAGATGGCCCTCCCCTCCTGATTAAGACCGTGAAGGGGTGCACAACTCGACTTGAGGTGAAACTTTGCACACCCCTCTTGTCTTGGAGCCCATGCAATTTTCAAATTTATGTGCAGGTACATTCCCCATTATTAGAGTTTAGCAGTAGTACAACAATGATCGTCCCTATTCAAGATACCACAGGTGGTTGAAGGTTCCATTGAAACAATATTGGAAGAGGTGCATGGCATCTCCTATTTTCAGGATACCTACAGGTGTTGGATAGAGTTTTAACAAGTCTCATACAGCAGGTACATTCCAATATACAGGTTATTCTTGAGCCCTACATGTGACCTATAACCCTCTTCTAGTTGCTACAGTGGTTTACAAGGGTTTCTTCCACTCATGATATTCCTACAAGGTCAAACATGCTACTTACAGGTGGTAGACAAGGTGCAGGAAATTCCTATTCAGACCTGAAGATTCAATAAAAAAAGTTTATTTCCTCATAAAAATTGATAATTTGATAGCTCCATTTGAAGAGGGGATCCTAAGCTTCAATTTAAATCAAACATTTTGATGATCCGATATCGGGAGCTCAAGTTATTGCTGGTTTTTTTACACTAAGTATACTGAGACAGCACCCAGACAGCATATAGGGGGACATTGTGTTTGACATTGTTCCACCCAAAGTATCCAACCCAAGTCCATATCTTTTGAAATCTAGTATATCCCCATATAATAATGTTCCCATAGAACTATTAAGAATTGGGATTGGTGCTATATTCTGAGAGGAACAGGGGATTAATTGACAAATTGTCTACTACTACATCACTATCTCCTAATGGCCAGGAATAAGAAGAAAGATCCCATTATTGAAGCATTGAATGATGGTTTCATGGACTTTTAAGAGGATCAAAATTACACAAATGAATCCCATAATGTTAAACAAATAGATGAATATTTAAGCATTTGGATTGCTTACAATACACATCAAGGACAACATGTCATACATGAAGTGCATGCAGTGAATGATTACCTTTTATTGTCAAAAGAGTTGGGACATGTCAATGAAGGAATTTTTAAGGATTTGAAGACTTTGAATTAAGGCTTAACACATATGAATCAAGGTTTGTTGCAAGGGATAGCAAAGTAAACAAGGGAATCTCTCATTTATAGCAAAGCAACAAATCTTTATTCCAAGAACTCATATCAACCATAAAGGAAATCGAGAGCAAGCCACAAAGGGAACCTCAAACTATTGAAGATTCCCATGCAATTCTCTTTGTTGGAAATCCTTCCCATCCAAACAAAGAGAATTCTTAGCCACTTATGCACACTTTGGAAAGGGAATAACCATCTAGAGTGAGGGATAACCATCACCCTTCACAAATCCATGGCATTCATACCCCAAGGCCTCAGTTTAGATCCCCAAAAGATAATCATAGACATGAAGGTTATCACCCAAGGATTATTATCATACCCCAAGGCCTCAGTTTATGCCTCTAAACAAGGTGAAAATTATGCACAAAAATATGGGCAAACTTTCAAAAATGTGGCTAAGACAAGATGAACTTTTTCAAGAGTTGAAAATGCTCCTAAACTGTCCCAAAACAGTTCTAACATCAACTTTCTTACTCATGACAAGCTTAGAGAAATGCATGCAAAAGGATTATGATTCAAGTGTGTGGAGAAGTTGTCACAAGATTATAAGATGAAGTGTAAAGCTAAGAACTCCAAAATCAATATGGTAATCACTCAAGATGTGGAAGTTGAAGAAGAAGAAGATCAAGAGGGAAATTTACTACATGTTGATGCATACCCAATGGTTGAAGAGATTCATGAAGAAGAGCATGCCAACGAAGGATTCTATGATCCCATGGATGGATTTCCATTTGATCCAGGTGGCACTCATGATTCTCATGCTTCCTTGTGTACCATGTCACATGATGCATAGACCGCTTGCAAAGGGAAAAATACACTTAGACTCAAAGGTTTCATTAATGGCAAGGTTACACATATTTTAGTGGATACGGGCAGCACTCATAGCTTCATCAACACCAAATCTTTAAATGGGCTGAATTTGCTACCCATTGATATGGATTCTTCTTTGCAAATACAAGTTGCCAATGGTGCATATGAGTCTAGTAGAGAAGTGTATCCATGTACTTCAATTGAGCTATCGCCCTCTTGCACAATACAAGTAGACTTGATCACTTTGGATATGGGGCCTATTGATATTGTTAGGAGATGTGATCCTACGACTCATGTACTCTAGCCACCATAACATATGCACATAGCTGTTGTGCCCTTCAATGTGGCAAGTACCTCATGATACCCTTGATGGTAGCCCAATTTTGTTTACTAGGTGTAGCCATACAACATGCTATAACTCCCACTACAAATGTTATGTCAAGATGAGTGGCTATCATGGCAGCCCACAATGGATGCATAAGGAATCTTGGCCATCTTAGCCATCTTAGCCTTCTACTCATCATATTGTAAACAATTGGTTTAAGTAACCTTCATATGAGAATATAGAGGACAGCCAATAGGCTTACCATCCTGCATATGAAATCACTTAATGACTTTTTAGATATACTCCTTCTGGATAGATAAAGGAGCCCATCTGAGTGATCACACATGATGCACATCCCAAGAATATATGAGGCTTGTCCATGTCCTTCATCTCAAAGCTCTTCTTGAGCTAAGGTTTCAAGGTATCAACTTATCATGAGCTCTCCCAGCAATAAGAATATTATCCACATAAAGTACCAAAATAATAAGGAAGCCATCTCAAGCTTCGTTTGTGTATAAACATGAATCCATAGTACTACAGCATAAAAGTATCAAACTTGTGGTGCCATTCCCTAGGTGCCTGCTTAAGCCCATAAAGGCTCTTTCTCAACTTGCACACTAGGTGTTCCCTGCCTTTTTCTTCAAATCCCTTAGGATGCTGCATATAGATCTCATCATGCAAGTCCCCATGTAAAAAGCCATATTTATATCCATCTGATAGAGGTCCATATCTAGTTAGAGTAACCAATGCTAGTACCCAGTGTAGGGTTGTCATTTTGACCATAGGAGAAAATACTTCATCAAAGACAATACCATATTCCTGCTTGAAACCCTTAGCTACCAATCTAGCCTTATAAGTGAGCTTGGGACATCCAAGGATACTTTACATCTTGTATATCCACTTGCATGGCAACACCTTCTTACTGCTAGGTAAAGGAACCAAATCCCACATATGGTTAGTCTGTAAGAAGTCAAACTCTAACTACATAGCCCTATTCCATGAGTCACACTATCATCTCTGTGCAGAGCCTCAACATAAGAGAGAGACTCACCTGCATCTATCACCATAATATGGCGGACATAAAGCGCTCCTTAACTGATGTGTAGCTTTAGTAGAGTGTCTCAAAGTAGGCTAATCCTACACAATAGGCAAGTCCTAGGCCACTAGAGCATCATATTTGATAGATGTCTAGCTCGCTATACGGGAGTAGGAGAGGCTCCTCCTACAAGATCACTCTAAGTACCTCAACCACATACTTAGGCTTCTTATGTATCTTTTCCTCATGGAAAATGACATCATGGTTGTAGATAACCTTGTGAGCTTGCGAATCCCATACGTGATAGTCCATCTCACATGCATCCCCATAACCAAGAAAGATGAATTTTATGGACTTAGGATCCAGCTTATTGCACTTGTTCTTGGGAACATTACAAAATGCCTTGCAACCAAAGACGCACAAATGAGCATAGGATGGAGGTTTCCCAGTTCATACCTCCTCTGTATCCTAGCAATCAATAGCAGTGCAAGGGAACCTATTAATCAAGTGTATGGCAATAGTAATCAAAAGTGTTGGGTAAGCTTACCTAGCTAAGCATTCTGTGGACCCTCTCATGAATCATCATGTTCATGCATTCAATAAAACCATTCTAGGGAGGGGTGTAAAGGGTGGTCAACTGACGCTTAATACCTTGCTCATCGCAAAACTACTCAAAAGATTTTGAGACATACTCACCCCCATTATCTTACATTAGGCATTTCAACCTTTATCCAAGTTGGTTCTCAATAAGAGAAAGCCAATACTGAAAGATAAACAAGACATCTTATTTCTACTTAATAGGGTAAGCCGAGACCTTATGTGAGTAATCATCAATGAATATGAAAGTACTTTGCACCACCTAGTGATTAACAGGGCATGGGACCACATACATCCAAATGAACAAGAGCCAAAGACTCACCCATGTGCTTAATGTCAGAATTCTTATGCATTCTACATGTCTATCTACCATATAAACAATTATCATAAGACTCAAAACACTTATAGTCTAAGAGTGGAAGATACTACAAACTAGTAAGTATTTTCATTCCTTTTAAAGATATGTGCCAAGGCGATGATACCAAAGAGATACATGTGTGGAACTATAGCCACAACCAAACATGGTCAATTGACCCAGATACAAGCAAAGGATAGAGGATAGTAGACTTAGCACCACGTACGGGAAATCTTCCATTGAGAAATCGCCAAAAGAGATAACATAACTGATATTATCTAAGTTACCAGAAAGTAGAGATAAGGCTCTTTGTGAGAGCTGGTACATGATGTACATCATGAAGAGTAAATGTGTTGCCTAAACCAAACCATAGCTAGACATCACCAACACCAACCATCTCTAATGCCAAGTCATTACCCAAACTGACAAATCTAGTCATAATGCAATAGGACTGAAACCACTCTCTATGAGGGGTCACATGAACCAACATTGAGTATATCTTCACAAAGCATTAATTAGCTATGAAGCATCCAAAGAATAAGCTACCAAGATAAGATCATCAAATACATCAGGTTGCACCACATTAATCTCCTCAATCTTGCCACTAGACTTACTAGGCACAATGTTGTAATCATCATCCTTGTCCTGCACTTTACCCTTTTCCTTTTCCTTGTGTTTGTCTTTGCACATTATATGATACTATGGCTGAATACGACCTACTTTCCTATAATAATAACAAGTAAGATGGAAATTATGGCCACATTACTTACTATAAGATTGTCCATGTGTCCTAGACTGAGACCTATTAGAGTCTCTACCACGGCCATTTCCATCCTGCTGGCCTCTCATAGTCAATGAATATGATGTACGCAAAGCATCCACATTCTTTCTATTGACCTTTTTGTCAAGAGGGCACCTCAATATCCTACCATTTCAACCCATCCTTAGCATAGAGAGCCATATGAAAAGTATCCCATAACTCAGGTAGAGTACCAAGCAGAAATAAAGGATGCAAAGTACCTTGAACTCAAACATAGAAGTCCCTTTCTTCATGCAAAGGTCCATCAACTATTTCAGCCAACACATTTGAGATACAAGACTCTGCTTGTCATAAAGATTCTTAATCTATGTACAAAGCTCATATGCAATCTAATTTCTAGTTACAACATTGTAGTGAACATGCTTAGAGAGTGATAAAATGATCGTGGACTTGCATAACTCATCTACCTCATCCCAATCCTCAACTGCAATATTTTCAGATTTAGCACCCCTATTTTTGAGTGGTCTAACCTGTAATTTTTGCACTAATACCTACCATATCTAGGTCTTCCAATAGCTATAATTAGTCCCATCCAATTTCTCAATATTGAAGATAACACTATTGTGAGAACCACTAGCTATAATGAGACCAAGCAAGAATACAGAATAGCAAAATATTGTTGTAATATTTTGCAAATCAGCCCCAAAACCAATGCTAAATCAAGCCAAAATAAAGAGATATTTACAAATTAATGAGGTTTCCACAAACTATAGTCAAAAAATTGTCATGTATAGGTGATTGCCCTCAAATAGAATGCATAAAACTGAAATGACAGGTGGCTATAAGAAACAGCAATATGCCAACAACCAACTTTGAGCAACTAAGAAGGAAGAAGCTATGAACAACCATCTCACTGAAGATTGTCACAACTATAGTGTGTCAGAAGCCATATACACATGCATAGGGTAGGTCTCAAGGGTAAATGAAGACAACTACATGATGCATAACCCATCAAGAAAAAGCTCAATACATAACCCAAAAGCATATAAATACCACTAACAACACCTTGATAGACATAGGTACTAGGTCCAATCCAAGACATCAATCAGCCCATGATAGGGTAACTGCATGTAATAAATATTAAGAGAGCATGTACATGTCATAATGAGTCCCACTATCTCACTA
The DNA here is from genome assembly GCF_053477565.2 of Lygodium microphyllum. Taxonomy (NCBI): domain Eukaryota; kingdom Viridiplantae; phylum Streptophyta; class Polypodiopsida; order Schizaeales; family Lygodiaceae; genus Lygodium; species Lygodium microphyllum. The sequence goes on from NC_141149.1 coordinate 128,527,371, forward strand.
TGATAAGCTCAAGCTTTAACTGCATAGACCAAATGCTCTATAGTACATCCAAGTGCCAATGTGGCTCAGTACACAAAGTTGAGTAGCTCTTAATGAAGTAAAAGTAAAATGCCAAATGAGTAAGAAACGTTCATAACATTATGTGAATAACATCTAGACATCCAAGATCCATAGAGCATATACCCAGGAGCATAAAACCCAATATGTACTTCAAGACTCTGAGTGTCGCACCCAAGTAGCATCCAAAGATAGGAATGACAACTAATGTTAATCCATCCAAGTTCAAATCTCAGCTTAGGAGCATGTCATAAACATATCCATAGGTATACATGACAGCCAAAGTGTTGGTACATCCAATATGTGGTGCTCAAGTACCTTCAGAGCATAATGACCATAATCTTTATCAAGCAATTGCTTGCTATCCACTATGAACAATAGGGATATGAGAGTCAAAATTGAGTGAACGCGAGCTCAATAAAAGCCCAAAAGCATTCTAATACATGTGTCAAGCATCCCCAAGTGTCAAGCAAACATTCAGGCATCAATACCAAGCCCCAGAAGCATCAAGTGACAAGAGGCGTATGCTTTTCATAGATAAATGACATTCAGTCTTATTATTACAAAATGAAATCTCTGAGAAATTGAGCCAAATTTGTGCTCAAGTTAGCCCAAAAGCATAATCATACCATTTGAGCACCAAAATAGCATCCCTAAAGCATCAAACATGCATTATGGAATTTAGTATTTGCAGTCCAAACCAAAACTATTCTATTATGTGTGTGAAACAAAGAATAGAAAACTGCATAGAATCAACTATATGAGTGCCCAAATTTGTAGCTATCTTCTCACTCTTTGTAATACTATTTGAGAGCTCTTGAAAGCTATAAAATCGCTTGCAAATATAGTAGGAAGGGCCATAGCTAGGTGAGATTGTGGACATTGAATTTGTATTCTCTTTTGCATAAGATTGATTCCATTAACCTAAGATATTGTATACATAAATCAAAAGAGGGCCAATGAAAGGCCAAAAATAAACATAGAGTACCCAACCTACCCATATTTCTAAAAACAAAAAGTAAACAGCTCGTTCTTGTGTGTGCAATACCCTACTCTTGCTTCTAGCTTATCCTATTTTGCATTTGTAAAGAGAGTGAGAGAGGGAGAGAGGATGGGAGTATGTCTGTAGGAGAGTGAGGAACCAATGGGAGAAGCTCTTTTTTATCTCCACCTTCTTCTAGGGTAAGTTACTCATGAATATATGTGTGCATCACATGGGTTCAAAATAAGGTATTTTTATACATTTTTTGCATACAGAAGGGTGTGATATAAAGGGATTTTTTACATATTGAATAGAAAATGGTTATGTTTTATTCAGGAAATTTTCATAGATAAGGATATTTATAAATAGGCCTTGAATGCATGTGATGTAGAGGATATACATATAGTAACTTCCCTGAGACCTTCTTCTCCTTTCTCTTGCTATTCTTCTCACCATGGCTTGGAGACTATGGAGTAGTGGCCCATGACTTAAAGAAGCACCATTTGAATTGTGGATCCATCATCCAACCTTTTGAGACTTGACTACAATTCATGAGATAAGAAGGTAAGCTCTATGAACTAGTCGATCGATCTTGCATTCTTGCTTTTGGAGTATGGGAGGAGGGTGTACAATTGATGTGAGAGAGAGTATAGTAGGCGTGTGAGAGGTAGCAAAGCTAAGATAGGTCGGAGCTCTTGAAACTAGAAGAGTGCCATCCAATATCTTGGCCTTATGCTCATGAGATATGATATTTTGATTGTGTTTCTAAGACCAACATATATATTCGATCATCAATGTCCACACTTTCTTACTGTGTGAGAAATAAGAGCTTGCACTCTGAAATGACACATGGATAGGAAAGAATGAGGGTCAAAAGGATATAGATTTGTGGTTTTTCATTGTGGTTATTGTTATTATTTGTGAATTGGGCTAAGATAGGAGAAAATATAAGAAACTTTGCAAAAAGAAATTGGAAACATTAAAAAACCATTTTTAAAAATATTCATTATGGTCTCTATTTCAATGTTACACTCACCCATAGTTAGATTGTTTAGAGGGATATGGATGGTGAGATGCACACAAATGTTAACACAAGCATGAGAGAATCAAAGAGAAGACCATAAAAGGATAGGAAAAAAGCAATTCCATGGAATTGTCAAGATATTAGAATTGCTTGCTATGTCAAAAGCTTGTGTAAAATAGGGCAGTCATATTTTGTGTGTCAAGTCATTGATTTGAAGGAAAGAGACTTTGCTTTTGGTGTGCTTTTTGGAAGAGATTTGTTGGACTAGAGTAGCCAAGGTTTCCAAGAATAGAAAAAGCTCTGAGAAAGCAACAAGAGAATTGTCTCACCGAGAAGAATATCAAAGGGTTCAAGTCATGGCCAATGAGTGGAGAAAGAGAAGAAGGGAAAGTAGAGATCAATCAATAGTAGCACCCTCCTCCTCATGATCAATATATGTACTTCTTGGAAACCCCCTACATATCCCATGATGTAACAAATTCTAAATCTATTTTAAAAATCCCACAAGGCCCCTCGATGTTTCAGTATTATCTTTGCTAGATGTGCTCTCTCTCTCTCTCTCTCTCTCTCTCTCTCTCTCTCTCTCTCTCTCTCTCTCTCTCTCTCTCTCTCTCTCTCTCTCTCTCTCTCTCTCTCTCTCTCTCTCTCTCTCTCTCTCTCTCTCTCTCTCTCTCTATATTGGTGTGGCATGCATCCTAAGTGGGTCTATATTGAGTAGCATAGACCACACATTTGGTGTATGCATATCATGAGGCAATTCTCTCCTGCCACTCAGTGTGCATGCATGTGTGTGTATATGCACATGCATACATGCACGTGTATAGCAAGGCAAGTCATCTAATTGGCATGTGTCATGAACTTGATATATGCATTTCGTGAAAATTGATCGAGCATTCCTCTTGTAATGTGGATGATAAGAACTTGGCAAGGACAAGGATTTTGGCCTCTCAACATACAAGAGAATAACTTGAAGAACAAAAGGACTTATTATTTTATTACAAAAAGATGAACCACGATAGCATATTTCTTGATACAAGATTGATACAAGACAAGATCTCAATACAAGACTAGATCAAAGATAGGATAAGACAAGACAAAACTACAGATACATAGCTTGAACTGGAACTAGAGAGGACTTACATTTCATTGGCAAGACTAAGCTTGTGGCCCAAGACCCCTATTTACCCTATTTTTGAGGAGATCAAGGGGAATATTCCAGATGATGATACCATTGATGACATAAGCATCATTAATGTAATTGATGGCATAAGCAATATTAATATAAGCGTTCATGCAAGCACTCTTCTAAAACCTTGCAAAGAATTTTCTAGAACTTTCTCAGACTTTCTAAAAAGAATCTTCTAGAACCTTCTAAAAATATTTTAAAACTTTCTTAAATCTTCTAGAAGTTTCTAGATTCAGATGCTAGGTTTCTTCATGTCCATGACATTACCCCCTCTAGCGGTGAGTGATGAAACTCCTCAATTTTAGCAAGTGCTTAGCAAAGATCAGAGGTTGGTTGTCATGTTTTTCTCACTAGCATCATAACCCTTCCAATGAACAAGATACTCAAGCCTTCCATGAGAGATTCTAGAATCAAGGATAATCTTAGCTCCATACTATATACTGAACAAGGGTTTATTTGCTTTAACTCTTCTTTCCATGAGGATTAATCTTCTCACTAAAGAGAACTATGGGAAGGGGCACTTTGGGCATACAAGGCTTCAATGGGAGAAACTCCAATATTGGCTTCTTAGAGCCATATGAGATTTTCCATCCATCACTAGAACATGCCTGATAAGGTGAGCACCTTACAGTTCCATAGGCTAGTGGTTAACCCACTTATATCATTTATAGGCTATTGCCTAGAAATTTCTTGGAAAGCTCATTGATGAGGTTGTACATAAGCTGTTGGAGGCTACCCATAACCCAACTATCTAAAAAGACTTTGAGATGGCAGCCATGATGCTAGAGCTTGTTGAGCTTGTTGTTGAGCCCCTGTGACTACTCTCAACTCTACTAAGGGACAAGGCCAACCTTGTAGCACATCCATATTTATGAACCCAACAAGAAAGTGATGTTGCAATGAAAGGTTGCTTCTCAAGGATGAGCAACTACACCTCTAGCAAGGAGACTAGGAAGGGTGAGATAGTACCTTGTAGCCTAGCCTATGAGATGTTGAGATGTACCAAATGGTTGGGATGTGGGCATCATAGGTGACACACTTTGAGGAGAAGCAATCTAGCATCTCTTCTCCTACACCCTTGAGCTGCTCTATGACATGATTCATGAATACACAAAAGACCAAGTTCTATGTTCTCCAGCTTGCAATTTATTGATCTCCATCATCCACATTGCTAATGCAAAGCTAGTTCATAAAAAGATGCAACACATGTCCATCCTTAACATTCATCTACCTTTCAAAATCGATTCATGAACCTAACAAAAGACCAAGTTTTAAGCTAAGGAGCTTGCAATTTCCTAGCTAGGTAATATGAGCTTTAATGAAGTTGAATAAGTCATAAAAGAGGAAAATTGTTAGCAAACTCCAAGACGTTTTGGTTAATGCAATGTTGAGCATGCTCTTAGTCCTCCATGTAGAACCCCAAACCAATATATAAACCAAACCTCTAGTGGCCCTCCAACCTTTGAACTGACTTGAATCCTTACATATCACCAAGTTATATAGGAAAATTTGTAGTTAGAGGTGCCACCCTAATCATGGAATCTCTTACAAGCCATTATGGCATCAAGATTAGTCCAATAAAGCTAGAGGCCAATATGGCTACATAATAGGTTGAAAAGCATTCGGTGAAGGCCACATGAGTGTTGAAGAGGGCCATGTCTATGGACCCCCTATGTCATGAGATAGATAAAAACTTACAACTGCATTATGTATTATTCAAACAAAGAGAGTGTTTGTGTATGTGTATGTGTCAATTATGTCCTAGAACCAACTTCAATATTGATGATCTCCTAGTAACAACCTATTTAGAGCTAGCCCCAAAATTACTCAAAACCCAACTTTATTTTGGAAATAACCTCACCAATGTACATGTACATGTCTCTAAATGTGAGCACTGCCTCTACTAACTCAAAGCCCCTCCTATCCATTGAAATCAGCATTATCTCGAGAGACCTTGAGAGCCAAGCTACTACTAGATCTAATGCATGCTTATTGCTGGCAAGCTAGTTGTTGGCATAGAAGATGAAGTTGATGATCAGCATGTCATCGACACATTGTAAGACTGCATTATCAAAGACCATTAATGCCAAAGGAGGCTGCTCCAATGGGCATATAGCCACTCCCCTTGCATTGCCATGTCCAACCATATTGCATGTAATAGTAGCTAGCAATCTACTATAGTAGCTTTACCTCTTTAAAGACAATTTTGCTACTCTACTTGCCAAATTTGTAGCCTCAATCGCTACATTCATAGATAGAACCATTATAAAATTTATCCCATTCTCAATTCCAAGAAGGCAATGTGTGAACATAGGGCAAGGAAAAAGAATGTTATATTGCTACCTTTAAAAATCCAAACTTTGTTATTATCCTAGGCTGTAGCCTCCCTTGTTTTTGGCATCCCAACATAAAGCAAAAGCTTATCCTCAACAAGGAAAATGAAAACCCATTATACCTTCAAACTATCCTCTAAGATTCTCTCTACCAGTGCTAGGAAAACCTAGTCATCATAGAAGTGCAAACATGCTTAGCATACATGCTCACCAATGCATTCCTTATCACAATATTACAATTTTGCTTGAGCCTCATCTTGTAGAATTCAGCATGCATCTCTTCACCTTCTCAGTTGATCCTATGCTACACAAGTTTTCAAACTGCAATAGGTGAAGACCCTCTCTCACATGCACCCAAAGCATGTTAAACCTTATTCACCGTGTTCATGCTTAGCATACCCAATGATTATTGCATTCCAAGAGACTATATCCTATTCTAGAAGAAAATACTTCTTGCACTTTTCTTATCACACCACAATTAACATAGGTCAACACCAATGAATTACCTAGCATAAAATCATGGTTTTCCTTGTCCCCAACTTATCAGCATCAATATGTATCTCTTTAGACTTCTAAATTTCTCCCATGCTACCAAAAAAATTTAAGCTACATGTAGAGGTGACTGGATTTTTGGAAAATCCTTTGTCTTGCATGTAGCCCAAGCATTTTAAAGGTTCATCACTAGATACATGCTCAACATACCTCCAAATCAAGGCATTCTAAGATACTACATTTAGTGTTGGAAGCACATAGAACACTTCTTAAGCTTTTGCAAGAACACCATACTTAGCGTACATATCCACCAATGTAGTGCCTAGCACAATATCATGATTTACAACTCAACCAATATGGCAACTACAACAACTACATTAGGTTGCAATGGCAACTATTGCTTATGATACTAATCTTAGCATGAAACTCTACTTTCTTATTCTTTGCTTGAGCCTCTTCATCACCCATGTCAATCTCTCCCCTATCATCCCCTCATATTTATTATTAAACATGCCTTCTCCTACCTTGTAGCTCTCTTCAAAAGACATCCTCAACTCCTTGTGGCTATAGCATGCCACCATGCTTTATGCCATTTCTAATCTTCCTTCCTCAGCTCCTTGTGGCTACAACATGGCATCACATTTTATGCCATTAGTATTTGATCATCATTTATAAGTGGAAAGGAATCTAATAATCAACTCAACCACCACCATAATGTGTCCTAGACATAGTTAAGAATTTCTCTTCTTATTAGCTCCTCTTTCAATATTAGACCATCCATGCACTTTTGTATTAGTGCCTAAACATGCACAATTCCAAAAAACCTTAAGAGAGACAAAGATGTCTAGGCTTTCATTAAGTGTGCAATGAACTATGTAGATGTTTGATGACATATTTGTTTGGCTTTGTTGCTTGGATTGTAGTCCCCTCAATCAATATGGAATGTGACATGTGCTAATACCTGTCTATGATGAAATCCATAGAACTTACACACCATATCAATGTAGAGTCCTTTGAGTTTGATTTTGATGCTTAAATAAATTTCAATTCACTATCCTCTAATATAGATAATGGCACCAATGCATTGTGTGACTTCATCCCCCTTGATCCTTAGTTGGGATATGTGAATGATGAGGATGACCTCCCAACTGAGGGGAAAATTACATGAGTATGCATACTAGTATCTCCCATCAATGGGAGCATAGATGGCCATAATTGCATGAATAGTAACACCTTGCAAGAGATCTCAATCAACTAATGCATATCACATCATGTGTGCATTGACTTATTGAGTATGCTCACAAGACTGTGTGCACTAATCAATTTCTAATTATTATTGTAGAAGCATGACATTATCCATAAGTTATGTCATCTATGTAACCTGATTGAAATAGCATACACATTTGTATCATCCATGAGAAGAAAGACTGTGTATCATACATCAAGCTCCAACTAGCATAGTTGGAAAATCTAATTCATGAGAACAAGGGATGGAGCCCCATATTGACCAATTTCTACTCTTAAATAGTGTGAGGATGTGTGGATATGATCAATATCACATCTTACTCTATTGTGCCAGTGTGTGAATATTGACCAATTGTACTCTTAACTAGTGTGCGGATGTGTGGATATGCTCAATAGCACACCTAGCTCCACTGGACAGGTGGGTTTCTATGTACCTAAGGTAGACAACAAAGCCATCAAGAAATAGCTGGAGAATATCCTCTTAGTAGAAAGCCATATTTATTACCAATGGCTCAATTGATGCAACCCATGTACAAGTTATGTGTAGCTAAATGATGCCCTCTAGATGATATTGTTGAGCTCACTCCATCTCAACCATAGGAAAGGGGTGCCCAAGATATATTATAGTGGTAGGAGGTGGTCCATTTGCAAGCCATGTAGCTATAACCATGTGCTAGTTTGGGGCTTGGGCATACAATCACTTTAGAGTCCATATCACTGTGTGTTGCAAATTGTCAAGATGACACTAGTGCAAGTTTGGAGGTTGCCCTTTTTCTATCTATCAATGGGACATTGAAATTCTCTCATCAATAAATCCATTAAAATTTGCATAAAAGCCAAGGTTCCACAACCTATGTACAAAGGTGAGTGTTGGGAAGAGGCCTTTGCTACCATTTATGGGCCTCCAATATTTACTTGTATTATCTCATGTGGTATCGATGCCTTTTACCCTTGATCACACTAGAAAATATCATCACCAATGGTCTCTCCATCTTCTCAAATCCTTTTTGAAACTCCTCTCTACTTGACATTGGTTGCTTTGTTGTAGATTACCCCTTCATCTATGTTAGAGGATCACCCCCAAATGCGAGTGCCATACAGAAATGCCAGTGTGAGCATGTATCAAATAACTAGACCTTTGTTCAAGACTTTGGAAGGATATGTATGTGCATTGGCTCTCCATAGTTTGAGTGTAGCCTCAAGTTAGACTACCATTTGTTGCTCTCCTTATGGTGAGATCCAATATACATACCTCTTGTCTTCCTTGCTATGTCCCCACCATGGGTAAAATTTGGTAATTCCTCGAGACACTATTATGCATTCAAAATTCAAAATCCATCCAATCTTCTATTTTTCTCATGTCAATTCTCATCATCCCCCTATTTTACCTCCCCAACCCCCACTACCCCTCACCCACAATTTAAGACAATGTGGTAAATCTTTCTATATATCTCCCAAAACTTATAAACAATGAGGGAAATTTAACATGTTTCTTTGAAATTTTTTTTCACGTGAATGGTGAAAGAGCCTTCATAACCTTGATATATCTTAGAAATGTGGGTGAATAAAAAAAATTTAAGCTATAACTCAGCATATGGAAAAACAATTAAAGCTATAACTCAACGTATGGAAAAAAAAATAGATATATAAAATTTTAGACAATTGGCAAATATTAGCCACTAAAGGCATCCCTGGTTTTGCTTGTGACATCCTCCTTTCTCCTTGGGTTATTTGATGAGAACTTGGTTGTGAATTTGACCAGATAGTATTCTAACATGATATGCTATGATAAGGAGTGATGGGCATTTAGTCATATATTTAGAAAAATAATGGCATTATCCTCATTGTATTATTTGATGTGATAGGCATGTAAGTCATATATAATTTGGCTAGATAATGTCATCAACATCATTCTGACACCCACTACCCAAGCAATGCCGATTGGGCTTGTATCCACAATGAGAATAATAGGCTACCCATTCTCATAATTTGCTCTCTTTAGTGTTGGGGCTGAAATCAATAAGCTCTTTAACTTCAGAACTACCTTCATATGTTGTTTACCCCACCAAAACTTTGCCCTTTTCTCAAGAGCTGATATAAACTTTTAGCTCTACATGGATCAATGGTACATTTCCTCACCTGGATCTACAATGAGGCACATGCGGCTATAAAAGTCTCCTTTTTCTTTTCATTCTACAAGAAAGTAGTCCTCTTGGCTACCAAAAACTTAATGATCTCAAAGGGCGGTTCCAATCTATTTGGTCATTTAGAAGATGATGGAGCTAAGTTTATTGAACGGTTCTAATTGGCCCAAGGAGAGTACCAAAGATACCAAGAGAGTAGGTCTCATGGGCCATGGTAGCATCTACAATGTGTGTGCACTCAAAACCTACAAGAAACACCCTTCCTCTCACCAAGAAGCCATATTAGTACACACAAGAATCAAGCACACAAAAGATATCATCTTCATCCTCACTTTCTTCCTCTTCCATGGATGAAACAAGAAAGCACAAAAGGGGAAAGAGAGCAAGAGTTGTTCCAATACAAGAGAGAGGGAAAGATACTTTTAAAATATAGATAAAGGAGAATAAGGGAAGTTGCAACTCCTTGCAACCACCTTTTCCCCCAAATTTCATAACGTCTCATTCCTACCTTTCATGTCTCTAGAAAATTTTTCTTTACATGAGTGTTTTGGACCTTACAAAGGAAGGCCTTTAAAAATATGAAAATTAAAATCTTCTATATCCTTTGAACTTTTGCAAAAAGCATGTACAAGTTCTCATGCTCATGGTTTTACAATGTGTGGACATGCCAGATAACCATGGCAATACAAGGAATATTTATAATGACACCACACAACTAAAAGAATTGGAAAGCCAAAATGCTTGGTTTTTTGCCAATCTAAAACATATATTATGCCTTTTCCTTGCACAAATTTTAGGGTTATCATATTGTAATCCCATGATACTATAGACCTAAAAATTGTTGGTCTCGGTCTTTCTTCTTCTCTTCTCAAGGTTCCAACAACAATCTCACTACTTAGCTTGAAAAAAAAATGCTAATATCAAATATTACAACTCCACTATTAAGAAGTTGTTATTTGATTAAATTGTGCAAGTTCCTATTGTTCTAGTGGATTTGCCATTATCCATATTAATTTTTACAATACTCTCATTGAATGGGTCCCCCTTGAATCAAACTTCTAGGAATTTTTCCAACTAATCAACTTTCATTTCTCCCCTAATATCCTTGAGGAAGTTAGTTTTGCTTGGAAATTCCTCCCTTCCTTATAGAAGCCTTTTTCTATTGCCCATATGATACCTTCACTACTACACATACATTTTGTAACTAAAGATTTTATAATAAATGCTTTTACCTCAAGGAATGTCTACATATGGATAGTACGAATTTGGATATCGTGTAGGACTCACCTCTACATACTTTACTTAGTAAAGGCATGAATCATGTTCCAATTGAAACATTAAACTTGAGTGTTTCAAAAGAAGCCCTTATACATGGGTTCATCTTTTTGTGGGGTGCTTTAACATTGGCTTCACATTCTTTATACAAATTTGGGAACTATAAACTAAAAAGATGCCATCATAAAAAAGGTATGTGATATAGTTCTTCCATTGCCCAAAGCTTCTCTACTTTATCAATGATATTCTCATTGTTGGCATCGATAAAGCCGCCAAAAATCCATCAATATTTTGAAAGAAAGGCTCCTACTATCCTTTTCCTTGGAGAAATTCAACAAGTCTAATTTTGGAGAAACATCTCTCAATAAGGATAGTCTTAGAAGTATTTTCCTAAATCCTTGTATTTTCCTAATATGCAATGAGACATCCATCTTCTCCATTTACAAGAATGCTTCAATCAAATCTAATATTAAGAATAACATGTTCTTTCATTATAGTATTGTGCATTTTTCTTTCCATGCAACTAAGTTTTTTAACATGGAACTTTATTATAACACTCCAGACTTTTTCATTCAATTATATGAAAAAAGTATCACCTACTATTTAGGTATATCTAATATATATATCGCAATGACAATCATCCATCCATTTGGGCACACAAAATAATCCCCTCCTTAGGGAGGGAAAGGAGTCTAATAATAAAATTATATATGACTCAGAGGTAGGCTCTAGATTCCCTCCTTAGGGTTTCCACCTCGTTATAAAAATGAGTTTCTTTCATTCTCAACAACCTTTCACATCTTATCATAGCTCTCTTACTATGCAATGACTTAGAAAGGAGATATGCCTCATGGTTCTTTATGCTAAGAACTGACATTTCACTGTCAATACTTGCTCTTTGTCCTTTCCTATTGAGTTATATCATGTTAGCACTACATTTGGCACCATCCCAATAATTGAGAAAGCTTGCCCTCTTGCCACATATATAGCTTGAATTCTTGACTCAACTCCCTCTACTATTGTTATAGTGCATCTAAAACATTTAGTGCAGTGTTACTTAAGTGCAGTTAGATCATGAAATCTAATCCTCTTAAGAAGAATTGCAACTGAGCAATAGGGGATAATTGAATAGTATTATCCAAACAATGAAAGACTTCGCATAGCTTCTAGGCACATGCTTTCACACTCTCATTGAACTTCTATCGAGTCTCATTTAGGACACATAAACAATATTGGCTCCCCTGTTCAAAGGAGAACACTCTACAAAACAAGGTGTAGAATGCTTGCACAGTGGCAATCAAATTTGTTGCAAGTCAGTAGTACCACTGGGTTGCATTTTCCTTCAAAGTCATGTTGAAGAACATCAAATGATATGCTTTCACATTGACTTGGTGTATTTGAAAGCTCTCAGTGAAAGAAGCCAGGGACTACGCCAAAAAAGTATTCCACTACCAAGCTCAATGTGAGCTGAGTTTAGATGTGCTTTTACCAGAGTCAGAGTTCTCCTGAAAGCAATATGCCGCAAGAGTCCAATTACATGCCAATTGCCTAGAGTATTTCTTATGTGTATTGAGTTACTTGATTACACGATCTGACAGGGCCTATACACTCGTGTTTGTCGTAACTTATCATCTTATGCTTATTTTTCATAGGTACTAGCCCTTGCCTTGCCATGCCTGCTTCATGAGACCCTGTGTCTTGATCTGGCCATTGTGTGTGCAATGCTTTGATATCTTTGGTAAACCCGACATGTAGGCCAGGGTGAGGAGTTAGGCATGGATGCAAACACAAATATGCTTTCTTTGGCAAGAGATACAATAGATCCTGGATTACATTATATAGCTGCTTTAGCTTAGATATATAGATTATGCAGTTGGGAAGCAACTTTTGGATGTCTATCAGAAGCTTGTTGTTGCAATGTATAAGCATCTACTAAAACAGGAAGGTTCTATGGATGCCAATTTGCTTTATGCACAAGATATATAGCAAGTGGTGGATTCCAATAGACTGATGATTGAACTTGGGTATGTAACTAATTACAAATTTTGGAAGAAATTTAGGGATTTATACACAAGGCTTGTTGCGGCATATAATTATCAACAATGGGTGATTTGTTAGCAATGGGTGAAACACAAACAAGAAGATCAAAGGAGATGGGAAGAGGAAAAGGTAAGGATGCAAATGTAGCCAGAGGATGATGAACTTTTAGAAGAGGCACAAGACACTGTCATTACAGAGATTAACCTTGCAGCACGCCCTTCAAGTACTTCTAGCATAAGAGCTTGAAATCATAATTCACTGGGCGCCCATGGCAACAACACAATCTGCGCTAATAAAGAAGTTAGAAGCTTAGGAACCCACATCGCTACCAAGGTCATAGACCGCATGGATCAACCAAATTGCAAAGGATTTAGTGGATGTCAACAAAGAAGAGACGGCTATTCACCCTGACAAACAAGGCGCAAATTACTGTAGCTTTTCTAGAGACGGCATGAAGGGTGGCGGGAGGACAAAAAGGACCATGTGTCGAATAGAGAAGGGGAGAGCTTCTGCTTTAGATGCCTTTCATGCTTTTGTGCAGGTTGTCCCTCATCAACACCTTATGCAGAGATCTCTTCAAGGGAGAACACAAAAAACCCAAGTTTCTCTCCCCTCTAGCCTTCCGGAGTAATTCATGTGCTCAAGGATGGCGATTTCAAGATATTCGGAGCTTGCACTATCGCAACTCTCCAGTATCAGAGTGCTAAAAAGTTGATTTTGGACATTGCTAATGTGGTTGCATCTCTCAAGGACATTCTTTGCCAACACGTAGTCGCCTTGCAAGGACTTGCATGGAATAAAGGAAAGCTAACGAGCCTGAACTATTTCTCCCATGACAAACATCACCATTCACCACCTTATGCAAGTCATATGCTAATTTTTTGTCATCTTGGGAGCATGCTTGCATTATTGGCACTATAACTCATGGTAGTTGCATGAGTATTTGTTGAGCGCCTGGTTTACATCCTTCTTTGAGTGTTCTTTCACTATAAGGATATGGAGGTATAGCGATGGCGGTTTCCGACGCAAAATAGCGACGGTGCTCAGATGAAAAAAACACGAGCCGAAACCCGAGCGCGTTATTTTGCACACATACACGAAAGAGAGAGCAAAATGGAGAGCGAACATCTTGCATTTGAGAGGGAGAGGGAGAGAGAAAGAGGGAGAAGGAAAGCTTCTCACCGCCGTCATCGCCGTTCGTGAAGAAGAGGAGGAAATGTACGGAGGGCAAAGAGGAGCCGTCATCGCAAAGAGGAGCCACCGAATCGACCTTCGAGCCTTTACGGTGAGTTCATTGTTCCTTCTTGCCTTGTTTTTGTGTTTTCTCTTTCTCTTTTACTTTTTTTTTGTTAAAATTCATGTGTATTGAGAGAGGGAGAGGAAATGAGAGAGAAAGAGAAGAAGAGGGAGAGGGAGGGAGAGGAAATGAGAGGGGGAGGGAGAGGGAGAGGGAGAGGGAGGGAGAGGAAGAGAGTGAAACATTAAACATAATAGGGAAAGAGAGAAAGAGAGGGAGAGGAAGAGGGAGAGGAAATGAGAGAGGGAGAGGGTAAGGGAGGGAGAGGAAATGAGAAAAGGATAGAAGGAACGAGAGAAAGAGGGAAAAAACATTAAACATAATAGGGAAAGAGAGAAAGAGAGGGAGAGGGAGAGGGAGGGAGAGGAAATGAGAGAGGGAGAGGAAGAGAGAAAAGGAAATGAGATAGGAAGAGGAGAGAGAAAAAACATTAAACATAATAGGGAAAGAGAGAAAGAGAGAGTGAGAGTGAGAAAATGAGAGAGGGAGAGGAAGAGGGAGAGGAAGGGAGAGGAAAGAGATGGAAACATTAAACATAATAGGGAAAGAGAGAGGGAGAGGAAGAGAGAAAAAACATTAAACATAATAGGGAAAGAGAGAAAGAGAGGGAGAGGGAGAGGGAGGGAGAGGAAACGAGAGAGGGAGAGAAAGAGGGAGAGGAAAGAGAGGGAAACATTAAACATAATAGGGAAAGAGAGAAAGAGAGGGAGAGTGAGAGGGAGGGAGAGGAAATGAGAGAGGGAGAGGAAGAGAGAAAAGGAAATGAGAGAGGGAGAGGAGAGAGAAAAAACATTAAATCGGTTTAGGGAAAGAGGGAAAGAGAGGGAGAGGAAAGAGAGGGAAACATTAAACATAATAGGGAAAGAGAGAGGGAGAGGAAGAGAGAAAAAACATTAAACATAATAGGGAAAGAGAGAAAGAGAGGGTGAGAGTGAAGGAGGGAGAGGAAGAGAGAAAAGGAAAGAAAGAACGAAAGAGAGAGAGGGAGAAAACATTAAATATAATAGGGAAAGAGAGAAAGAGAGGGAGAGGGAGGGAGAGTAAATGAGAGAGGGAGAGGAAGAGAGAAAAGGAAATGAAAGAGGGAGAGGAGATTAAAAAAACATTGAACATAATAGGAAAAGAGAGAAAGAAAGGGGGAGGGAGAGGAAATGAGAGAGGGAGAGAAAGAGAGAAAAGAAAAGAAAGAACGAGAGAGAGAGAGAGAGAGAGAGAGAGAGAGAGAGAGAGAGAAAACATTAAACATAATAGGGAAAGAGAGAAAGAAAGAAAGAGAGGGAGAGGGAGAGGGAGGGAGAGGTTGTTATTTTCTTATTTGTTGTTGTTATAGTAGTAGTAGTTTTTTTTCTTTTCTTATTTATTGTTGTTTAGTTTTCTTGTTTTTTGTTGTTGTTATAATAGTAGTAGTAGTAGTAGTAGTTTTTCTTCTTTTCTTGTTTATTGTTATTGTAGTAGTAGTAGTAGTAGTAGTTGTTGTTGTTGTTGTTGTTGTTGTTGTTGTTGTTGTTGTTTTTCTTCTTCTTTTCTTGTTTATTATAGTGGTAGTCATAGTCGTGGTCGTAGTCATTGTTGTTGTCGTAGTCATAGTCATAGTCATGGTCATGGTCGTGGTCGTGGTCGTAGTCATAGTCATAGTCGTAGCCATAATCATAGTCATCATAGTCACGGTTGTAGTAGTAGTAGTGATTTTCTTGTTTGTTGTTGTTGTTGTTGTTGTAGTAATAGTTTCTTTATTTTCTTGTTTATTATTATCTAGTTTTCTTATTTGTTATTGTTGATATAGTAGTGGTAGTAGTAGTAGTTTTTTCTTCTTTTCTTGTTTATTATAGTGGTAGTGGTACTGGTACTAGTAGTGGCAGTGATAGTGGTAGTCGTAGTCGTAGTCGTGGTCGTGGTCGTGGTCATAGTCGTGGTCGTGGTCGTGGTTATAGTAGTAGTGGTGGTTTTCTTGTTTGTTGTTGTTGTTGTTGTTGTAGAGAGAGATATATATTTCGTTAAAGAAAATGAGAGAGGGGGAGGAAGAGAAAAAGGAAGAAGGAACGAGAGAGAGGGAATAAACATACAACATAATAAAGAAAGAGAAAAAGAGAGAGAGATGGAAGGAGAGGAGATAATGAATGGATAAAAAACAAAGAGAGAGTGGTGGTGAGGTCCAATAAGATTCGGTGCAACACCACGAGACGGGAAACACTCTGACATATATATATTAATTTGTGAGTGGATGGGTGGAGACTTTACATACGTTAATTTTTGCTTCGTTGCAAGAGAATAAATCCCTTCTCAAACAATTTAAGAAAGAAAAAAAGAATGATAACAAAAACAAATTGTTTATCGTAACATAGACAAAATGGAAAACGATGAAGGTCTTGTTGTTCAAGATCACGAGGCGTATCTTAATCAGCGTGTCCCATGTCCTTACTCTCAATGCAAGCTGGCAATTAGATGAAAACATCGATTATCTATAGAACACGTATGACGCTTCGGCGAGTTTCAATCTGAGATCATCGATCAGGTTCAGCAAACGGTAAGAAAAGTTAATATCAATCATGCATTGTACTCGCAAGCTAATTGAATACCATATACAAGAAGATTGGGTGTGGCTGGCAAATTTTCTATCCAGGGAGGTGACGTCTCATACCAAGGAGAGGAGTGCACCCTTTGCAGCCAATTAGAAGAGTTCGTGGGTGTGCGATGGATGAAGTGCCTGAGCCAATCCACCACTTGGAAGGTACTACCCAATCTATACCGTCAATACCAGAAGAGATAGGTAGCCTTCCAGACCTACCTACAATCTTGGAGCCTAAGATGGAAGCAATGATCGATGCATTGATTCCCATGGATATCGATACTTCTGATCCGCTTAGAGAGGAAGCATCCATACCATTATATGATGGGTGCCAACTATCTCGCCTGAAGACACTGCTTGCACTCCTAAGTGTAAAAGCAAAATACGAGTGGAGCAATGTGAGTGTGACCGAGTTGTTCAGGTACCTTGTACATACACTGAGTTGATTTATTTTTGGTACTATCATTTAAAAAATTTGTGCTTTTTTAAGGTGTTTAATGATTTTTTTCATGTTACTGAAATATCATATATTACCACTTGCAAATACCATGCCTGAGTCTCGTGATGATGCATGACATGTTTTACGAAAGCTTGGCATGGACTACAACAGCATCCATGCATGTATCAACGATTGCATACTGTTTCGAGGAGAATACGAGACTATGGAGACATGTCCAAAGTGTGCACATGTTTTGTACGTCTGACATGGAGAGCTTGACAACATGGCATGCGCAGAATAGGTCCATAGATAGAGTTCAATGAATATCACTGGATTCACATGTATGGAGCCACATTGACTCTACCTTTCCAGGCTTTGTTTGAGAGCCAATGAATCTTCGGCTCGATCTTGCAATGGATGGTGTGAACCCATTCGGTCTGCGCTCAACTTCTTACAATGTGTGGCCTATAGTCCTTGTCAACTACAATATCCCTCCATGGCTTTCTACGAAGAAAGGACATCTCATCCTTAGCTTACTCGTCCTTGACTACTACACAGTCAAAAATATGGACATGTATCTTTGTCCATTAGTCAATGAGCTTAAGATTTTGTGGGAGGAGAGGGTCACCGTGCAAGATATGAGCAAGCGCAATGGTCGACGGTCCGTCAATATTCGAGCCATTCTCATGTGGATGATGCATGACTTTCCGGGATTCAGAGAGTACTCAAGTAAATAGGCTTCCATTCTCGTTGGTAATATCTATCATAGCTCATTCAAGTTTGTATTCACTGGATAGAGGTGTTGGGACAGGTCTGGTTACCTCAGGTTATCATGCATGTCCATTGTGCGGGCCACAGTTAGACTCCCGAAGGTCACGAACCATGAAAAAGATGGTATATCAAGGACATGCTGCTTTCTTACCAGAGGGTCATGAACTCAGGAAAGGTTTTCTTGGACAACCTCTAACACTTATGTATGCCCACGTGGAGTCACATCCAAACGAAATGTGACGGTTATCAATTTTCTACGAGTAACCATATTGGACCCACTTACAAATCAACCACTTATTGGATCCCATGCATATTTTCAAGAACATGGGCAGCTTGCTATGGGACCACATCACAGGAAAGAGAGACACTATAGGGGCACGAATGGATTTTAAGGAGGTAGGCAAGATGGAGGAACTTTGGCCGCAGTCTAGTGAGTGCTGATGGTCATGTGTAGCTACCTCGCATTCCTTGGGTTTTGTCCACTAAAGAATAGTGCATTGTGAAGCAAATACTCAAGTCTATCTGCACTCCGACGTGTATGATATGTTCTCTCAGGTCTAGTTTTCTAAAGACGACCAATTATCACGGCTAAAATCCCATGATTAGCATAAGATATGACAAGTTTATACTATGAATGGATTGTAAGTGGCCTGCGCATTTTGCTATTTGGAGTGTAGTCATTTTTCATCATGCTTTCTCATTTGTGGTAGTTTGTACTACCGATCGCGATCTCAAGATACCTTA
Source organism: Lygodium microphyllum (assembly GCF_053477565.2). Classification (NCBI taxonomy): domain Eukaryota; kingdom Viridiplantae; phylum Streptophyta; class Polypodiopsida; order Schizaeales; family Lygodiaceae; genus Lygodium; species Lygodium microphyllum. Next base: position 128,545,966 of record NC_141149.1, read on the forward strand.
CTCCAGAAATACGCAGGGCCGTTTACAGGTTGTCGACTTTAGTACAATGGATCTCACAGAAGGAGATTAAGACATCCTCTATTGAATCTGCGAGGTGGGGAGTAGTGGAGATGGTCTGTCTCTTTGAGAAATACCTACCTACCAACATGCTCACGATACAAATCCACCTTCTTGTGCATCTTATAGATGAAGTGGAGATTGCTCGACATGTCCATATGCGATAGATGTTCTTCTTGAAGCGCTTCATGAAAACCTTGAAAGGCTTTGTGCAACAACGAGCTCGGTTAGATGGTAGCATGGCTGAAGGTTGGTTGGTGTCTGAGGTGCTAGTGCACATTTCACAATGGCTACCAATGGTGGATCCAGACAACAATATGCTATGGTCGCTGAAGGACAATGATAGACTGACTAGAGATGTGATGGTTGGAAATGGGGTAGAAAAAAGAATGGATGTTGCAATGGAGGAGAAAGTGAATCGCTTTTGTATGTTGCACCATGCCTCTATCAACCTTCCAGTCCAAGAATTCTTTGAGAACGAGGTGGACTCATCCTTTTGTAGTGACATGTCTATCGACCTTCTAGTTTATGCTGAGTTGTGTCAGGAGATTGACATGGGACCATAGGATACTTCATGCTTGGAGCATCCACTTACTCAATTCCTTTACTAATCTCTTATAAGGATACATAAGATATGCATTTTAAGTGAGATCATTTTTTTAAGATTTATATTACCGTGCTTTGTATGATTTAAATTGATTATGCTAATATCATTTGTTGTCTGTGCAGGTGACCTTTGTGGATACTTAGATCATCAGGATGAGTCGAGGTGTTAACCGGTAGATGAACAAGGTAAAAAATCTGAAAAAGCTAAAGTAGAAGGCAAAGGCCAAGGCAAAGTGAAGCGAAAGGCAAAGGTGCACAAGGAAAATCTAGAAACACAAGAAGCGCAGAAAATTCCTAAATAAGGAAAAAAGGCACACGAGGAAAAGCGCAAGTCAATACTTTTGTAAAAGAGCACAAGCGCATCATGATTTAATTTAAGGGGCGCTGAGCTCTCACCCGTGCAATTTGTAAAGGTAGATGGGCAGTAGGAAGGAAGCTAGGAAGATAGGAGGACAATGGGAAAAAAGGGCCTAGGCCACGGCCGGCCATGTAAAAAAGGGGATAAGGGGATGACCACCCAAAAGGAATTTAGGATTTTGTATATAAAGTTGAAAAGTGAATGAGAAGCTCATTCTTGTGTGTGGCCAAAGGCGAGTCTCCTCTTCTTCTTCTTCTTCTTCTTCTTCTTCTTCTTCTTCTTCTTGCTTGCTTGAGTTTGTGCTTAAGAGAGGGAGTGTGAGAGTGTGAGGGAGTGAGTGTGTGAGGGTGAGGGATCGAGGAGGAGAAGCTCTCCATTTTCTCCTCTCTTCTTCTCTTCTCTTCTCTTCTCTTCTCTTGCTCGCGGCAATGGAGCTTGGAGTGTGGAGCTTGAGGATGGAGCTTGCTTGAAGCTTGCACTTGGATCGTGGAGCTATCGAAGTGCGTGGGAGAGGAGGTAACTCGATCGGCATGGAGGTAAGCTCACTACACTCGTAGATATAGATGGCACGTCGGCTATGTGAGAGGTAGTCATTAGTGCTCAGCTTGGAACGCTTGAAACAATAAGTGGTCCGTGGGTCTTGGCAGTTGAGTGAAAGCTCCCACATTTTGGTTCCGTTGCCGGGACCAACGGATTCAAGCCTTGAGCTCTTGCGCGCTTCAAATCGAGCATCGAAGTAAGGGTTCCCCCCAAGCCGGTGCTTGAGGTAGATAGGTAGGAAGCGAGGGAGTTTGAAGAGGTATTTGATCTCCTTAGCAAGTAGGTTTTTGGTTTTTTGGATTTGGAAAAGCATGTTGGAGTAGGGTAGTTATTTACTTCGTGATTTGAGTGCATTAGGGTAGGAAAAAACAAAGAAAAATAAGAAAAACAAGCATCAGGGTTTCTGTTGTCATAATAGGGCATGAGGGTTTGATTTAGTGGCCGATTTTCATTTTGGAGTTTATTGGCTATTCCAGGTATATACAACCCTTTCCCTCCATCCATAGCTTTGATCTAGAGGTGTGTATGACAGGCTGTGACTTGAATCGTGTGATTTGGGTAATTTATCGTTGCGCCAGCAAAAAAATGCACTGCGCTCGGTCTGTCCAAGTGATGACGATTCTGGGCCGAGTCCCAGAATCGGCCCTCGAACCGCTTGGCCATTCGGCCCTCGGCCCACTACCACTCAGACCAGTCGACTCGGCCCACTCGACTCGAAAACCCACCGCTCTGTCCATCAGAATCAACCATTCGGACCAACTTTGAAATTCGGCCCCCAGCCCACTCGGACAACCGGACTCGGACTTGCCAAATTTGACATTGGGACCAGTTACATTCGGCCATTTCTCATTCGACCCTCAACCCTCGAATGGGCCGAATCAGGCATTTGGCCCCTGCAATTCGGACCTGTTAGGCCAAATTTGAATTTTTTCACATTTTTACCTATAGACCCTGAAACTAACCAAGAGACCATATAGAGCCGAAACCACCTCATTGATCGATCACTAGGCTGAAATCTAGAAGTAAGTAGTTCAAAATTGTCTGTAGATGGTCTTTCAAATCACATTTGGCATTTACCGTAACGGCCCTGTGGTGGGCGGGAGGGGACTACCCCTCCCGGACCCCCGCAGAGGCCCCCTCCGCACCTCCCCCTAGTAGGTTGGAGGGAAAACACGTACCATGACAGGTCCTCCAAATTAGACCCTAGTGTAGTAATGGCTCTACACAAGCATGGATTCTCACTTACAAAAGAGAGCAACCAAAAGCCCATACCCAAACAGAGACAAATAGAGACCCTAGAACCTCAATGGGCCAATCTAGCCAACAAGGGCAAAAAGGCCACACTGCAAAAACACATACGTGTTGCATTCGGACTACATCTAGTCAAAGTGAAAAGCAATAACATCAAGCTACAACAGCGAGAATGACTAGATATGACAGTCCTAATGATAGATGCACCTTGAATAGCACTGCACAAACGATCCAAGACATCAGTGGAGAATCCACATATGGTTGTGCAGTTGGGGACTCAAGGGCATTTGTCAGAACGCTTAAATTTACAAGCCAAGACCCGAAAGATGAAGACATAGTACCACCTACTTATCTTAGGGACAAACTCACCATAAAAAGAGAACACACTATCAATGCTCTGATTGATGAAGGAGCAAATTTTAATATCTTGACCTATGAAGCATGGACCCTACTAGGCCAACCAGAGCTCACACCGACTAAGGCAATTCTTAGCCCTTACGGGGGACACCCACAAGCACTCATAGGGAAGTGCAAAATCCTTGCGACAATTAAAACTGAAAGCTTGCCTATCCTATTTCATGTTCCTCCAAATAGTGCTAATTACAGGAAGGAAACCCTCCTAGAAGACCCTTCAAGAGGGCGACCAAGTGTGAGGCCGACTATGTAGCACAAAGGATACACCTGACACTACCGGGTGGAGGATAGTCACAACCTGTAGCAAGGGTGACCTCATCAAACCTCGAGGGAAAGGCAAGGAGGGTGCTGACATAACAGTCAAGCCTGCTAATGAGAGCAAGGACTTGTTGGAAGAGTTTATACAAGCACAGGTCGAACAACGAGAACCAGTGAGTGAGGCCATGCTTGAAACAAGAAGGTCAAGAGACAATGCCAAGGATGGGCTTTGGACTTACAAATATTGTAGAAGACCCCAAAAGAAGCCCAAGCCTTATAGACGAAGGCATCGATGGAGAGCCAATACAATGTGGAGATGGACATCCAAAGCATTGCTATGTGCTCAAGGGTATTATGCAGGTAACCGATGGATTTGGGTACCAAAACCCCCTGCTAAACCACCTCTATCAATTGAAGGCCAGATTGCATCAAAAGCAGCAAAGCACAGGAGGAAATCTCAGAGAAACTCTAGGTCTCAAGGCAAGAAACCAAACATGAGTGTTTGCAAGAAAGAGCCTCAGCCTAGCATGCTTAATAAGCAGATGTCATATGTAACCATTGAGCGTGCACAAAGACCACTAGTACTCAAGGAGCTTTTGACTTCCCAAGAGGATAATAAGCACCAGAGGCACAATGCTGCTCATGAGAAGGCTGATTGCTCAACAAAGCAAATGGCACAATCTTCTAATAGCCTCGAGCAAATCATTCAGTCAGTGCCAAGTCCACCTAAGAGTCCTAGATCTCCTACACCCTCTTTTCCCAAACGGACACAGGAAGCACAACAGTAGTCGTCAAGGGCGTCTGCTCAATCCCAATCTCTATCTCCATCTAAGCTTCCAAATTTCCAAGAGGTGGGACATGACACCATCCGTAGCTCTCGGCCCAAGGATATGCCTGAGCAACCTAATGTGACTAGATCGACTCATGATCTACACAGATGAATGCTCAAAGGGAAACAAAAGACACGACCACTTTCGATTACCCTAGGGACTTGACACCGCAATCCACCAAGGGTAGCCAACCCACTGGACTAGCCACTACTACTTCCAATCAGGGATCACAGTAGTCACAGCCCTTGGCCGTGACAATGCCCCTTGCGGAACGTGTCCTTAGCAGTTCACCTGGGAAGGAGGTGCTACAACCAGCATCCTTGAAAATTCCAACACTTCCAAAGCACCTAAAGCCTAAGCTGGAGGAGTTAAACAGAAGGGAATTGACTGAAGAGCTAGACTCTCCAAAAAGAGAGGCAATTATACTCTCACAACCTAGCGAGGCTATTAAGCGGGCCATGGCTATGCCCCATGAGGACACACTAGAGAAAGAGAATGCTGAGGCCTAGCCAAGCACATCAACGACTGACCTAGTTCAAGGTCCTGAGTCTTCGAGGGATACACCTCGATTGCCCAAGAAAAAGAAGAGAAAAGAAAGAAAACAACAACGGCAGTTACAAGTGGTTGTAGACCCCAAGAAGATTGAAACCAAGAGTGCCGAAGAGATGAGGAATAAAGCATCGAGACCATTCACCAATGAATCCATTGATGTCTATCCTAATAGCAGTGAAACCTCAGACACATCCGTGTGCTCTGAAAAATCAAAGCGGCCGTTACCATCAATGGTTTCTTTCAACACTCAATCCACCGACAATAGATCTCGCATTGACCAATCAAGAGTGGATACAACACTGTCACAACAGGGTGACAAATTTATATCAGTTACATCCAAGGAGAACCATGACACAATAACAAAGCAGAATGACGAATTTCCTTATGGGAAAAGGATATTGGGAATTCGTTGCAGGAAATGAAGAAGAACCAGTTCTTCCTGATGTTCCCAATCAACAGCAAATGCAGGCATTTAAAGGATGGCATGAGAGAGCCAGAAAAGTTATGTACTGGCTGTCTATCAGTATTTCAAACTCTATGATTGTGCATATTCAGGATGCAAGTACGCCAAAGGAGGCATGGGATACTCCGTCAAAAATGTATAGCACAAATACGCAAGCCAAGAAAATGCAGCTCAAGCAAGAGTTGCACAATGTGCAAAGAGAAAGTGTGAGCATCAATGACTACCACATGAAGGTGAAGAAGATTGCAGATGCACTTGCTTCCATTGGGTCACCAGTGGAAGATGATGATTTAGTTTCTGTGACCTTGAATGGTCTAGGAAAGGATTATGTATAGTTCCGAACATCCATTTCCGTCTGTGAAAGATTTCCTGATTTTGAGGAGTTGATTGCTCTTCTAATTTCTGAGGAGCAGAGAAATGGTGGTGCATCTTCTTCAGGAGGAACTTCAAAAGAAGCTGTCTTCTACTCAAATGCTGGAAGAGGTAGAGGCAGAGGTAGAGGAGGCCGATCTGGAGGCCGTGGTAGAAATCAGAATATGCAGCAAACTCAAGAAAACCAGTCCTATGGAGGAGGACGTGGTAACTCTAGAGGCAGGGGGAGCCAAAGAGGTCGTGGTGGATGGCAAAGAGGCCAAAATGCAAACAGCAATGTTGAATGCTACTATTGTGGTAAAATGGGTCATATGGCTAAAGACTGCTATAAAAAGCAGAATGACATCATGAATGGAAAATTGCAACAAGGGAATTATGCATCTTCTAGTAGACAGGGTGATGACAGAAATGAGCATTTTTTTACGGTGCAGCACATGACCAATTCTATGACAAGTGTAGAAGAAAGCAACGATGTGTGGTATGTTGACTCAGGTGCATCAAACCACATGACAGGCCATGTAGAATGGATGTAGGATGCAAGGAAAATGAAAAAACCAGGATTTGTGGAGATTAGTGATGATACTGCACATCCTATTGTGCAGATTGGAAATATTCATTTGTCTATGCAGGATGGGAAAAATAAATACCTGTCGGATGTATTTCATGTCCCGAATATCACCAAGAACGTGGTTTCTATTGGTCAAATGGTTGAGCAGGGCTTACAGGTCAGATTTAATTCTCATGGATGCTTTGTTGAGGATATGAAAAATAAAGGTCGCTTGATAGCAAAAGGAAAGAAGAAGGGCAGAATGTTTACGTTGGATGCAGACATGCCTGAATTGAGTGCAACAATGTTTGCACATGGGACCGGTGTAGTTGCAGATATTGATATCTGGCATAAATGCATTGGTCATGTTAATGTGCAGCGACTTAAATCAATGCAAGCCCAAAATATTATTGCAGGATTGCCTAAATTCAAGGTTGCAGAAATGCATAAGGTATGTGAAGCCTGTCAATTTGGAAAACAGGCAAGAAAACCATTTCCTAAACATGTTCAAGAGAGTAAGAAGCCATTGCAATTAATCCACTCTGATGTGTGGACTACTAAAGCTGCATCTCTTGGATGCTGTCATTATTTTGTCACTTTTATTGATGACTATAGCATAAAAGTTTGGGTGTATTTTATGAAAAAGAAAAGTGAAGTTTTTGGGCATTTCAAAACTCTTAAAGCTATGGTTGAAAAAGAATCAGGCCTGCAAATAAAATGCCTAAGGTCAGATGGAGGGGAAGAGTACCTCTCAAATGAGTTTGCAAGGTTCCTACAGGAGCATGGCATAAAGCAGCAATATTCATGCAGTCATACCCCACAACAAAATGGAATTGCAGAAAGGAAAAACAAGCATATTGGAGAGGTATCTCATGCCATGCTCAACGAAAAAGACTTGCCAGATTTTTATTGGGCTGAAGCAGTTGCTATAGCAGTCTACATAATGAACAGGACTCCCACTGCATCAATACATGGGATGACTCCAGAGGAGAGGTATACTGGTAGGAAACCAGATATTTCTCATTTGAAGATTTTTGGTTGCATTGCCTATGTTCATGTGCCAGATGAGTTGAGATCCAAGTTGGATCCAAAAGTTGAGAAGTGCATCTTTATTGGTTACTCTCTAAGCTAGTGGAGGTTCCAATGTGGTAGACTATGCAATGGTACACATGAATGATTTATGCATGATCAGAGAGTTCAGGTTAGGTGAAAAACATCCAGAATCGGATCATATAGCTTTGGGCTTGACACTTGATATTTGCTACCATATAGAGCATGCAGGGGACACAATAGGTACTGGTGCATTCCATATTGATGTAGACAAGAAACAAGCATATGTTGGTCACCTAGATAATCTTATGAGTAATCTTACTAAGAGCACATGGGCTGATCTGATAGATGCAATGTTAAATACGGCTACAGAGGTTTTTGGGAAACCAAAGGGTAGTCACAAAAATGTCAAAGGATTGCCATGCAAGAGATGGTTTGATGATGAATGTAAGGCTGCAGGTAGAAAGCTGAAAATCCTTCGTAAGGGACAAGAATGAAGTGAGACAGAAAAATGATATAATGCTCTCACGCGTAAAAAGCGACAACGATATGTAGTGGCCAAAGAAAGTGAAGATGCTAGGGAGTTTGAGAAATGTCCAAGGCAAGCAGGGAGAAAATTGTAAACCAAATGGTCAAATGTTATGGGGGATTTTACAGATGCTGACATGCTATAATATGTTATAGAACTTTACATGCATAAAGGGGTACATCCCATCAAATGTGATGTACATACACAACCATTTAGTGCTCTGTTCACTTTAGAAACATTGGAGGTATCCCTCAACAAGATGGCTAATGGAAAAGCATGTGATACTTTGCAGTTGAATGCAGAGATGTTGAAATGGACATCAAAGGAGATGAGACTACTTATGTTGTATGTGGTACATCATGCTTTTGCATATGGTTTTTCCCAAGAATGGCAAGAGAATTGGATACAACTGTTTTATAAGGGAGGAGATCACAATTTACTCCCAAACTACCGCATGCTTATGGTCAATTCAGCCATGGCAAAGCTATTCAACACTATCCTGGAAATGCAATTGAGTAAATGGGCAGAAAGTAATAACAAATGAGCTTATGGACAAGCAGGTTTTCGCCTTGGTCATAACACCGCAGACCATTTGGTTACTTTATGTGCACTTATGGATGAGAGTCGTCTTGAGGGAGCAACCTTGTATTGTTGTTTTGTGGATTTTAAGAAGGCTTTTGACACCGTACAAAGAGTTGGCTTATGGCAATGAATGTAAGAATTAGGGGTCCCAAATTATCTATGCATGGAAATTTACAAGATATATCAACAAGTGGTGTGCTGCCTCAGAGGTCACAATTGTCAAGATTGTGGGAGAGAAGGAAGGAGTCTCACTTGTAGCTTTCTTGCTTGCACAATGGGGGAATACACACACAGGTGGAGGCTGAAAACAGTTTTCCTCTTCTTAATTGAGTAGGCCAAAAAGAACTCTACATAGAAATAGAAGAACCCTATATATGGGTCTCAAACCAAACTCAACTAACTAAGGTGGCATACTAACTGAGCCACGAACTAGAGTAGATAAGGATAGCTGTCATCTAGCTATTATTCATGGGCGGTGTACCAACCGCATCTAGAGCTAACAAGTCGGTGACATAAATGCACAATGGTCACCCTGGCATATCACGAGTGGAACTCGATATCTCAACACTCCCCCTCGAGCTCAATCCCAATTCCTACACACCAAGCAGGTCTCTGAACTTGCGCAGCTTCTCTGCGCCCAATGCCTTCGTGAATATGTCAGCTACCTGATCCTCTGTGCTGACATAAACTAGATCAATAAGACCTAGTAAAATCCTCTCCCGCACATAGTGATAATGCACCTCAATGTGCTTTGTTCTAGCATGATAGACTGGGTTATTTGCCAAGTGTATACTGCTCATGTTGTCACAATAAATGACAACTGGCCCATCTATAGGCTGATGCATATCATAAAGTAGCTTATGCAACCAAGCTACCTCACATGTAGCCATTGCTGCACCCCTATACTCAGCCTCTGTAATCGACAAGGCAACTGTAGGCTGTTTCTTGCTGCTCCAAGTGACTGCAGCACTCCCAAAAGAGAACACATATCCACTGGTAGATCGTCTATCAGAAATACTACCAGCCCAATCAGCATCAATGTATCCATGCAACTGTATCCGAACCCCAGTCTCATAAAATAGTCCATACTGCAATGTGGACTTCACATACCTGAGTATGCGTCTAGCCACATCCAAATGCGGTTTCCTTGGAGCCTGCATAAACTGGCTTACCAATCTAACAGCATAGCTCAAATCTGGCCTGGTAATAGTAATATAAATCAAACTTCCTACTATGCATCTATACATAGTAGGGTCTTCGAGAAGCTCACATGCATCTGCGCTCAGCTTCACATTCTGCTCCAAAGGAACTGACATAGGCTTACAGCATGTCATCCCATATTTGGACAGCATGTCCAATCCATACTACCTCTGCAAGAGCCGTATCCCACTTGGTGATCTAATCACCTCAATGCCCAAGAAATAACGCAGCTCTCCCAAATCCTTCATCTCAAACTTCTGCTTCAATAGCATTTTCACATGAAGGATATCTTCATCACTATCACCTGTCATAATCAAATCATCAACATAAATGACAAGTAGCATAATACCTTTCTTTGTTTTTCTCACATAAAGTGAGAAATCTGCCTTGGAAATCTAAAAGTCAATAGTGACAAGATACTGTCCTATCTTGTCAGACCATGCTCTAGGTGCTTGCTTCAAGCCATACAAGGCTTTCTTCAACCTACAAACAAACTCAGGATGAACAGCATGCACATAACCTGGTGGCTGCTCCATATATACCTCTTCTTGCAAATCACCATGCAAGAAGGCATTCTTTACATCCATCTGATGTAAAGACCATTCCTTTGATGCAGCCATAGCAATGACTGCTCTTACGGTTGCCATCCTTGCAACCAGACTGAATGTTTCTTCATAATCAATGCCATATGTTTGTGCATACCCCTTGACTACTAATCTTGCCTTGTATCTGTTCACAGAACCATCTGCATTGTGCTTCACCTTATAAACCCACTTACAACCAATTGCATTCTTATCTTTAGGCAAAGGTACCAATTCCCATGCAGCATTTGCTTCCAAGGCATCCATTTCTTCATCCATGGCTTTCTCCCATTTTTCTTTTCCCATGGCTTGCTCAAAAGAAGTGGGTTCTGGTTCTTGTATCACTTTGACTATATAGGCATAGTGAATGGCTGTAAATCCATCATATTTCAGCCTATCCACAGGATACCTAGCTCTGGTAGACCTGCGTAAAGTAGGTTCACTCCTAGGTGCTCTCAAAACATCCCTGGTCTTCCTTACTCCAGGTGTAACAATAGAAGGAATACCCAACTCATCATCAATGCTCTATTTTGAGCCACTGGATTCACCATCCACATAAGAGTGACCTACATTCACATCAAACATGGGCTGATCTACCTTCTCTTTTCCTTTTTGTGAAACTTGCATACCATTATCTGCATTGTTTTGAGGAGATTCTCCTGATCTCAATCTGCCTGTCCATGGCGAAGAATGTGAACCACTGCTAGAGGACACTCTAGGTCCACTAATATTTTGTGACTGCTGCTGTGAATTCTGTGCAGCATTCCCATTTTGTGCATCTACATCATCAATCACATTTACTGGTTTATACCAGCTACTCATCTCATAAAAAACAACATCTCTGCTCACTGTAAACTTACGAGTAGAAGGGTTATAGCATCTATACCCTTTCTGCAGAGTAGCACGTGTATCCTTCAATATCAAGGAAACAATTCATACTATTCAATATCGGCATGTGCAACCATTAACCATATTCATCAAAGCACGTCCATGAGCGTTAATGTTTGTATCCTCAGACTGTCTACACCAACGTGCATCTACATCCACAACCTCTTCCTTCTCTAGCTCATCACGGGCTATGGGCTAAAATTGCATACGTCCAATATGCGCATTTAAGTCACCTAAGACAATCACATGTCCTTGTTGCATATATGTGCATGCATCCATACTCAAATCTTCAAGAGGTTCTTGCGAATCCACTTCATGTCGTGCATAAAAGGGGGGACTCCTTATGTGGAATGTAACATCCTGCACTGTACATCAATGTAGTGTGCTTGAGCATAATCCATATGTACTGCTTATATCAGTCTACTTTACATACATCAATCATTCCTTCCAAATGACATTTGTATATGCATGCAACTCCTCCTTGCCCTCTTTTTCCTATATGTGGCTGATATGCGCTATGAATTATGTACCCTGGGATATCCAGAATTCTACATGTCTCCCGCTCCCATGTCTTGGCAAGGAACACAATGTTAGCATTACCAACCATAGCATTAATGCTTTCACCTTTATGCCACGAAAACCCTCTGCAATTCCAAAACAACACCTTCACAAGTGCACAACTCCCATGGGTTGTGCATCCCTATGCATCCTTTGAAGTGTTATCACTAGATTATTTTTGCTTATTGTATTGCTTCCGACGTTCCTCCTGTTGCATGGGGGGTGCGATCCTCATTTACATAAAAATTTGTTTCTTTGAGGTATACCCGAATACTGTCTAAAAGTATAGTTCTCTTACGTGCATCCAATAGAGTGCATACAATGTCTTTTGCCTTCCCATCGTCTTTCTTCTTGCCCATACATTGAGCACCAAAGAGAGGTACATCTGCCATGGCAAAATGCTTACCAAAAAACTCCGTGACTTTCGTAGTAAGAGACAGTGCAGTCTCATCATCTGTTTCGGGCAATCCCCAAATAACCAGGTTTTGGGCCTGCTTTTCTCTTTCTTTATGTTTAGGTGCTGCATCACCACCCTCTGCATGAAGTATATGCATGTCTCCATTTGGGGGAGTATGTGCTACTACTCTGGCCCATGTTTTTGGTGTTTCCATGCATGTGCGTGTCGCCATACTCATTTCCAAGTCTGTGATTCTCTGGACCTGTTCCTCCACAGTTTGTTCCAACTGTGTAATCTTGCTTTCCAACACTTGACACTTGAGAGCCAAGCGTGTGATTTCTTGATTCTGTGCATTGATTGATGCTTGAAGTGTCACCAGAAAATTCCATATCCCATCCTGTGAGATTTCTCCAACACATGGTTGCTCCAACATGCCAGTAGAGAGAGGTGAACCTATGGTTGCCGAGTTGGCTTTGCTGAGTGCGACATATCGTCCACTCCAAAAGAAAGGCGCTCATTAGTATCTCCAATCGTAGTCATGTTTCCTGGTTCTCAGCTTCTACACAATCTTCCAAGCTCAAGCACTTTTGCTTCTCTTCTGTTGGGTGTTCTTGTGTTTGCATTCGCTTTATTGCTTTTAGACGATGCGTTGCTGAAATGGTGGCCACACCCCGCACCTTTGTCTCTGCTGTGATGATGAAGGACAATTGCAAGGATGGCAAAAACAGATAATTTGTACAGTTATGTCTTTGAAAGACACAAACGTGCCTAGTGTCCCTGTCAGCTTTGATAAAAGGTTCACATAGACACACCTTGTGCGCCTGTCTAATCTAATAAAATCTTCAGTTAGCTATGCAATCCTCTCCCCCTTGAGGCGAGTTTGTCAGACTAAGAACATCAAATGAATCTACAGAGATCTTCTTGCAAGCACTTAGGAATATGGGGCAGCTACCCTCGAGATCTTGTAGCGCACAACGGTTTAGCACGCAACAGTCCTGCATGCCAAGAAGATTGAGTACTCACAAATCAAGCAGTCCGCAGGGAGGACTGGGTCGATCAGCCTGCTTTGCGCCACGTTTTCTACAGCTCGACTTCTTTGGCTGAGGGATAAGGTTCAGATAGCACAGTTTAAGCTCTTCTCGATCATGGACACGGGAAGACATGTAGAAAGCACAATATAGTCACTTTAATGATGCGCTCCTTGTCAAAGCACCATTGGTTGTCTATTGACCTTTGAGAGAGAGAGAGAGAGAGAGAGAGAGAGAGAGAGAGAGAGAGAGAGAGAGAGAGAGAGAGTGTGTGTGTGTGTGTGTGTGTGTGAAATCATTGTATGGCTACCACATTAGTTACGAAAGAGCTTCTATTTTTGTGTCGATTATAAAGTAGTATAGATTTATCAACCTCCATGTTTTAATTAACAATACGACAATAATGGAATACTTGATTGCAATGTGTGATTAAGTATAAGAAACAACAATACCATCACAACAATCAACTATCCGACCTCACCTAAACACTTCATGCCAACGACAACCATAAACAACAATTGGATTCGCTAGGTGCATATAGGCAAATCCTTCAGTCCATCCACAATAGGCCATTTTGAAAGAATCTTCTAAGCATCTTGTGTCTATCTTGATTATTTAGTATTGTTATGTGCATAGGTTTTCATGGAAGCTTGTGAATAGAATCATCCAAGATGTGTCTAGTACTGCTTCTTTGAAAGTAATTCCCCACTTGTCTTCAATAAATACTCATTTCTGCTCCTACTTTAAAGCAAGGGTGCACATGACCGCATTTAAGTATTGTCTTGAAGAAACACCTAGGCACATATGTATAAATGAACAAATAAATATTAGAGAGATGATTACCAATTTGCCATGAAAGAATATAAGAAGTTAATAGTTGTCCGCTTGATCTGGAATAAAAATACTCTAACCACGCACATTAGTTTCTGAGAGAGCATGTCTTTAGAGCAAAGCGAAAAACAACAATTGCATTGATCATGCCCTTAGAGTAAAGCAACAGACAATGAACATTTTTTAGGGTGATCTATAGAAAGAATGTTCTCAGATCTTCTTGTCTTTAGCACTGGTAGGAATGATCACTTCTCTCATTGTTTAATAAGTAAATGTATCCATCCAATTGCTATTAAACATTGTGTAGCAAACAGAACTATCCTATAATCTATTGCTATTGAAAATTGTTGAGTAAATGGAGTTATCCTAGTGCTTACTTCTTTAATAGAAATTCCCGAATTCCTGACACCCTTCTCTGATCATTTTCTTTATAATAAAATGCCTGCAACACTGGCCTTTTCTGGCTTAAATAATTGTCACGTTACATCGCTCTGTCGATGGAAGAAAAGCACTCAGAGGCATTACATCCGGATTCCGCAGGTTTTCGAATTTTGAGCTGATCCTCTGTCAACCTATCTTAATCCCATCCACATATGTATCTTAATCCAATCTTAATCTAATCTTCACAAGAAGCTCCCGCATGCTGCCTTCAATTCCTCAAGCTGATCACGGCAATGCAGCCTTTCTCGAAACAGAAGGTTTTTGGCTCAAATTCGGCATTGTTTGCGAGTTTGCTTTGGATCATGAATTCTGGAACGCAAAATTCAGTTATCTTTTCCATCTGGGTTTCCATCAGGTGTCCTTGAGAGGGGCCAGTGCAAAGGAGATTACGAGGGATGCCCTGCTAGAGAAGGCAGCTCAAGAAAGAGCACTGAGGAGCGAGGCGAGGAGAGCCGCATCAGCTGCTCTGCTTATTCAGGTATGGACTGATATTGGCTTGAACGAGTACCGATTTACTCAATGTTTACCTGGAATTGATCTTTTTTATTCTTCTTTGAGGTCCTAACTTTCAATTTTCACCAGTCATTGGCAATGTTCCGGAAAATCCTCAAAACTGTCTCTGTGATAGATGAGACACCACTTTCCCGAACAATGGTTGTGGGCTTGGCCCACCCAATCACTTGTGACCTCACTGAATTTCAAGGCACGATCACACTCATAGTATCACCACCATGTTCACCACTTGTGGGCATCATCTCCACAATCGACACACTTGTAGGCTTGGTTCATTTAGGCACACAGTTTCAATTCTCTATTTGTGTGATGTCTCTAGTGACCACCACTCATTGGTATCATCCTATATATCATCACACACCACTCGTATGATATCTCCCTAATCCAAATTCCTTGCAAGCAGCATATGCTCAGGTTCATATACTTGATAACACCACTCCTAGGCTCACCACCTTTAGCATATACTCATATCATTATGACTCCAACACTCGTAGACACTAAACACTCTTGCAAGTACACAACAACCTAAGTAGATTGATTGTGATAGATGATTGATTGATGAAAGTACCAAGGCAGGGCTTTATTTTATAGGCCTAGGGATTCCTCCAAACCCTAACCCTAAACTTACGATGGATTGATGAAAGTACACAGGTAGGGCTTTATTTCATAAGCATAGGGATTCCTCCAAACCCTAACCCTCAACTTTCACACACTAAGGTGTGTTCACATGCAAATACACACCAAGGTATATTCACGTATGGAGGTCGTTCAATAACTAACACACTAAACTAATAAAAGGAAGAGACGTTTCACTTGCATTTGATGCAAGGTAATGTTTTTAACCTTTACAAGGTAGCTCGTAACAAGATGATTTGTGGCTTACGAGGTGAACGAGACACTTTGTGTATCTTGCATCAAAGGGAAGTTGGAGGGAGATTCCATCACCAACAAGGTGTGTTGGAGGGCCAAAGGACCATTGAAGTTAGTCCATGTAGATTTTTGTGGGCCCATGTAATAGCAGTCTCTAAAATAGAGTACGTATTTCATGCCCATAGTTGATGATTTAAGCAGTATGACATAGGCTTCATTTTTGTAGCTGAAGTCATAGACATTATCCTAGTTTCACGACTCCTTGATCTTCAAAGAAACATAATTTGGAGGGAAGTTGAAGGCAGTCTCAGGGCTGGTAAAGGCTGTGAGTTTACCTCCAATGAAATGGTTCGATTTTATGTGTATTGAGGGACACATCAAGAGTTTGCCAACATTAACACTCCATCGGACCATCAGAGAATGGTGTGTTGGAACACTAGAATCAAACGGTGCTGGAGATGGGGAGGACCATTCTAGAGTATCGTCAAGTGCCCTAGGGTCTGGGTGGAGGCCATAGTGACAACTGTTCACACTTTCAAGCAAGCTTCGATCCTTCTCACCTTTCAGCATGTTAGAGCTTGCCCTTCCCCTATTGGGCTGGCTGGAATAGTAGGGTCAAGAAGACCTCTCTTTCTTAAGAATATCGAGCTACTGCGCTTAGGAGAAAATCTCCTCAGGATCTCCGCTCGCCGTCTAGCCCTTGTCTCTTTTCTTAACATTGGATCTCGATTTGATGGTGTCTATTAGGAAATAACAGATTTATTTCAATGTAACCAAGATTCAAAGACTGTGACTTATTAGTTGCTCTTGGTAAATGCATCACATGTTGGAACCCAAAATGGGCCCGACACTAGCTCTAGGGCTCTAGTGGGGCCTCTTATGCTCACCAAACCACCGTTATGGCCTCGTGGCTAGGAGCGTTTGGAGACTATACATTGATCTAGCTAAATCATGCGTTTGTATCAATTTGTAGTCTAATGATTTTTCCCATCCCAACTCCAAATAGAGGGAGTATACCACATAAATATGTGATTAACACCTAATTGCACATACATAGAGAGGACCCCCAGCCGATCACTGTGGCTGCTACAGCTCTTCTACATCCTAGGGATCAGCTCCAAGATATGCCGTTTCAAACATAAAACACAATCATAACATTGTCTACTCTTTTGATAAAGTGTTCTAGGAGATCTTTTTGTTTTCACATAAGAGTCCCCAAAGAAAATCGTACTATCCTATAGCTCAAGGCTCCTCAGGATTTTTGCGTTATAAAAATCCAAAAACTTATGATTTATGTGTGTGGCTGTATGATAAAGCTGAGGCATGGGGGTTAGGCTCAGATCAACTTTGTTTATGTGTTATAGTGCGTATTTTTATCACTTTATGATGAAAACAACACACAAAATGAATTAATACACCTATGCAACGATTCAACACATAAGCGGTAGGGGGGAAAAAAGGGTTATGGAAGCGTTTAAGTGCGGAAAATGAAGTAAAGTCTAATCTTTTGTTTGTGCATGTCATATAGGACAATCTTTTGTTTGAGTTTTAAGTAGCACGAGGTAACTCGAAGAGGCTAATCTATCCCTATTCTTTCTAATAGTCAGAGTACTATTGTAGTCGCATGGAATCCAGTGTTTCATGCTCGTATGAAACACATTAAGATAAATTATCTTTCTGTGAGAGAGATCATATGCAATGGAGATCAACATGTTCTACTTTTCCACATAGGAGAATATTGCAAATAGTTTCACCTAGGCACTATCACATGAAAAGTTTGATGAATTTTGAAAATCCTCGAACTGACTACATTTTGGTGATTGATTCACTCCTTGCACATCATCGCATTGGCCTTGTAGAGGGGTGTCAGAATTGGTCAATTTTATGGGTAGTTCCCAATGTTTTAGTTTAACTCTACTTTTAGAGTTAGTTTAACTCTAGTCAATTTAGGGATATGTCTACCTTACTTTAGACCTATTGCACTTTCATTTTGTCATTCTAATACTGGCATGTAGATTTTGAATGTAGGAATGTTGCCTACTTTTGCTCATTGTCTTGTGTTCACACACACATATACACACCCCTACACACACACTCTCTCTCCCTCTATCTCTCTCTCTCACATTTTCCAACACTTGCACTCTAGTGATGGATAGTTCTGTTGTATAGTGGTGTGAAAAAACTACTAGGGTTTGCACTGAGAATACACAGAGTGTATGACCACGACAGAAACATAAAGAGACAGACACAGACACAGAGGGCAAAACTCAAACCCTAAACGCAAAACTCAAAACTCAAACACAAACAGAAGAAGGGAGAGAGAGAACACAACTCTGAAGTGAATGAATGCTGTAAATGAATGTAAGAGTGGACAGTGTGCTCAAGGGCAGAGCAATGTCGGAGTGTGACGTCCACTGGAGATAGATCCCAAGTCTGTGACCACCAGTTGAAGTGTAGGAGTTCTGAATAGTGAACGGCAGTAGGCCGGTCACCAAAACGCAGCAGTCTAGAGGCTGGAAACTGGTAAACACAGTAGTATACCACCGATCGGAGGCTGGAAACTGTGCACAGTTTGCTGTAAACAGCAGGCTGAAAAATATCTGATGTGGTTGGCGATGACTGGATGATCAGATCGCAACAAATGATCTCGCCAACAGCTGACGTCAGCATGGATGAAAGTGCCAGTAGCACGAGCAAACACGGATGGAGTGGCAGCAGTCTCGAGGGCTAGATAGCCACGTGGGAGGAGGCTGATGGCTGAAATCTACACATGGAGTGAGAAATGTGCACAGACAGAATAGGGCTGAATGGGGGCAGCTTGTCTATTTATAGATGTGGAAGGGCATCTCAAAAATTAGGGTTTTCACTAAACTCTCTCGAACTGCTTCCCGTTTTAGGGTTTTTACTCTAAAAGAGCATTTTTAAGTGTGTTTTGGGACTGTTTAAGAGGCTAATTAGCAAGTATTGTATGTTTTAGCTCAACACCCCCTCTCGGGCCCAAAATTGAGCCAAAAGGTGAGGCCAGCCATTGTGATGTTTACTTACCCCAAGGTGTCCCATCCCAAAGTAGCCAGGGCATCGGACAAAGGGTGCATGTTGGCTATTCAGTAGCCTACCAAGACTGTAGAGACGATGGTTATCTTACCAAGGGAATCCAAGTAGTCACCCCAAAGAGGATAGGGCATCGGACAAAGGGTGCACATCGGCTGTCCAGTGGCCTACCAAGCCCTACAAAGGCGGATGGAACCACATGAAACTTTTTTTTTTTTTGAATAAGTGAGGTAAATTTTATGGGATGCGGCCTATTAAGTAATAGTGACCCAGAAGACGGGAGTAGGTAGGGTATACCCAACACATCACAAAACAATACAAGCTAACCCATCCACTCAAGGTGTCGATGACGAGGAAAAATAGGTGATAAGGTATCGATGTGATGAAGAAGGATGGTGGTGTGGTAACAATAGCCGCCAATGGAAACAACTTAGGATCCGCTCAAGTATGCTCTGCACAATGAGATGCAAAGTATGCTACATGCTGAAGAATGCTCATGCAGCAGGTGCTACTTTGACAGTGTTCCTCATGGAAAAATTGTTCACTTGCCCAAGCGCCCTAGTACCAAGATGATGAAATCATGCAATGCAAAGGGTAAGGTACAACAGGGGGGAAAAACTGATGTCGAAGACAAAGTGCTAAAGCATGTAGAATACCAAGAAGGGTAGGAATCCCCTCTCAACTTGGATATAGATGCCGAAGAAGGAAGAGGAGCCTGATGTCGGTCTTCATATGGTGCCGAGAGCCATAAGGAATGAAAGAAGATAAAGTGGATGAAGCAACCTGCTAGAAGACCAAGGTAGAAGTCATTGCCATGATAGCATCGAGAGAGATGCTACATGATCCGCCTCGGGAGGGGAAACCGCCATGCTGGAAGAAGAGCAAGCACTCCTAGGATGATAAAACCATGAAAGGAACGGTGCGTATCCCCACGTCTCTAGCCCAGGTAGGACCAAAGCAATCTGCAAGTTAGGCCTACATTGAAAGACAAAACCCTGCAAAAGAGACGAGAATCTACAAACACAGAGGTTAGTGGTGAGATACTCCAAAGTAAAACATAACATAAAGAAAATCTAACTCAAAATAAAAGCAATGATGTGGATGTGTGAATAAATGCAACGGAAGTCAAAAGAATGAAAAAGCTAAGGACAATGAATCCTATGGCTCGACTCTAAGAGTGCGAAAAATGAATGCTAGACTGACCTAGGGTATCCGAAAGGACCTAGAGACATGCTAGTCTAAGAAGGTGGCTACTATCGCGTACGTTCAGTAGCAGGGCTCTGCCAAGGGAACGCCTGATGAGGTGGGGAGGAAGGTGAGATAGATGCATAAAGTGCAACGGAATTGGAACTTGCAGACCAATCAACCAGTCCCTCAAGGGTAGTGAAAGAGATGGGTTGCTGAGGCTGTACTCAAGCCACATGTCCAGCAGCAACAATGGGTGCTGAAGGAGCAGATGAAGCAGGAGCGGAAGGCGTTGTCGGAGGGGTTTTTGTCGAAAGGTCGAATCCACCGGGGATTAGAAGTAGAAGGAAGTAGAGATAGGAGATGGAAGAGAAGATAGAGAATACCCAAGTGGTAAACACTATAAAAACAAATCACAATGAATTGAATTAATATGTATTGAAAGAACTTGGAATCTTCGCACTACTCAGAAGCAATCTCCAGGCATTAGATCTCCTGGAGCTTCTTCGTAGAACAAAACGTGTATAAAAATTACAGCTCCTTCTCTGCTACTCGAAACCCAAATCTAATGGCTCCGTTGGCTCCGAAAGGAGTCCGAAAGGAGGTTAAAACCCCAGGATACATGGTCACGGATCTCCCAGATCACTCCTTCTTTCAGTTCAATCTGCAGTTTTCAGCATGTTTACAGCGATCGCGACGCACGCGATTTCGTCAATCTGTCCCTCTTGTGAAAATCCCCTAATTGGCTGAAAAAGCAACTAGCTTTTTGCATGCCATCCTAATCTAGAAGCTTTTTCTAACTTTTTCATATTTTTACAATAAATAATATAAAAAATAGGCTAAAATTATCCAAAAATCTAGTATTTTCAGATAATCCATGCAACTCACACTAGTACTAATGGCTCAGATCACATTGACTCTCTAGATCAATAAAGAAGTCGGATGATGATGCATTCCATACTTTTTACACTGTGTCCTCATAACATCATGACAGCGTAGAACACACATGCACCCAAGAATCTACGCACCTCTGATACATTCGTGCATACATCTTGCATTCTATCAATCCTATCTATTTTTGTTGGTGATGGCCTTCGCCCATAAGGCCCACACATATGCCCAACAATTAAAACCTCTTCAACTCCAAAGACAGACTTTTGTCCAGAAAGAGTTAAATGTACCTCTTCTAGACATGTCAAAATCCTCTCACAATCCACAATATGGTGTGCAACAAATTGTCTGCATCCATCTCTTCATTCTTTTCATCCACTACAGACCCTTTGATTGGAACATCATCCAAGAAGGGCATAGTTAATTGTGGTATAAAATCCCTGAGTACCCTATTCATAGCATTTGTCATGTGTGCCACTGAGTTTGTTGCACCACATGGGAGAGTACACATCCGTACTAACCCCAAAGGAGTCTTCATGGTTGTGATATCCCTGCTTTCAATTGCAAGCTGAAACTGATCATAACCCGAGTAAAGATTACCCAAAGAATAGATCGCTCTGCCTGCAAAAGCCTCTGCAAATTCATCAACCACAGGACTTGCACCCACATTTCTTATGGTCACTTTATTGACCGCGGTTGCATGTCTTAAATAAATCTCAAAGCCCCATTCTTTTTGGGCACAGTAAACCAACGATTTGAGTACGGGGCTGAAGAAGGCTCCAAGATCTTCATGCGAATCTTTTCATTTAGCAAATCCATCAGCTTTGGCAAGTAAGCTTTAGGCATTGGAATAGGCCTCAAGTTCCATGGTACATGTGGCACAGTAAATATCACCATAGGAGAGAGAACATTTGGATCCACACAACCTATTTCACTTGGCTGAAATGCAAATGACTTCCCATGTCTAGCCAACATCCGCATAAAACAGTCTCTCTCAGCAGCCAAAAGAAACCCTTCTACACCAACTTTCAATTCCTGTAATGTTTCAGATGTAAACTGATGACCTATATCTTTAGGATCCCGTAAGCTTGGCTGCCTTGACACTTTTTCATACATACCCTCACTCCCTGGTGGAAGTGGCAAAGCAATTGGTTTCATCTTTTTGTCAACTGTCTTATACTTTGTCTCAAGAAGTGCTTCAGCCCATTGTAATCCTTCCTGCTGAGCAAACAATGCTATAACATCATACATATCCAAAGAACATACTGACAACACTCTGTTTTCAGCCTCATTTTCTGCATGTATAGTTGCTGAAATTTCAGCCATAGTGTCAGTAATATTCAGCCTATAAAAGATGCCTGAAATGCCATCATTTTCAGCTAACAACCCCAATGCTCTCAGTTTCTTAGTAGCCTATTTCATAGATATGTGTTCAGCCCTACACATAGCTTCCATAGGCTTAAACCAACATGAACTGTTTGCTGTAAACTGAGAATTACCAATAGTAAATACATGCTTCATTTCATCAAGAGGCGAGTACACCCACTGAACAACACTACTGTAGCCTCGCATTACAGCAGTGCTTAATGAAAATCCAGGTCTTTGAATTCCCTTGCATTTGGAACCAAAGGAGACTCTCGAAGCGTATCTCGATTTCTAGGATGATTAACAGAAACAATAAGAAATTGGACCGCTTTTCTCCCATTCTTGCTTTTGACTCTTGCATAAGCAGAACTATCATCAAGCACCTTTGTTTCCATACGTACACTTGTAATATAGAGCTGTCTCAAAATCACTGTACATGAGGAATTATCTTGCACAAAGAAGTGTTGCTCTTCTTGTACATCACCAATTGTCACTTTTACATTAGGACATGCAGCATAGAGCTCCCTTGAAGAATTATTTGCAGCCCTCATTCGCCAACCATGATCAGTGTCTACAGGCCATGCACCATTTTCATACAATCCACGCTCAATGACATTTATCTCAGACCCATGGTTAAGTAAAGCAACACAAGGAGTTTCACACTCCCCTATTTTCACTACCGTTTCAGTGGTAGCTCTAGCCCAATGATTTCTTGTGTAGTGACTTCGAGGAATAAATCCTAGAGTCTCTTTTCCATATTGTTGCATTTGCCTTACTCCACCATGCATATTGCTACAAGACAATGCATTTTCAGCCACATTCTTATCTTTTTCACATGTTGTCCATTGATTAGTAGCATCCTGCATAGACAATCCTGTACTTACTTCATGCTCATATTCAGCCCGAATACCTAACAAACCAGTTTCCTCTTCAAATTGCAGCAATGGACTAGTGGTATCACCAAGAGACTGACGCTTCCTTTTAATTATGTCAATGATCTCATCATGAAATTCTCGCTTGGCAATGCCAAGGACCTCTCCCAAGGTAAATTCCACCCGACTGTTTAAGATCCGTTCTTCAAGAACCTTCTTAAGATCTGTGGCTGTCTCAATGTCAAATTGCAATTTATATCTTGGTTGCTTGCTCTTCTTTTTGCCCTCTTGTTTATTATCCTATTTTTGCTCCTGACTGACCTCTTCCATAACATGCTTGGGAGGTGGCTGATTTGTAGGCTTAGGTTGATCCACACTTCTTCTTGTCATTCTTTTAGATGTCCCTGCAATATCTTCATCTCTTTTTCGTTTTTCTTCCACAAGTACATTCGTGTTTTGTACCTTTGCCAAATATGCATACACTGAATATGCATCTACCGGTGATTCCCAACCAGTTATGCCACGAATGTCTTGCCCTGCATGAGACATTTCACTATTGGTGACCTTTCTCTTTTTAGCTGCATGTAAAGCGTGTATCCATATTTCAGCCTTTGGACCAGCCTTTGGACCAACCACAACCATCACTTGGCTATGCATTCTATCCAACTGTAGATCAAAAGTAGAAGCATGTACCGCCGCATAAGCATTTCGGACAGCCAAGTCTTCCAACAACTTCTGCATACCTCCCTTTTCAAAATTCAAAGCAAGAGGCAATCCCGTTTCTTGTGTATGAATCTTGCCATCTTTCCAAAAGATAAGCTGTCATGCCAAGGCCTCTTGATAGGTAGCACAATCGTTTCTCTCGTACTGCAAATTGTTACACCACATACATCTTTTTCCAGGCTTAGGGGCTACTGTCCGTCCCCTTTCCTCTTGTCCTTGTTCGTCCAATTTTGCAACCTTCAATTGAAGATCCCGCATGCCTTTGACCAATTCATCTAAGACATCTTCCCTAACTAAGGGAACAATAGCAGGTACAGCCATAGGGTTAGCCACAGAAGTAGGTGGCTTACTGGATACATCAACTGTCTTACCCGTAACAGTGGGCAAGCTAGAGACATGCAATTCCCTTTCAGAGTTTCGAAAGGAAACTCGACCCTTTCCACAGTGAATGTGGGCGTCGTTGGGCTTAAGCCAATCCATTCCGAGTAGACACTCATGGATACCTAAATTCATGACTCTGAATTTAACCGAAGTCTTCTTTCCTCCCAGAAAGAATCCCACCTTAGCAGTTTGCCTGGTACAAGTTACCTCACGACCATTTGCCAATTCCACAAGCAGGGTAGGTGCTTCTACTGTGGCTATTCCTTATCTTTTTGCACATGCTGGTGAGATAAAGGAATGTGTACTGCCACAATCAATCAAGGTCTTGAAACCTTTACCTTGATAGTCTGACGGTGTCTGAATCACTGAGATACATTCGTGCCATTGAATAACTTCACCTCACTCTCAACTGCTTGCAAAGCATTCATCACAACACTTTCTATTTGAGCTAAAGCTTGCATCACCTGTTGTTGTTGTTGTTATACCTGCATAAGCATATTCACATTTTGTACCAACTGCTCCAAAACATCACTGGATAATGTATTCGAAGATTCTTCCATATTGTCTTTTCTTCTTCTGACGACCTTTCACGTCGGGTTCACCAATGTCAAAGGGGTTTTTGTCGAAAGGTCGAATCCACCAGGGATCAGAAGTAGAAGGAAGTAGAGATAGGAGATGGAAGAGAAGATAGAGAATACCTAAGTGGTAAATACTACAAAAACAAATCACAATGAATTGAATCAACATGTATTGAAAGAACCTGGAATCTTCACACTACTCAAAAGCAATCTTCAGGCATTAGATCTCCTGGAGCTTCTTGGTAGAACAAAACGTGCATAAAAATTACAGCTCCTTCTCTGCTGCTCGGAACCCAAATCTGATGGCTCCGTTGGCTCCGAAAGGGGGGGAAAACTCCAGGACACATAGTCACGGATCTCCCAGATCACTCCTTTTTCTTCTTTCAGCTCAATCTGCAGTTTTCAACCTATTTACAGCGATCGCGACACGCGCGATTTCGTCAATTTGTCCTTGTTGTGACAATCCCCTAATTGGCTGAAAAAGCAACTAGTTTTTTGCATGCCATCCTAATCTAGAAGCTTTTTCTAACTTTTTCGGGATTTTACAATAAATAATATAAAAAATAGGCTAAAATTATCAAAAAATCTAGTATTTTCAGATAATCCATGCAACTCACACTAGTACTAATGGCTCAGATCACGTTGACTCTCTAGATCAATAAAGAAGTCGGATGATGATGCATTCCATACTTTTTCACACTGTGTCCTCATAACATCACGACAGCGTAGCCCTACTGGACTGTGCAGTCACAACGGTCTTTTGAGGCTTTTTAGGTGGAAGACCTTGGGTCTTGGAGCGACACTGCTTGTTCACATGGCCTGCTCTCTGGCAGTGTGTATAAAACCGGTTTTTCTTAGGGAGTTGCTACCAGATAGGTCTAGATTCTTTGGTTCCATCTGAGGAAGAGGAGTCACCCTTTGATTGGCTTGCCTTCGCATCTTGCAAGTTTTTGCTACTGGTGGTTTTCCCTCTCGAAGAAGAGGCAACCAACCCCCTCTGCTTTGAATAAGACTGTGATGAGGATTTCTTGTGGACTTGATCATGCCGCCTTACGTAACGCAAGAATTGGCACTTAAACTCGTAGAAGGTTGGCAATCGAGGTTGGGAGATGATGTGTTGAATGAAATTGAACTATTTTTCGGGCAACTTATTCAATAAGAATGTAACCTGATCGTCATTTGACTTTGGAGAGCCAGTAGTGGCGAACTCGGCGCCTATATTTAGCCAGCTTGACTTTTAGATCATCCCCTTCCTTAATAGAGAACTCTTGAAGCTCAAAGTCGAGATTGATGCACTGAGTATGATCATGAGCCGCATATCGGTCGAGAAGGTGACTCCAACGCTCTGACGCGAGCGGGAAGTGCTGCAACTGAGAGTGAAACTCAAGAAGCAATCCCTACATTAGCTCAACATTGAGTGTGGCATTGTGGGCTCTCCATTGACAGATGTAGTTAGGGTGAGCTAGTCGAGAGTTTGGCATAGGCTCTAGACCAAGGATGAGGTCCCAAAGACCCTGAGACTCAAGCACTTGTTGCATGAAATTAGACCAAGTAGTGAAATTCGACTCGTTAGAATGTGTCTTATCCGTGAAGGCATTCTTGGCTGTTGCAACAGGAGTGGTAGTGCTCGGAGATGGATAGTGTGAAAAAGTGTAGTGGGGGTACGATGGGGGAGTGGAGTACTTAGGAATGGGCCCCAGAGTGCCCACCAGGCATGCGGGTAGTGTGCAAGGTGGATCCATAGGTAGGGATGGGCTGACTAGGCATGGGCATGGTAGCCACATGAGGAACCCAAGGAGGTGGGATGGGAACACGGGGAGCAGAAGATAGGAATCCCTGCGTAGGTGTAACCCAAGGAGAGTGTGAAGACGAACCATAAGCTGAGGATGGAAACCCCTGCGTTTGAGTGGTCATGTGAGATGTAAAGCTGGGGAGAGTGAGGGGGATGCCCATCAGAGTCGACCAAGGAGTTATGGGTATGCTCATTTGCTGAAAGGTGAGAGGCACTGTGTTAAAGGGTGGCATTCCCCCTAACGAAGTACCATGGTGCAAAGAGGTAGAGAATGGGGTGAAGAAGGAAAAGGTGCTAGGAGCAGAGATGGAAGATCCAACCCCTAGGGTGTGTGATGCAGATGTGGAGTGTAATCCAAGGTTTTGGAAAGATGATGAGAGGCGATCAAGGTGTGATATAGAAGGGGGTGGGATGGGAGGGAAGTGAAAAGTGTATGTGATATGCTCAAATGAAACAGAAGGTGTAGATGTACCTGAATTCCGTCTGCTTCGTGAGTCCCCTCTATTGAAGTTTACATACGCAAAGCCATCTGGATCCTGTACCTTAAAGGAAGAAACAGGTGAGGATTTTGATTCATGCAACAGAAAAGAATTGTACAAACCTGACATTGGGCTTGGTTGAGATGATGAAGATGGACTACCAGACGTTCCGAATGCCGTATGCCCTCCATGATCGGAGAGGTAGCCAGCCTCACCAACAGGTCTGATTGTGGTAGCAAAACTGGTAGGAGGGGTGTAAACATCACCGTACTTGTCGTGATAGTACTTTTCAAAGTCCTCCTCTATCATGTTAGTGAAATTTGGTGAAGGTGGAGTGTCGTCCTTCTCACTGAGTTCATAATGCCATCTCAGGGCCTCCAATGATGGAGAAGCCTGATAAGATATCATAGGAATTGGAGAAGAAGGTGTTTGGGACATTGTGATTCGGTTACGAGTTGTATTGTGTGCCTCACACAAAGACTAGCTCTCCACAATATCCACAGGATACTCTTTACAAGAGCATCGGCTCTGATACCATGTGAAGAAAACTACTAGGGTTTGCACTGAGGACACATAGAGTATACGACCACGACAGAAACACAAAGAGACAGACACAGACACAGAGGGCAAAACTCAAACCCTAAACACAAAACTCAAAACTCAAACACAGAAACTCAAACACAGACAGAAGAAGGGAGAGAAAGAATACAACTCTGAAGTGAATGAATGCTGTAAATGAATGTAAGAGTGTACAATGTGCTCAAGGGCAGAGCAATGTCAGAATGTGGCATCCATCGGAGACGGATCCCAAGTTTGTGACCACTAGTCGGAGTGTAGGAGTGCTGAATAGTGAACGGCAGCAGACTGGTCACCAAAACGCAGCAGTCTGGAGGCTGGAAATTGGTAAACGCAGCAGTGTACCACTGATTGGAGGCTGGAAACTGCGCACAGTTTGTTGTAAATAGCAGGCTGAAACAGTGTCTGATGTGGCTGGCGATGATTGGATGATCAGATCACAGTAGATGATGTTGTCGCCAGCAATTGATGTCAGCATGGATGAAGGCGCCAGAAGCACGAGCAAACACGGATGGAGTGACAGCAGTCTCAAGGGTTGGACAGCCATGTGGGAGGAGGCTGATGGCTGAAATCTGCACGTGGAGTGAGAAACTTGCACAGACGGAATAGGGCTGAATGGGGGCAGCCTTCTATTTATAGATGTGGAAGGGCGCCCCAAAAATTAGGGTTTCCACTAAACTCTCTCGAATTGCTCCTCGTTTTAGGGTTTTTACTCTAAAAGAGCATTTTTTAGTGTGTTTTGGGGTTGTTTAAGAGGCTAATCAGCAAGTAATGCATGTTTTAGCTCAACAAGTGGATCTTGGATGCATTCATCATGCATCCAAAGTATTGTTTGTTGACAATATTTTTAAAATGGGATCATTATTTAGTGTATCAGTCCTCATTGAAGTGGTATGCATATAGTATGATTCGTTATTTGCAGCTTTGAAATTGTACATTTGCATTAGTATATGATCATTAGAGGTGCTGGTTTGTAGTGGATGATCATAAGTTTTCAACGGTATTCAGCTGGTTTTATGGATTCCTGTGTGTTTTATGAATGCCATTGATAGTTCAGCCATGGTTTATGCTAAGTCTATGCTTTACTATAGGTTTTTGATAGTAGTTTTGGATTCTTTTTGAGTTAAGTTTTTGCTAGCTGAAAATTTTTAGCAAGTGTTTGGAAGTAGCATGGTTAAGCAACAGTGGACGATGTTGTTATACTATGATGCCTTGTAGAAACTCCAATGCAATATATTTTGCTTTTGGGCAAATAGTAGTGCGATTGATGATGATTGCAAGGATTTCAAGGGGGTTCAAGGGGGAGGTTTATCACAATAATGTGAAATTTTGATGCTTTGCTTAACATTTGATCAAGTTGTTAATCAAATGCGCAAATGTGAGGTGCACATGTGATGTGCTAGTTAGTTGTCTCACAATGTTGGACCAAGGACCCTAAGATATCGATTAGTGCCAAAGGAAAAAGTTGTATTAAGTTCTACTTCATAGGTACTAGGTGGTACCTATTGACAGATTTTGGCCTAGATCATTTTATTAGCCATTAATGTTAGTGGTGACATTAAGAACTAGGTATTAATTAATTAATTAATGCCCCATTCAAGGGCTAATAAATGCTTAGGAATACTTGGACAAAGAATTGGCCTAGCCAATTTAATTTTTGGTTGGCATAATTAAAATTTTGAGTAAGAATTAACAATTAAATTGATTTTCAGAATTGATATTCTCTGAAAATTAATTTAATTTGGCTGAAAATTGCTTAAAAATGGATTATGAAGGCTGCCACTTGGCAAAACTTTCCCATGCAAGTGAGGAAAGAGTTGTCGGAGGCTGGTGGAAGCAGATTATAGCCGTTCTGGTGGGGAGAGAGGTTGAGAGAGAGTGTGGAGAGGCTGCTGGTCTGATTCCAAGCCAACAGAGAACAGCCCAAGACCTGGCAACAGCAAGGAGAGGACTTCTTGCTGCTGGGGACTCCCTCGTGGCCTTATGTGCAGCTGGCGACAGCATTTCAGCCATTGTTGGCTGTAGGTGACAAAGATTGGGGCAGTCGTAGTAGTTCCACCCGACTTCTTGTGACAGAAATCAGAATAACCATGGTAATTGTGAAACATGTTTTGCCTAGTGCAAAACATGGAAGGCGCTTTACTGATGAAACGTTTCAATTTGCCATGTTTTGCACATCCTTTTCAGTCGAAGAGGATTCAAAAAACAATTTCTATTGAAAACCTGCTAAATGTAGATGTTTTAATTGTGTGAATGTTTTATCCTGAAATGCAATGTTTTGGGTACGAAGTGTTTCAGTGGTGATATGTTTCATGGTTAGCTTGACCTTAACATGTACTATGACTATGCATACATAGCTGTTTGTGTTTGCTTTTTGTCCTCTTTTTCATCTTGTTGTACATCAGTGCTGTCACATTCTTATTGTTAAGCTAAGTTGTTGTGTCTGGACTCTGCCCTCATATTTTAGCTGGATATACATCAGAGCACATTCTTATCTTGAGTACATGTGATCCCACCTGGTTGATTTTCTTTTGTTTGGGGGAAGTTTTTTTTTGGGGCGGAGGGGGCACCATATCTTTCTTTTTCATTTAGGCAGTGACTACATTGTTGTTTGATCATAATAATTTATGTTAATCAGCGTGTCTGGAGAGGCCGTCATGCTGCTTGCAAAGCTGCAGACAACTTTCGTGATGAGTGGGATGCATATTTGACAAAAGACTGGAAAGTGCTTGAAGAAAGGGAGCCTATGCAAGCACTTATCAGATGTGTAAGGCCATTTCTCTACTTTGCTGGATCACATCGGTTTTGCTTGCACAAATCTACCATTCTGACTGGAGATTCTGGAAGATTCATAACTTGTTTTACAATCCTTCTTCAAAGTATAAACTCCTCTGGTAAGTTTATTGGTGGATGCTCTGTTCAAGTCCATGAAACATATTATTCATCCTTTAATCTATCTTTACATACATTTTTGGCAGATATTCACAGAAATTATTGCAGTTTATCCATTGGACCTGGGGACTGGCAAAGCACATGGATGTATCAAGCTCGCAAGCTGTTGAGGCTTTGCTATCTTGTGCTAGTTGAAGCATCGAACTGGAAAGACTCGCAAGTGGCTGTGCTTGCAAGCTTAGCAGTACGCTTATTAGTAGCTTTGACAGATGCAAATTTATGGAAGTGCTTCATGAAGGAGGAAACAAAAGCACATGCAAGAGTTATTGTCCAGAGTCTTCTAGATTGGATAGCAAATGGCAATGCAGATTTCTATCCTGCACTTCATACCTATATTTTTCAGAGTTGTCCTTGCAAGTATGATGGTACTGGCCAACCTTTAGAGTATCAAAAAGAGAGGCTGTTTGTTACTGCTAGTGCTATGACGGTAGCCTTGAGACCTTTGCAGGGTTTGTCTCCTCTGGATGAGGGAAGACTCAGCATTTGGAACAAGCCCATTAACGTAAATGAAAGGAACTTGGCGGGCAGAAAGGCTGCAGAAGTATTCTGTTCATGTATTCTCACTATTCCATTCATTACACAACGGCTTCCTGCTGTCATTTTACCTGCTCTACAACATCCCTCTGTTTTAACACCTTGTCTTGAAGTTTTAGCGGTAAATTTTAACTTACTGCCATGGTAAAGAATTGTTTTGTGTTACTTGTTAATCTTACACATAACTCAGGATTCTTATTTTCAGTTAATGCTCTTCCTGCTTTTGTCATTAGTGATCTTCTTTTGAGAGGCTTCTTCACACCAAGCACAGTTCCTGGTCATAAGCACACATTATATTTAAGTTGTCAGATGCTTCCATTCTGTGATCTATAATCCAGGACAAAATCACTCATAGCAGCGCACCCATTGCTAGGCATTGAACGAGTGCACTTTAGTC
Source organism: Lygodium microphyllum (assembly GCF_053477565.2). Lineage (NCBI taxonomy): Eukaryota > Viridiplantae > Streptophyta > Polypodiopsida > Schizaeales > Lygodiaceae > Lygodium > Lygodium microphyllum. The sequence continues at coordinate 128,577,458 of NC_141149.1, forward strand.
TGTTGCAGGTTCCTTCTGCAAGTGCCTTAGTTGCTAATGGAATGAAACAGTGGTATGGAACATCTTGAATGTTGGTCAGTTGATACTTTAAAGATCGTGCACATGTAGAATTTTCTTTGCAGCATTTAGTGGTTGTATATTTGATGTCAAGTAACTAAAACCCATTTTTCCATAAACACTTGCTAATAGCAGAGTTATTCTGTCATCAGCTGGGGTTTCAGGATACTGTAGTGTTGCTGTTCAGCCATTTGCATCTCAAGTCATGCATGACCTAGATGTAGATGTGATATCATTTTGGGCATTGAATGCAGGCAGTGTTTGAAGATTATGGTAAATGGAATATGAGAAATGTAAGACAAGTATTGCGACATGGAATGGCCATTTTTGGGTCCCCCGTTCCAATTCCCTGTTTCATGCTTATTGCATGTGACTATATAGCCACATGGAATGGCAATTTGTGGCCTTCTTTGTTTCCGTTCCTTGTTCCCATTTCCCATTCCATGTGATATGGCAGTCAGTAAATAGAGCAAACCATGAAGACAGGAACTACTGCCTGGCAAGGCAAGTTACTAGAAATATTAAGAGCTCTATCACCAAAAGAGAGAGAACCACTAATATATCATCCCTCTTTCTACTCTCATCTTGTAAAGAAATCAATTGTTTTTGTTGCATCCTAAGTGATGTATGTGTGCATGTTCATCTTTACACGATCTTGTGAGATTGAAAACTACTTCTCGTCACTCTTAGGTCGATTGTAATTGAAATCTTCTCTAAGGGACTTGGGTTTGAGTAGAAATACATTCTTTCCAGTTGGGGTGGGGGGGATTGCCCATCTTCAATCTCAATCTTGTCTCCATTACTTTTGTGTTTCCATTGCTGTAATTTCTTGAATAATTATTATATTCACTTGTAAGTATTTGTTTTCTCCATTTCTGGAAATATTAAGTCTCGAAAACAAACGAATACTATGATTGTTGAGCATATTACATTGTTTGGGGTGTCTACAGTCTCACAAATGAAAATTTTGAGACTTATGCTGATTGCTTGGTGAAGCCTTTGACAGCCACGTGTCATGAGGTTTGAGCTATTGGAGTCGTGTGTACATCCTGAAAAGAGGGGGTTATTAATTTGATCCCCAAAGTCCCTCCCCTTAATGGGTACTATATATGAGATACTCTCAAAGGTGATGGCTAATCACCTTCATGAGCATCTCCCTACCGTTGTGCATTCCCATTAGCATGGTTTATCATTGGCATGAATATTTTCTATAATAGCTTGAATGTACAAATGGGCGTAGATTATGTGTAGCACTTCAACCAAGCAGTTCTTCTTGTCTAGTTGGATTTGAAGGCGGCCTTTGGCTATTTGGAATGGTCTTTTCTTGTGGAGTTTATGCAGACCATGGGATTTGGGCCACACATGACTTAGTTGCTTGATATGTACTCTTAGCAGCGACGCTTCACTGCATCCCATGGTGAATGATAGTGTTAATGAGCCCTTTACCCTTTTACCATTGGTCAAACAAGGCTGCTCTTTGAGTCTCCTTTTTACCCTTGCTACCCATCCGGTTTACACCATATTATCATATTTAGTTGAGATTGGGGCTGGTTTATCCCTCCCATTGAATGGACTTTTTATTGGGTAGACATTGGGTAATGACACTTTCATGATATTGAAAGCTGATCGGTCCATAAGGCATAAGATGTTTGGGCTTTGTTTGGTCAAGCTTTGGGCCACTGTATTAATGCTACTAAATTGTCTCTCATTAGTTGCATCGAATCAAATTTATAAGCCTTGGATTGGCAGGGTGAAGTGGTTCTGTAGGGCAATATTGTGTGGCATCTGGGTTACCCTTTGGGTGTTGACATTCAGGCTAAACAATTGTTGCAATGGATTTCTTAGAAGAGCTAGAAGCTAAGTTCTCTATTGGAAATCTCAAGCACGACCTTTTCATGTGTGCCTCAAAGTGGCATAGACTATTATGTGCCTATGGTCATCTATTATTTGCCTCTTTTACTTTGGATTAGGAGTAGTTTGTCGAGTGACATAACTTGACATATCTATTTCATGCTATGGAATAAGAATTCCGTGCATGTTGGTATTTCTTGGATTTCAAGGAGCCTTGTTTGTACTCCAAAAAGCATGGGTGGTGGGGCTGTTTTGGATGTTGAGACTCACATGGTTGCTCTCTGTTGGTCATTATTTCAAGCCATGTGTGCCAGTCATCAATCTTTGGGTCTTTATTGTTAGTTTCTTTCTTAAACACAGGGTGGTTGTGTCCTAGGAATATTAAAATTTAGGGTTTGTGGTGGCACATGCTCAACATCGACTCCTGGCTTTCGATTCCTTCTATTTTCTTAACCCATTTGGTATGCTCATGGAAAGCTGCTTCTTAGAAGGTGAATTGACATCCAACAGAGAATATATTACATGCTAATTCCTTGGAGATTGAGTAATTGTCTATTTTCTGGTTGCTCTCTTGGGAAGGAAAACAAGATGATCACTTAAGTTCAATTAGATGACACATTTGGTCTTGGTTCTTATTGTGAGTGCGACTCTCTTGGCTCATAATGTGCTGTTGTCTTTCCACACATCCAAATGGGTTTTCCATATCCCTTGTGTATATGTGATTTTTGGGACATGATCTTAGCACAATTGCAAGATCGACAACCCTTCCTCACCCTTGATTTAGATCATCCTTGGCAAGTTTGGAGATTGGCAGGTTGGTTGCATTTGGACAGTGCTTCGGTTAACCAAATCTATCCCCTCTTGATTAGAGACGCTCATTGATATGACCAAGGCTAATGTTGTTTGGAGGACTCCATAAAAGCAACGCTTGGTGGAAACTGACTATTATGGAAGGGTGGATCAATAATAATCCATTCAAATCCAAATTCTTTCTTTAGAGAACGCTGATCGATCGCTGCTTTGCGTGTGGCCTTGGCCCTTTCTAGATGTCATATTTCTATAGTTTCTTTTGTACTACTAGTGTGAAATCTTCCCGCCCCATAAATTTGTTTTGTGCCCATTAGCCACGAAGATTTGGTCCCTCGTCTGACATTTGGAGACATGTGGTGGGACCTTTGTTGCATCCCTCTGATTAGATCTTTCAAGATAAATTATCCCACTCCTATGTAACCATATATAAATAAGTTTCATTTTCTTAGATTTTGGGGCCGTTGGCACAATTGGGTCGCGGAATGTCTTTATCTTTGATTTTGCCTCTGGGGTTCAAAGTCATGTCACGTGGCTGAAGGGTCTTCTTCATTGGTAGAGCTGGATCTTGTTCAACATGCTAGCTCCGGAGGATTTCGTTTCTTGGCATGTGGCAATTTCTTTTGCTAAGCTGCGTGACTCTTGTACTTGTGTGATTAAAATAATTTTCCATTATGAAAAAAATAAAAATGAATGAATGAATGAACACACACACACACACACACACACACACATATATATATATATATATATATATAGAGAGAGAGAGAGAGAGAGAGAGAGAGAGAGAGAGAGAGAGAGAGAGAGAGAGAGAGAGAGAGAGAGACTTAGTCACTCACCCAATGCTCTCTTTGTTAGATAAGTTGGCTGATCAAGGCGAGATTGTTGGTTTGTCTCTTCCCAGTGGTGCCCAACTTTTGGATCAATCTTTGGCTGATGATTTCTTTATGTTTCTTAAGGCTAATTGGACTAATGTGAATCGGTATGTAAATCTCTTTGCTTTAGCTTTAGGGCTTTATATTAATGCTTAGAAATCTCCATTGATTTCTTGTACGGAGAGTGATTTGCAAGTTTTAGGTCTGCAAGGAGCAATGATTTCTAAAGGAGATATTACCTAACACTTGGGTTATCCTATTGGTGTGGATGCTCCTCGTGCCTTGCTTGATTGGATGTCATCCCATATACACGATCGGTTTATGTACTAGAAATCTCAAGGCTGGCCTCTTCATGCGAGACTTAAAGTTGCTCAATGCATCATGATAAGTATAGTCTCATTTTTTTTGCCCTTACGTCCTTAGACTAAGAAGTCTTGGTTCAGCCTATCCACTCCATGTTGTGGAAAAAGAAAGGGAATCGTTTGGGCCAGGTGTGGATTTCTTGGCAGCATGTGACTACTCCTAAAAGGATGGGGGGAGCAGCTTTATTGGATGTTAATTTCCATATGGTTGCATTGAGATTGGCACTTTTGCAGGCTTTATGTGTGTAGAGCCATTCCTGGACAGATATTGCAAAATTTCTCATTGAAAAGACTGGTATCTCGCATGGTCGCATGGTTATTCAAGTTTCTTGGTGGCATGTGCTGAATTTCACGAGGCCTATCAAGGTCTCCCTGTCTTTTTTCCTTTCTCATTTGATCACATCCTGGCAAGAGATTTTGCGTTCTGCAGTTTGGCACCCTCCTAATCTTCGTAAGAAGAAGAATTTGCTGCAAGGAGAAGTGCTGGCTACCTCCAGGTTGTTGGACTGGCCTGATAAAGACTTGCAATGAGATAAGTTTAATGGATGGCTCACTTAGGGTTGCAAATAGTCCATGATGGTGTCATTCTTGGGCAGCCACGTCTTTATTCTTTCTAGCGCATTCGTCAGTACTTTTCAATACTTTTGGGTGCCTCGTGGCTATCATGACATTTTGTCATCCTTACAGGAGCAGCTTTTGAGGTACTCTCCATTGCGTGATTTTCAGCCCTCGTCTCCTTGGCGGGGTTGGATGTTTGTGCTTTCTGAAGATTTTTGAGAATAGGTTAACTAATCAGATCTATCATCGAATGGTTGAGGTCAAGAGATGGGCCATTGGAAAGGCCAATAAATTATGCCATATTCAGGACAACAAAAAGAAGTGGCAGGAAAGATTTCTCCAACTTTGGAAGTCTAAGATTCCTTATCAGGGTAAAGTTTTCCTATGGAGGTTGCTTATTGGGGGTCTTCCAACTGGGGATGTGTTGCATGCTCTCAAGATCTCTCGTGGTTGCTGTGTATTTTGCATTGCATGCGATGAGACATTGCTTCATCTCTTTGTCTCTTGCCTTGTTGTTCGACATATTTGGAGTTTTGTTTCCCGTGTGTGGTCCTCAGTGACTCAGTAGTCGATATCAGCTCGTTCATGGATTATGGGAAGGATGCCTTCTATGTCCGCCTTGCAATCAAATCATTCTTGCCTTTTCGATTTCCTTAGATGGATAGCTTTGTGTGGCATATTTGGTGTACTTCGAATGCCTTCTTTTTTGATTCTGCCTTGGGTAACCATGGTCATGTGGCATGTGTTCGTGGTTTATTGCTATGGTAGATCTCCTCTATGGTTTCAATTGACTTGGTTCTTCCTAACATTGTTGCTCCTTGACTGGAAAGTGTTTGCTCCACTCCGGTTGTCCTTTCTGTGTGGTATTTGTGTGTTATGAGAGGCCTTTCAGCTTGATTTTGTGTTTGTTCTATTTTTCTTAGCTGACTTGATGGTTTGATGTAAATATTGCCATCTAATTCAATAATCTTCATGAGAGAGAGAGAGAGAGAGAGAGAGAGAGAGAGAGAGAGAGAGAGAGAGAGAGAGAGAGAGAGAGAGAGAGAGTTATATTAACGTCTACAACAGGCCAAGTTGGCCTATGAGACCAAAATGTTGCATACAAATGTTTGGGAGATTTCAAAAGTCCCAGTGAAGCTAACGTGGAGGCCGGTTGGGTTGGTGGGGGCTCGGTGGTGGGAAGGGTAGCTAGTATTTGGTAGAAGTCGTTGAGTATGCGTTGGTTGGTGGCTCCTTGTCTTTGCTCCGTGGTTCGTAGGAGGTGGTCTCTGTGGCGTCGTATTTCCAGTAGAAAGAGCCCCAGGCATCTCTGGTCTTTGAATTCCATCACCTTGGAGAGTGGTCCGAATCCTTCGTTGAAGAGGCAGTGGAAGTGTCCCTGTCTTTGGCTCGAGATGGTAGAGTTGAGAGATTCGGTCTTCTGGGGGGAGGGGGTTGGCCCTGTATCTGCCCGTTTCGACCTGTAGTTGGTGTGAGGACGTGCGGATCTGTCCGATGGCACTTCTGACCCCGTGAGACAGGTGTGTGTCCATGTAGCTTGGGCGGGTGATGAAGCCGTCCAGGGAGATATGCAGGAAGTGTTCTCGGTAGAAAGCCTTCTTGGTTCCTAGTTCCGACGTGGGGGTCACCCATGTCCTGGCGGTGTCTGTCTGGATGATATCCATTCTGGTGATGCGATTCACCTCCTCTCGACTGAGCTCCAGGTGTGGGCAGTCTAGGCTGTATTGTAGTGGGGGGAGGTGATCCATGTGCAGGCCATGGAGCCGTAGCCAGGTTTCTATTCGGGCATACCAGCACTCAGTGTCCCCTTGTGTTGCTAGCTGTTTGGATGACTTTAGGGCGAGTCTGGGGTACCAGTGCCGGGGCAGGTCCCATATTCGGCGCAAGAAGGTCACGGTCTGGAAGAGGGCCTCAGCCAGGAGGGGCGGTGCCCCCAGCTCTGCGCGGATGATCTCGTGTGGTACGGAGGGCTTGCTTCGGATCATCCGTGAGATCATAAGTATTAAGGGTCTCTCCATCTGCTCCCATCCCTCGTAGGTGGCCTCCTCCTTAGGCAGTGGCTGATCCTGTGGGGCCTTCCACGTGTGGTAGAGATTGGACCCCCATATGGGAGCCCCGTACAGGAGGGCTGGTGTGACCAAGGTGTCAAAAACCCAGAGCTTTGTCCGGGGTTCCTGGAACTGTATGCGGGCACGTTGGTTCTCCATTGACTCGAGGGCTGCATAGCCTCGGGTTAGTCTATCTTCCGCGGCTTTTCTCAGGGTAAATCTCGGTCCAGAGAATGTAATCCCCAGGTAGACGTATCTTTGGACCATGTCCACGGTTTCTTCGCCGTATGTGAAGGGGGGTACCAACCGTCAGAGCCATTGGGTTGATGTGTTGAACACCATGACCTTGGTTTTCCCCAAGTTCACAGTTAGGTCTTTGTCTTGGCAAAAGGCCTGTAGTGCGTCCAGTTGGCGCTGTAGCCCTTCGGGTGTGCTGGAGATGAGGACACTGTCGTCTGCATATAGTAAGATAGGCATCAGTGTCCCTCCCAGGCTCGATTCCTCCTCGCCCAATCTATCTATGTACTCTGAGATCTCGTCAATGTAGAGGCCAAATAGGGTTGGTGAGAGTGGGCATCCCTGCTTGACTCCGATGGTGCTGGTGATCTCCTTTGACAGTCCTCCCGGTGCCCGAACTCGGCCCGTTACCGATTCGTATAGTGCCAGTATCCCCCATCGCATTTCGGTTGGTACTTCCAGTTCCTGTAGTCTCTGCGTGAGCCTCGCTCGTGGGACTGTGTCAAAGGCCTTGCGGAAGTTCACGAAGCAGCAGTACACCCGTCTTTCATGTGCTCTGCCCTCCTCTATGATGGCTCTCAGTGTGAGGATATGGTCAAGGGTGTAGAACCCCCTCCTAAATTGCTCTGCCCACTTGCTCAGCTCGTGGTCCAGTATGGATCCATAGAGCTTGGCTAGTACATGGCCAACCATGACTGTTCGGTAGTTCGTGGGAACCATGGGGTCTCCGGCCTTCAGGATAGGTATTATGGTGTTGGTTGACCAACTGGCTGGGAAGCCTTCGCATAGGGCTCTGTTGAACATGTGTGCTAGGAGAGGTGCCAGTATGTCTCTAGCATGGGTCAAATGCTCTGCTACCAAGCCTTCGTGGTCTTGGGCACGGCCATTTTGGAGTCTATCAATGGCGTCCCGAACCCGCCCCGTGCTGAAGAATGTGGATGATTCGGGTCTGCTCCCTGGGGGCCGGTGTAGCTGGGGCTGCTTGGATACTTGGTATAGTGAGGTTGCATATGCGTGCCAAGTGTCCGGGGAGGTGATGGGCGTCTGGGCTTGGGGTTCCTGAAACGCCTTCCATGCCTCTTTGCTGTCGTGTCCTAAGAATAGCTGGTAGAATTCGTGTTCGACTTTGGAGAGGTAGGCTCGTTTCTTCCGTCGCACTAGGCGACGGAAGATCAAGCGTGCTTGTTTATGCGTGTGTACTCCCCGTGCTTCGTCCTGTTGAAGACGGAGCTGGGTTTCCCTGCACTCTTGTTCGGAGGGGTGGGGTGGGGGGAGGGGGATGTGTGGGGGAAGTATTCGGCAGCCGAGGTGTGTAGTGTGCCCGCCAACTATGCTGTGACCTCCTCCAGGGGTGCGTGGGGGTTCATTTCTTGCAGGCTCCAATAGAGATGGTCGGAGTATGCGCTCGCAGTTAGCCTAGTAAAGTGGTACCTGGGGAATCTTGGGGGGTTGCTTGCTGGGGGGGTTAGGTCATACTTGCAGGTTATGTCAAATTGCAGGTATGCATGGTTGGCAGCCACTGCGAGTGGGCGAGGTGATATTTTAAAGGACTGGATGTTGGGGATAAGTGATAGAGGGCCGAGGATATAGTCCACTGTGCTTGCTCCCAATTTCTGTGTGGGTGCTCCATGTGCCCCCCGTCCGATGCAATTGGCCGCGTGCTTGTGTGTGAAGCATGTGAGGGCATCCGACCCGGGCCATCTGTCGAGACCGTTGAGGATGGCCAGTCCGTGTGCCCCCCCTAACGCCAGTAGGTGTTTGCCATATTCGGTGCATTCAGTTGTGTCTTGTGATGCCCGGTTGAGTCCTATCTCCTCCGGTGCGATCTCTTTGTACATGTGGTCTTCGCTCTCGAAGAAGGGGGTCTGCCTTTGTGCTGTGCGTGCGTTGAAGTCTCCAGCCAACATGACATCCCCCAAGCTGGAGTAGTGCATGATATCTTCGTACAGTGGTAGGTATGGTGACTCGCCCTTCGGTGGTGCGTATGGGGAGTATGCTGGTGGGAAATAGCACACCGCCATGTATATGTCTCGGGGGCGATCTGTGTGTATCCGGATCCACATGAACCGGGCTTCCTCATCTTTCCGCATGACTTGCACCATGGGCTGTAGCTCCTCCCTGTACAACACAGCCACCCCTCCGGACCCTCGGGTCCCTCCTTTTGTTCGGGCTCTAGGGCGGCATGCCGTCTCCCATCTATATCCCCTCACTTCTGGTAAGTAGGTGCCTGGGCTTTGGTGGGTTTCTGTGTAGAGGACGATGTCCTTGCCGGTGAAGGTCTCCTAGAATAATCCTGCATCTGTTTTCATAGCCCCGTTGCAGTTGCACACTGCAAAACTCAGGTGGGTCTCATAGGCCGCGCCCCGTCATTGGCGCTTATCTGTGATGATGACCCGACCATCTCTGTATACTGCCCATTTTCCCGCTTTGCGAGCCTCTAGGATCTGTGGCATGCATTCTTTACGGTGTGCCACCTGTGCGGGTGTGAGGTCATCCTCCAGGTAGACTTTTTCCCCTTTTAGAGCTGTCCTTTTAGAGAGGAAGGCTCGTCTGGATTCTAAGTTGGCAAATTTGAGGATAAGAGGCCTTCCCTTGGTGAGGTCTTTCCCTACACGCCATGCATTCTCCACTATTTGAGGGTCCTCTACTCCCAGCTTTTCACATATCTGCTTGGCATCTGCCAGGGGGCTATCCCCTTCCTTCCATCCGACCACCCGGATGTGGAGCGCTCTAAGCTTTCTCCTTTTCTCCTTCTCCAGTGCTGCATTCACAAACTCCTTCTTTGTTGGTGACTTCTTGGCTACCTCAATCCATTTGGAGTTCTCGGCCACTTAGGCTTGTGCTTGTTTCACTATATTCGCCCATGTGTTGAGCTCCTTTGTTACTTGTGTCATCAGCTCGTTGATCTCGGATTGCACCTTGGTGGGCGTTGTTTCGGTGATTTCTCCTTCCTCCTTCTTGAGTAGGTCCAGCTGGTTTCTATATTCATCGAGCTCATGCCTCAGTTCTTCGATCACCCTGTTTCTCTCCTGGAGGGACGTTTCAATGTCCACCTTCCAGGAGGTGAAGTGTGATGTGATCTTGGCGTAGATTTCGTTCTTCCATTCTTGCACTTTCGTGCTTATTTCCTCCTTGATTTGGTGTGCAGTTTCCGCGCACATTGCTGCCATGATTTCCTTGATGTTGCTGATGTCTTGGTCATGCGCCTTGCATACATCTTGGAGGGCCTCCATGCCTTTCCTTGTGTGGTAGTCTGTCACCTTGTCAATGCTGCTCCAAATCGTTGAGTATTTCTCATTCTTCTCCCCCCTTGTGCGGTTGCTTGGTGACGGGGATGTCTTGTTCGAGCCCATCCCTTCCTCACAGTTCCGGGGCTTGCTCAGGGGATGTGGGCATCCGGCCTCATTGTGGTTGCGGATGCGTGATGGGTGGTGGTGGGAGGTGGCGGAAAAGTCGGGTATGGGCAGGGCTAGTGGCGGTGGGGTGATATGGGTGCCGAGGCCGGGGCCTGAGGGAGGCCTGTAGCAGGGCGAGGGAGAGGGGGGGGGGCCGGCTGCTACGAGGAGAGGAGAGATGGCGACTGCTCCTATCGAAGGAGCAGGGAGGGCTATGGCAGGGGCGGGCTGGCGTGCATGGTCCGGCGACTCGGACGGTATGGTCCGGTCGTCGACTTGGGCAAGGCGCGTGGTCATGTGGAGAGGGGGCGTCCGATTGTGCTCCTACTCTAGCCAAGGACCCACCACCCTCCAAAGAGCAACAACCACCACAACAGCCATCTACTCGACCATTGCGACACACCTGTGATCCTCTAGCACAATTGGCCTTTGATGTTGCTGGTAGAGTCATCACTCCATGGGACCGCAAGTATCCAGGTTCTATTTCCCACTCTGTAGATGTGCCTTCCTCCTCGAGAGATGACTATCAGAGATCCAATCCCTCTGCAATACTAGGAGATTTCTTCAAAGATGGTGTATTGGAGACATTGGCCACGAAGGCCCAGGCTCATGTAGCAAAATCCCATCAACACTCTTGATCCTTTGTATTTGTCCAGCCTCGAGGTGTCTTTTGCGCTCTCGTCTTTTGCTTTGCTGAAAACATTGTATTTGGTTCATATATGATGGCGTAGAGCCATCGGTACTTTGTAATCTTATAATCTTGTACTTTTTGGTAATTAATATAAATACCCATTACAAACAAAAAAAAAGAGAGAGGGAGGGAGCGGGCCCAGTGGCACCTTGTGTAGGATTTTTTGACCACTAACTCTTTTAAGATGGAATTGTTGGCAGCGTCCAAGTTGATTTTGTGGGATGGGTAGCAAGAGGCTCGTCCTAAATTTAATCGCATGGCACAACTAGGCTTATCTTCAATTTTTGATGCCACTCTGGTGACCCACTAGGGGTTGATGTCTTCGCACCGCCAGGAAGCTTTTTTGCATCCCTCGAGGTTATAGGGACTTGTGGGATCACGTTTTGACGACGTTGTAGCCTAGAGACCCCTTCTCTACCCTCCTCCTTGATCATCCTTGGCAAGACTGGGACCTTGCTAGTCAACTCATTTGGAAAAGGTTTCGGCTAATCAAGTATACTATCTCATGATTAAGGACCACCATTGATTGGTCATTGAGACCAATACAATTTGGGGTGTGCATAAATCTCGGCATTGGTGGAAAATCACCATCATGGAGGGTTGGTTCAATAAGACACCATATAAAAGTAAAGTCTTCCTTTGGCATGTCATGGTTGGTGGATTGTCTCTTGTTGTGACACTTGCAAAATGCCACATCTCCAAAGGCTCTTGTTTCTTCTGCCTCACCACTGTGGAACCTCCTTGACACTAATTTTTTTCTGTCCTTTGGCACCAAAAACTTGGTCCCTATTGTTTCCTATTTGGCGGGATCTGGTTGGCACGTCTTTGCACCCCTTTCATTGGGTCTTTGCTCAATCCAAATACCCTTCTTTGGCACAACCACATATGAAGATTCTATTTCCATTCCTCTGTTTTTGGGGTTGTTGGCACAATTGGACAACTTGGAATGCTTTTGTTTTTTATTCTAGTTCTAGGGTTCAAACTCACATTGCAAAGTTGAAAGGTGTCCTGCATTGGCAGTTGGACCTTATTCGGCACGTAGATCTTCTTTCTAGGGAGAACTTGGTCCCTTAGCATATGGCAATAGCTGCTTCTTTGTTGTGACTTTTTGTGCTCTTTTAGTTATTTGACATTTGTAAAAGAGAGTTTACGTATGATGGCATAGACCCATCTATGAGAGTTTGCAACAAAAGAGGGAACACGAACACAGAGACAAAGGAACAGAGAGAGACTGCAACAAAAAAAGAAAGAAATTTGCGTCGAACAAGGAACAAATGCTGAATACAAAAAGAGGACTGATTAGTCCTTGCACGCACCCCATAGCATCAGTTAGGGCACTAGATCAAGCTGATGATGATGGCAACACAGGAGACGGAGGAAAATGATGGAGTCGAAGTGTGCACCTACCAAGGAAGAAGGAAGATGATTTGTCAAGTGAGTGGGGAAGGATATAAATAGCCAAATAACCCCAAAACTGGCCGACCAACAATCTGGGCAAAAAAAGTGGCCAACTAGCATTAATGCTGGTAAAATTGCTAGACAAGCTTAGACAAAGTCCCTAAAATAGTAGACGATGTTCGACAAGTGAGGCAAACTCTAATGTATGCTGAAACTACCTTGGAAATGCTCACAAAATCCCTACTGGAGGAGAAAATGTACTAAAAGGCAATAAACTAATTGCTCTAGAATGACCTACCTCCTTTGTCAAAGCAAGTGACAAATAGGTCAGAGCTTCTCAAGTCCTCATTTGACTCCGATTGAGGCTCATAGACAAGAGATGACAAAGCATGACAATCATGACTGCTAATACTCCATCTCAGAACTTGGATGTGGTGAAAGGTTAAGGGAGAAACAGATCTGAGGATGGCAAGAGGAATGCCAAGGTCGATGAAGTGTGTCAATGAGGACTGTCAATGAAGAAGCTCCTCACAATCCTAGTAAACCCCCTCTAAAACACTAGGGGCTAGGGAATCCGCAACCACATCATCGAGATCATCCCTGTCTGAAAGGGATGAAGGGTACGAGGGAACCACTGGAGGAGAGGGTGGGGGATGGGAAGGAACCTATGGAATAGATGGTGCACAACTGGGAACGGGTATAACAATAGACAACTACCTTAGAGGACCTTGCATAAGAGAAGGGGAATGGAGCCTCTAAAGCCCTCTCTCTTGCCAATGTGTCACAATAATAGCCCTTGTAGAAGAATCCTCAATACAAATGGCTTGCTCGATGAAGACAACTTGGGTACCAAGTCTAGTAAGGCTATAAATTGAGAGGAGTGGAAAGCCCAAGTTTGGAACATAAAGGGTGTGTGAAAGGGAGCTTGACATGCGGTTTGGAAACAAAGATAAAGTATCAACACCACCAATAGATACCGATACAATGTCACCAACACTAATTGAACCCTTAAAAGAGCACAGATCCTGCAACAAATCACCTTGTGGAGTTATATGACTACTCAGAAGACCAGACAACCATTTAAGAAGGCTCCTCCAATTCAACAATATGAAGAAACACAGACTCATGGGTAATTGCTAGAGTAGTGGTAGAAGGCTCGGATGTTCCAAATTTGGCATTTAGGCTTCTCCGAGTCGGAGTCAAAGCCTTGAAGAACTCTCATGTTGTTTAGCCTTGACTTCCCTTTCTTCTTCTTCTCCTCTTGCGAACTCGCAACAAAAGCTTTGGCAGAGGTGGGTCCACTAGCGCTTGTCATACTCTAAAATAAGCGGGGCAAGCCCCTCCCATAGAAGTTTCTCACGAGTCCTCGATGTAAGAAGGCTGGTGTAGAAGATATCAAACCGGGGAGATGGCAATTGAGTTAAAATATTCATGGCCAAATCCTCTGAAGAGATTATCCTGCCAAGAGATGCAAGCTCATCTCTCATATCCTCCAACTTGTTGATATGATTCTTCATGGAAGGAGAATCATCAACAATGAGCATTTGTAATTTCTTCTCAAGAGTGATCCGGTGGGCAAATGTCTTATGATGGTACAAAGAAGCAAGCTTTATCCACACTTCCATTGAAACCAGCCTTCCTTCTCGGGTGGTAAATAACCTAATTAAGTACTTAATTACAGCAATTAACAAATTCACAAAACTGAAATGCACACTTTACCATACAATCTTGGACATTGGACAGCCTCTCGACACCAAAACCATGCCCCCAAAACCGGTGCACCTTTTGGTATTTCTGTAACTTATATTGCAATTGGATGGAGTACAATAGAGATTCCTTAATCTCCTCCGTTGATCCAAATGCCCCTTGTTGCCACAAATGATCAGCCAGTCTTCAAACCAATTTACCCCTTGGTTTGCTTGGGGATTAGCCTTCACCCTACTCTGCTTGAAAGACAAATTCAGCCCCAAATCTGATATGGGCTAGCTGCCCTCTTGAATCTCCCTAAAATTCCTCAATTTTAACTGTTGAAATTCAAGTCCTAGGTCCTTACTTTTGAGTACGTATCCCAGGACGTTTGTTAAAACTGTAAATTAGGGTTTACAGCAGAGGTTGACTGAAATCTCTTTCTTTGATGGCTCAAATTGCTGAAAAATGTTGAGATAACTTGAGAGATGCCTAGGGGATAAGAGAGAATGTTATAGATAGAGAAATTCAGAGTTTCATTGCAAGAAACGATGAAAAGCTACTACTGTCTTGCTCAAACAGCCATGGAAGCTATCACCTATAGCTTAGGATCACCAGAAAGACTGTTGCCCCATCCTTTATGCTGTCATCTTCACTAGAAGGACCTTGGGGTGTTGTCACCTGCTCTTGGAGGGCTCCAAACTGCTATCATATGCTGTAGGATTGATCCCTAGGGGTTGCAAATCACATTAGCAATCTCTCCATGCTCTCTAATAGTCTCCTTTTGTTTCACAATGGTTGGAACAAACTTCCACCAGCCCCTAAAAACGTTTTTCCCACTTGCACGGGCAAGTTTTGCCAAGTGGCGGCCTTCTAATTCTATTTTCTAGCATTATTTAGCTTATTAAATTAATTTTTAAAATATTAATTTTGAAAATTAATTGAATAATTATTCTAGTGCTCCAAAAAATTAATTTCACCAGCCAATAATTAAATTAGCTAGGTCAATCTGTTTTTCAAGTATCCTTGAGTAGTTATTGACCCTTAGACTAGCATTAATTAATTAATTTAATGCCTAGTCTCTAATGTCACCAAACCATTGACATTAGTGGCCAATAAATTGGTCTAGGCGAAAATTTGACACTGGGTATCTCTTAGCACATGTTAGACATAACTTATCACAACTTTTTTCTTTTATACCTATTGCATCCTCGAGGTTGTTGACTTGTTACCATGAAATAATTGCCATGTGTATCACATGTGTTAAACAACATTGTACATTTGATTAATAACTTAATTAAACGTTATTGGCAAGATTAAAGCATCTTAAAATTTCATGATCTTGTGATAGATCTCTACCTCACGTAGTTTGGAGCTAATTCCAGCCAGGCGACTGCTATTCTTGTGCAGTTCTGTTGCCGTACAGCGTGCCACGTCATCACAGTCCTGCTGTGTGCGATTTTAGTATTTCTCTCTCCTGTTGCCTGCGTTTTTAGTCTTTCTCTCACCTGCTGCCTACGTTTTTAGTCTTTCTCTCCTCACCTGCGTTTTTCTACTGGTTGCAATCTCTTACTGTTGGTCGCATCCACCTCCCACTGGCAGCTCACTTCCAGCCCTTTCACTGCCCTCCCACCCCTTGAGGCGCACATTGCGGTTCGTGCTGCACACTGCCCTCACACCCCTTGAGGCGGACATTGTGGTTCGTAGTTCATGGTGGCTGACCTCTTCTTCCTCAGCAAGGCACACTGGTACTATGGCATCTCCCTCGACAGATTGCCCTTCTACTGGGTGTTCCTACTGCGGCACGAATGGTCACCCCATCGAAGATTGTCGACATCAACCTTTGCTTCTGACCCCTCCAGAGTATATGCGTCTTCCACTAGACACTGTGCCACCTTTCCTTTTTGGGCCACAGAAAATGTTTTGCATTGGCTATTAGAGTACTATGCTCAAGGCAATAAGACGCATCCGATGCGGACTAAGTCCTTTCGATCACATGGAGGATCGATTGGTGCTATGACCTCCCGGAGATCGTCGCAATGCCACCGACGGTCTTCTCCCACTTATTTTCAGGTATAGTGGCTTCCATGACCTACGGATCTGCAGTTCGCTCCATCAAGAGACAGCGATTGTTTGATACCGTCTCCTCGTCAGTACACTCCTTCGAGAGACAATGGCTACTCGACTCCTTCCTCTTCTTCGGCTACCTAGTTCGCTCCACTGAGAGACTGCGACTGTTGCCCACCTCTTGCTCATTCTGAGCCCTACCCTTCCCCACCTTCGGCTACTCAGGTTCGAGAGGCTACCTTTGGGAGCTCTTCGGCACCCCAAATACCTTCTTTAGCACGACCGGCGGCACTTTCTTCGTCATCAGACATTTCAGAGTCCGTGATCCATGAGTTTTTGGACTCCCTATCTACTTCACAGGGGGATTCAGAGGGGGATGTTATTTCTTTGCCCTCAGAGGGGGCATCTACTTCTTCTTTGACTTCAGCGGGAGGGGCAGATGGGGGAAACTACTCCACATGAAGTTCTTTACCCATCCTCTACTTTCTTGGGGTGGTTGTCTTTAACCAGTTATCTCTTCTAGTGATACCTAGGATCTTCACGTACCACCTAGATCGGGACCTCGGAGGTTCAGCCGTGCCTTGGTGACGAGGCCTTCGTATTCCTTCCAGCATGGATGCATGGAGCTAGTGGCTTCTCTCTCGAGGTTGAGTTTTGGTTTCTCCAGTTCACTCTATCTACTGTTCTTTACTGCAGGTTCCCTTTCCGGTGGAAATCTTGGATCTTAGGGATCCTCTACATCTTCTTCCTCCTCTTCTCTTCTTGCCTTGGTCACTTGGTTAGCATGGAGCCACCTCCCGATATCAAGTATGGGCAATCCTTATGGTTCTCGGCACCACACAAAGTCCGACATTCCTCCTATGCATTGCATGTTTTCATCATCTTTGTACTAGGGCGCTTGGGCAAGTGAACAATTTCCCCACGAGGGACCCTGTCCAAGTGGCACTTGCTGCATGCGCATTCTTCAGCATGTAGCATTGCATCTCCACCTCACTCTTCTCTTGTTTCCCTTTTTGGGCTTGAGAGGGGGTGTTGAGAAACCCTTCAATCTTCACCCGTAGTTTGCGTTTTTGCGTTTCTGCGTTTTGCGTTCAGGGTTTGCAACCCCAAAAAGGGGCACCATCCTAGACTGACTGTGCCTATTTATAGGCCACTCTCTCATTCATTCCTCACGGTTGATTCATTCAGTCCGTCATCTCTTCTCTCCAGCCTCTCCACTACCCTCACACCCCTTCAAGAGGACATTTCGGTTCGTGGTTCGTGGCTGTCTTCATCATCTTCCTTGTGCTACGGCACCCTTGTTCCCTTGTATCACGTTCACTCCATGATTCAGATCTTCATCATTCCATTCATCAAAGTTCCTTCTCTCTTCTCTTCTCTTCTCCATGTTTGCCGAGTTCACTCCGTGTTCCTCCCTGCAAACCCTACTGTCTCGCTGTTACGTCATCTTTTGATAGCTTGAACCATCAAGCCAGACTTTTTTGGGTAAAGAAGGAAGTACGGGCACCTGTATAGAGGGTGCCATGGATGGTATATGGAGGCCAACAGAATGGGCCTTCTATGAAACATGGAGAGAACAGGGAGGAGAGGGTTTTCAAATGAATGGCTAGGTGATCTCTGTTCTTCACGATTTGCATGATAGACTTCACGACAATCTTCATGCCGTTCTGAGGAGTGTTAAGAAGGATCCTCATCTGTACCGTCAAAGTTGCGAAACTAATTGTAAGACATCTTCGATATCCTACAAAGGAATCGCCCATAGAAACTATGTTTGGACTAGACAAGCCCTCGAACTGATAGCAGCTATAGGATCACAAAGGATTCAATGTAGATGGCCCATCTTGAGGAAAATAACAGTCCCTTGCATACAGAAGGCTGCGTTTGCTGAAAATGATGATGCAAAAACCTATCGCTTGATGATATGGTCAATTGCTTGCTCCACCAAAGGTTGTGTTTGCTGATGCAGACAATGGTTGACAGCAAAACGTAGGAAAGAGGGGAGGAAACATGCCACTTGTAGGAGAATTGGTTGCATGGCAGCAAAACGTAGATTGGTGAGGTGTTTGGAGTAGTTTGGGATGGTGGCCGATACTCTGAAGTGGTTGCCTCAGCAATAGGAGTGTTGTAGCTGCACACAGCTCTGTGTCCTCTCATTTGGCGATGATACCATGTGAGAGTGTGCAATGGAAGGGAACACGAATGTAGAGTCAAAGTAATAGAGAGAGACTGCAAGAAAAGAAGAAAGAAATCTGCACTGAACAAGGAACAAATGTTGAATACAAAAGGAGGACTGATCAGTCCTTGCACGCATCCCATAGCGTCAATGGGGTACCAGATCAGGCTGATGATGATGGTAGTACTGGAGATGGAGGAAGATGACGGAGTTGGGTGTGCACTTGCCAAGGAAGAAGGAAGATGATTTGCCAATTGAGTGGGGAAGGCTATAAATAACCAAATAATCCCAAAATTGGCCATCTTGCAATCTGGGCCAAAAAAGTAACGGACCAACATTTGATGTTGGTAAAAATGCCAGATAGGCGTAGAAAAAATCCTGAAATAGTGGACAATGTGCAGCAGGTGAGACACATTGATGTATACAGAAACTGCGCGGAAAATGCACACAAAATTTGGACTGGAGGAGAAAATGCACTGAAAGGCAATAAATTGATTGCTCTAGAATGAGCCACCTCCTCTGTCAAAACAAGTGATAGATAGGTCAGAGCTCCTAAAGTCCTTGTTTGACTCAGATTGAGGCTCACAGACAAGAGATGACAAGGCATGACAATCACGATTGCTAACACTATCCTGCATCTTGTAACCTTGTAAGCTTGTACTTTTTTCATAATTAATATCTATTACGAGAGAGAGAGAGAGAGAGAGAGAGAGAGAGAGAGAGAGAGAGAGAGAGAGAGTATATTAACGTCTCTAAAAGGCCAATGTGGCCTATGAGACCAAAGCAGTACATACAATGATGGTGTGTTTCTCATCTAGAATGAGAAAAAGATGAAAAACATGCCTATAAGACTGAAAAAGAATGAAATAGTGTCCTATAAAAGGGAAACATATCAATGATCTGAAAGTGAGAGTAGAGAAAGGAAAACTCTCCATCAATGATATGTTTGTTCTCTATCTCTGCATGGCTAAGGCGTCTTGGCATCTGTCTCCTGTGGCGCTCAATGATGGCTTTAATTTGTCTGTGGTGGTGAAATCGTTCTGCATCGGCTATCAGAGTACTATGCTCAAGGCAATAAGACGCATCCGATGCGCACTAAGTCCTTTCGATTACATGGAGGATCGATTGGTGCTACAACCTCCCGGAGATCGTCGCAATGCCACCGGCGGTCTTCTCCCACTTATTTTCAGGTACAGTGGCTTCCACGACCTATGGATCTGCAGTTCGCTCCATCAAGAGACAGTGATTGTCTGATACTGTCTTCTTGTCAGTACGCTCCTTCGAGAGACAATGGCTGCTCGACTCCTTCCTCTTCTTCGGCTACCAAGTCCGCTCCACTGAGAGTGCGACTGTTTCCCACCTCTTGCTCATTCTGAGCCCTACCCTTCCCCACCCTCTACTACTCAGGTTTGAGAGGCTACCTTTGGGAGCTCTTCGGCACCCCAAATATCTTCTTCAGCATTACCGGCGGCACTTTCTTCTTCATCAGACATTTCAGAGTCCGTGATCCATGAGTTTTTGGACTCCCTATCTACTTCACAGGGGGATTCATGGGGGGATGTTATTTCTTTGCCCTCAAAGGGGGCATCTACTTCTTCTTCGACTTCAACGGGGGCCCCTCCACCTCCCACCTCAGAGGGGGAAACTACTCCACATGAAGTTCTTCACCCATCCTCTACTTTCTTGGGGCGGTTGTCTTCGACCAGTCATCTCTTCTACTTCTACCCAGGATCTTCAGGTACCACCTAGATCGGGACCTCGGAGGTTCAGCTGCCGCGACTTGGTGACGAGGCCTTCGTATTCCTTCCAGCATGGATGCACAGAGCTAGTGGCTTCTCTCCCGAGGTTGAGTTTCGGTTTCTCCAGTTCACTCTGTCTACTGGTCTTTACTGCAGGTTCCCTTTCCGGTGGAAACCTTGGATCTTCGGGATCCCCTCCATCTTCTTCCTCCTCTTCTTTTCTTGCCTTGGTCACTTGGTTAGCATGGAGTCACCTCCCGAGATTGAGTACGGGCATATCCTTATGGTTCTCGGCACCACACAAAGTCCGACATTCCTCCTATGCATTGCATGTTTTCATCATCTTTGTACTAGGGTACTTGGGCAAGTGAACAATTTCCCCACAAGGGACCTTGTCCAAGTGGCACTTGCTGCATGCGCATTCTTCAGCATGTAGCATTGCATCTCCACCTCACTCTTCTCTTGTTCACCTTTTTGGGCCTGAGAGGGGGTGTTGAGAAACCCTTCACCTTTCACCCGCAGTTTGCGTTTTTGCGTTTTTGTGTTTAGGGTTTACATTTAGGGTTTGCAGCCCCAAAAAGGGGCACCATCCTAGACTGATTATGCCTATTTATAGGCCACTCTCTCATTCATTCCTCACGGTTGATTCATTCAGTCGGTCATCTCTTCTCTCCAGCCTCTCTACTACCCTTGCACCCCTTCAGGAGGACATTGCAGTTCGTGGTTCGTGGTTGTCTTCATTGTCTTCCTTGTGCTACAGCACCCTTGTTCCCTTGTATCACATTCACTCCATGATTCAGATCTTCATCATTCCATTCATCAGAGTTTTTTCTCTCTTCTCTTCTCTTCTCCATGTTTGCTGAGTTCACTCCATGTTTCTCCCTGCCAACCCTACTATCTCGTTGGTACGTCATCTTTTGACATGGTAAAGAAAGAATGAGAGAGTGGCCTATAAATATGCACAGTTAGTCTAGGATGGCGCCCCTTTTTGGGGCTTACCCTAAACGCAAAACACAGAAACGCAAAAACGCAAACTGTGGGAAGGGTGAAGGGTTTCTCAGCAGGTGTATGGGATTGAGGTGCCTAGAATACTTTCCATGCCTCCTTGCTATACTCTCCCAAGAATAGCTGATAAAAATTGTGCTTGCATCTGGATAGAAATGCCCTCTTCTTCTGCTGCACTAGGCGCCGAAAGATTGGCATGCCTAGCTATGTGTATAGGTCCCTTGTGCTTTGCCTTGCTAAAGATAAAGACATGTTTCCTTTCATTCCTTGTCATACCATCTATTTTGTGGGACATTCTTGCTTGGGGGGATGGTATGGGTGTGTGTGTGGGGAAAATACATGGCAACTGAGGTGTGAAGTGCTCTTGCAAACTGTGTCGTAAAAACCTCTGGGGATATGTGGGGGTCCATCCCTTGCAAGCTCCAATAGAGATGATTCAAGTAAGCACTCGTTGTCAATTTGGTAAAGTGGTATTTGGGGAATCTCGGGTAGCTGCTTAGTGGAGGGATCATCTCATGTCTACAGGTGATGGTAAATTGTAGGTAGGCATGTATCCACTGAGCTTTGGAGAGGTGAAGGTGATCAACAGTCAGTGAGGAGGGAGACTGGTTGAAGAATGAATGATGGATGTGTGAAATCAAGATGGATGAATACCTGTGCCTTATTTATAGGCACATGTGTCACTGAACTATCTAGGATGGTGGCGGAGTTGTCTCGAGCATAGTTGTTTTCAGACGCGTCTGAAATGAATTTCAGACGTCTGTAAACGTCTGAAAAACAGACGTCTAAAAACCCCATATCAGACTTGACGTTTTTTTTAATTAAAAAATGTTGACGACTTTACACAAAAGCATACAGAATGTGGTCGCCTTTATCTGCCGACTCTTTCCCTGGATCCAGGCAGTCTGAAACACACACTCCTGAGGAATCGTGACTGAAAACGACTGAACTCAGCCTGAGGAACTCCGCAAACTGTGGGAAACACAGCTCTCTACTTGGAAATACTGCTGCCCCAAACTTTTTGATCATCAGGTAAGATCTCTCTCTCTCTCTCTCTCTCTCTCTCTCTCTCTCTCTCAGGCTTCAGCCTGTGAACACTGAGCAGTGCAGACTGCAGTGAGTCTTCAGAGTCCAGACTCTTCACTGTTCACAACTTCACAGTCTACAGACCTGAAGGCTAAATATTGAGATTCGAGGTAACAGACCTGGAGGCTGGAGCCTGGGATTACAGTGCACAGTGCACAGTGCACACTGCAGTGATTGGTCACTGCACAGTGGCTGAAAATTAAGTTCTGAAATTTGAAAGCTGAAGCCTGAAGTCTGGACTCTGGACTCTGAAGTTTGAACTTTGGAGTCTGAAGTCTGAAGTTTGAACTTTGAACCTTTGGAATATGAAGTTTGAAGACTGAAGTTGTTGCCACTGGCCAGTTGGAACTTGGAAGTTGGAACATTGAAGTCTGAAGATTCAAGAGAAGATTACATGCCTCTCTTTCAATTTGTAAGTTCTGTGCAGTGTGAGGTTATCTGAGCCTCTGAGGCTCTGAGCTGAGAGCTCTCTCTCTCTCTCTCTCTCTCTCTCTCTCTCTCTCAGCCTTCAAGCTTCAGCCTTCAAAGTTTAAACTTCAAGTTCAAAGACTGCATAGTGCAGACTCCAGAGTCCAGACTCCAGAGCACTGCAGAATTCAGATTGGTGACTGGTCAGTGGGTCACAACAAAATTACTATTATGTCATGACTTATGACTCGTGTCTTCATTAAATTTGTATCAGATTTTAACTTTTGAAGATGGGAAGAAAGCGAAGCTGAATGGGATCATGTTACTGTTGTCAAAACAGTTGGAAAAGGGCAGAATACATGTAAATGCAAATATTGTGGACACACTTGGGATGGTGGCCCACTACGCATAAGGGCACATATTTTGGGATTGTGAGGGCTTGGTATGGAAAAATGCATATCTTGTGCCTCTCCTTGTGAGAGAAATTGGAGCACATTTTCACTGATTCAAACAAAGAGAAGGAATAAATTGCTTCCAAAACGTACTGAGCAGCTTGTATATATTCATACAAACCTTCGTCTTATTAATAAAATTAAGGAATCGGGCTATGAAAAGATTGAGGTTACATTGGACATGCTTAACAAGGAGAAGGATGATGATAGATTGCTTGCATTGCAGCAGATACGAGAGGAAGAGGACATCGTAGCCTCATTGCCAGTGCCACAGAGGGAGGCAAGCACTAGTGATCCTCCTGGCTCGAGTTCTCTTGGTCCACATCAGAGGGAGGATGACGATGATGATGATGATGATGATGATGATGATGAGGAGGAGGAGGAGGAGGAGGAGGAGGAGGACATCGTAGCCTCATTGCCAGTGCCACAGAGGGAGGCAAGCACTAGTGATCCTCCTGGCTCGAGTTCTCTTGGTCCACATCAGAGGGAGGATGACGATGATGATGATGATGATGATGATGAGGAGGAGGAGGAGGAGGAGGAGGAGGAGGAGGAGGAGGAGGAGGAGGAGGAGGAGGAGGAGGAGGAGGAGGAGGAGGACTGCACTCTTGAGAATGATGAAGATGATGAGTAGATTAGTTGATGACAGATGAATCATGAATCATGATATATGATGTGACTCTATTATGCAGTTTTCAGTTTTGCTTTTGGTTGTTCCCTTTCAGTTTTTAGTCTACTATGCAGTTGGCATTGGGCAACTTGGCTTGAATCTTGATGACAGATGTATCATGTATCATGTCAATTCCTTGAAAGTTGAATGATGAATCATGAATCCTTCTATATTGACTCAAACTCTCGAGTCTCAGTCTTCAAAGTTCAAGAGTTGTGCATTGTTCTTTTATTTTGAAATTAGCACATGTTTATCATGTTTATCATATCTTAAAGTTATACTCATTTCATACTTTCATACGCGTTTGCGTTTGACGTTTGATTCACGTATGGAAAAACTATGGTCTCGGGTGTGGTGCTCAAATACTAATAAATCATACAAATAAAAGCCTTTTTGGGTCTGCAGTGAGGAGGGAGACTAGTTGAAGAATGAATGATGGATGTGTGAAATCAAGATGGATGAATACCCATGCCTTATTTATAGGCACGTGTCACTGAACTGTCTAGGATTGTGGCGGAGTTGTCTTGGGTGTGGTGCTCAAATACTAATAAATCATACAAATAAAAGCGTTTTTGGGTTTGTAGATGAAAACCAAGATAAGAATTGATGTAATACAATGCACTTAATGACTTTGGTTGCTCAACAAACTCTCCCTTATCCATGGGCACTCTTTACCGTTTGGTTGGAGAAGGGTCTTTTCCCTATGTAAAAAGCCACTTTGGGTGCGCTACATTATTCTCGTGTAAATGCTCCCTTATCCATGGGCACTTTTTACCTTCTAGCTAGTGTAAGGGTTTTTAACCCTTGCGAACACCCTCTTTGGGTGTGGTACTATAGTACCTTAGGGATTGTACTTTCATACTATCATTCTCATATTAGTGGATGTGACTCTCTTGTTGTTCACTGTGCAAGAGAGTGTGCTTGCGTGTGCAGATGAGCATTGACCCAACAATTTGGATATGCCACTAGGTTGGGGAGGAGGATTCAAATGAGTAGGATTAGAGTAGAGCTAGCAGCAACTTAGCATTGGCACAAATAGGCTATCTCTATGCCTTTTTTTGATATATTACTAGAGGAGATTGGATGATCGATTCATACCTAGCAACCTTAATTGAATAGTCCCAAAGGATAGAAGGTATGGATAAGAGACCTTAGGATGGTCTTTCATGGCACAACTAAGGCTATGGTAGCAATCTAGGGGGCAGTAACTTGAGTTCAGATTCCGGATAGAGGCCCAACATGTTGTATATGGATTTTTAGGGGAGTCAACCATTCCTTGTTGTTGGTTAGCATTTGAGTAGGATCTCGACTCAAAGTTTACTTGCAGACTCAGTGGACTACAGTGAATATCACAGATTGCTAGCATTGTCACCTGGTTCTAGATTGCAAGGTGCTGTCATGCCATTGACCTTTAGGGAGTTTCCATTGCAGACACTCTCGAGGATATGGGTAGATATTTTTTATACTCTCTATGGGAGATGGGAGAGACTACAAAGGCAAGTTGAGTGGATGAGGAGAGATGCTTTTATGAGGATATGGGACTCTGGTACCTTCTTTCACTTAATGCACAGATGGTCTGGCATCACAACACACTAGATTGGTTGTTCACTCAACCGTTGTATGCATGAAGTACTTAGTAGTCCCTCATATGACTTTCTTATCTCAGGGATTTTTCCAGGTTGTATGATTTTAAATGTTGAATTTAGCCAATTAAGTCCATGGTATGGAAATGTTTGTGACAAGGCTTTGGCACTTTCTATTGCAAAAAAGCATTGGTTTTGTCAAGAAAAACATTGCCATGTCACAGGTGCACTACACTTATATAATAATGGTTTCATGCAATAAGAAGTGTATTTGAGCTGTTGGTACAAGTACCTTACATTTTTTGCCAAAGCTTAAGTTGCCACTTAGGTGTTTGCAAATTCACATTTTCAGCATATCAGCAGATGGTCACTCATCATAGTTAGAGAAGGAAGGTACTGCTGAGGCTCTGGGCTCTCTGATAGATTAAGTTCCATGTCTCTTCTGTAATTATGATAAACAGATTGGAACCTATTTTACCGTTTATCCAATTGCTCCAAATAAGGCCCCAAGGCTGGTGATTGGTTATATGGCTGATCTGATCTGAGCCATACAGAACCTGTCTAGCCTTTCCACCCAAGTTTTACTTGTTATACACTTCATGACAATAATATAGATATAGATAATGCCCATCTCTATGATTATTACCTGACATGTGTAATACTCATCTCTTTAGAAGTATCTTTTACTGTCCTTTTGATCGTGATTGCGAGTTTGCAAATTTGAAAATTTAGGTTTCTTCTTCAGGTGGATATAGTATTATGAGAAAGTGAACAAATTCTCATTTAGAGCTTAATGATCCAGCTTTTGCTTTTAATCAAAGACAGATCTAATTTTTCAAATATTTTTTTCAGGCTTCACAGATTGTCTGGTCTGGGACTGACTGTTTCCAGGTGCAGTCCAAAGGTTCAGATGGGTCCACAAACATACATGCTTGTAATTGGAATATTCCGCCCTCAGCCTGGGCATTAAGTAACATTGTCACTTTGGCACTGGGCTCCTCCTTTAAGGCATCAAAACAAGGTGAATGTCTGAATGGGTTTGTTAAAGGTTTGGATTGTTACTTATATGTTAGAGCAGTTTGCTCCTTATTGAAGCAAATAACACCTTGGACTGATGATTTACAAACCAAACTGAGAGCTGTGCGAAAAGACAACCTGGATGAGCCTTCTGTGGATGGTACAGATCATTCAAAAGCATGTGAGCACACTGGTGCCAATGGATGTCCTATTTTAAAAAGGCACTTTTTAATGCAGCTTGAGCCAATGTGTCAGCAATGGCATCTGAAACAGCTCCTAGATTACAGTCGTCAAACCCACCTGTCAAGCTCCAATGTGAACAACTCAGATTTGGGATCAGCAAATTGTAGTGGATTGACTCTTTCAGACGTTGCTATGTTGTATTCTAGTTTGCTGACAACTTTCACTGTATTGAACGAGCTGAGAGGCCCATGTCCAGTACTCAATCTGTTAGCATTTGCACCAGGTTTCCTCCCTGAACTGTTGGATTGGTTAGATAATGACCTTCAGCTAACACAATCATGCTACAGAGAAATATCTTCAAGCAAAGCTTTAGTTTCAGATGCTAGCATGCTTGCAACCAAAGTTGGAACTCCACTGAAAGATGACAAATCTAGTGGGACCTTGAGCACCAGATGGGCTTCAGCAGTGCTTAAGATCAAGGGGAAGGCAAGCAGCTCTGAATTATCAGAGTCAGATATCGATAGAAAAGTGTACAAAGAAGAGCTCGTTTGCAACAACTGGGATGTTGAGGCACTGAAAAAGGGTCCTGCAGGCATATCTGACAAAACTTTGCCTGTCCTTTTTCTTTTCTGTGCTGCCTATGGGCATTTACTTATGATACTTGACGATGAAGAGTTCTATGAACGCCAGGTCAATATATATGAATCCCTATGTTACTTGTATTTGATTGATAATGCTTTGTTGTTTCTAGTTTAAGCATCAACTACTCTATTATGTCGTTCTTTTGTGGAACAGGTTCCATTTACACTGAAACAACAGAGAGTAATTGCAGCTTCGCTGAATACTTTGGTGTATAATGGGTTTTTTTCTACATTGAAACAAAATTTTACCTCTTTGATGGAAGCAGCAGTAAAGTGCTTGAACTCTCTTTATGGAAGGGATTGCAGGCACAACTTCTGCCAGCCAAGCTTATGGCTCGCTCCAGGAATGGGAAACCTTCCTGCTATTCCAGCTGCAGCAAGAGCACATGAGGTTGCCATGGCTTCATGCAGGATGGGTGACCTCTCACAAGGTCCGGCTATAGGATATGTGCTAAAAATGATACCACATGTCATTCCATTTGAAGAAAGGCATGTTCTAAACTTGCATTTGCCATTTGATAAAAACACCTTGTTCTCAGAAATTCGTGAATTTTTTTTTGGGATAATTGTACATACATATGCACGTGCATGGACTCAGCTTGCCTTAAAGTGAACGAGTGTATGCCTGGGGACAGAGAGAAAGAAAGATGTGTCTGCAAAAGGCCAAAATGGCCCATCAGACCTTGGGACAACTGCAATGATGTCTCTTCATAAAGTGTAGACAAAGTATGATTGGAAAGTAAATTTAATTGTAAAAAGCTGAAAGAAATTGTGAAATAGTAATTGTAGCCATGTCCATGTGCCTAATGTAATGCTTGCTCATCGTGGTATCCCCCTCATATATATGTGGCTTGTGCATGCATATGTGGAGTGATATGTATGTGCGGGGGTGTGTATGCTTGCATAACCTTTTCACTTCAGAGTTGTGTTCTCTCTCTCCCTTCTTCTGTTTGTGTTTGAGTTTTGAGTTTTGTGTTTAGGGTTTGAGTTTTGAGTTTTGCCCTCTGTGTCTGTGTCTGTGCCTTTGTGTTTCTGTCGTGGTCGTACACTTTGTGTGTCCTCAGTGCAAACCCTAGCAATCTTCTTAACAGTTGAATGCTTAGCATCATAGCCACATGGAATAGAATGGGGGCTACGAACACTGGAATGATGTTCCATAACGAAGGGAAATGGGGAATGCATTCCAACATAGAGGAATGTTCCAAGCCGTCCATGTCACAACGTTTCCGGAGTTGGAACGTTCCAACAAGGCATTCCTTGCTGGGAATGTTGCGTTCCAACTTCGTCCGCGTTGCCACGTTCCACGAGATGGACGTTTCTACGTGTTGTTCCATGTCGGAAACATAGCGTTTCTAGTCCACCATGTGACCTCTTTTTTTGCTTTTGATTCCAAAGATATCACATGTTTTTTTTCGTCACGTCTCTTCCAGCCCATCTGTTTTCATCTTGATTGTCTCACTTGCTTGGTCATTGACTCTGCCATGGCCAGCTTGCTCAAAAGTGGACACTTGTCACTCACTCACTCACACACACACACACACACACACTCTCTCTCTCTCTCTCTCTCTCTCTCTCTCTCTTTTTCGTAAAAGGTAATTGTATTAATTACGAAAAAAATACAAGATTACTTGATTACAAGATACATGACGACAATCTAAGTCATCATGTGAAGAGGTTCTAAGTACTACAAGTTACAATGTCATGGCAAAGACGCGGAGGAAATTGCCATATGCCAGGGACGTAAGTCCTCCCTAGAGAGCAAATCAGAATGGTGGAGAAGATCTAACTGCCAATACAAGAGGCCCTTAAGCCTCGCAATATGCCGCTGAACATTATAGGCGGAGTCAAAAAGAAAAGCATTCCGAATGGTCCAGTTATGCCAACAGCTCCAATATCGAAGAAAGTGATACATGAGCTTCATATGTGGCTGTGCCGGAGTGGGGTATTTGGGCTGCCCAAAAACCCAATCAAAGGGGCGCAGGGTGAAACCAACCACCCCTTGTCAAGCAGCCGACAAAAATAACCAGACTTTCTTAGCGATGGGGCAAGAAATAAATCGGTGGCGGGCGGATTCCATAGTAGTGGTGCAAAAGAAACAGGTGCCATTGGAGATTCGTCGCTTGGAAAGAGCTGAAGCAAGCGGAAGACCACCAATCATCACTCTCCAAAGAAAGACTTTATATTTAAAGGGTGTCTTGTTCAACCAGCCCTCCATCACAGTTGCCCTCCACCATGACCGGGATTTACGCAATCCCCATAAAGCATTCGCTTTAGTAACTAGCCATTGATGATCTTTAATCAGAAGATGATACACTTGGTTAGCAGAAGCTTTGCTTAAATTCAGCCGGCCTTGTAGGTCCCAATCCTGCCAGGGATGATCCGAAGCAAGGGCAGGAAAGGGTTGTCTGCTCTGGAGCACCCTCAAAAGCTGTTCCCATAAAGGCCTATATCCACGAGGGATCCTGAAAAGCCTCCTAGTTGTACGAAACGATATAAGCACATTGTGACTGGCAAGGGTGGCATCCGCAACCGAAGACAAGCCCAAACGTGCCATCCGGTTGAATTGTGGTCTAAGCTCATGTTTACCTTCCTACGAAAGTAAACGCGAGACTGCCAGTAATTCCAATTGAAAAGAGTTAGTAGCTAAGCGATCCTCCGGTGGATGCCACTGAGCCTTCTGGAGGACGTGTTTCCAGGAACATACCAAATGAGTAAGCAGCGATGAAGAAGAACTGGAGAACCGCGAATCAGCATTAAGAACATGCCACCAAGAACTCTGGATTTGGGTATTGCCATGCAGAAGCCTATGGCCCTCAAGGAAATAACGGGCTATATCGACCCACGGATGATGATCCGAGCACATGGCGCGGAAAAGAGACCAACGGAGTGCCTGCATGTGAGTTTGGGCATCTAAAATAGCTCCGCCACCCATGCGTTTGGGGGTGCACGCATGCGACCAAGAGATCCAGGAAATACTTGCATGCAATGAGTCCTTCCATAGCATGAAACGAATAGACTGAGTAAGAGCATTCAGAGTCATAGTAGTCCAGGGCAACAATGGCAAGAAATATGTGAGCATTGGCAACATAATTGTCTGGGCTACTTTGAGGCGAACATGGAAGGGCCAGGCTTGAGACTTCCAATACATAAACTTAGCCACTATTTTCTGAGAAATCCACTGCAGAAGCTGCTTTGGGGGAACATCAACGCCCAAAGGGTACCCAAGATGCCTGACAATGGAGCCACGAGGAACAACCAGACCCTGCCAGTCCAAGGACTGCAAATCCGACTCCGTGCAGCTTAGAATGGCTGATTTGAGCGCATTGATACGAAGGCCGGACGCCTGACCAAAGAGACCCCAAACATCCAATGCTTTTCGAAGGTTATCCTTGTCCGCACGCAAAATCATAAAGGTATCATCCGCCAGGGATTGGCTAATGAAGTGCTGTCCTGTAGGAAGCGACAGTCCGGCCAACTGAGAAGAGGCTGCCATATGAGATAACATGGAAAGAACTGGATGTGTCGCAAGGGCAAAGAATAGAGGGCTCAAAGGGCACCCCTGTCTGACAGAGCGGGCAAGGACAAATGGCTCAGTAACACCTTCGTTCAGCATGACTCGTGAAGATGCCGCAGCGCTAATGGTGTAGATTAGACGAGACATCCGAGCACCAAAGCCCATAGCAGACATAAGTTCAGCAATGAAAGACCAGTCCAGATAGTCAAAAGCCTTTTCCAGGTCCAGTTGAATCAGTACTACCTCCTGATTAGAATGGCTTGCATAATCAATTGCCAGTTGAGCATTCATTACATTGTGCAGAATATTTCGGCCCTTAATGAAACCATACTGGAGAGGGTGCACAAGGGCAGGGAGATGCTTATGGAGCCGATTCGCCATTACTTTGGAAAAGATTTTGTACATTGAACCCATCAAAGAAATTGGGCGCCACTGTGTCAACTTAGATGGCGAAGGAACTTTTGGAAGCAGTTTAATAAGTCATTCTTTCCATGAGGAAGGCATGATCCCCGTTTCCCACACCTGCTGAAACAAAGTCTGCAATGGTTTCGCCAGTTGGGTAGCAAAAGCTTCAAAGAACTCATTGGTGAGACCATCCCAACCCGGACTTTTATCCTTGGGCAAGTGTAACAAGACGTCCATAACCTCTGCCTCACAAATATTTGACTCCATAGTAGCTTGCATGTCCTACGGAAGCTGATTGCGGACGAGGTCATAAAAAACCGAACGGGCCTGAGTAATTTGGGCTGAAGGTGGAGAAGTGGAACCGAGAAGGTCGCGGAAATAATTCCTGCACATATGCACAATAGTCTGTGGATCCAGGATAAGGTGGCCTTCCGCATCCTCGAGTCTGGTCATATTCTCTCAAGCAGGAGAGGCGTGGAGAGCTCGAAAGAACTTATGGGTCTGACATGCACTATCTTGCAAAGTCTCTGTCAGATGTTGCAATTTGGCCTGCTGATATGATTTCAACTGGAATTCTTTAATAAGATCAGCCACCCGCATGGCCAGTGCGAGCAGAAATGCATCATCCGGAGTGTCCACCAGCAGAGAACGAACCAAAACCAGCAGGTCCTCCGCTGCCTGTCGCGACGCCGCCGACAAAGAGAGGCATGATAGATCCCATACTGCCAAGCAACCCGCTGCACATTAGAGAGCAATCTTTCAAATGACGCAGTGCCCTGAGAGGAGAAGTCCAAGAAGAATCTGTCAATCAATTGCTGCATATAGCCCTGAAAGATTGCATGCTTCAAGTAAGACGAGTTGAAACGCAAAGGGAGTCTCTCCAGAAATTGCTTGAAAGGTGCAATGGGTTGTGCAGGCAACTCGAGCTGCAGAGGGAAATAGTCCGACAAGGCATATTGCTGCAACACTTTTATTTCGAGCATCTCAGGAAGAAAATCATCATTCTGTATGATATATATATAGTCCAACCGCGACCATGTTGTTGCATACTGGGCAGAATGGAAAGTAAACCCTGTAGAAGACGGGTGTAGCCAGGACCAGAGATCTTGCTTAAGAACAGCAAGAGCCAACTCATGCCACATACGACTTTCCGGCGCATCCATTACCGAATGCTCCGATGTGGACTGGGAAGAATCAACACACATATTGAAATCCCCCATGAAGAAGCCCCGTCTGCCAAGTGACAAGGAGGTCTGCAAAGTCTGCCAAAGCTCCCGACGAGATAACGAATCATTCGGAGCATAGAGGCCAAGTAACCATAAGATTTCCCCTTCGAATAAAATTTCAATCACCAAAAAGTGGCCATGAACATCATTTTTAATAAGAACAGGCTGATATTTGTCATGTACAATCATGAGCACACCCGAATAATGCATGGCCTGTGTCCCTGCATAGAACAAACGAAAGCCATGGCAATCCACAACTTTTCCGGCTTCACCGTGACTCTTGTGCTCAACAGCGCACAGGACATCTCACTGATTCTCATACAATGCAGTCCACATGGCATGTTGCTTGTGTCGAGAACAAATTCCTCGCACATTCCACGTGGCTATTTTCATGTGTATTCAAAACAAAATCAGGTACAAGGCACAGCTTGCCTCGATTTGACTTTGTCGGCGAGAATGTCCAGGACTCCCTCGTCCAAGAAATCCGCCAATACCGCAAAAGAGTTCTGAGGACCAGATTTGGAAGTAGACGGCATATCTGTTGGCTTGGGGTTGGAACGGGGATAACGACGGTCCCACGGGGTAATGACGTTGCCTCTGGTATCAAAAGCCAGCTTAGTAGGTGGACCCTTTGGACGATCCGAATACATTTTCCTGGCGGGCTGAGGACGGGGGGCGGAGGAAACCATAGCAGGAGCAGAGCGCTCGGAAGACAACATTTCCTTCCTGCGCATATATGTACGCATGGAATCTTGTGAGGTAGTAGGCACAGTATTCTCTATGCCAGCAACAACCCTGTTGCCTTTTTTTGCACGGACTTCAACCCAATCAGTGGCACGGGAATCTAGACTTGAAACTTGTTGTTTACCTTTGGCCAGAACTTGGGGCGGGTGGATAGTATCCAGCGACGGAGCATCACACACCATATCTTCCATGGGCGGCGCAACATGGCCAACATCTGAAGTGTGTTGCTGCTCCGGGCATTCGGCCATAAAATGCCCCAACTGTCCACAGGAAAAGCAATGTCCTGCAAAATTGCCCCATTTCAAACGAAAGTGTAACGGATGCATGCCAGAGCTATTGAGGCGTAACCAAGCAGGCCTTTTCCTTGCAGTGTCCCATAACATACACAAGCGGTTGCGATTCATAGCCCTGAGACTGGGAGGGACCAGAACCGTGCCCACAGCGGCCATAGCATCCTTCAATAGTGGCCAATAAACAGCCGGACAATTTTCCACTTCTACCCACACAGGGCATTCACGTTGCAGCAGGCGCTGAAAATCTGCCATCGGGCGCCATGGAACCACATGAACCAACCGGCGATAAAAAAACAAAGGCAGTTTAGACAGGAGAGCAGCACGGTGCGTCTCAGATTTCAACAGGACCTCAAAAAAATCTCGGGACCCAACAAAAATCTCTTCAACACATTTCCCTTGTAGCAGACTGTGCAGCCACTAGCGAATACGGGAAAGCAGCGGGATTCGACCAGTGAAGAAGAGTATCACGGCGCGATCATAAAACACCGAAAAGGAGCGTAGGACAGTTTTTGGGTCCACGGTGGCTTCCAGAACATCGTCAGGTGCAGAGTCAGAAAAGACTTCCTGATTATGTTGAACATAATCGCCAAGCAGAGTGTTGGCAAATTACACACACACACACACACACACTCTCTCTCTCTCTCTCTCTCTCGTCTTAGCTCAATTAGTAGTCTAGGCTCCAACAATCATGTAGTGAGTACACACACTATCTCTACCTGCAACCCAGTGCCATCTGACACATCTCTCTCTCTCTCTCTATCTCTCTCTCTCACCAACCTTCAACCTTTTCCCTCTCTCTCTCTCTCTCTCTCTCTCTCTCTCTCTCTCTCATCTCAAGAGTTGAGACTCAACTATCTAGGTTGTGCTTGAAAAATGGTTGCTGCTAGAACTTCCTTTTACTTGAGAACTGTGATAATGCCCAACGGAAAGAGGAAAGTGAAAATGGAGAGGAGACGGAGGAATGTAGGAGAGAGAAGGAATAATGTGATTTCAATGGTTGAATGTACAAGGTTGCAACAGTTAGCCTCAACTTGCAACTCTACGCATTAGTGTGGGCGCCAGATGGTAGCAGGAGGATGAGAAAAAGAGGAGGGATGGTTGATTATGAAGGATCAATGATGGGTAATGAAAGTGTGAGGGTAGGTGGCCTATATATATAGGCAAAAAGTGGAAAAACCCTAAATAGGGTCAAAACCCCAAAAATGGCCAAAAGCGCAAAAAAGAAATCACTAATGTCCCTCAAAAGTGTTTAAAACACATAAAATGACAGATAAATGCAATGTGAGAGCTCCTTATGTCCTTGTCTGTTTTGGACTGCAGATCCAAGAGTGATAGGAAGTTTGCCCATGCTGATGAAGTTGGACGATGAAGAATGACAGCCAAGGATCAAGATCCCCCCTTTATAGAAAACTTTGATAAAATGGAAGGCTACCAAAGGGTAGGGAAAACGGAGAGGCCTCAAATAGATGACTCTTGAAAACTCTAGTTGGAGATGAGTGAGTTGTCACAGAGATGTGAAGTTTTGAGATTCTTTAATCTTACCAAAAACATTTGATTAAGTTCCTAATCAAATGTGCAAACTCTAGTCGGAGATGGGTGAGTTGTCATGTGGACGTGAAATTTTGAGATGCTTTGATCTTACCAATAACATCTGATTAAGTTGCTAATCAAATGTGTGAGGTTGTTCAGCACATGTGATGCACATGGCTGCTATTTCATGGTAATAGGCCAAGGACCTCGAGGATGTAGTGGATGTCAAAGGCAAAAGTTGTGATAAGTTATGCCAATTGGGTTTTGGTGGTCAGTTGGTATTAGTTTTGGTCCCAAGAGAGTTGTTTGGCCATAAAGTGTCTACGATGACATTAGGGACTAGGATTAATTAATACCAATCTAAGGGTCCATTGAGGTTGCTAGGTTATAAATGGCCTAGTCAATAATTTTGGGTAGGTGAGAAGGGCTGAAATTAATTTTCAGAAATTTTAAACTTTGAAAATTAATTTAGTGGCAGGATAATATTGAAAAAGGGATTTAGAAGGTTGCCACCTGGCAAAATGCCCATGAAAATTGAGAAAACTTTTCTGGGGGTTGGGTCTTAGCCATTTAGTGTGTTTCCAAATGGTGGCAGAGGGAGAGAAGGCTGCTGATCATTTTCTGAGCAGAGAAACAGCAATCGGCTGCAGGCGACAGCCAACAGAGGGCTCTAGGAGGTAGGTGATAGGAAGGAAACATTCTACAGGGGCTGGCAGCAACTCCTCAATGCTGGCAACAGTATCTTGGAGGTGCCTGGCAGTAGAGGTGACTGCATTAAATGCAGGCTGGAGCATGCAACATGTAAATTTTAGGGTTTCATTGCAAAGAAAATCAGATTTCTCTCTCATCTTGGCTTTCTTTTACCTTCTCTGGTCCGTTCTTAGGAAATCTCAGCTTATCTTAGCCATTTGAAGCTGATCTCAGCCAGATTTGGTGGATAGTAGAGGGAATTCTGCTGTAAACCCTAAATTTCTGCAGAAATTAGGGTTTAGCAGCCACCTCAGGACCCGTGCCATTAGTAGAAGGCATTGTATGCTAAAATCAACATCTGTAATTTATGGTATTGATAGGAATTTCAAATGCCAAGCAATCCATTGTAAATTTGGGGCAACATTTGGCCAGTTGGGGTCCAATTAGAACAAGTCCTAGGTGAAATTCAAGGGGAAAATTGGCCAAATTGTTTGCTGATTGTTGGACTAGCAAGGGGCTTTTGGATTAGCCAAGGAGATTGTGGAATCTCGGCTTGTATTAAATCCATTGGCAATCGAAGATAAAGAAATACCAAAAGGGGTGTCAGTTTTGGGGCCAACAGGCTATCCATTGTCCAAGAATTTTGAAGGTAAACTGTGCATTTCAATTTATGTTTATTTTCTGATTGCTGTAATAAGTGCTCGATTACGGAATTACCACCCTCTCCAAGAAGGAAGGTTGGTTTCATGGTTCCATCGCCGAGACACCACTCAAGCCCTTGATTTGGTGGGCTTTATGTTAAATGATGCGGATCTAGGACATGACACAAGCTATGGTGGATCAAAGATGAAGACCAAGTTCATAATGACATGGACAAGTAGAGATAAACTATTACACAATTGAATTAGGTTCCAAGATAGATTAGCTTGGACTCATAAACACAATCTTGTGTAGAATTGACAATGACAGACACTTAACTGAAAGTACAAAGCATCATGATATTGTATTCATTTCATAGTCAAGTACAATGCTTTATAGGCTTTGAGTTGTTCCACTCTCCTCACTGTGCATATGGGATTCATGACAGCTCCTCTTGGAGCATACATCATTTGTCTATTTCTCAACACCCCCCCTCAAATGATGAGTCCCTACACTTGCTGGCTTTTGCCCCCCCTTCATGATGACATGGCCCGAAGACTAGCTCATAGGCAGCCTAGTCAAGTTAAAGCTTGAGACTTTACATCTTGGCAAGGGTTATATAAATCAAATTCACTAACATATGAGAGATACAATGAAAGTTCTTCAAAACAATCTGTCAGAGTTGTTGATGGTAGTGGAAGCATATTCTTCTTCTTCTTTTTCCTCCATGTATTGGTTCTGGTGATGATCACTTTGCAATTGTTGGGCTCTCTTCTTGTGGAAACATTCACTGGCTACATGGCCAGTCTTACCACAATAGTGACATGTAATCCGATCCTTGTTATTGTTGTTGATGAGTCCTCGACCTCTTCCTTTAGGTCCAGCAGCTCCTTTGGTGTACAAAAGATTTTCCCTAGATGATGAGACATTGTCTTTTGCATTCTTGGTTTTTACTTTGCCTTCTTCGTCGAGTAGTGAGTGCTCAATATCTTTAAGTGTGAGGCTTGGAACATTACTCAAAGTGGACACAAGATTTTCATATGGATCCTTGTTTACACTTGCAAGCAGTACGGCTATTGCTTCATCTTCCTCAATATTCTTTTTAAGAGATGCAAGCTGAGTTTTTAAACTCTTAAACTTATTAATGTGTATGGTCATAGAAGCACTGTCTTTGATATCCAGTTTATAAAACTGCATGAGAAGTTTTACCTTTGAATTCTTTGCTTGAGTACCAAACATTTTATCAAGTTCCTCCCAGGCGGTTCTAGCATTTCTAATGCCAGATATATGATGTAACACATCATCACTTAATCCCCAGGCAATGATGCCTAGTGCCTTATTATTCATCTTCTTCCATTCTTTGGATTTAAACTGTTCTTCTTCAACGAACTCGTCTTCATCATCTTCCTTCTTGTTATCTGCATCATCTTCAAACAGATCCCACAAGTCTTTCCGCATTAGGTGATACATGGTCTTTTCCTTCCAGGCATGGAAGCCTTCTCCATTGAACTTTGCTATTTGCTCAAGCTCGGCCATGTTGCTAATCTTCAGTTAACCAGCAAAAAATTGTATTTTAATGTGTCAAGAGACACAAGAGAATCAGTGTCAAATTGACACTAGTTGAGTGTTAATGGATACTAGTCGGTACTTGATCTGCTTCCTCTTAGAAACTTCGTGGGTGGCTTCTGAGCTTCCTTGGACACTTCCAGACTAGTAATGAGCTTCAAAGATTATTCCTCAGTGATCAAAATCACTGTTGATGATGGTAATGAGAAACAGAACAAGGTTACCAAGCTTTTCAAATTTCTGGATATGGCTTCCTCTAGGGTTTCAGACAGCGGACTGTTCTTTCAGTTCGTGCAGCTCAACGAGTTCACCATTGCCCAAGATATTGTATGGGGAGTAGGCTTTCATAGTGAGCTTCAAAAGCCCTATGCTCACAGGGTCGATTTCGAACCGTGCGATTCGCGTCAGCAGTACGACCGTGAACAGGCGCAGACAGGACAGCGCGTTTCGATTTGTGTAATGCTGGAGCTAGGAAGCAGTAATGTCATTGATTGAAGTGCTAGGATGAAGCGTCTTGAGCAAGGGAAGATACCTCCAGAAGGAATCACCTGAAGATATGGCCCGTAGAGAGAGATCCAAGAGCTCCAATGTGGGTAGGTGCAGTCTGGCTATGGCTGCCACAAGGTCCAACTGAGATTTGAAGTTGAAACTGGAGGTATGAGCTGAATGTGGGCTGGTTAGAGATTACCAGATGTGAAGGGAGACTAGAGATTCAGAGTATGAGCTGTGCCATGCCCAACTGGGCTCTGATACCATGTTAAATGATGCGGATCTAGGACATGACACAAGCTATGGTGGATCAAAGATGAAGACCAAGTTCATAATGACATGGACAAGTAGAGATAAACTATTACACAAGTGAATTAGGTTCCAAGATAGATTAGCTTGGACTCATAAACACAATCTTGTGTAGAATTGACAATGACAGACACTTAACTGAAAGTACAAAGCATCATGATATTGTATTCATTTCATAGTCAAGTACAATGCTTTATAGGCTTTGAGTTGTTCCACTCTCCTCACTGTGCATATGGGATTCATGACAGCTCCTCTTGGAGCATACATCATTTGTCTATTTCTCAACACTTTAGGCACCTAATTGCAAGCCAAAGCTTTGTGCTAATGTTGATTTTTCCTCTCAGCTAACAAATTACATCAATATGTCTTCATATAGTGAGATGAAATCAAGCTAGGAAATGTTGTTGTTGGGCAAGATGCAGGGCCTTCAAGGCATAATGAGGCTGATGACCAATAAAGTGAAGAGGAATTTGATGACCAGTTGAAGAATCGGATGAGGATAGCAGTAAATCTCTTTACTGAGTTAGCAAAGGATTCTCAATTCACCCGATTTTAAAATGCTCCGAAGAAGGACAACAAGGACAAGAAGAAAAAGTCATGTTCCATATCTTCGGGATGGGGAGGTGCACCGAAGGTAATGCTAAAGTCTTCACTTGAAGCTCTGAAATATGATAAGAAAGC
Organism: Lygodium microphyllum; assembly: GCF_053477565.2. NCBI lineage: Eukaryota > Viridiplantae > Streptophyta > Polypodiopsida > Schizaeales > Lygodiaceae > Lygodium > Lygodium microphyllum. Next base: position 128,616,533 of record NC_141149.1, read on the forward strand.
AAAGTAGTTGGTATCTACAGGGCAAAAAATGTCTTTGCAAGGCCATTATGGAAGTGCCAATCTAATGGATTTTGGTTAGGCGGGCATGCATGCTATGATGGGGACACTAGGATACTTTGGTGGAAAAAGGATTTTTCATGCTATGGTTGGAGAGGGACTACATTCGGGAATGTATGGGACAAATCCCTATGGTATGCAGCATCCAATGCATGGTGTGCAAGGCTCAAAGTATTCAGGTATGGTTGGAAATGTGCAAAACCTTATGTATGGTAGTGTTGGTTCGATGCCTCGGCACAAAATAGCATGTTTGGTAATGCATCTACACGCCTGAATGCTTATGGGGCTCGTGGAATGAGTGCTAGTCATGCAAATGCTCTGTTTGATGTAAATTCAGCAAAGGCATTCTTTTTGCAGCAACTAGTGTATGACAACTTGACACCCAAAGGGGCAGCAAAAGACTAATGAGGGTGAAAAAGCATTGAAGTTTTGAGTCCTTTAGTGGTGCATAAGATAGGCTGAAAGCTTTGACTTTCATTTAGCAATTTGATGTAGCTTGTTCAGGGGGAAACTTCATTGAATCATCAATGATTCGAAAGGTAGGCACTTTCTTGAAGGATAATGCATTGTAGTGGTGGTGCACACTCTTAATGCAAGGAAGATCATCGTCAAGATGGGTACAATTCAAGCAAACGTTTGGATCAAATTGGTTGACAAGTAGTTTTAAGGTGGATATCAATATAGCTTGGAATAAGCTTGATGCAAGGGAATGCAAAAATTAGGAGCAATACAATATGAAGTTTTGGGATACATTGCTGCCCGTTACTTCTTATTGTCCTATATCCCTTCATGAGCAAGTGGAAAAATATGTTTGTGGGCTGGCTAAAGGAATCAAGGATTTTTGCATTAAATCCATTATCTCTAGCATGTCTCAGCTCATAGAGATTGCTGCTATAGCAGATGCTTTGCTGTGTGGGAAGGATTCAGGCTTCCTAGAGAGTTAGAAGAAGCCAAATAAAAAGTTGTTCAAGGCTTAGAAAAGGAGCAGATCTAAAAATTAGCTTGAAAAGAGGCCAAAACAACAAAGAAAGGGCTTGAAAACATTAGCACAGCGTAGGGATTGATGGCTGCTAATAAATGCTTTATTTGTGAACAGGAGGGTTACATTGCAAGGGAGTGTCCCAATAGGTAGCAAGCTGGAAAATCAGAAGATTCGGGAGATCCTAATGGAAAGAAGCCCAAAACATTAGTGGGATTGGTGCCTGATGTTATTAGTGATCAGCCTAGTGATGATGCTATTGAGTTGTGTAGAGCCTAGGGAAAAATTAAGGATCAGTTGCATTGGCACTCTTTGATAATGTGTAGACATGGTAGCCCGTCTAGGCATTAGAGAGGATGAGATGGGACCCATGGGGGAAGTTGGAATGGCATGTAAGAGTCATATAGTGCTCATCACACCCCTCATTGGAAAGCTTCGGTTGCATCTATAAGGATATGTGGACAAGAAAGAGTTTTTCATTGCTTTAATTGAGGGTCGTGATGTGTTGCTTGGTATGCCATGGTGTCATCATATGCATGCAGTGATTGATTCACGTGTAGAAGAGATCATTGTTCAGCATAAGGGAAAGATTCTCACACTTGATTTAAAGTTGAAAGGGGAATCTGTCCATGTTGTATTAGCAGTTGCTGTTTCTAAAGTAATGAAAAAGCATCTTTCAACGTACTTGGTTTCTACTAAGGATAAGGATAATAGTGAGAATGTTGGGAATATGTGTATGTTAGAGAGACATTGCATGTTATTTTTGAAAATGTATGTTGATTGCTTGTCTTAATCACTTTAAGGGCAGCTACCGCCTAAAAGGCGTGAAGATCATGGCATAGATCTTATCCTTGGATGTAGCCCATCTAATAAGACACCTTATAGAGTCAGTGCAGCCTAGTAGGAGGGGATTAGGAGTTAGATGAATGAGCTGTTAGAAAAAGGGCTGATTCAGTCTAATTCATCTCCTTTTTGTTTTCTAGTGCTTTTGGTGCGGAAAAATGATGGTTCATGGTGTATGTGCATTGGACCTGAGTGGCCAGAGGCGGGGTGTTGCTCGTAGTTCCATCAGCTCTTATCACACTTGCACTTGAGTTTGTTGCGTCGGTTCCTAGGACACCTATAGGGAATGATGGGATATGGACTATCATTTGTGGATTTAGCAAACAAGGCCATTTTATTCCAGTGAGTAAGAAAATAAAGGCTGATTATATGACATGATTATTTTTGTAGCACATCTTTAAGTATCATGGCATGCTAGAGTTGATCCTTAGTGATTGAGACTCTCGGATGATTAGTCTATTTTGAAAGGAGTTGTTTGAGAATATGGGTACCATGCTGAAATTCTTATCATTCTTTCATTTGGAAACAAATGGTTAGTCTAAGGAAGCAAATTTCATAGTGTTGGATCTTTTGAAGTGATATGTTTTAGACCACAAGACATAGTGGGAGTTGTATTTGCCATTGGTTGAGTTTGCTTACAACAACGGTGCATAGTTCCACTAATAAAGCTTCATTTGACGTAGTCGAAGGTGGAAAGGAGGTACCACCTATCTTGTAGGCTAAGGATAAGATCTTTGAGGCTAATCATTATGTGGAAAACTTGGATGTAGCCTATGCGAAGATAAAGTATGCACTTCAAAGATGAAAGAAAAAGCAAAAGAAGACAGTTGATTGCCATAGACGTGCTTTATAGTTTGTAGAGGGTGATTATGTATTGTTGCGTTTTGAAAAGGCAAGGTTGAAAGGACGAAAGGAAGAGAGCAGTTGTATTTGAAGTTGAGTATGAGATACTATGGATCCTTTTCGATGTTGGAAAAGATCAATGATGTAGCATATAAGCTGAAATTACCTCCACATTAGTGGATACACAATGCCTTTCATGTCAGTTTATTAAGGCCTTTTCATGGTGATGTGCTAGAGGATATATTTGTTGAAATTTATTATGAGGTTGAGGAGCTTGATGAGATCTTGGTACCCGAGTAGATCTTGGTGCCTAAGGAATGCAAGGTTAGAGCTCAAGTTTCTAGGAGATATTCGATGAAGTTTGAGAACTATTCACTAATGGATGCAAAATGGATGGAAGAGGATGACTTGGCAGACCCATTCTCAGTTGTTGCAACTTTACCTAGATGTCTTTTAGTTAGAGCCAGCTTTGGATCGAGCTTAGTTAGGTTCAATAGAGCAAGGGTCCGGAGCATTTCCTAAAGCTCAAGGGGAGATAGCATTTCCACTCCACTGGTTTTAAACAGCTCTCGTATGTGGTGGATCTCGGATGTATTCAGTATGCATCCAAGGTACTGTGTTGACAATATGTCTGCCATGGGGTTATTAGTCAGGCTACTAGTCAGTGTAAGATTTATACAGTTAAGTATGAGTTTCACCCGGGCACTAAACTATACTTTTGCATTAGTTTATGATCAGTTTGGTATGAGTTTTTGCCCTAGTTTTGAGCATGTTTGTTGGATACGAAAGGTACGTTACAGGACGGTATGATAAAATATGGCACTAAATGGTATCTTATGATAAGGTACGGTACGATAGTAGTATGAAATAAAAATGTAACTTAATTATTTAAAAACTATAAATGATAAGACACATGTTTAAAATGAAAATAGACTACAACAATGCCATTACAAAATGAGATCAATGATCATACATGATACTGTATACATCAATGATTATACAATTGTCATAAGAGTTATGACTTAAGAGACTAGAGTAGAGTCTGCCAATTCAGATATAATTAACAATGATACATCATACATCATCATCATCATCAAAGCACTCATCAAGAGAGTCTAAAGATGATTCCTCAGCATTGGATGATGAGATTCATACTCATCGTCACTATGATGAGGTTACCATCATCATTAAATGATGGCTCCCTAGGCAATGGCTGTGTAACTGTAGGCAAGGGGGGAATGTCATCATTAGGCACGGGATGAGAGCTACTATAGTCCCATTTCACATGTCTACAAACCACTCGAACTATCCCTCGCCAATCTCAGAGGGCGTTAAATGACCATGCCCGTGCTAGCAACTGCTGCAATGTGAACTCGAACTCGAACTCCTCACCCATGAGTACGCTGACTGCGAGTGTCATGAGTGTCTGCTTCTATGAGCTCTCTATAGAGCTCCGCAAAGATCTTCTCCTCCGCATCAACATTCTGGTGTACACTTGGAAGAGTGTCTCCCGTCAACTTGAATGTATCAACATTCACCTACACAATGCACATAACTTAACATAAGATTATAAATATTAAATTGTTAACTTGTATAAAATTGAACAATAAAAACAACAAATTTAGACTTGACTTAAGCAAAATGATAAGTGTTTACTTGGTTTGCACTACCCATGGTCATCGTGGTCTTTATCATGTGCAAGTTAGTGCAACAATAGGCTAGCCGCTCTAACTATTGTGTGCTAAGCCGATTGCGAATCTTCGTGTGAATGAGAGAATAAGCACTCCAATTTCTGTCACATGCACCCGAAGAGTAATCCTGAGCAAGGACTCTCATGGCCAAGGGCTAAAGAGGCTGCAGTGCATATCCAAAATTCTGCCATTGAAAGTGAGGCTTCACAAGCTCTCTTCTCCAACAAGTGGGAGAAGCAAAAGCCACATGTCCTCTTTGATCCGCATAGTGTTATGGGAGCACTAGACTATGCTCGAGAGACTAGAGTAGATGCAAGATTTGTTACAAGAATTCTGAAGTTAATCCCATGTAGGGGCGCCAAGTACAATGATAACTTAACAAGATACGAAAAATCCCACGACTCGGGACCGTAGGTATAGACAACAGGACTCGATAGGATATGAAGGATCCCACAACCCAAGACCATAGGTATGGATGCAAGATATCATAATTACAAGATCTTCCTCGATGGGGATGAACAAGATACAAGACAGTACTAGATAACATATCGTATTACGAGATTACAAGGTGACAAGGCAATAACAAGAGTATAATGGAAAACAAGACAAGACTAGATACCTTGACTAGACAAGAACTAGAACTGGAACTCGAAGTTACTTACTTAGAGTTCTCGACTCCCTGAGCTCTCAAGACTGGTATTGGCAAGACTGAGGAGCTCTATGGCGAGCCCTGCCTTTTATAGGTGTATGACATCACTTCTTCCTCTAGCGATGAGTTCCATAGGAGCGGCTTGGTGGTTTGGTCCAAGTTTTGTTGGATTCCTCTTGTGAAATTCTTTAACTTTGAGAGGCGCTCTTTGGAGATATTTTGGTATGGATGCAAGATATCATAATTATAAGATTTCCCTTGATGGGGATGAACAAGATACAAGACCGTACTAGATAAGATCTCATACAATGAGATTACAAGGTGACAAGGCAACAATATGAGCATAATGGAAAACAAGACAAGACTAGATACCCTGACTAGACAAGAACTAGAATTGGAACTCAAAGTTACTTACGTAGAGGTCTTGACTCCTTGAGCTCCCAAGACTAGTATTGGCAAGACCGAGGAGCTCTATGGCAAGCCCCTCCTTTTATAGGTGTATGATGTCTTTTCCTCCTCTAGCGACGAGTTCCATGAGAAGCGGCTTGGTGGTTTGGTCTAAGCTTCGTTGGATTCCTCTTGTGAAATTCTTTAACTTTGAGAGGTGCTCTTTGGAGATATTTTGGTATGGATGCAAGATATCATAATTACAAGATCTTCCTTGATGGGGATGAACAAGATATCATAATTACAAGATCTTCCTCGATGGGGATGAACAAGATCTTTGGAGATATTTTGGTATGGATGCAAGATATCATAATTACAAGATCTTCCTTGATGGGGATGAACAAGATACAAGACAGTACTAGATAAAATCTCGTACTACGAGATTACAAGGTAACAAGGCAATAGCAGGAGTACAATGGAAAATAAGACAAGATTAGATATCCTGACTAGACAAGAACTAGAACTGGAACTTGAAGTTACTTACTTAGAGGTCTTGATTCCCTGAGCTGCCAAGATTGGTATTGGCAAGATTGAGGAGCTCTATGGAAAGCCCCTTCTTTTATAGGTGTATGACATCACTTCCTCCTCGAGTGACGAGTTTCATGAGGAGCGGCTTGGTGGTTTGGTCCAAGTTTCGTTGGATTCCTCTTGTGAAAATTTTTAACTTTGAGAGGTGCTCTTTGGAGATATTTTGGTATGGATGCAAGATATCATAATTACAAGATCTCCTCGATGGGGATGAACAAGATACAAGACAGTACTAGATAAGATCTCGTACTACGAGATTACAAGGTGACAAGGCAACAACAGGAGTATAATGGAAAACAAGACAAGACTAGATACCCTGACTAGACAAGAACTAGAACTGAAACTCGAAGTTACTTACTTAGAGGTCTTGACTCCCTAAGCTCCCAAGACTAGTATTGGCAAGATTGATGATCTCTAAGGCGAGCCCCTCCTTTTATAGGTGTATGACATCTTTTCCTCCTCTAGCGTCGAGTTCCATGAGGAGTGGCTTGGTGGTTTGGTCCAAGTTTCGTTGGATTCCTCTTGTGAAATTCTTTAACTTTGAGAGGTGCTCTTTGGAGATATTTTGGTATGGATGCAAGATATCATAATTACAAGATCTTCCTCGATGGGGATGAACAAGATACAAGACAGTACTAGATAAAATCTCTAACTACGAGTTTACAAGGTAACAAGGCAATAGCAGGAGTATAATGGAAAACAAGACAAGATTAGATACCCTGACTAGACAAGAACTAGAACTAGAACTTGAAGTTACTTACTTAAGAGGTCTTGACTCCCTGAGCTCCCAAGACTGGTATTGGCAAGATTGAGGAGCTCTATGGCAAGCCCCTCCTTTTATAGGTGTATGACATCACTTCCTCCTCGAGTGATGAGTTCCATGAGGAGCGGCTTGGTGGTTTGGTCCAAGTTTTGTTGGATTCCTCTTGTTAAAATTTTCAACTTTGAGAGGTGCTCTTTGAAGATATTTTGGTATGGATGCAAGATATCATAATTACAAGATCTCCTCGATGGGGATGAACAAGATACAAGACAGTACTAGATAAGATCTCGTACTACGAGATTACAAGGTGACAAGGCAACAACAGGAGTATAATGGAAAATAAGACAAGACTAGATACCCTGACTAGACAAGAACTAGAACTGAAACTCGAAGTTACTTACTTAGAGGTCTTGACTCCCTGAGCTCCCAAGACTAGTATTGGCAAGACTGATGAGCTCTATGGCGAGCCCCTCCTTTTATAGGTGTATGATATCTTTTCCTCCTCTAGCGTCGAGTTCCACGAGGAGCGGCTTGGTGGTTTGGTCCAAGTTCCATTGGATTCCTCTTGTGAAGTTCTTTAACTTTGAGAAGTGCTCTTTGGAGATATTTTGTAGGTTCCCAAGTGCGATCATTGATGTCATATCCTTTCAAGTGAACAAGGTATTCCAATCAACCTCGGGAGATCCTTGAGTCTAAGATATACTCGACCTCAAATTCTTCATGATTTTCAATTTGGACGGGTGGTCTCAGTGGTGAGCTATGGTATGGATTAAGCAAGGAAATATGGAAGATTGGGTGGATCTTCATGGTGTTGGGAGTTGGAGTCGGTAAGCAACTAGATTGATCTAGGCTACAATAGTGAAGGGCCCAAATCTTTGGTAGTCTAGCTTGGTGGAGGGCCTTGTTGTTTGGAGGTTAGGCCCGAGTAACTATACTTTATCATCGACTTTGTATGTTGGATGTTGGAGACGATGTTGGTCCACGTAGTGCTTGTACTGATTTTGAGCGTGTTGGATTTGTTGCTTGAGTTCTTGGTGTATATCTACTAGGTGTTGAGCTTTATCTTGAGCGGTACGGTTCTTTACTTGATTGGAGAGATGTACATCCATCCTTGAATGTTGGCCATAGTTTGCAAAGAAATGAGTTTTCTTGGTAGATGTATAGATACTATTATTATAAGCAAACTTTGCAAAGTGCAAGAGCTCAAACCAATCATTCTGATGGTAGTTGATGGTGCAGTGAAGATATTGTTCCAAGACTTGATTTACCCGTTTGTTTGACTATTACTCTGTGGATGATTGGTTGTGGATAACTTAACTTAGACTCCAAGGAGGTTGCAAAGGCTCTTCCAAAAACTAGATATGAATTGGGAACCCCGATCGTTGATGAAGATGTCTGGGAGTCCATGTAATCTGAGGAAGAGTCTAGCGGTAGTTGCGCCTGCGATGGTCTTGGTGGTAGGGATGAAATGTGCCGTTTTTGTAAACCTGTCTACTACAACAAGAACAAAGTCATATTTGTTTGATTTGGGAAGATTTGTTATGAAATCCATGGATAGAGAAGACCAGGGTTGCACTGGAATGGGCAAGGATTGCAGGAGGCCATGTGGTTTGTGATGAGGTACCTTGGTCTTGTTGCAGATATCACATGATTTTATATATTCCTTAACTTCTTTCCACATATGGGGCCCAAAAGTTCTCTTGAAATAAGCTCTAAGGGTCCAAATAACTACAAAGTGTCTTGTTGCTAAGGTGTGATGGCGTTGTTGGAGTACTTGGAGTCTTGGCTTTCGTGGGGGGATGTAAAGTAGATCCTTATAGTATAACAATAATTAGTTTCCTGAAACTCACAAACTTCATTTCCTTTTCCCTCTTGATTTTTCCTCTCGACATTGTTGGCCAAATCATCATGCAGCAGGGCTTCATGGATTAACTGGATCAAGGTAGGGTCATCTTGGTGAGAATTAGAGATGGTTGCTAGTTAGAGGTGCTTTGGCTGAGTAGTATTGCTCATTATTGATCAAAAGTTTATTCTCCCTTCTTAGGTGGCAATTAGGATTGTCTTGATAAAGTATCTGATTGGCATTGTTGGCGTCGTGGGCAATAGGTGATGACAAAGTCAAACCTAGATAAGAAGTTATTCCAGCGGGATTGTTTTCGATTGAGGATGCGGGTTATCATAAATTATTCTAGATTTTTGTGATCTGTATCGACGATAACTTTATGGGCTGACCCCATAGAAACAGGAAATGGGGAACGGAAACGGGGAATGGGGACAGGGACGGGGACGGGAACGCCAAACCTAGGGAACGGGGACGTGGAAACCGAAAAGGCATTTAAAAAATTAAAATTCATGAAAGAAAATTAATATTTCACTCATAATCCATGTGGACTCTGGAGTGTTAAAACTTAAAACCAAGGTATATAATCCACAAGGACAAATCATTTTAAGTTTTAACTTTAAGATATCATGCATCATTCTAAAACTACTCATTAGAAATTGAATTGCAACTTACAAGGCTCAAGAGGTAAGCTATTCAATTATAAATAATAAAATCCATAATACATATATGCCAAAAATGATAAAACAATGAACAATGAACTAAACTTTAAAGTCTAAGCTAAAAGAACATGCCTATGGTACCATTGTCAAAAAACTTAAAAGATTACAAATATGAAATTGAAGTCTAATCTTTGAAAGAACATGCTCATTGCCCGAAAAAAGACTACAAATATAAAGTCTAATCTCTAGACTGAAGCAAAATGCGGCATGCCAAAATGGCCCAAGGGGCAACTGCAAGACTGCAAGACTCAAGTACAAATATAATATTGGCATGGCACAACTGTCAACAGCCCAAGTGTCACACTGTCATCAATGATCATAATATCATATATAATGTAAATGTGTCATGTATCATGAGACTCATGATAAGTAAACTAAATCAAAGATCATTATCATGATCTGAGGCTGCTCTAGCCACTCCTGAAGTGCCAGCTTCATCATCATGTGTACCATGAATTGTTGCATCTCCCTCAACATCAGCATGTGTCTCCTCTTCTTGTTGCATCTCCCACTTTGTGAATGGATCGGGCTTTGTTGTCATACTGTTACATAACATCCTCAAATTAGCACTAACGAATACTAGATTGTTTGCCCTCTCCACACCAAGACGGTTCCTCTTTTTTGAAGCAATACGAGCGTATGTACTCCACAATTGCTCCAAACAAGAGGAGCTAACTGACTGACTCAAAATACAGATGGCTACTTGCTGCAACTCAGGACCATCCAAACCATAGTCTTCCCACCTCAAAGCTGCCCCAATCTTACAGCGATCCTCCTGTGCATCCCCACAACCAAAAGAACCCTGAAAGGTCCGATAACATGAAAGCTGATCTCTGATCTTTCATCTAGCGCTTGATCAGACAATATAAGACTCCATGCATCCATAACCTCAGTGTCATTCTCCTGAACCTTGCCCTGGAACTCCGGATCCACAACAAATGCAGCTGCATGCATAGGTGAGCTATAGGAGTTCCACCTCGCCACAACTAAATGGTGTATCTCCTCATACGCCTCATCATTTGGTGCCAACTCCTGCAACTTTTCATTCAGCCTATCCATAGCCTCATATACCTTGCTAATGCAAGGTTGCATAGCATCCATAACCCTCAATAAATGTACAATAGGTGATACCATAGTATCTATCCGCTTTACATCATCCCAAAAAGTGGAGTTATTTGCTTTCTCCAAGCATAAGATACCTGTAGGAGTATCTGCCAATGTTGATGAGGTAAACTCATCACTAAGAAATAACTGTCTCAAGGCACCACTGCATTCTCTTAACCTGCCTAGCATCAAGAAGTTAGAGGCAAATTTGGTATCAGAGTATTTTAAAAGTGTCTTCTTCGACCGCAAAGAGAAGTGATGGCGAAGAAACTGGTGATTCAAAACAAAGCTAACCATTTGAGCTCCTTGCTCTATGACAGGTGCAATCCATGGCCGGTTATCGATATCTTTTAGTAGGTTGTTCAAGCAATGAGCCATACAATATGAAACTGTGATATGTGGATAATATCCCTGAATAATAGCGCCTGTTGCCCTATTTGCGGACTCTCCATCTGCAACAAATCCCACAACATGCTCTGGGCCAATAAGCTCAACACCTGTAATCCACTCTGCTACAAGTACATCTACTGACTTTCCTATCCCTGATGCATCATGTGAAGATATGAAATACGTTTCCCCAGGAGAATAAGCAACCATCCATGAATGGATCGCTTGCGTGTATTACTCCAACCATCAGCAATCAAGGAAACTCCATTTTTAGCCCACATGCTCTTTCTAGTCATTGCTACTTGCTCAACAAGGTGCTTTTCCTTATCGAGCAAAGTGGTGCGTAAAGTCTCTGATGATGGAGGTACATACGAAGGGCCATACTCACCAATCTTCTTGCACATCAATTTAAAATACTTTGACCTGGCTACACGAAATTGAATGTGGTCATGATAAAAAAAGCGTGCCACTGATGTATCCACCTCTTTCTTCTTCTTGAGATCCCAACCAGCATCAATTGTGCTTTGTCTATGTGCAACATGTGGCGTTGTTGATGCCATGGCCGATGCAATGCCTGCAGTAGGCGTGGAGGTAGCACTTCTTGATACTGACCCTGCTCTAGATACATTTGATGGGGATGGTGTCACAAAAGTTGCAGGGTCAAGTGCAACACGTCGTGGTCTAGATGCAAGATAAGCTTGTTGACCTGCTAGATGGTCACGAAGCTCCCTTTGCTTCTCCAAGGTCACATTCAGACAAAACTGTACCTCTGAATTTGGCTCATGTAGGAGATGAGCTCGGACCTGATTATGCATAAATATTAAAATGGAACAAGTGGCAATTGGTATTCCATATTCTAATATTTAACTAACTTTAAAAAATTAAAATCAATAAAAAATTGAAATACAAATGCTCGGCTCAATGGATTACCTTGTTTGCTCCACTAGTTCGCTTGTATGGGCAAAGCTTGCAAGTCCATGGTCAAGATCCTTCACCACTCAAAGGGCGGTTAGCATTTACTTCTTCCCAACATGACCAATCATCGGACCTTCTTTCTCGACCACCAATCCGACGAGCGGGGCGGGAAGATGAAGCCATTTATGATTTCAGGCTGAAGAGTCGAGAGAAGGAAAAATTGAAGGCTGAAAATTGAAGGCTCGAGAGAAAGGAGAAGGCTCAAGAGTCAAGACTCACTCAAGAGTCGAGAGAGAAGGGAAAAGGAGAGAAGGGAGAAGAAGAAGAAAAGAGGAGAACTTGGAACTTGGAGAAGAACTTAGAAGGAAGACTCGAGAGAAGAGGAGAAGAAGGAAGAGAAGGGAGAAGGTTCAAGGAAGAAGGAAGAAGAGAAGGGAGAAGTGAAGAGAAGGTAGAAGGAAGAAGAGAAGGAAGAGAAAGAAGAGAAAGAAGAAGGAAGAGAAGGAAGAGGTTGGAGGTGGGAGGAGAAAGAAGAGAAAGAAGAAGAAGGAAGAGAAGGAAGAGAAGAAAGAAGAAGAAGGAAGAGAAGAAAGAAGAAGAAGGAAGAGAAAGAAGGCGGCTGGGAGTAGGACGCAGGCGGGAGCAGTGGCACTGGGCGTAGGCGAACTGGAGCGGATGCAGGCAATCTGGAGCGGGAGCAGGACGCGGTTGCAGATCGTCCAGGCGGGATCAGCGGGCGGTCGGCCACAGGTAAGTGGTGCCACGTGGTGTTCCCTGTCCCGTTTCAGATAGGGAACGCAACGCGGTCTGCTGCGTTCCCCGTCTTAAACGGGACATGGAACGTTCCATCAATTCAAAATGCGGTCCACGATGGATACGTGTCGGGGACGGCGATTCCACGTGCCGGGGGGCCGTTCCGCTCGTTTCCTGTCGCTATGGCTGACCCTCTTGATGATGATGCTAAGTATCAAAGGCATCTACAATGGCAAGGAGTTCTTTGTCATGGATCTCATAGTTTATCTTTGGAGGGGAGAACTTCCTTGAGTGGAATGCCATTGGATGCATATGACTATCATCGCCATGCTAGGACAAGATGGCTCCTAAGGTGTAGTTTGATGCATCGGTTTCCAAGAAAAATGTCTTGGTAGGATCTGGGACTAGGATTGGGGCAGTGATGGAACCAATCTTTAGGGTCTGGAAGACATTCTTGGCTTTTGGGATCCATGAGAACTTTGAGTTTCGTGTGAGTTTGGTGAGTAGTGTGACTATCTTTGAGTAATCCTTGATAAATATCCTATAGAAGCTGGCAAAGCCAAGAAAACATTGGACATCACGGATACATGTGGGTGTGTGCTAGTCAAGAATAGTCTTGATCTTCTTGGGGTCCATGAAGATTCCTCTCTGGGAGACATTGTACCCCAAGAATTCCACTTCTGTCTGATGGAAAATCCACTTCTCAAGTTTTGCATAGTATATGGTTATTTTTCTCTGAGCTTTTCCAAAACTAATTTTACATGGTTCTTTGGATCTTTTGAGAATATCAAGATATCATCCAAATATATAACTACAAAATCATCTAGATGCTCTCGGAAGATATCTTTCATCATATGTTGGAACATTGGTGAGACCGAATGGCATAACAACATACTCGAAGTAACCATACCTTGTGCAGAAGGTTATCTTCCATTCGTCTCCTTCTTTGATCCGTACAAGATTGTAAGCCCCTTATAGATCAATTTTTGTGAAGATCTTGGCTTTTCCATGGCGTTCCAAGAGCTCTGGTATCAACAACAAAGGGTATCAATTCTTGACTATTATCTTGATTAGTTCTCGATAATCCACACATATTCAAGGTGACCCGTTTTTCTTCTTCACAAACAGAATTGGGGCTTCAGCAGGAGACTTTGAGTGTCTAATGAACTCCTTGGCTAATTTCTGATTAACGTTTTAGCGTAGTTTAGCTAGTTTATTAGGGGATAGCTTGTAAATGGGTCGAAAAGGTGGTTGAGCCTCCTCATGGAGTTCTATAGCACAATCACATGGTCTGTGTTTAGGCAAGAGATCTATATTCTTTTTTTCAAAGACATATTGAAATTCTTGATACTGGCTTGGTAGCTTGATTGACTCATCCTTACTAGATTCTTGAGCTGGTATATGATATATCATGTAGGTTGGTTCTTGCCTTGTTGTGTGTATAAAGGCTTTGGTGCCTAGATATACCAACTTTCCTTGATTTTCACGACGTATAATCTTTTGCTTAACCCAATCCATTTCTGGGTTGTGTTTCTTTAGCCAAGGCATCCCAAGGATGATTGAATTTGTGGGACTGGATATGACATTAAAGCATACATGAGATTTGTGATCGCCAAGAGTTACCATGTGTGGTTGGGTTTCCTTGGTAATATCTCTAGATGCTAGAGGTCTTCCATCCACGACTTTAGCTGTTGTAGGATTGCTCCTTTGGATTATTGGAATTTGGTATCTATTCAGAAAGCCATCATCAATGAAACATGCGGAGGCCACAGAGTCGACAATGCCTTTGAGGGAAAGGGTCTTTCTTGGCAAGATCATCTAGATTGTGACAAGGAAAGTTTCCATCGGTGTGGTTGGGATCAAGAGATCCTTTCTTATATCAAGGTCTAGTTATACGGTCTCATTTACAACCAGGCATTCTCGTTTTCCTGCTCGAGGATGGTTGCAGTAACTCTTGGGTTCTTGCCCTCTTATTTGGGCAATTTAGGGCGATGTGTCTAGGATTTCCCCAATATAGGCATAGATGATTCTCTCTTTGTCTTTGCTTTTCTTGTGGAGTCGAGGGTTGAAATTTGGTATTATCTATTTGCATTAGTCTGGCCTTGGTTTCTTCTCTAATTGGGGTTGGGTTCCATTGGCGAGGCCTTAATTCTTCTTACTTTCTTGCTTCCTCTTGAACAATCTATTATCACATTGGATGGCTTGCATGATATAATCGTTGAGTGTTTTTGCATTAGGCATAGTGAGCAGAGGTCCTTGATGTCATTTGGAAGATCCCTTTTGAATTGGCTGATAAAATACTTCTCATGCCAAGTGAGGTCACAAATTAATTGCCTAACTTCGGATGCATAAGCAGAGGAAGGGCGGTTACCTTGTCGTAGCTTCCGAAGTTTTGTTTTACTAGTCGACTAGTGTCTGCATCTCCAAATGTGGAAGTGAGCTCGTGAAGAAATGCCTCAGTTATGAAGTATTGACATATTCTTCTCCAAGATTGGGATGAACCATGATAAAGCTTGACCACAAAGCAAAGTCCCAATAAATCCCACCTTAGAAGTATCATCTGGATACCTATCCGGTTGCATGTGGATATAGAGATTTACTTGTTGCAGGAATCCCCTGAACTTCAAACAATCAAGCATCTCTTGAAGTGCAGGGCCTAGATGCATAGGGTGTTCTATTTGAAGTTGCACTTGTCATTCATTCAGGTCTTGAATTTGTTGTTGGAGGTTTTGAAGAGAGGCCATGATTCTTTCTAGGGTTGCCTCCATGGTGCTTAGTAGGGCTAGAAAGTAGTCTTGCCAAACTGTTATGGAAGCACTAGACTGTGCTCAAGAGACTAGAATAGATGCAAGATTGTTACAAGAATTTTGATTTCAAGATAATCCCATGTAGGAGCATCAGGTACAATGATAACTTAATAAGATACAGGAAACCCCACAACTTGGGACCGTAGGTATAGATAACAGGACTCGATAGGATACGAAGGATCCCACAACCTGGGACTGTAGGTATGGATACAAGATATTAGAATTACAAGATCTCCCTCGATGGGGATGAACAAGATACAAGACAATACTAGATAAGATCTCGTACTACGAGATTACAAGGTGACAAGACAACAGGAGTATAATGGAAAACAAGACAAGACTAGATACCCTGTCTAGACAAGAACTAGAACTGGAACTCGAAGTTACTTACTTGGAGGTCTTGACTCCCTTAGCTCCCAAGACTGGCATTGGCAAGGCTAAGGAGCTCTATGGCGAGCCCCTCCTTTTATAGGTGTTGGAGGGTGGCTAAAGATCTTCTAGAATGTTTCATGATGAAACGTGGTAACCAGTCTAACGAAGAGCAGAATCACTTGCGATGATGGACTGACTAATCTTCTTTTAATTAGTGACACGAGACCTCCGTTTTCTCCTCCCAACCACGCCTAGATAAGTGTTGGCACCTCTCTCCCCGTTTCCTCTGCCAGCCGTCCACTTCAGGTAAGTCCTACTATTCTCGGACTCTCTAACTCTCTAGGCTCCCCTAGACCTCGTTCGGGTGCCCAAGGCCCCCCGGACGGTCATCCCTCGCGCATGTCTCCCATAATGTACCTTTTAATGTAACATTTCCTTCCCCTTAAGAATCGGTTTTGTCCTCGAAAACGATACGTGGAAGGTCCAATTGTAAATTGGGAAACTTTTTCCTTAGGGTACTTACTCGCTCCCATGTTGAGCTTTCTTCTGAACAATCTTTCCACTTAACCAAACATTCTTGATAAATAGTATTCCTTGTTCTTCTGTTACGAACATTTAATATTCTTTCTGGTTCATGTGGATTAGATTGGTCATCTAATAGCTCCTCAATGTTATCATTGATCTTGATGAAATAACAAGCACCATAGAGTTAGTCATCCATTTGGGGCAATGGATATTTGTTCTTGATAATCACTCTATTGAGACCTTTTAAATAAATGTTGAAGCACATAGTGCCATCTTATAATCTACAGAGAGTGAGGAGATCTATTGAAGAATCATGGCATGCCAAGGGTGACATCTGCATGTTCAAGACTCATCAAGGTTTCATAGTATTGTTGAATTGAAAGATCTAGCCGTGGCACCAATCGATTCCAACAAGGGCCCTTTGTGTAATGGACACGATATTCCCAGTCTATGGGTGTGGTGTGGAGTTTTAGTTTCCACATCAACCGAGAAGAAAGAAAACTGCGAGTGGAGCCATTGTAAAATAACACTGTAACGAAAACAAGCACTTATTTACAAGACACCTGGGGCAATTGTTTGCAGTTTTGAAATAATCTAAAAAATCAAAATACAAACATGGAACGCCAAAACAATGTTTATGCCTTCAAGGTCATCTTACTTTCTTATTTTATGGGAAACCCTTGTCCCCACAGAAGTGATGAGTCTGGTGGCATGCAAAGCAATAACCCTTAGACTAGACTTCACTTTGAGTGGCCTTGTGTTTGCCCGATTTCTTCTTCGAGTGAGTGCTTTTGGAGTTGAGTAATAAGAAGCTACTATGGTAGGGGATTTGTTTGACTTAGAGCTAGAAGAAAGTGGCTTGATAGGAACCTCCCATTGATTGGCCACCTTCAATTATAGCTGAAGTGTTATTGAAGTTCTTCACGTACTTGTATACATTCTCCAAAGAATCCAAAAAGATAAGGGCTATGGAGCAATGGTTTTGAGTTCTCCAAGGCCCTCGTGTTGTGCAAAAGGTCCTTGAACTCTTCAAGTGCACATTGAGGGTTTTCTAGCTTAAATAATTTGTGAAAAGTTTCAATCCAATCATCAGGCTTGATGGATTGGTTGGCTGAGGATGGGGAGATTGTTGGTTTATCTCTTCCCAAAGATTCTCAACTTTTGGGTGAATCTTTGGTAGATGATTTCTTTACGTTTCTCAAGGCTGATCAAACTAATGTCAATCAGGCAATGGCAGTTTGGAGTTTGTTTGGTTTAGCTCAAAAATCAACATGAATCTCTTGTTAACCCTATCTAGCACATTGAGGTTTTCGTCGTACACTAACTATTTACGCCTTTATGAATCCCATGTGACAGATTTGCAAGAATTGGGCTGACAGGGAGCTATTGTTTCCAAACGAGATCACTTGGGATATCCCATTGGTGTGGAAATCGAAATCCCTCGCTGAGCACTCCTTGATTGGATGTGCTCTAGAATTCATGATAGGTTTATGTATTGGAAATCTCAGGGCTGGCCTCTTCATGTGCAGCTCGAAGTGGTATAGTTTGTCATGATTAGTATGCTCTCTTATTTCCTGCCCCTGCTTCCTTGGACCACGAAGTTTCTCTTGGAATTGGTGCAGCCTATCCATTTTATGTTATGGAAAAAAAAAGGCAATCATTTGGGTTAGGTGTGGATATCTTGGCAGCATATTACTACTCCGAAACGGTTGGGCGAAGCTGCCTATTGGATGTTAATCTTCACATGACAGCTCTGAGAATGACACTTTTGCAAGCTCTTTGCATGCATACTCATCCTTGGACTGATGTTGCAAAATTCTTTATCGAGGAGACCAGTATCTCCCATGGTTGCATGGTTATCCGAGCATCTTGGTGGGATATGCTGAATTCTATGAGACTTCTTAAGTTGTCGTGGCCATTTCTTTTGACTCATTTGATTGCCCCTTGGCAAGAGATGCTTCACTTCCTAGTTTGGCATTCTCTTGATCTCCGAAAGGAGGCTACTTCATTATAGGTAGAAGTCTTGGCCACATCCAGGCTGCTTCATTGGCCAGATAAAGATTTGCAGCGAGATAAATTTAATCGGATGGCTCGATCGGGGCTGCAATCAGTACAGAATGCTGTCATTCTTGGACAGTCGAAAGAGAGAGAGAGAGCCCGGTCAGCTTGTTTGTCACCTCAGTCTCTGTCTGTTGCCTTGCAGATTGCACACCTCTGCTCCATCCTTGCCTGGGTGGCCCTGCGGTCTCCTGTTCTTGCTCCCGAGGGATCTGCCCTGCCTGTGTTTCAGGTTTCTGCCTAGCATGTAGCTATTCTGCACATTGCTGGTCCTCCAAGCTTGCACACCTACTGTGCCACGACACTAGATAGAGAAAATTGACTTGCTGATAATCTGTGTTTCCTTCTGCTTCTAAGGCCCCTGATTTGGGTGATTCTTTGCCTCGCTCATATGCTCAGGAGGCTTCTACTTCATAGGATTTGCAAGAACCCAATTGGGACCAGTTGCTCGAGTTTGTGAACTCCCTCCTCGAGGAAAATGTTGAGTATAATCATATAACTATTCTTGCCTGTGTGGAGGAGGAGATTTTGGATACACAATCTTACCCACTCGAACACTTGGTTGGTCCTTCTCCTTAGTATGGTCACCAAGGAGGAAGGTACTAGTGCAATCAAGCTCGGTTGTTCATTTGGCTTGTGGGCTATCCTATTAGGAAAAATGCCAATGTGCTTCTTGCCCGCTCTCTCTACTATTATTTGGTCCCCTCGCTTGTGGTTGTTTGAGTGTGGGTGTCTTATTTGGGGGGGGGGGGAAGTGAATAAAGCCTAATAAATGCCAGCCCATGATGCCCCTCAAACTTGTCATATTACATGTACAAGTGCTCATGCATCTCCTTTGATCCTAGAAGATCTATCCTAGAGCTATTATGGAGGGCTCTCAACAGATATATGATGGTATTGTTTAAAGTGAGGTTCCTCATCAAGAATGTTCACAGGTGATAGAATATGATAGTTGGATCCTTAGTCTCGTGGATGATGCTTGACAAAAAAGGGAGGGGGCCGCCTAGCTCTATACAGCTTTTTACTTTTTTCAATGGTCACCTAGGTGGTGCTTTGTTGGAGGGATTGGGGGGAAAAAGTGTGGTATGAGATTCTGCTATTTATTGCTCTATGTACCAACTGCTATAGTAGGAGGGCAGAGTCAATGAATTTGAGTGTCAAAGATAAAAATTCCAAGCATTTGTAGTCAGGGAAGGCCATAAGTTGATGTAAGGCAACCAAATCCCTCATGGTAAGATGCTGGTGCACCCACATATCTTGTAGTAGGCAGGGAATATGCATATGTGGTGCTCCTCTCTCTCCACCAACTAGCACCTCTCACATATCCTCTGTCCTCCCATATCTCTTCAGGATATTATCTATCTCAATTTGAAAATACTGTGAAGATGTCCACATCTGGCCTATTGCACATTACATGACAAATGACATGCACACCATTTGTTAGGCAACATCAGGTCTGTTTGTGTTAGGGCATAAGTGCCATTGCAATTCATTAAAGTGTGACTTTTGATTAGAGAAGGCCTTGGTCTCTTCTCCATAAGCCGGACTGCCAACGTCAAGGTGAGATCATTATTCCTTATAGAAGGCCATCTGTATGCCAAGTGGTGTGTTTGGGATATCCATGTCCTCTCAATGCCTATTTGAGTGAGATCCACCCTGATTTGATATTTCAGCTGAGTGTGGTTGAGTGGTAAGGTGTATGCATCTAAATTGCCTTGCAATGTGGTAAACACCATTGGGTCAGCAGCTAGCTCTGCTCACATAATCTTGTGTAAAACTGATGGTTTGCTGTGTATCATACTTGTAATAATCCTAACCAATGGCCTCTCCATCCACAACTATATCCTGTGAAGATGTGCGTAGCAGAAAGCAGCTGTGCATCAGGGCTGGGGTCACTAGTGTGTCAAACAGCTGTAACTTTGTCTTAGGCTCCTAGAATTGGATCTGGTGCTATTGTCTTTCTATTTCAGCAAGGTCCACACCCTCATGTGAACCTAGCATCGACAACTCTCCTTATGGAGACTTTTGGTCCATAGAAAGAACCCTAAGTAAGGCATAGGATGATACTAAGGATAGAGATTTTGGTGGCCATTTGAGCTGTGCTCCGATTTTATGAGGTCTTTGGGCAATCATCCACGATTGCCATAGATGTTGAGATATTGACTAGGATCATCAATATTCTATGTTTTCTTATTGCTTGTAACATTCTTTATGGCTATTTTTACATTCACCATAGTTTTCACAAAAAACAGAGAAAAGTGAGTTTTCACAAAAAAGCATGTGTGTGTGTGTGCGTAGATTGGGGGGAGGGGTGCATTAGGGGGATATTGAGAAGATGAGAGAAGCCTTTAATTGAGTCAGGAGCCATGATCTTTCCTCCTTGTCCAAGGAAGATGCAGTGGCTCCACACATCCATTACAGCAGCCAGTGTAGGACCTGTGCTTTTACAGTGTGTATTTTGAGTCCCTTTATCTATTGTCTCTTGGGGGTAAAAATAACAACTTTTCTTACAGTATGTCTTATGAAAATATGGTTGGTAACAAATAATTGAATGATTCATGACGATTTTGTTCTCTAGGGTACAGATATTTCGGGAGTTTATCAAGGCTGATAAAATCTCAAGAAAGATGGCTGGAGAAGCTGTTGGTGGATCTGGGCCCGGCTCAATCGAGATAGCTGTTCGAAGAGATCACCTTGTGGAAGATGCTTTTTCTCAGTTAAACTCATTAGGAGCAAGACTGAAATCTGACCTTAATGTTTCTTTTGTTAATGAGCATGGTCTGCCAGAAGCGGGACTTGATTATGGTGGACTCTTTAAAGAATTTCTGACAGACTTGGCAAAAGCTGCATTTGACCCTGGGTGAGTTAGGAGAGGATGAGCTGATCATTAACCTTTTTGATTGAAGGTATTAATCATCATGAATAGTTTAACTTAATGCTACTGTGTTTGCAGATATGGTTTGTTTATTCAGACAGCTACAGAGGATGGCCTACTATTCCCACATCCAGCAGCAGCAAACTTACAGCACGGTTTGCGTATGATTGAGTTTTTGGGACGTATTGTAGGCAAAGCATTATATGAAGGCATTCTATTAGAATATTCGTTTTCACATGTATTTATCTGGAAACTATTAGGGAGATATATCTTTCTTGACGAACTTTCTACGCTTGATCAAGAACTTCATCAAAGTCTAATGTATTTAAAGGTACTTGTTATGTGAGAACCACCCCATTCATTGTTAACTGCACAAGCTTGATCTATGCATATCAAAGCCATTTAGTGCTTGTGAATGCACATTTGAATTCAAATCACGCAAGACATAATGTTTTGTCTATTACTGTGCTTGTCAACAGCGTTATGAGGGGGACGTCAAAGACCTATCACTGGATTTCACAATAACTGAGGAAGCTCTTGGGAGAAGAACTGTGGTTGAACTGATTGCTGGAGGGGCCAATATTCAGGTCGAAAATGATAACAAATTGCAGTATGTGCATGCGGTGGCTGACTATAAGCTGAACAGGCAGGTGGGAAATGATGATTCATTGGCAGGAACAGATGTCAACTTAATTGACAAAAACGTCCAGTGATTGGTCATTCACAAGTAGTTTCTTCAAACATGTTAGTTATAGAAACAAATAGGTGTGAAAGCAATCAGCTAGATCTCTGAAAATCGATTTTATACAAGTGTTTTTTTAACCATTACTATTTGTGCAGATGCAACCCTTGATATATGCATTCGCAAGGGGGCTTTCTGATCTAATTGCACCAGCATGGTTGAGTTTATTCAATGCAAAAGAGCTGAACCAAGTACATGTTCTATTCCCCTAAGCATTACATTTAGACTGTTTAGGAGCTGAGTAAGAGTAACATTTTTATGATCATGTTGCCCTTTGGTGTTTTTGTTGGTGTAGTTACTCTCAGGTGGGGAGCATGACTTTGACATTGATGACCTGAAGGCAAATACTAAATATACGGGTGGATTTACTGAGAATAGTCGCACAGTAAAGCAATTTTGGGAGGTAAACCCACCATAACTTGTGTTATATGACAGTAATCTGAAAAGGATGTAGAATTCTCTCGCATGTACTCTACAATATCAGAATCCTATTGTACACTACAGATCTAATATGGGTATAGGGTTGTTCAAATCTGGTTTCCAAGTTAATACTGAAGGGTAGAATTTTCTACTTGACAGGTAGTCAAGGAGTTTCAGCCACAAGAGCGCTGTGCGCTTCTGAAGTTTGTCACCAGCTGTTCTCGTGCTCCTTTGCTGGGCTTCAAGCATTTACAGCCTGCATTTACAATTCATAAAGTAAGGGGAATTGGTAAAGAGTGTTAAGTCTTTATACGCTGAAGCAGATAATGCATCAAAAGTGACTTAAAGTAGTGTTCAGAGTCAGCAAGAACCAATCAAGCATTCTGGTTTCAAAAGAAAGTAATCAAGCTCTCCTTGCAAGTATAACATGTACTGGACAACCTTATGTTATGCACTGCTATGCTAAGTCTAGGTTGAGCAAAATCTATCACTTCTTCTTCTTCTTCTTTTCTTCTCCCTCTCCCTCTATCTATCTGTCTCCCTGTCCCTGCCCTTGCCCCTGTCCCTGTTGCTGTCGCTGTCCCTGTCCCTGTCCCTCACCTTTCCTCTTCTTCTTCTTCTTCATGCCTCCTCCTCCTCCTCTAATCTGACTTATATTCTGCAGCCCTAAAACACTCTTCGAACATTAGCTAGAGTCAAATCCAGATGGTAGCATTTGCACTTGTTCTATATACACATTACTAAGTCTTGCATACATCATCCTGCTGCCAACTTTGCCATCTTTGTGAACCCTCAGCCTGTCCGCCACAGTCAGTTCAGATAGTAGCATTTGCACTTGTTCTATATACACATTACCAAGTCTCGTATACATCATCCTTCTGCCAACTTTTCCATCTTTGCAAGCCCTCAGCCTGCCCGTTACTGTCTTCAGCTTCACCTGCCTTCAGTTTCCGTCCTGTGCCTTGAGCTTTCCCTCTGGTGCAACTTTTCAACCTTCCTACCAGCTACTGCTCCTTGGCTGTGCCTTGTCAGGCTTTACCCGTCCTGCCAAGCTTCTGCCCTTCCCGCCAGTTCCCTTTTCTTCTGCTTACTCTTCTTCTTCCTCTTGCCTTTCCTAAGTCCTTGGCCTTCCTGCCTACATCGCTTGCAGGCAGCCTCCCTCCACAAGGCTGCAGTCTCCTCCTGCCCTTTCATCTGCTTTCAACTCCCATCTGGCTCTCTCACCCAGTGTTTTAGCCCGTTTTCTCAGCTTCTTACTGCCTTCACCACTTCTCTTCTGAGTTTTCAGCTTTCTTTTTTTTTCATTTCAGCTGCTTCCCTATCATGTGAGGGCAGCACAGGATCCCCAACTCAACCTAGAAGCCATCATGTATACAAGTCTCTCAAGGCGGTTTGGGGGGGATAGGGGCAAGAAGCCATGGAGGAGGGGTCTATCGCCATCTGGGGCTGCTTGCTTGCATCACGAAAAATAGGTCCTGGCCATCCCAAGTGTGCATGAAATGACATTGGAGCTCCTGACGAGCCCTGGACTCACCCTGCACTTGATCCCATTGGCTGCGGAGGGAGTGGATGATGGGGGTCCAGAGCTCTGCTAAGGTCGCATGTACTGAAAGTCTCTCTCCGTTGAAAGCCTCTTGACACCGCGCCTTCCAGATATGCCAACCAGTAAGACTCCCTATGATCTCCCATACCTCAGAGCGGTCTGCTGTGGGCTCCAGTACCTGGCGGATGGGTAGAGCCTCTAAACCGACCACTGCACACGACCCTGTCTCTATAATGAATATCGTGTCCTGCATCTCGGCCTCATACAGAAGGTGATGGCCCTGGTTGACCACCTGCCAACAGAAAGCTTCCCATGAGATACATCCAAGGCTGGGTGCTGTATGGCGAAGGATGTGGCATGCTCCTCTCTACACGAGTTGCGATGCCTCACACGACCAAAGATAGTGCTTTGGGATTTCTAGAGGTGGTTGTGTGCAATGCTTATAACCTCCCTCCTACATTTGGGCAAGCCGGCTTCCCACTGCCAAGTCTCCACGTGCCACCAGCCATAAAAAATACGATACCCTCCTCAGCCTCTAGCTGTCCCATAGGCGGTGCCAGAAGGTCCGTCGGAAAGGCTCTGTAATGCTGTGCTCCGCCCAATGCTTGCTACGTGATGGCGCCCAATCCATATCCTCCTGCATCAGTACGTGTCTGCCAATCCTGGCGGTGTACTCCAGGAACCTCGATGGCTTCTTGGCGACCGCAATGGCGGGCCATAGCCACTCTTTCGGATCCCACTCCAGCTCATCAAGTGGCTTGCCCTCCCAGATCCAAAGGCGCCACTCCTTGAGCTCCTGCCAAAAGACAAAAGGGTCCAACTGCCATATCTTCCCTTGAAGGCCAATCACCCGGATCCTCTTCCATGAAAGGACAGCTATTCCGTTATCTTGCTTGTCTCTGTCAAGAGCCAGACATCCCCCTTCCGGTACGGTGAAGAAAGTCCTAGGTGGAGCGCCGCCCACTCTACTTGCCACCTGTAGGGGGGTGTCTGCTGGTGAAAACCTAGCAAGCTATACCTCCCCGGGCTCTATCGGCTCTCGTATTAGGGGAGCAAGCCATTCCAGAGGTATCGCCGCGTCTATCTCCCTTCTCCTCAACTCCACTTCTCTCTGGTAGCCTGATACACGTTGCAGCACCTCCTCATCCGCCATCCTGTACACCTCCCGCCATATCTAGATGGTATGAGAGCCAGGCCAGCCTTCGCACTTGCCAATGTGTGCCCCTTCCCGATCTTTGACTTGGGGGTTCTAGATCACCGGCTGACAGTCTATCTCCTCCTGGCAGCCTGGGGGGCTCTGGATTAGGGCCTTACGGAGGCCCTGCCACACGCGGAGTAAGCTGCGTAGAAAAGGTGATCTGGGGGGGGTGATCTGGGCTGATGTGAAGATCCATCTGAAGGACGGCTTCCACTCCCCGCCAAGTCTCGGTCTACAATCTTGAAGACCCTCCTGCAATAAGACTTTCCAGGTCTGCCCGCCTGGTGTGAGGCCTCGGACAACTAGCTTGCCCAAGAGGGCCATACTCTGATACTCTAGGTCTATGATCCCAAGCCCTCCCTCTGACGATGTCGTATGATGGTCACCCATGCCACCTTGGCCTTGGAATCCTTGGAGCCATTTGACCCTGACCAAAGGAAATTCCGCACTAGGCGGCTAAGTTGCACTAGGCAGGATGAGAAGCACCAACACGAGGTGATGTACCAGGCCGTCACTAGAAGGACCTGGTTGACCACCAGGGCTCGGCCGGCTAGTGAGAGGCGAGCCATGCTCCAGTAGGTCACCTTCCTCCAAATAGAATCAAGGACAGGAAGAAACTGTTGGGCAGGAGTGATGTCGAGTCCCACCTGGAACCCTAGGTACCGGACGGTCTGCCCTCTGCTCTTCACCCATCTGAATCCGAGGTGGATGCCCCACTCCGTGCTAGAGTCCGTGTTTGTGAGGAAACCAATCGACTTTCGGTAGTTAATTTTCTCTCCCGCTGCAGAACAGAATACCTCAAGAGCCAGCCTCACTCTCTTCAGCATCAACTCATTGTCCTCTATGTAGAGTGCTGTATCATCTTCATACTTTTGAGTCTAACAACTTGGTCTCCTCTCTCACTGGAAGTCAGAGGCCGTGTAACCCGCTCACAGGTGACCTGAGGAAGTGAGACATCGCCTCTGCAAAGAGTAGGAACAGGTACAGGGCCAAGGGGCAGCCCTGCTAGACCGATCTCGCTAGTCCAAACTCCTCCCCTCGCCTACCATCTATGAGAACCTTGCTCGGGGCTAATCTGTAAAGTGTGGAGACTCTGCGAATCCAAGCTTGGGGGAAACCTAACCTCACCATGGTGCCCTCTAGGAAATCCCAATCCACCCTGTCATAAGCTTTCTCGAAATCCAAGAGTAGTACGGCCAGTCTCTGCCCACTATGCTGAGCCCACTCTGTCGCCTCAAAGAAGGTGAATACATTGTCTAGGATGTTGCTATCTTGGTGGACAAAGCCTGTCTATGTGTCATAGATGATGTTTCGAAGCACGGGGCATAGTCACCTACCAATCTTCTTTGCCAGTGCCTTATAGGCCACTGACAATAAGGTGATCGGTCTCCACTGCGAAAGCTCCAATTGGTCTCCCCCTTTGGGGAGAAGATTGATAAGGCCTGCTGAAAGGCTCCCTGGCATCTGTCCTGAAGTGAAAATCTCCTGGAAGGCCATTAGTAGGGGTCCTTCACCACTTCCCAGTAGGTAGTGAAGAAGGCCTTAGATAGGCCATCCTCTCCCAGGCATTTCTGCCTGTCCTGTGTATGGAAAGCGTCCTCTAGTTCCTTCTCTATGAAGGAGACTAGGAGGGAGTGTCCCATCTCCTCTGTGATGAGGGACAGGATGTGATCCCAGACCTGCTGTCTACATTGCTCTCCTCTCGCTGAGGCTGTCGCGTGTTGGAAAAGGTGTCTGTAGTAGTCAGTGGCAATCTCCATCACCTCGTCTGGGCTAGAACAAGTCCTATAGTGATCTCGAAGGTTGCCTATCTGCACTCCTGAGGTGCGAGACTGGTGCACCTGGAAAAACTCCTTGCACATCGTGTCCCCCTTATGTGCCTAGAAAGTTGCTAAGATGCGGAAAGAGAACTACGAGCGCTTGTCCTCTAGGCCAGCAATGGCTGCTTGTGCGTGCACCTCCTGTGTGTGGAGGGTGGGATCCCCTGGTGCCTCTTGTAATAATCTCTGCGTGGCTGCAAGGTTCCGCCGGAGTGCTCTCTCCTCCTCCTAGCTATGCTACCTGGCCTGTATGGCTGCCTCTTGGCAGATTCTGCTTGACTTGGCTAGGACCTTTGCAACCTCCTCTGCGATCCGGTCCCTCCTATCCCACTCCCTGGTCCAAATCTGCTCTATCTGTCTCGTCACCTCCTCCCTTATATGAATCAAGTCAGGGATCCGATAGGATCGTGTGTCTAGGGCAGATGCTGGGGGATCTAGTGTCAGGAGAACCGGGCAATGATTGGACAACATGGTGCCCGCAAACTGCCCAATCTTGTCTCCACGAGAGCCTTTCCACTCTCCCACATAAAACCTGTCCAACCGCTCCAGCAGGACTTCACCTAGCCGCCTGTATCCCCAAGAGAAGTCCAGCGATCTCTCTCTCCTGTGGAAGGCATGATCTCTCCAAGCATCGTGTGCTCCTAGTGCAAGTTGAAAGACCCCCCATGCCTCTTGCTCCTCTCGAGCCATGCCCTAGTAGTTTCTGCCTCTGCCCTGCTGGTTCTCCAAAGCCTCCAGGTTGTTGAAGTTTCCTCCAATGATCCAGGAGTCCACCTCTGGGAGTCCATTTGCGATCTCCACTTAGACATTGCTATGTGCCCGTGGCCTTTACCTCCGTAGGGGCATAGACATTGAGGACTCCAAGGCACGAGTCCCCAATATCCAATCTGATCCATAGAACCCCCCTGCCACCATCATCTTGTGGTCTCCTACACAGGTGGTGAGACTTGGGCCAATAGAGGTGCATACGCCTCTACTCCTATCGTGGGCACCTATGGCGTGCTCCTAGTAGGTGTGCAAGCTTCTTGGAAGTACCTTCCCTACCCGTTGGGCGTGGGTGGGAGTGAGCTTGTGCTCCTGTAGAAGTAAGATGTCGATCCGTACGGCAAGGGTAGGCTGCAGCTCTTGCCGAACAATCAACTTCCTGGAACCACGTGCCCCACTGTAGTGGAGACTATTCACATTCTAGGATGCAAGGTCTAAGCTCATGGGGAAACCTGTGATTGACCGAACATGCATCTGTTCGGTGTGGAGGATGCTGATGAGGAGGAAAAACTATGGGGCATGCAAGTACGCTTTGCCGCAGGTCTAGAGAACGAACTCCAGTCCCCCATGGTGGACCGCAGGGGTGATAAATGCTCCAGGTGGTACTATCAATGCATCTATTAGCCATGCTGAGAGTCGTGACTCTGTACACTGGTAGAAATGGGCCGCCTATGCTAGGGGCCACTCGATCACATCCCTTGAAGCTCTCCAGTGTGGAGAGGCTTGAAAGATAATGCTTAAGTGTGTGACCTTGGCTCCAGCCCACCAATTAATGTCCATCATGCAACTAGGCCACTATTGTGCAAATAGTGCTAGTCCTTCTTCTCCCATCCGCCGCCACTTGACTCTTCAACTCCTCCTCTATCTGTGTTGTCGTCCAATCCCCTAAGTGAGAGGACTGAAGGAAAAAAGCGTAGTTTGGTCCATCCGATGGTGCTAGTGGATGGACCTTGCCCCTCCTTGACTTACGAACCACAAAGATCCCCACCTCTAGTGGTAGTGGGAACTCTCCGCGCTCCTCAACTTTGAGGTAGGACCATGGGCCACTGCGGAAGAACTCCTGTGGTAATAGCTGTGCCTATCTCGTGAATGTGTGATGAGCGGCATAGGAGGATGAGTTGGTGGCTGTGTGGGAGGGGGAAAATTGCTGGTGTGAGGAGGATGTAGGCGTGTATGGTTCATCTCCTCTTGTGGGAGGAGGGGGGGTGGGTCTGGGGGGGATCACTCGAACCGGGTGCGGATTAGGTAGGATGCTCGGCAGGGGAGATAGTGGGGGGGGAGAGGAGCGAAGGATGGTGGGATGGTCGGAGATATGTGGCGGGTGTGGGGGGGGTGCTAGTGACCTTGGAAGGGGGGGGCTGTGGACTAGGGTCAGTTGGGGGAGCTTGGGACGTGGGGGGGGGTGGGGTGTGGAGGCTGTGGGATCTTAGGTGAGGTAGTTTGTGGCGTGGGTGGTGCCTATGGGGGACTGTGGTCCTGCCAGGTGGGGCGGGTGGGGGGGATGCAGAGTGCTCTGCTGAGGGGGCGTTGCTCGCCCTCTTGTTCCCTGCTGTCGAGATTGTGGCTGAGGAGCTAGTTGCGACCCCCCTTGCCGTCTCTCTCTTTGTCGTCTCTCGACCCGTGTGAAGCCGTCAACGTCCACCTGCAGGCTTGTCAGCGAAGCCGCCTTGGCTCCGAAACGCGTACAATATGCTACCTAATGCCCAAAGTTGTGGCAATGCAAGCACTGCCTTGGTTGCCCAGTCACAATGACTTGCTGCCTAAAGGAGTGACCTCTTGCCTCAATCTCCAGGAACTTTGGTATACTCTTTGTGTCTTTTACGGCCACTCGTACCTTTTGGACACCTGTAGCTGTCATTGCATCCATGAAGGAGGTAGGAAGAACTGTGCCGAAGAGCCGTCCAAAGTCCTCCACTAATTGGCGGTACTCTACTGCTAGTCCGAGGGAAAGTAAAGTGACTGGGTGTCTGAGAAATCTGTTGTGGAGTGCAAATGTCTCCATTGTGAAGCCATAATACCAGGGAACCATGTAAATGACCTCCTTCATGGAGGCATAGGGCGAGCTCTCCACTAACTCACGAGTTGCGTTTGGAGAGGTGAGTCGAACCATGAAGATCCCCCGGCCCATGAGGATTGCCTCCACGATCTGCGTTGTGCCAATGTGCCGTGTGGAGTGGAGCCAATCCCGCAGTTGGGCCCTCGATGGAGTGTCCAACGACTTGACCAAAGATTGCTGTTTCTTTCAACTTCAGCTCTATGGCACAGACGGCTAAGAGCTGTTCCTTAGAGAGGATGATGCGCAAGGTGTTTGACTGGGGGGCACTCGTAGAATGTGCCGACGTCTGACCCTAGAGGTTTCCATTGTGCGTCCCTGCTGGGAACCTACCTATCATGTTGTTGTGCTACCTGGGGGAGGGGGGAGTTGCTGCAGGGGGAGGTAGCAATTGGAGGTGGGGGGGGGGAACCGATGGTGGGTTGGTAAGGGAAAAGGCCCGAGGGGGGGCCAACGGGCAGCCAGGGGGGAAAGGCAGAGCGCAGGCGGGCCGAGGGAGAGCGGGGGGAGGGGGTTGCAGGGTGGGCATGGTTGGGGGTGATAGGGTGCATGGAAGGCAGCCGTAGGGCGATGGGCGGGCGGGCAGGCGGCCGTAGGGCGGGGGGGGGGGGGGGGGAGGGGAGGAGGACTGGTGTAGGGCGGGGGGGATTGGCGCATGTGTGGGAGGGGAGGACTGACGCAGTGACACTTCAGTCGCAGACGGGGGGCAGCGACACGACGTGATGGTGGGAGCTGATCATAGGATCTCCTATTTTGGAGAAGTCATGGTTAGCTTGTAGGGTTGCTGAAGGTGAGCCACCTCTCAGATTGCTCAACGATATACTGCCAACACCCCTTGTTGGATGCTCTAATTCTTAGGGAAGGGGATGT
Organism: Lygodium microphyllum; assembly: GCF_053477565.2. Lineage (NCBI taxonomy): Eukaryota > Viridiplantae > Streptophyta > Polypodiopsida > Schizaeales > Lygodiaceae > Lygodium > Lygodium microphyllum. The sequence continues at coordinate 128,647,102 of NC_141149.1, forward strand.
TAGAGTTTAGTGCAATGGTGTCCAACGAAACAGGAATTCCTTGGACACAACTGCTTGGACCAAGCATAATACTTTCTTTTTTTCATTCTTTTCCCTAGAAGGAATTATTTTCTTTGGACAAGTGACCCAGGTGAAGGACTTCTCTAGCCTTGATGATAGTGTAAGAGCCAATGTATTCTTTTCGAAACTCAACAAGCACTTCATATTAATGTTTGGGGCAATTAAATGTTCCCATGAGGGTTAGCACATTAAATGTGACACAAGGGTTGCCAGTTGTTTGAGCCAACATGGTGTGGACTGTCCAAGATTAGTTAGTAAAGCTGCATTTACAGATTTATGTATTTATTGCTTGCTCTAATTAGTGGTAAATTAGGTGGTCTACCACCCTTTCCAAGAAGGAAGGCTGGTTTCATGTATCATGGGTGAGGTTCTCCATGTAGGTTACTTTCTTAGGGGGAGATCGGTTTGAATTTCAAGACCTACTGCAAGAGATCCAAAGGCAAATACTGCAGGCCCCTAGAGGTGCCAAAGTTACTATTGAGGGTCATCATGATTCATGACTAGTAGAGACATGATTTTCACTTTAATGGTGGAAGAGGATAATTTCCTTCAAAGAGAAGACTTGGACCAAATAGAATTCACACATAGTGCTCTATACAGAGGATTCGAGTAGTGATATATTGTAAGAGGAGAGAGTGCATCAACCTAGACACAACCACTTGATAGACAGATGGAGACACATGTGATGTGGCCTTCTTTGGGTACATACCAAGGGGGAAAGAGGCTTCAAATCAGTAGGTTTACAGCAAAGCTGGCAGCCACTCCACATTGGCACATACAGGGCATCTTAGAGGCTTTTGGAGGAGGTGGATGACAACTTTAAGACTAGGAATATAGCTCTCTTCCTATGGTTAGCTCATAGGAGCTTAGTAGTTTGCACATGGTTCGGAAATGGCAAGGTGCTAGTGGCATGCCTGAGGTGAGATGAACTAGAGGAGGCATAGAGACATTGTTTTTGAGATGGCCTTGGAGCTCAAGAGGTATGGAGAAGAGCCATTTTTCATAACATAGTGGAGACCGTGATTGGGACTAGGGGGCCATAGCTTGGGTCATAGATGTAGGTCCAACATGTGGATTTGAGGATTAGCTATAAGCTCTATAAAGATATTCTAGGGTTTGCACTGAGGAAACACAGAAAGTACGGCCACAACTGAAACACAAAGACTAAGACACTGGCATGCAAAACTCAAATGCAAAACTCAAAACTCAAAACACAAAACACAAAAACATAAACAAAAATAGAGAAAAAAAAATGCACAAGATGCTCAAGGGCAGAGCTATCTAATAAGAGCGGGTGGCTCTCGCGGGAGTGGACTAAGGGAAGTGTCCATGTGTGTCATCTATCGAAGACGGAAGTTGAGTGCAGTAAGTATTAGTTAGAGTAGAGGTTGATGAAGAAAAGTGCTAAAAACACAAAAACGACCTATTGAAGATGATGAGAGGTGATCACCGACAACAATGGAAGGCTGGATGAGAGCATAGACCATGTAGCAGCAGTTGCTATGGCTGAACAACTAGTGGAAGAGGGCTGATGGACAAAACTTGCAAGACAAGGATTAGGCTAAATGGTGGGAAGCCTTGCCTATTTATAGATATGGAAGGATCCTCCAAATTAGGGTTTTGCATATGGGACACAGAAACTCTCTAGAACCACTTATTGTTTAATGTCATTTTTGGTAATTTGCATGTTTTGGGGTTGTTTTAAAAAGCTAATTTTGTTTGGAATGAATTTCTAGCTTAACAACCCCTCTCATGTCAAAAGCTAGAACTAAGAAGGGATTAGAAGAAAAGCTCAAGGCAATGTTAAAACTTGAAGGCATGCCACCCCAAAGTAGCTAGGGCATTAGACAAAGGGTGTACGTTGGTTGTCCAATGGTATACCAGAACTATAGAGGTGATCGTTATCTTATCAAGGGATTCCAAACGATCACCCTAGAGAGGCCAAGGCATCGGACAAAGGGTGCTTGTTGGCTGTCCAATGGCGCACCAAGTTCTGCAAAGGTGAATGGAACTAAATTGAACTTTTTTTTTGGGTTGATGTAATGTGTCCCTAGCGGAGATTGGAAAGGGATGATGAGATCCAACACATCACAAAACAAATATGCGAACCCAACCACTCGAGGGTGTTGATGATGGGGGAAAGGGTGATGAAGGATTGTGATGTGGCCATAAGGTAGGGAAGAGCCGCCGATGGAGATAGCTTAGGATCCGCCTATGTGTGTTGTGCACAATGAGATGCATAGTAGTATGCTATATGATGAGAATGCATATGTAGCAGGTGCCATTGGACAATGTCCCTTGTGGCAAAATTATTCACTTGACCAAGTGTCCTTTACAAAGATGATGAAATCATGCAATGCGAAGGGGAAGGTACAACAGGGGGAGAGTCGGACGTCGAAGACAAGGGTGGAAACATATAGAATACCATGAAAGGGTAAGTATCTTCTCTTAACCTTGGATGTTGATACCGAAGGAGGAAAAAGAGTTTGGTGTTTGTCAGTGTGTGGTGCTGAGAACCATGGTAATGGATAAAGATGAGGATGAAGCACCTTGATTAGAAGTGCAAGGTAGAAGGAACCACCATGATATCATCAAGAGAGATGCTACACGATTAGCCTCAAGAGGGGAAGCCTTTGTGTTGGTAGAAGAGCAAATCTCCTAGGAAGATCAAACCACGAAAGAACGATGTACATCCTATATCTCTAGTCAAGGAAGGACTGGTTCAAACTTGCATATTAGCCCTACATTGAACTACAAAACCTTGTGAGGAAGATTAGTTTTTTCAAAATAGAGGCGAATAGTGAGATACTTCAGAGCAAAAAAAAAGAGAAAATGAGAGCTAAATGAAAAAAAAACAATGCAATGAGTGTGTGTGCAGGAGTGAATGCAACGGAAGACTGAAGAAGGAAAGACTAAGGATGTGGCCACCATCGTGTACATTCATAAGCAATTTGCTACCAATGAAACACCTAACGAGGTGAAGTGGTCCTAGATGGAGGGATAGAGGATAACCTAGAAATGGATGCAAGGAGTGCAATGGGTGAGGAGCTAGCAGAACAATCACCTAATCCTTCAAGAGTATTGAAAGATATAAGTTGCTGAGGTTGTCCGTGTGCCAAATGTCCAGTGGCTATTGGGACAAGAGTAGACGGGGCAGAAGTGGGAGGTGTAAGCCCATTGGATTGTCCAGTAAGAGTGGAGGTAGCTGCAAGGGTCTGCTGAGGTTTCTTAGGAGGAAGACCATGGCCTTGTTACGACACTTCTTATCCACATGGCTCGATCTTTGGTAGTGTGTGAAAACCTATTTTTCTTAGGGAGTTGTTGCGAGATGGGTTTTGTTTCCTTGTTTCTATGGAAGGAAGGGGTGTTACCCTTGTTCTGAGGTGTCTTGGCAATTTGATGAGGCATGTCCTAGAATCTCAGAACCTTTGGGATTTAGTGCAGGGGTTGGAACCCCAACTTGATCTTGCTCTTGTTTCATGTGAGGTTGTACGCTCATGGAAGGCTCGTAATGTCTTTGCTATGATTGAGCTTATGTAGAGCTTGTTGCTTGAGTTTCACTCTCAGCTTCAGTATTTTGACTTAGCATCCGAGCATTGGGCACACTTGATTGACCAGTATGTGGCTCGAGATAGGACCTATTGCATCAATTTGGATCATGAGCTCCAAAATTTCAAAATTATAGACAAGGATGACTTGAAAGTCAAGTTGGTTGAGTATTGGCGTCTCCTTGTTGAGTTCTCAATCACTAGGGTTTCTAAGTCCCCTGACAATTAGGTTAGCTGTTCTTTAACAAGCTGCCAAGAAAATATTTCCATTTTGTGCACAAGTAATTTTATAGCCTTAGATGCCCACATTTTGATGAGTTTAAGTGTCAACTGTTGCATTATGCACGGTTGTTCGATCAATTTTATAACACGTCCTTGATAGAGGGGGACTCTAGTTGCATCTTCTCAGAGCGGGCAATAGGGCAAGGGCACCCTAAACTCAAATTAAAATCAAAATCAAAATAGGGTCAATGAATCCTAAGGAACCAATCAATCCACACTTAAACCTAGATGGTAGAATGTACGTAAAAAGAATAGGTATTGTGAACATTGTCAAAAGGTTTGCAATTATGATGATGAGTGTTGATCTAAGGTAAGAGGCATAGAACCCAAATCCAAGAATTAGACCCTCGTATCCCAGTTGGGTAACCCCCAACAAGGGAAGCAGGAGAGTGGTAACCCTTAGCAAGGGCAGTGGAGAGGCCAGACCCACACTGCCAACAGTCTATTATCTCAGTTGATGGACTACGCAACTCCAAAGGGTTTGTCTGACTAGTCTGCAGAGGCCCACATCGTCTCCTTAGAGATATTGAATGGGAATCTCGTTCATATATGCGAGTTGTCTCTTGATGAGGTGCTTGCAAAGGCCCACTCGTCACAATTGAGCATGACAATATTTGTTTGGCTTGTGGATAGTGGAGCTACCTATCACATGACTCCTAGAGTGGACATTTTTATTTCTTGAGCCCTTGTAGGCGGGAGTGCCCGCGTAGGAAACAACCTGTCGGTCAAGATTCAAGCCTAGGGTCTTGTTAGTTTTCTCACTGAAGTGGTTCTAGATCTTTCTTCACTGAATTATGTCCCCGAGCTTGGGATGAACTTGTTGTCTGTTCAGCAGCTTTTCCAATTTGGAGCGAGTAGTTTTCTTCACAGTGACCACAGTCAAGGTCCTAGACTCTTAGATTGGTTTAGTGATTGCTCGCAGCATGGCACAACCTAATGGCCTTTTCCACATGACACACTTTCTTACTGAGCCGACTATTGATGATTCGGAGTTCCATTTCTAGGCTTTGGCCACTACAAGGGAGTATAGAGACTCTAAGCGTCTTCAATATTTTCGCTTAGGACATCTTGGCTACGACTCTTTTTGTGAGCTGTCGTGTCAAGGGATGGTTGAGGGCCTTCCATGCCTAAAACTATCTTGAAAGGTTTGTAAAGTATATCAGCTAGGTAAGCAACATCTTACACCCTTTCCTCAACAATCTATCACTTGTGCTACGGAACCCTTAAGGCTCATTCATATCGATCTTTGTGGTCCCACATCCATTGCTGCCTTAAATAGCACATTGTACCTCTTTTTGATAGTGGATGATTTCTCCAGATACATGTGGGTGTACTTTCTTAAGCACAAGTTCGATGCTTTCACTTATTTGAGTGCTTGGATACTGTTGGCTCATAATCAGGCTGGTCGTCTTTTCGGTACTATGAGGAGTGATTCTGGTGGCAAGTTTACCTCCCATGAGTTTTCTGAGTATCTATAGGAGCAAGGTATTGCACACTAACTTATCTCTACCAACTCTCTTACAAAGAATGGAATCATAGAGCATAGGAATTAGATTGTCTTGAATATGGCATGCTCTATGCTATTCGTAGTAGAGCTTCTTGAGCGCCTTTGGATTGAGGCTGTTACCACTTCAGTGTATATGCTCAATTGATGCTCGACTACGGCGGTTCCTAAAAAGACTCCGTACAAGGCATTTTTTGGGCTCTTGGCCTGTTATTTCTCACTTCGAAGTTTTTGATAATCGTGCTTATATGCACACTCTTGATGACAAGATAGGAAAGCTCACCCCTTGAGCTGATCTCTTAATTTTTGTGGGCTATTCTCTAGATCTCACTGTCCATCTGCACAAGGATATCTCGGGTCAGCCTTTTGATGCTCATACCTATCATTCTGTTGTAGGGAAACTACTCTGGTTGATTCATACTAGGCTAGATCTTGCATTCTCAGTTACTTTTCTTAGTCGGTATTTTTATGCACCTAGAATGTCTTATTGGATTGCTTGTCTTCGTGTGTTATGATATTTAAGATGTATCTATAGTTTTGGACTAACGTATGGTCATGGTTTATGCTTGCAGGGGTACATTGATTCTGATTGGGTGGAAGATCCTAACATCCGGCATTCTCATGGCAGCTACTTGTACATCTTGGGCATAGCACCCATCTCTTGGGCCAGCCGTAAGCAAGAGATGTTGGTGGTTTCCATGGCTGAGGTAGGGTATTGGACTCTCTTCGATGGTACTACGGAGGCCATCTGTTTGAGAAACTTACTGGCCGTATTACAATTCCCTTGCGAGTTGTCTATAGTTGTCCACTGTGACAACCAAAGTATCATTGCCCTAGCGGGTAATCCTATCATCACCCCTCGGATATGGCATGTGGTGGTTCACTACCATTTCACCAAAGAGAAGGCTGAGCTAGACACCATTTGCCTAGAGTTTGTGCTGTTAAGTGACAATTTTGTAGATATTTTGACCAAGGTGGTCAACTCACCGGTTTTATAGTATCTTCTGTTGTGGATTGGCTTGGGTACACCCTCCTTTACTTCTTCCAATTGACGGGGAGAGAGTGCTTGCCTCTTACTTCTCCCTTTAGTTTGAGAGGGGGCCCTGACATTCTTTCACCACTGTCTACTGCGTTTGCACCTAACAACTGTCGTGTAGATTTTCTCTTTTCTCAGGTATCTTCGTTTTTAGTCTTTCTTTCTCCTGTACTACGGTCTGCATCAGATCCAGCCTTCCTTGGCTACATTTGCTAGTGTTCGATACTCTGAGGCTACCTTTGCTATGATTCAAGATCCGTTCAGAGTACGACACAATCTATAGCTCATAACCTCAGCCTTGATCCCTAGAGATACGAGAGTTCGAGGTTGAGTATTCATTGCATAGTGTGATTGTTCCATGAGCACTGTATATTCATTATTCATTCTCCTTATTATTCATTGTGTTCATTGTCTCTATCTTACCCTAACCGTAACTGTGTTCTCAGTTTACTAGTTTGTTCTTTTTCATACGTCTGGTTTTGTGCTTTTTGCATTTAGAGCATTTCTTCACACAGTAACCACCAGTTGGAGTAGAGGCTGATGAAGAAAAGTGCTTGAAACACAAAAATGACCTGTTGAAGATGATGACAGCTGATCTCACTGGCAATAATGGAGGGCTGGGGGACAACGTAGACCATGTGGCAGTAGTTGCTGGGGCTGGACAGCTAGTTGAAGAGGGCTGATGGCCAAAATCTGCAAGACAAGAATCTGGCTAAATGGTGGCCAGCCTGTTACATGTTTTGGGGCTGATTTAAAGAGCGAATCAGTATGGAATGAATATTTAGCTCAACAAGCTCTGGTTGCCGCCTCGATGAAGCTTCTACGTGAAACCATGTCTTTCATAGATGGCGGCTCCTGCACTGTGGTGAAGAGTGGAAGTGCTCTTTAACAGACAGTATTTGGACCCCCAAAATTTTTAAATCAAAACTTAGGGAGGAATGCTTCTTATTAGCTTGTATTCAGCAGGACTGAGATTTAACACTGTCAGAGGGTGCTGAGATCAGGTATAGGGAGACTAATTCCATGAGTAGAAGTCTACACAATGAGTACTTTGTACTTGGGAGGGAGCATAGTCTGCTCTCCATTGTACAGAAAGGCAGCCCTAGTTGAATTTATACCTCTTTAGTCATCACTTCCTTCACCATACCCCTAGACTCCCTTGAGAGGAGTTATATATGGTATGATGTAGCTCTAGCTTTGTTGTTGAGTCTTCTTGTTCTAGGTTTGACCACTTCTTAGTTTGTTGTATCTTTTGATGTCTGCTTATGTGATTTGATTAACCACATCTTTTATTACAATAAGAAAACCTCATATTATGTCAAAAGGGCTTTGATTTGAGTATTGCCAGTGATTGAGATTCCATATTTCTAATCTCTGGTGTTTCGGTTTCAGTATTGAGGTTATGGATAATGACCCTTTTAATTTTAGAAAGGAAACTTCTCATTAACCCTTGTTAAAATTAATTTTCACTCTTTCAGGTCACCTGTGATACCCCTCTTTGGGCAATGATAGGCGGACAAGATGTTGATAGGCTTCCATCTGCTTCCACTTGTTACAACACTTTAAAGGTTTGTGTACTTATTGCATGGGAGTGGCTTGCTTAAAATGATCATGTACGAAAGGTCCATATTTTTTTTCTCCCCTTTTTACAAGTATGTCTGTATATCATGCTGTATGCCATGAAGCCCTGTGGCTTTGGCTTTCGAGGAAGCAATATATGAATTCTGTGAAAAAGGCGCTTGGGGGGTTGGGGGGGGGGGGGGTGAAACCTTCCATAATGGAAATTTCTGGCTAGAACTTGATCATCTGGCCATTGATAATCACTGTAGGACTGGTTTTCCCATACAAAAGCGAGACTTCATCAATCATGTTGTAGGGAAAACCCATATGAGCCATGGTCCCCTTAAGGATATCCTAGTTGACTATATTATAGACATTCTTGATATTCAATAAAAGGAAACTGATCCCTTGTCCCTACTAGGATGTAACCAATTTATAACCTTTAAAAAGTTAAGATTTGTTCAGATCCTTTGGCTCTAGAAAGAACTTGTAGCATGATCCTTTGTCCCAACTAGGATGCACCGAATTTATCACTCCAAAAAGGTGAAGATTGCTAAGATCCTTTGGCTTTAGACAAAACTTGCATTACGGATTGTGATTTAAAGCGGGGGATCTAAGATATTCTGATTATGTTTGTCAGTAACTTACAATCAACTAATCACTCTGCTACAAGTTGGATGGTATCCACCTTGAACTGAAAAACTCTGATTTTGCAAAAGAATATGTAGATGATGTTGCCCAAAGTAAATCATGAGAATACGTGGGTCCAGTGATAAGAGAGAGCAAAAAATGAATGATTCCCCACAATAGCTAGAACTATATTTGAACTTGTGCAAAGCCCAAGGTGGTGGGGGAAAGAAGCCAAGGGTGAGGAGTGTAGATCCACTTGTTCGAGCTCTTAGTACTGACATGAGTCACCCTGAAATTACTCATCATAAACACATTCTGAGTAAGCAGATGATGGAAGCACTATTACATAGAAAGCCATTCCATAAAGGTTCAAAAAATGCTAATGTCTCTAAAGCTCTTTAATGTACAAAACATGTTTCTTAAAAACTTGACCTTTTCAAAGGGTCATAAATGCAACATTCTGCAGGTAATTTAAAACAGTCAAGCTGTATATGGCTGCTTTGTTAATGTAATATGGAGTAGTTCCTGAATTCTAGTAGAGAATATGGCTTAATGCTATTTTAAAGCTGTTATTATGCATCAAGTTCTAGTTATGTACCATATGGTTATATGAAACTTGTTTCTTGCTGGTTCTTAACTTCTGTGAGCTCATTTCCTACATATGAAATCTGTATGAAACTCCTTGTTTTCAAAACTCCTGGCTACACTCGATGGAAGTCTAGAGCTTTGATAGAGTGGCATATGCCATAAGAGTACTTTCCATTGAAGACTAGTTGGTAACGAGTCTTCCAAATATGCCATCATGGGAGCCTCCTAATCAGCTCCCAAATTTCTGATCAACACGTTGAGGGTGTTTACAAGCATACTAGGCTATTCTATAGAGCCCACCAACAAGCTTGAGTGCAATAACCATTTCCAGAGGTGTCTCATGTGTGACAAATAAAGTGGCAAAAATTAAAATCCAAGATTGTAAGAAATTTTTTTTCTCATCCCGATAGTTTCCGAGTCATCATATATAGCATTTACCATCCCCCTGCAGATAGTGCAGGCAATATTCTGTGTCCAAATCTTGGAGTCTGCTTTGGATTATGTAATAGATCTATCTCATGACTATGTCTGGGTGTCCAAATAAATCAAACAATGATATGGTCTATCAAATTCCATCTATAGCAATGCCCTTCGGTCTAGTTTGGGTGCAAAATGTCTAGTGCGGTTATCTTGTTCAAAAGTTGAGCATAAAAATAAATGAGATAGGAGTGACTTTGTGGAACATCCTCATAGCAACAAGCCAAGCCTTTGTTTGTGATCCAAGCTAGAGTTGCCTATGTCACTATTATAGTCTCTGCTGTGCCACAAAAACCATCCTAAGAGCTCTCCTCCAAACCTCTTGGGCCTTGGTGTAGTCCCGTAAGTAGTGCCTTTGTGTCTCTTTTGGCTCTACACACTTCACACAGGTGACTAGGCACTTGCCATAACCAACCTTAATGATAGTTGCTAAGCCCCTGTTACTAAATTGATTGCTTATTACGCATTCTCTATTTAGTAAATTTATGTCAATAAATTAATTACCCACTTTTCTTTAAGTGTTGATGATGATCTAGCATGGCCATGAGACCATTTAGAGACTAGTATTTCTAGTTAATGGGGTGATTAGAGCACTGTGACGGGGATATCTGGTATAGGCAATACAAGTTATGAAGGGGGAAGGAAGTGTTTGCCAAGTGTAAGAGTGTACACAAGACCCAAGGAGTTACACATAAATGAAGATGGATTGAGTTCTAAGAAGAGGAAGTGCATTAGCCTATAAAAGGGAGGCTCTCCTTGGGTGTGGAGGAGGTGAAGAAAGCATCACTTTGCATGTATGCAAGAGGA